>NC_091619.1:29362291-29987291 GCF_027580195.1 Bos mutus | reverse complement strand
ACTCTGCCTCATCTGACGGCACCCCCTCAGCCCCCTGCCACCCTGGAAACCTGACTGGGGAAGGGAATAGTGAGGACGCCCTCAGCAAGGTGGCCCGTGAAACCTGCCCGGCGGGGAGCCTGGGCCCTCTGGACTCAATCTCTGGTCTCTGGGCCTTTGCCTCACTCTGTCTCTCTCTCTCTGTCTTACCGTCATGTCTATGAGAGGCTTCTGGTGTGTGACACCCTTGAACAGCATCCCCACGGCACACCCTGGCCCGTTTGCTCTCTGCTTCTAGCCCCATGTCCCCATATAAGCTGGTGACAGCAGAGGCCTCACCTGCCTGGGTTGCCTCTGCTCCTTCAGTGAGAGTGAGCACAGTGGCTGCCAGGGCGTAGGGTTCCTGACACATTTTATGAAGAAATGGCCATTTAGCTGATTCTCTTTCAGTCTCTGCCTCTTTTGGATCCTCGTGTCCAAGCCGTTCCAAACCAGCCTTTTCCGGGCTGAGATCTGCTAGCATCAGTCACGATAGTTTTGAAATGATTAGAGGTGGTACTCAGGGCAGCTGGTGGGGTGTGTGTGTAAAATAGCATTTCCCACATACAAACAGACCCCAAATAGACATATCACTTTCCCCTCGCCCCTTCAGAGAACCATTCTGACATTCGCCAGCACACATACACTCACACCAGGTCAGAGATGGGAGAAACCTTAAAAACCATCTGTTTCACGCATACTGAAATATTTATGGGTGAAATGACACATATCTGGAAAGTGCTTTAAAATACTCCAGGAAAAAAGACCGAGTGAGGAGAAGCAAGATAGAGCCAGGTAGGTAGTGGCATGAAGTTTCATTTACCATGCTCTCCTTTGTGTAAATGCTTCAAATTATCCATAATAAAAAGCTGGGGGTGGGGGTGGAGACAAATAATTTAAAAAGAACCGTCTACTCCAAACCCCTCACTTTCAGAGTTACCTGAAGCCACTGCTCATTTTTCACCTATGACAACCAGTCCTGCAAAATCCCTTGTTGTTTATTTAATTTTGTTTCTTTTGTGTGAGGCTCCTGCTGCCAACCAGATTCTTGTTCCTTGAGGGCAGGGCTATTTTGCTATTTTATATCCTCCTGCGGAGCTTCCTTGATGACTCAGTTGGTAAAGAATCTGCATGCAATGCAGGATACCAGGGTTTGATCCCTAGGTTGGGAAGATGCCCTGGAGAAGGAAATGGCAACCTACTCCAGTAATCTTGCCTGGAGAATCCCATGGACAGAGGAGGCTGGTGAGCTACAGTCCATGGGGTTGCAAAGAGTCAGACACGACTAAGCAACTAAATCACCACCACCATGGAGCTTAAGGGCTGGAACATATGGGAAAGCATTAAATAAATACTCTTTGGAGGGAGCTGCCTGGTCCTTGACTGTGGACTGAGACCTTCTTTCCCATCCCCATGTCCATGGCATTTCACTCCTTCTCCACCTCACCCATCCCAGATACTCTCTGGCTTTTGCCAAGGTTATAGGTGATGCTCTGGTCAAGAGCGCCCCCGTTTCCTAGTTAATCAGAGCCTTCCTTCAGCACTAGCAGCCCACTCTTCTTGTTACTATCTAATTCAGTTAAATCTGAATGGAGGAAGGCAGGTGGGCTTGGGGTTGCTACAGGGCTGGCAGGACCCGTCTCCCAGGCTCCTCCCAAATTCCCACATGACCACACACATTACACAATAATGGAGCCCCTGTACTCTGGACTCTCCTTTATAACATTTCTGCCCTCTCTTCTTCAATTAACCTCCAGAGCTGTGGGCTCCCTGTTGGTGCAGCGTGCTGGGAAGGGAACACGTCAGGTCAGTCCCACGGCTCCACATGGCCTCCACGACGCTGTCAGCCCCCTCGGGAGACACAACGGCTGCTCCAAGGGAAGGTGATGTAATATAACTTGTTCTAATGTGTGGACGCTTAGCGTGTGCCCGGTACTGGTCCAAGTAATTTTCAAATCTTCGTCTATTTAATTCTTCCAACAACCCCAGGAGACAGGGTCTATGGTTATCCCCATTTTGCAGATTAGGAAACTAACCGCTCAGAGAGGTTGAGAAATAATCCCCAAATCACACAGGTAATAATCAATACAGCAAGTGTTTGAGCCCAGGCCGTCCGCCTCCAGAGCCTGTACTCTTGACCACGACCTCTCAGCGAGGGGGGAATGCTGGGCCCAGAAGTTCAGGCCCAGGTCTCTAGGCTTCTCAGCTACCTCCCTGTGCTCCTTCCCCAGCCTTGGTCCTTCCAGGGCTCCGTGCACAGCTGCTGGCGGGTAAGCTTGCCGCAGAGGATGGTATATCCAACTGAGGGCAGAGGGCTTCTTGGCTACAAAGCAGAACCGGTGGCATGAGGAGAGGGTGGCCTAAGCTGTCAGGCAGGGCTTATTGATGTGCTGTTTCTTCATCAAAGGGTCCCTTTAAAAATGACTCAATCGACTATTAATCTTGGTGAAACATCAACCCCAACAGGGAGAAAAACAGTTAGAAAATCTGCAAGAAGAGAAGGCTTGCGTTTCAGCCTCAGTCCACTGGTGAGGTGACACCTGGGGAGACTGCAGGAGCACGTCTTCCAGGGCCATGACCTGGGTGCGCACCCAGCACCAGGCTCGGTTCCCCCCACCCCTTCCCAGCCCACCCTCACCGGCTCCCAGCTGGTGGGACCCCACTGAGCCCCGGCACAGCCAGAGGACACACACCTGTGTGTGTTCATGAGCCTCCTGTGCGGATGGCATGAAAATCAAATTTAGAAATATTGTCAAGTGCAAAAAGAAAGTCCTGGAGGGGCATAAATCTCTCCCCTCTCACCTGCAGCCTCGTTTGGCAGAGACCCTAAACTTTAGGGAAAAAGCAGACTTGACTTGAGAGCAAGGTCAGAGTTAGGAGGGCAGGGAGGTGGACGGCTCGAGCCTGCTGTTGGCTTGGCTTGGGGAAAGTGACAGGAGAAAATTCCCTTGTGCTGCAGAGAGGCAGCAACTGGCTTGTGGGGGAGGGAACGTAATTACAGAATGTGTTTATGTTTTCATAAACTCAGAGATCCCGAACCAAGGTGTTCTAGAGAGGCTGCTGAGTGACTTCCTGGTGGCAGGAAGAGGACAAGGAGGGCAGGACAAGAAGAGAGAGGAATGGGAGTTAGCAAGTGCTGTGTAGGTCCCGTCAGGTCAGGCGGAGTCTGAGAGCCCTGGGCTGGCCTAGCTCCCAGGTCCTTCCACGAGCGGCAGTCTCGGGGATCATCTGCTTCAACAGGGGGCTCCCAGCTGCTGGGACACTCACCTGCTCTCGGTACATTCCAGCTCCAGTGGGGAGCATCTGTGTCCCCTGGAGCAGGGCCACTCAAGGGAGCACATCTGTCTCAACAGGGACTCCCGCTCCAGCAGAGGGCACCTGCTCAGCCCGGCTTGCCCTTTCCATCTGAGGACTTTAAAACATTTTTTTATTTATGTATTTTCTGGCTGTGCTGGGTCTTTGTTGCTGTGCACAGGCTTTCTCTAGTTGTGGCGAGTGGGGGATACTCATTGCGGTGGCTGATTGCAGTGCGCGGACTCTAGAGCGCAGACTCAGTAGTTGTGGTGCGTGGGCTTAATTGCTTCAGGGCAAGTGGATCTTCCCTGACCACGTGTGTCCCCTGCATTGACAGGCAGATTCTTAACCTCTGGGGCACCAGGGAAGTCCTGAGAGTTATTCTTTTGACACTGAAGGTCTGCTTTGCAGATACCTCTGCTTGTGATACTCACTGCCCAGCTCTCCCAGTTTCCTCTGATTTCTTGCATGTGCCTTTCACGGACGCTTCAAACAGCTTTCCTGTTCCTCTTCCCATTCCTAAGCATGGTAGGGTGGGAAAACTATGGGCTGTGGACTTGGGACAGTCTTGATTCAACCCTCGCATCCTCCACTTGGGAACCACTGATTTGGGCAAAGTTTCTAGCTCTCACTTTCTCATCTATAAAAGGGGAATATCCATATCTACTCACCTCACTGAATCACTGTAAGGACAAATGAGATAAGGACATCTACTTGCAGTAATGGAAAGCTAATTGATTTGAGTAAACCCTTCTGCTGAGGACAAATAAAAAGCTGGATGAAACACAACAAACATTTTCTTAGGATCTCCAAAGAGGTACCAATGTGATGAGGAATCACTGGGCCACAGTCTCTGATGAAGTGAGAGTTCAGACAGGTATAGCCCAGCACACCCTTGCTTTTGGAGAATAAATTAATCTAGAAGCAACAGTGACACAAAGGAGCCCCAGTTTCTGCAGTCCCCACCCCATCCCCAGCGTGGGAGGCATGAGTAAGTACTCTCTACCTCTCTCAGAGGTGGGGTCCTGAGGGGCCTCACGCTCAAGGTAAAAATGAATTGGAAGTAAACATTCTGTCTTATGGATATGCAGCCTTGAATTTGGGCTAAGGAATTCAGAGGAAGGTGGCCCTGGACTGGTAGCATTCCTGGGTCTCTGGCAGAAGCCTGAGATAACCCCTTCATGTCTGCCTTTCATGGGAGCAACAGGGAGAGAGACGCCTTGAATAAACCCACCCTCGTCTGGGCTACCTCAGACTCCTGGCCTCAAGGATATAAGCACACCAGGGCCAGTGGCCTGTCTCCCCCTCAACAGGCTGTGACATAAGGAAGCAGGACTGGAAAGGCTCTGGGAGAGAAAGAGAAGAGAGGGCTTTGGGGACTTGGCTGTGTTGGGTCTGAGGGAGGTTGGTGCAGAAGCCACGCAGGGGCCTGCGTGTGGGAGGCCTGGGACGTGCCTTGGGTAGGTGCTGAGGAGAAATGTGCTTTGATTAGTAAAAAGCCCAAGGGGACTACAGCATCCAATGCCCTGGCCTCAATCTTCTGTTTCAACAGCAGAAAATTATCTTCCTAGAGTTAGAACAAACTGTGTCACACTTCCTCTGGTGTGTGTGTGTTTTGCACGCACATGCACTGACCTCCTCATTTGCTCAAGGGTTCTCCAAGAGTAAGGGCCCATGTCTCAGTTAGAACAATATTGCTACAGTAATCAAGATAGAATGGTACTGGCACAAAAACAGAAATATAGATCAATGACATGGGATAGAAAGCCCAGAGACAAATCCATGCAAGTGGCCACATAAAAATATACAATGGAGAAAAGACAGGCTCTTCAATACAATGGTGCTGGGAAAACTGCTACATGTCAAAGAATGAAATTAGAACACTCCTAACACCATACACAAAAGTAAACTCAAAATAAAGACCTAAATGTAAGACTGGACACTATAAACTTTTAGAGGAAAACATAATCAGAACACTCTTTGACATAAATCACAGCAAGATCTTTTTTGATCCACCTCCCAGAGTAATGAAAATAAAAACAAAAATAAACAAATGGGACCTAATTAAATTTAAAAGCTTTTGCACAGCAAAGGAGACCATAAACAAGATGAAAAGACAACCCTCAGAATGGGAGAAAATATTTGCAAAGGAGGCAACTGACAAGGGATTCATCTCCAAAATATAAAAACAGCTCAATATCAAAAAAACAAACAACCCGATCAAAAAATGGGCAGAAGACCTAACCGGATATTTCTCCAAGGAAGACGTACAGATGACCAAGAGGGACATGAAAGATGTTCAGCATCATGAATTATTATTGAGAAATGCAAATCAAAACTATAATGAGGGAGGGATCACCTCACACTGGTCAGATGGCTAAGATCAAAAAGTCTGCAAACAATAAATGCTGAAGAGAGTGTGGAGAAAGGGGAACCTTCCTACACTGTTGATCAGAATATGAATTGGTCCAGCCACTATGGAGAATAGTATGAAGGTTCCTTAAAAAACTAAAAATAGAACTACCATATGACCCAGCAATCCCACTAGAAAATCATATTCTCCCAAAAAAGACACTGAACCCCAGTGTTCATTGCAGCACTATTTACAATAGCCAGGACATAGAAGCAAACTCAATGTCCATCGATGAATGGATAAAGAAGATATGATACGTACTACAAAATGGAGTATTACTCAGCCACTAAAAGGAATGAAATTGGCTCATTTGTAGAGATGTAATGGACTTAGAGATGTAATTGACTTATGTCTCTGAAGTAAGTCAGAAAAAGAAATATCATATATTAACACATATATGTGGAATTAAAAAAAAAATGATACAGATGAACCTACTTGCAAAGCAGAAACGAGACACAGACATAGAGATCAAACGTATGGACACCAAAACGGGAAAGGGGAAGTGGGATGAATTGGGGGATTGGGATTCCATGCATACACTGCTACGCATGGAATAGATAACCAGTGAGAGCCTGCTGTATAGCGCGGGGAACTCTAATTGATGCTCCATGGTGACCTAGATGGAAAATTCCATCTAGGGAGGGGTTATATGTATACATATGGCTGATTTGCTTCATTGTACAGCAGAAACTAGCCCAACGTTGTGAAGCAACTATCCCCCAATAAACAAAACCCCGAAAAACAACGATGATCGATGGTCTTTGTGTGTCAGGCACTGGGCTGCGTGCCGGAAGCACAAAGATGATCACGATAAGGCCCCCACCCTGCACTTGGGTTGCTCATGGGCCCTGGGGAGATGCAGGCACTCGATGGTGAGCTGCTGTGTGCGGCCTGCTTTCTGGGTCTCTGTATTCACTGACTGGTATCTGGTCGGGCCAAAATGCTTTCCCAAGCCCCTCCTGGGTTCCAAAGGCAGCACCGGAAATTTCAAGCAAGAAGCCACTTCCTGGTCCAGCATTACCCAGTGTGGACAGGATATTACTGAGATCGAGGATGGATGAGCTGCTCTGGTTCTTGCCTGCCTCTCTGCCCCTGATCATGGAGCAGAAGATAACTGGGAGGTCAGCACAGGAGGGACCTCCTGAATTGATTTGTGGCTCTGTCTTGAATAAACCGGGTGAGTGGTGTCTTTTGTTTCCCCCTCTAGCTTTTATTTCCCTTTTCTGATTCAGGGCTGGGTTGGGTGCCTGGACTCAGTGACTGTCTCTTCCTGTTCTCTGTCCAGAATGGACTTCACCTTGCTGGGGGAGAGCAGGCCCCTCATGCTGAGACCAAACACCTTGAAAGGAAGCAGTTCCCGTTGCCCTGAGACCCATGGGGCAGAGAAAGGAACTGTGCTCTGGGGCTCCATCCACCCACTTTGCCCGAAGGCTGTATCCAGCCATCCACATCAGGCACAGGCTGACAGACCCTGAATTTCTCTCGCAGCATCCTTCCTGGCTGGAGAGAAGGCAGGTGTCTGAGAACTGTCCCTTCTCTTCTCCATAATGATCTACAGCCAATTAGCTGTACCCATGAAGGTGGAGAATGCCTCTTTCCATCCCCAGAGCTAACAGCAAATCCAATGTTTCCTGCAGACATCTCTGTGAAGGGCGAGGTTGGGGTAACCCTCCAGGACCCCGTGAGCTGGTTTGCAGCTGTCAGCCCAAGGCTTTAATAACAGAAAAGACAAAGGAACACTCCACTGAGTGACTTAAAATAAGAGTAAAACTTGGCCATATCTTTTCCAGACTGTGTCTGGTTTTTTTTTTTTTTTGTGTGTGTGTGTGTGTGTATATATGTGTACAAAGAACAGGGGCTCTCCCTGGGGTATAACAAATTGGGGACTTTGCTGTGAAGGGCTGTGGCAGCTGTAAGAGCAGGCAAGCTAATGACGGGGCTAAAATAATTGGTCTCAGCCTGTGCTCTCCCTCCAGCCTACACCTACGTGGGCCTCAGGCAGGCTGATGCGCACCTTCCCAACACCACAATCAACAGTCAATTTAAACAGATTTTATCTGTATAAAACTGTCGAGTAAGGGGAGAGGGCATCTGGACAGCACGATTCATGGGGGAGGGGTCCTGGCTCTCACTGCCCTGTGAATTTCAGCAATCTGTGCTTTACGTTTCCTCCTTTGCTCAGTAAGTTTGGTGACCCGTGTGCTATTTGGACACAGGAGAAAAAGAGGATTCACGCTTGTGGAGTGGGACAACAGTGTGCTGCATTCCAGGCGTGTGTTTTATATACATTGTTCCACTGGCAGCGTATGGTGAGGGTCAAAAGGAGATGTCAAGGAACTTGGACAAAACCAGGTAACACTATACAAATATAGAAGCCAATGTATTTTTGGCTGCCTTGACCCAGACAGCTCTAACTGTACCTGGGATATAGAAGGTGCTCAGAAAACAGGCTAAAGAACCCTGGGTTATCTGGGTGGTGTCTGTCCTTATCTGGGTACTGGGCTCAGCTAAGGCAGAATGGATGAGTGATGGGAGATGGAAGGATGGAAGGGTAGCAGATCCACTGGGTTTGGGCATGTGTTTCTGGGTCCCTGGGTAAAGGCCATTATGGAACTCCCGAGTCAAATGCACTCTTAGGACCATCCCCTTTGGGGGTCGATGTTCTGTGCCTCTGTCCACTCCATTAGCTCCAAGCAGTCAGTTTTGGCTGCAAAGGACTAAGGATTGATTGTTTTCAGAAATCATTCAGCTCCATTAAGGTATGACTAAAGTTTCTATTTCAAACTTCCCCTGGAAAGATGTTAATCACCGGGAAGAGGTGAGTAACTGATATTTTTCCTTGAGTCTGGGGTCTAGAGAATTTAGACTTGGACATCTCTTTACCTTCTTCCCACCTACCTGTTCCCAGGCCCAGCACAGAGTGATTCCAAGGGACCAAGAGGCAGTTGGTGCAGTGTGGGGATTAAGAACAGGCAGGAACCGCTCTGGCTGTTACCTGCGGTGTCACATGGGCCAGTCTCTGAGGTTTGGTCTTCTCATTTGACAACTGGGGACAATGTTAATTCCTGGGCAGGGTGATATTCCTGAAGTGCTGACACCCACTAAATGCTCCCTGAGCAGTAGCTGTGCTGGCCAGGGAGGGCAGGGTGGGAAGAGGATGTCAGGACTGGCTCCCTGGCTCTGCTGGTACCACTGGGGGAGCCAGTTTTCACACCGCAGGGTCAGCTACTAAGTTGGTTTTGTCCCTATGCCACACTCTGCAACAGGCATTCTGAAAAATGCAGACATGCCAGTGGGGTCCCTGGGCGCCCACAACTGTCCACATAGAGCAGTCAGGGCTTAAGTGCTAAGGGTCCGGGTTAAGGAGCTTTCCTCCAAGGTGAGCTGGGGTAGGATCCCTGCGTGAAATAGGCAAGCTATCAAAAATAAGGGCAGTACTTGCTAGTACTTGAGTGCTGACTGTAAGCTAGCACTTACAGCACTTTCTTCCCTTGGACCGTTTACAGTTTAATCTGCCCGAGGGCTCAGTGAAGTAGGTTCTCTTATTCCCACTTCACAGGTGGTGACACCAGGACTCATTTGTATAACAGCTTCACTGAGGTCACCCAGTTCATATGCAGTAGACCTGGGCCCCACACCCAGTTCTGCGTCACACCAGTATCTGAACCAAAGCCCCACACATCGGCTGCTGGGTGCAGGCTGACAGGAGGCGAGCCTCATACCCTGCGGAACTCACACCTGCACTCCCACTCTTTGGATTTCCTTTGCTTGGCCCCTGGGGCATTCAGACAGGTGTCCTCCCAGCATCCTCTGCCCTCAGCCCCCACCAGGAGAGGCCCTGACGCTTAGAACCAGGGAAGCATGAACAGCTGGTTCAGCTTCCCAGGTGAAGAAACGGGGTGGAGTGGGCACCGCCAGGCAGGTGAATAACCTCAGGCTCCTGGGAATCTGGCTAGAGAAGAGCAGGGGGGCGCAGCTGAAGGCCCACCAGCTGGGAGTGCCCTCTGCATGGAGTAGGTATGGGGGAGAGGTCACTCAGGGTCCCAGGGTGCCCCCAGATCACCCTCTGAACCCTAGCGAGGATGAGAAGCCAGCAGTTTCAATGCCAGCCTTATCAGACCACAGTTCTTCAAATTAATGCACAATCCAATTTATTTTCCCTCTAGGAAATTACGTATTTTTAAAAAATACATGAAGAGTCGGAAAGGAACCATGGCAACGAGGAGGCTGAGCATCAGAGATGAGGCCATGCCTTTTCTCCTGCAGCTGAGGCACCTGATCTTCCAGGTCAGTACCTCTGCCTGTGCCGTCTTCACATCATGGCGTAATGCACAGTGCGAATATTTGTCCAGGTCCCTGGGGTTAGCAGGGGCTGTTGCCTGTAGCCAGGGTGAGCATCCCGAGGCTCCAGCGAGGGCAGAGGGGCCCATGCCTTGCACACCTGTGCCAGGTGAGGGGGCTCTGCTCTGGGCATCTCCCCTAGCCAGGTGCTGCTCTGTAGCTGAGTCAAAGGGTGCAGATGGTTCAGAAGACACAGGTGAGTGCTTGCTAGGATTCACCCACAATAATCCTGTGGCAAATGGGATTTCTCTCCCATTTTACAGATGAGGAAACTGAGGCCCAGAAGCATTCAGTGACTTGCTCAAGGTAACAATAACCATATTGAGTGAGTGCATATGCTTTTGTCATGCTCCGTGCTGAATGCGTTGTACATATCATCTCCCTCTGTTGAGGGCCCCTACCCTACCTGCATGCTGTAAGTTGTCTGAGTGTTTACCGAATTTGCTGAACACACCAGTCTCTCATCAGATGAGGAGCACTGATGATGTACTGGGCCCAGGGGTAGGTCTCCAGTATAGAGGTAAACAAAGAAGTGGGCCTGCCCTTGGGGAGCCCACTATCTGAGACAGATCTGTAGCATCTGACATGAATAGGCTTCATTCACATATGTCTCATGCCAGGCATTGTCTGGACACTGGGCAGAGAAAGATGTAGCAGTGTCATCGTGCCAGTCCTAGGGATGTGCTGACTAGTGGACGAGCCCAAATATCACCCAATCGATTACACTGCAGCAGGGTAAGCTTCAAAATAGAGGCCCCACCGACCAAAGTGGGGCCTGGAGGAGGTGACCCCTGCATTTTCTGGGGAAACCTGGGAGAGCATTGCAGATTCCACAGTGATAAGAGAAAACAACATTTATTGGGCCTCCACTATTGAACATCCATGGGAATAAGACATGGATGTGTCTTAAGGACAAGAACTGGGTCTGCCCATGGAGCCTGAGTTCTGCATACTGTGCGTGCTGCGTGAGGGATTAGCGAATGATGAGTAATTGAGGTGCTTCTGTCATCTTCTTATTTTCTTATCTCGCCCTAATCTGGCTTTACCAAATGCTCAGAGAAGAGAACTTATTACTAGAGAAACCCCTATGGCTGGGATAAAGATCTGCTTTGGGAGCTGGGGGGTTATTGCCAGAGAATGGATGCTAACATTCAGGTCCTGTTTCTTCCAATGTACTGCTGGTGGAGGGGACCCAGGCCCAGCTGCCAAGATGCTGGCTGAATTTCCCCTCATAGCTATCTACCTCTGTAGCTCTTGGCTTTGCTGTCTAAGCCATGTACATATTTATCTTCTCTGCATAAGTCCCTAGGATGTGTCTGCTTAGCCATATGAGGAGGCCCAGTGCCCTAGTATTTGATCAAACAGTAGAAGACCTGACTATATCTGCACCCTGACTCATGTGGTGGTGCCTTTATCCCCAAAACACAAAGCAGTGGGCAGACTTTTGGTCAGTTTAGCTTCCCCCTGCTTCTGAGAGGAGCCGTCAACTTTCTCTCTTTGGCAGAAGGGACAGCTTAGGCCCAAGGGTGCATCTGAACCCTTAAGGCCTCGGTGGCAGAACAGGGCCAGAGTCTGAGGGGGTGGGGTTCCAGACTGCATTCGGGGAAATGATCCTGCCTGCGGTGTGCCGGCTCCAGCTCTCTGTGTGCCAAGCTGCCCTTCAGACCAGCCCCTTGGCCCCTTGGCCAATTTCAGGAATCTGATAGCACAGTGATGCTCCCTCTCTTTCCTCCTTTCCCCTCTTCTTCCTTCCCCTTCCTTCCTCTTCTTTTTGGTCTGTCATTTTGACTAGTTCATAAGCCCCACTCTTTAGAGATGTCAGGCAGAAGGTGAGAAGAAATTTCTGGGCTCTCCTGGATATTCACACATAGAAAAGTCTTCCTCCTTAGAATCCTGCCCAGCCCCTCCTCTACTGCCAGCAGCCCCTCCCAGGACCCAGGGAGAAAGAGAGGGAAAACAAGGCAGGCTGGGATTACAATGGGAATAAAAGCAGCTCACCTTTCTGAGCTTTTCATGAATGATCTCCCTTAATCCTCATGACAGTCTAGGAGGCAGGTGTTATCAGACTCCCATTCTATAGATGAGGAAGTTGAGGCAGAGAGAGTTTAAATGACTTGCCTCAGCCCCATAGCTCAATGCAATGAGGCCAAGATGTGAACCCCAGAGCCTGTACTTGGCCATTGCTGCCTCCTTGGGAAGGGGGCAAGTCCTGAGAATACCTTCTGATGACATCTCCAGCTGTTGGCTGGCCATACTGACTGTGGGGAGGGTTTCCCACATGCCCGCCTGCTAGCGGCCTCTCCCCTCTCTCGTGGGCATATGTGTCTCATTCATGAAACACGTCAGATTGAAAAGGGCCACCCCAAGACCTGCCCTGCCCTCAAGAACTTGAGGGAGGTAAGGATGATTAGAGTGGAATTAACTCAGATCCTATTGTTTCTTCCAACAAAGCCCTATATGTGCTTATATAGAGGTTCATCCATTCATTCCACACAGACATTTTCAGAGCTTGAAGAGTGACTTGGCTTTTTGCTAGGGACTGCAGGACAGAGAAGAGGCTGCCATGGTTCTCTAGGATGTTGTCACCTCATGGGTCTCCACCAACATCCAAATATACCCACCTTTACACCCAAACCTGAGGAAAAACAGGGGAACTCTGGGTAGGAGGGCCTCTGTTGTACCTTCGTTGGTTCATGTACTAGTCTCCATAGTTCTATGTTGTAAGTATTATTAGCCCCATTTTACAGATGAGAAAACAAAGACTTACAGCAAAAGGCCAAGTAACTGGTCCCAACTCATATAATTATCCACTTGGTGACACTAAACTGCAGCCTGAAAGATTCCAAAGCTTACAAAAGCTCTTCCAAAGCTTTTCACCTCCCTGTGGCCCGCAGAAGGTGAAAATAACCATCACAACTACCTGCCATCACACCTGCAAACATACAAATGGAGGCACCTGGCCTCAGGGATGCTGTACAGCCTGCAAAGTCACACACACACACACACACACACAGCACGCTCCTCATGTCCACACACACAGTTCATGCACAAATAAACATTTCCCCCTAACTTTCGAACTGTGAACACTCCAACTAGTCAATAAGCACATGGAAAAGAATCCAGCTTCATTATACACTAAAAAATGTGAATTAAGGCAGCAAGGAAATACTATCATTTTAGCCCATCGAATCAGCAAAAATTAGGAAAAAAATGAGAAAATAGTCCCAAAGAAGATGCATTGAAATGGGCACTTTCATATACTGCCCATTGGTACATCTCTTTTGGAAAGTGACTTGGCAGTATCCATCAAGAGATACAGAAGTGTCCAGGACCATTGGTCCAGTAGTTTCATCTGAGTGTCATTCAGAAGTAAATGCATAAAAATGTTCAACTCTGCATTGTTCATAATAGCACAGACTTGATACTGACCCAATGGCTTACACTAAGGGATTGGCCATTGAGCTAGGCAAAGGGAACAACGGAAGCTATACATAAAAATACAGAAATGTTAAGAGTGGTTGGGTTTGAGCAACCAGAAGTCACAGTTACTTTTTTCCTCCTACCTTATCCACCTTCTTTCTTCTCAGGCAGAGAGAGGTGGAGGGTCTCCAACAGCTGAAAGGCTGAGCGAGAAACAACCCAGTGTTTTAGCACAGAGGGGTTTTCACCCTTCTGGGACCTCTTCTGTTTTTCTACTAATTTATCAAATATGCAATGGCCAGGCTTTCATATCCCTTAGAGACTGGGCTAAAACCCAAGGGCAACAGGACTGATGTTCTCCAAATTTTCTGGGTGCAGGTGAGAATGTGCATTTTTCCCCTAAGCTTGCCTTCTGGCTCCAAGCCCCAGGCTGGTTGTTCTGAGCAGCCTCCTTGACCCCTCCTGGGTCTGCAGGGCAGATCTGGGCCTCGTTCAGCCTTCCAGGCTTACACGGGCAGGTGCACAGGCCTCGGGCTCTGTCCCATTTTGAGGAGATCCCAGGGCAGGGCCCTAGATGCTGGGCCCAGGGGAGGCCCAGCCCCAACACCTCAGCTACCTAAGAAGACCCTCGGAAAGATAGAAGGCCCTGCCTCACTTTTCCTCTCATCTCTGAGAGGCCCAACTCAAGAGGAGAAGCAATTTGGGGTTCTCATTTGAACATGGACAGGCCTTCTTCGATTTCAGGGGAGCTCACACATCCCCATGTGTGGCCACACATAAGCACACACCGTCTTTCACTGGCACACACACACGCGTGCACACACGGGTACACACACATTGCCCCTCCACCTTTGTGTGCTTAGATTCTGCCTGGATGGCGGCCGTGAAAAGGGTCTCACACGTCTCACCTCTGAGGATCCAGGAGGAAAAAAGTACAGTGCAGCTAGAATTCAGCTTAGAGATATGCAACAAACAAAAAAATTCCCCAAGCCCAACAGGGATAAAAAGCTCATTAATGTCTCTGTTCCCCTACTCATTAAGCAAGAGCGCACTCATAAATATTCACAGAATTCTAAAGTAAGACCGAGGTGAAAGTTAAGTTAATGTGCAGCAATTAAGCCTGCTCACAGCTCTTGAGCAGCCTGACTGGGCTCTGGCCTCCCTCAAACTGCCAGTCTCCCAGCGGGGAGCAGAAGGGGCAGGGCAGGGGGCAGACGCTGAGTGATGAGCCCTCCCCACTCCCACCTCCGTGTACCCTCTTGCTAAGAGAGTAAAACTCAAATGTTCTCGCTAAAAAAGAAAAGATGAAGGCCCTGCTGGTGTCTTCTTATTAATAGATGAGAGCACTCCTCTGGTGGGAGGGTCTTAAAAATCACCAAGTGTCCATCACTGGTCACCCTGTTTTTTTTTTTTAATTTCAGTGTTATTGAGGTATTATTGACAAATAAAACATATTTATCTTCTCTCTTTGTGAGAACATTTGAGTTTTACTCTCTCAGCAGGGCCTTTGTATGAGCTGCTTTCACAAATAAATTTTACAAATAAAATTGCAAGATATTTGAAGTGTAGATCATGATGACTTGATACATGCATATACTTCTGAAAGGATGCCCCTCATCTAGTTAATTAACATATCCATCACCTCATATATTTACCTCTTCTTTTTTAGTGGGAATATTTGAGTTCTACTTCCTTAGAAAATTTCACTTATACAATACAGCATTATGAACTACAGTCACCATGTTTTATATTAGCTCCTCTGAAAGTTTGTACCCTTTTATTAACCTCTCCCTATTTCCCCTACCCTGCAACCTGGCAACCTCCATTCAACTCTCTATTTCTTGGTTGTTTTTTTTTTTTTACTTTTTTTTTTTAGGTTCCACATATAAGTGATGCCATGCATGACTTATCATTCTCTGGCTTATTTAACTGGGCCAACCACTAACAATGGGGTAACCAGTGTGTGACCTGTCCGAGTGGCCACACCAAGTGACTGAGTCCCAGAGCACATCCTGCAATTCACCTTCAGCCTTTAGCCAGGACCAGGAACGCTGTCACCTCCTGCAGGCATTTCCTCCAGGTTCTGCCCTGATCACTGCCTGCTCCAGGGCTTTCTGACTCTGCTCACTGCAGCCAGATTAATTTTCTTAAATGCAGGTTTAATTGCCTTCTTCCTTCCAAAAAACATTCATGGGCTCCCCATTGACTATGAATTAAGTGCAAACTCCTCGTGTTCTGTGGTCCAAATGCTCCTTTACAGTCTTAATTACCATTACTCTTCACTCATTTCCCAAGTTCCAGCCAAATGGAACTCGAAGCTCTTCTTCAAACACACTTTACACTTTTCTGCTTCCAAGGCTTGTTTGTGGAGCTCCTACTTCCTGGGTTTCCTTCCCCTGCAGCTTTGACCTGTCAAAATCCTAGCTATGTTTCCCAGGCTTACTTCATACCATCTCTTCTATTAAACTACTCCTGTTTCCCACACTCTGATCTAGTCTCCCTCCAGGGTATTTTGCTATGTTCCAGTTGTGTGTATGTGTGAAGTTGCCTCAGTCGTATCCGACTCTTTTGTGACCCTCTGGACTGTAGGCTGCCAAGCTCCTCTGTCCATAGCATTCTCCAGGCAAGAATAATGGAGATTCTGTATTGGACTGGATTCTATACTGGATTGTCATGCCCTCCTCCAGGGGATCTTCCTGACCCGGGAATCCAACCTGCATCTCATTGTCTCCTACACTGGCAGGTGGGTTCTTCACCGCTAATGCCACCTGGGAAGCCCTAGCTCCAGTTATGTCTCTGCAGTTAGGCTAAAAATAATAATGAGGATAAGAGTTAGAATAGTATTAGTTCCTACTTACTGAGTGCCTACTGAGTGCTAGTTGTCTTGCACATATTATACCCTGCAAGGTAAACAGTATTACCCCATTTCACAGGTGGTAACACTGAGGCTCTGAAAGGGTAAGAAGATCAACTTTGACTGGCTCTATGAAGTTTTTGTGGTTTCTTTTTTGCTCCATTATTTCACTCCTACTGTTGGAAGCTCCCTGGGTTGAACTGTGTCTTGTTACAAACATATATATAGAAATCCTAACCCCTGGAACCTGTGGAAGTGCCCTGATCAGGAAGAGGGTCTTTGTGGATGTAATCAAGTTCAGATGGGGCCATATTGCATTAGAGTGGCCTTTAACCCAATGACTAGTGTCCTTATAAGAGGGAGATGTGAACACACACAGAGGGAAGATGGCCATGTAAGGATGCAGGCGGAGATTGCAGTAATGCACGTACAAGTCAAGAACTGCAGGCAACCAGACAAGCCAGCAGAGAGGCAGAGGGCAGGTTCTTCCTCAGAGCCTCTGAAAAGGAACCAGCCCACTGACATCTTGGTTTCTGACTTCCAGCCTCCAGAACTGCAAGGGAATACATTTTGGTCATCCTAAGCATGGAGTTGGTGGTACTTTGTTACAGCAGCCCTAGGAAACAGATTTGTTCTTGTTGCTGTTCAGTCGCTAAGTTGTGTCCGACTCTGCGACCTCATGGACTGCAGCACGCCAGGCTTCTCTGTCCTTCACTATCTTCCGGAATTTGCTCAAATTCATGTCCACTGAGTTGCTGGTACTATAAATATAACACCTCCCTCCAAGGGCAGGATCTGTCTGCATTGTCCTTTCAGGTGCCTAGGGAGGCCTGTGGAGAGGAATGGAGATCTTCCTTCCTTGTGTGCAGAGGTTCCAGGGCTGGGAACAGATCCAGCTTTAGAGGTCTGGAGAGGCCAGTTACCTTACAGCTAGTTGGTAGTGGAGTTGTCCAGGACAGGAGCCCATGGCCTCAGCATCTGGGCAACGGGGCGCCTGGTGTGGACCTGTCTGTACATGTGAGTTCAGTCCTGCCCGGGGCCTGAAAGTACATTTGGGTTTCTTTGGAGCCCTCATCTGTGGGCCTTTTAGAATGTCCTGGGTCTGTGGTGGTGCTGGCAAGAGGACTTGGGGAGGTCTTTCACCTGTCTGCTTAGGAAGCTGAGGGTGGCCCGCTCCAGGGTCCACCTGGGCCTTAGGATCACTTTGGGATTCCGGGTTTCCAGGGGGCAGCCTGAAGGCTGTAGGACTCAGGACACCTGGATGTACCCAGTGATGAGCTGCAAGCCCCTCCCATTCCTCCACACCAGCTGGAGGCCCAGCCAGCATCCTCTCCTCCTGCAGTGCTAGTAGCCGGGTACCCCAGGTGCCCCTCACCCTGGGATCCTATGCCCTCTGTCAGCAGACAGTGGGCTCCTGGATAGAGAGCCAGGAGCAGTCACTGGGCCAGGGAACATGCTACAGCCCCACTGCTGTGGGACGTGGTGAGCACAGCTAGCTCTGAGGGGGGTGTGTGTGTGCTGACGTCACGGAAGTCAGGAAGTGGGGTTCATCTCCTCGTTGTTTATCCCACCTTCTGGGACTGCGAGTGGTGGGGGTTCGGATTCTTTTCAGGAATTATAAGCTACACGCTGAGAGTTTCCCCGCTATGCCCTTGACAGTGTGCCCTGATGAAATTGTACTTCTACTCTCCTCTTTGTGTGTCTTCTTTCATTTTTTTTGAAGTTAAAAATTATATTCTCTTTATTCTAAGATGTACATGACTTTTACATTTTAATATTTCTGAAATAGTGTCATGATCTAAAATTAAGGTATACCTTTTTGTTGTTAGCTTCCCTTGTGGCTCAGATGGTAAAGAATCTGCCTGCAATGTGGGAGCCCTGGGTTCGATCCCTGTGTTGGGAAGATCCCCTGGGGAAGGGAAAGGCCACCCACTCCAGTATTCCGGCCTGGAGAATTCCATGGACTACATAGTCCATGGGGTCACAGAGAGTCGGACTCAACTGAGTGACTTTCACTTTCACTTTCTTTTTGTTGTTATGTAAGCAATTTATTACTGGGGTTAAATATAAATAACGTAAAATTCACCGTTTTGACCATTTTTAGGTGTGTCTAGTTCAGTGGCATTAAATGCATTTACACTTTATAACTATCAAACCATCCATCTCCAGAACTTTCTAGTCTTCCCAAACTTAAACTATGCCTATTAAACACTAATTCCCCATTCCCTCCTCCCCATAGTCCCTGGCAGCCACCATTCAGCTTTCTGTCTCTATGAATTCGATTACTCTAAGTACCTCATATGAGTGGAATCATATAGTATTTGTCTTTTCTGTGTCTGGCTTAATCCCTTGGCATAGCATCCTCCAGGTCCATTTATACTGTAGCATGGGACAAAGTTTCCTTCCTTTATAAAGGCTGAATAATATTCCATTGTGTGTAGCACATTTTGTCTGCCCGTTCATCTGTGGGTGGATATTTGGGTTGCTTCTACCTTTTGGCTGTTGTGAATAACGCTGCTATGAGGGCTGCTGCTGCTAAGTCGCTTCAGTCGTGTCCGACTCTGCGTGACCCCATGGACGGCAGCCCACCAGGCTCCCCCGTCCCCGGGATTCTCCAGGCAAGAACACTGGAGTGGCTTGCTACTATGAGTATGGGTGTACAAACATCTGTTTGAGTCTCTGCTTCCAATTCTTTTGAGTATATACCCAGAAATGGAATTGCTGGATCATTTGGGAGTTTATGTTAATTTTTTTTTGTAGAAGCAATTTCCTCTGTATAATCAGAAATAGGGACATGAGAAGTGGAGAAGGGGAAAAGAACTAATATCTTGTGAATGCACCTTGTGCTAAGAATTTCATGTCATCTTTTCTAAACTTCACAACAAGCCTTTGAGTGAGATACCATTTCCACTTTGTAGATGGGAAAGCCAAGACACAGCCCCCTGCGGCAGGTCGTGTGGTTTTTAAGTGTGGAGCAGCCATCTGCACCCAGACAGATGGTGGCGGGGCCCAGCCTGGGGGCTGAGCTGTGGGTGGAATCACAGGAGTCGGGGGTCCCACTGCTCCATGGTCTCTCTCCTTCTTTCCCAGTACCACCAAGTAGGCTGCTGGGGAGATGGTGAACTTTCTTCAGAGAACCCAGAGCGTCCTGCGGGTTGGGCAGGGGAATGTGTGAGTTTGTTGGGAGAATCCCTACCCGAAGCAAGCAGTGGTACGTGTGTCCTCCTTCAGTCTTCTTATCTAAACCTCCCCGCTCCTTTAAATGGGGTCTCACGTTTCACAGTGGCCAAAGTGCCCACTGTCCCACTGTTCCCCCTCTGTTGAAGCTACTCTGGTCCCCAGCACAGCATGGCCTTCGCGTCACATCCCAGCCCGCAGATCAGGCCTGATGCTTCTAAGGCATCCAGAGATTGAGCTCATTTAAAGATTGATCCACTCTTTCTCTTTGTTCCCATTTTGAGCTTTGGTTCTTTTTTAATGGTGCTAGTTTTACGCTTTCCAATCTGAAGAACATTTTCCTTGATGGGAAAAGCAAAAGAAAAATAGAAGCTGCATAACGCATTTCATTGTGGGGCGCTTTTGCCCTGCAAAGCACTTCGTGACTAGCAGCTCATTTTGTCCTCCTGTGCGACCCTCACAGTGAAGTGGGGTGGGGTTATGAGCTGGTCAGTGAGGCTGAATGACTCACACAAGGTCCCTCAGCTAGTTAGCAGCCCAGGCAAGACCAGGAGGTACCAATCCACGGCCCGAGATCTTAGGGGAAGTTGATTACACAAGCACAAATAATCCCAATCAGGAGGCATCTAAAGCCACTAATGTAGCCACGCTGGGGACTCTCTGTACAAATTCACATTTGAAAACTGAAACAAAAGGGAAAGGCTGCTTTAGTTGTGAATAGACAAAGCCCAGCACTGGGGAGCAGCGTGGCCCCCAGAGAAGGATGTGGAAGATGCTGGCTTCCTAGGGAAAGTGCAGAGGCGCACTAAAAACGTTTTTAGCTGTGCTGCTAGCATGATCCCATGCCCTTCCCAACTCAAAGGAAAAATAGAGTCCAACAAACATAACAAAACCAAACAAGAAATGACGATCACAGCAAAGAACAAGACAGGGTCAATCTGCTGCTTAGAGGAAAGTGGAGAGAGACACTGACCTCGAGGAGACAGCTCTGTGGAAGGCAGGGGAGCGCCGAGCGGGGGCTCGTAGCTGATGGGGGCTGAGGGGAGGTGTCCAGGCTTCGGCAGCCGTTGGCCAGCCGGGTGACTCATAGCCAGCCACCCCGCTTTCCTGCCCCCTCATGTTCCAGATGCCCAAGTGTTTACCACACTCCACTCCTCCTTCTCCTGCCCTGGCTGTTCTGCTCTGTCCACACACCACCTGCATTATTAAATGCCAGCCAGATGCTGTTGTCTGCTGAAGGTACAGAGCTTGCAGCTTGCACGTGCTTTGTTAGGAAGAGAGATTCACAACAACACTCATCTAACGAGACTAATCTAAGTCATCAAACTAAGGCTTTCTCCTTGGTATGATCGGAAAAATGGACAGAAAACTGAAAAAAAAGCTTAAAAAAATAATTCTGCATCTGTATATACGCCACCAAAATTGCCTCAAGCTTCATTTAGAGTCATTTTGAGGGGTGCCAGTGGTCCAGGCACCACACAATGGGAAACAGTAGAGTACAGTGGGGGTCACTAGTGCCCCAAAACTCTTATGAGTTTTTGACCTATGAGTCTGTGGTCCAGGATCCTCCTCCTTTTCTAGCACAACAGCCCACTGTGTTCAGTTTTTCCTGTCAACTCTCACGTGCTTCCTCGCTGTGTGTGCATTCCTGGGAGTATATGGTTTAAGTTCTTTGGGTGGATCACAGCACTTCCCCGCAGGCCAGACCCACTTGAAGATTTAAGGTGTAAGGTGACACTGGCCACATGACTGCACTTGTGTGTTGCATTTGTCTTCAATTATGTAACTTTCTTTCTAGTCTTTTCATATTTACTGAACTTTTAAAGTTTCTTTTTTTTTCATAATGAAAGTCATGTGTGTTCATTGAAGGAAATCTAACCACCAAGCAGAAATGCAGAAAGAACTAACTGTCCATCGTTCCATTACCCAAAGACACCACGTAAGTATGTTGTTTTCTACCAGTATTTCTTGCTGCTGTTTTAGAAATCTGTGCAATTTTGTCTCCTGCATTTTCCCACACCGCCATGAACTCATCATAAACATGATCCTAGGGGCTTCCCTGGTGGTCCACTGGCTAAGACACCAGGCTCCCAATGCAGGGGACCCGGTTAACTCCCTGGTTGGGGAACTAGATCCCACATGTTGCAATTAAGAGTTCGAATGTTGCAACTAAAGATCTTATGGGTTGCAACTAAGACTCAGCGCAGTCAAATAAATAAATAAATATTTTTGAAAACATCATTCTATATGGTTGCATTTCAATCACTTCTAACCTTTGCTCTTACAAATAACACTATTAATAACTGTTAATACCACTATTAATACCTTCTGAATTAGCACTATTTCCACAGGATAGATCTAAGAAGTGACTATCCCACCTGCAATGTTTGAATGGGACTATTTGCTGCACACTTAGCAGATTTGGATACTCATTTAAAAAACTAGAAACGTTTGCAAATTTGCAAGGCAAAAGTAGCTATCTTGTCTGAATTTTCATTTTGATTACAAGTAAGATTAAAGAATTTTCATCGTTTGGAAAGCTGGCTTTATTTCTTCTTTAGTGAATTGTTTATCTCATCCTTGGCTCACTTTCCCATTGTGCTTTAGGGGTTTTATTATTGATATGTGTGAACTCTTTATATGTTAAAGATATTAACCATTTATCCAATATTTGCCGCAACTGTATTTTTCCCAGTTGGACTTTTAAAACTCCAGGTTCATTAGAGGTATCTCATGTAGCCACACTGATTTTTTTAGATGCCCCATTTTCTTCCTAGTTAGAATTACATGTGATTTTTATTGTTATAATTCTACTCTTAGAGTCTCTCATTCCTTGTGAGATATGTTTTCTTCTAGCAGCCATGGGACCTTAATAACGTTACTCCTGACTTCCCAGGTCTAGGATATGTGTTTGCTGTGACCTGGCATGCTTGCCCATTGCATGCACTGCCCCTCTCTTGATCCCTTGTTAGCACACAGAGACGTTTGGGTCTCAGGCCCTCAGGCATGATGTAGGGTTTTTCCTCTTTCTCTTGTTAATGTTTGTTTGAATCAGAAGGTTGCTCACAGGTGGGTTATTTTGTTCATGAATTCTGAACAAAATAGTTTCTGAAAGATTCCTAAAGCTGAATAATTCATTCAGGGTTTTCATAGGACATGGCAAAGTCCTTACTCATGGGAGATATGGATTTCCTATAATAATAATAACAGCTCACACTGAAGATGTTTTAGTTGCTCACTCATGTCTGACTCAGTGACCCCAAGGAATGTAGCCCGTCAGGCTCCTCTGTCCATGGAAATCTCCAGGCAAGAATACTGGAGTGGGGTGCCATTCCCTTCTCCAGGGGACCTTCCTGACCCGGGGATTGAACCCAGGTCTCCTATATTGCAGGCAGATTCTTTACCATCTGAGCCACCAGGGAAGCCCATCACTGAACGATCATTTCAAATAGGCCACTCATTCTAAGCACTTCACATGAATTATCTGGTTTAATCTCCAACAATCCTACGAGGATGGCACTATTATTATTGCCAGATTTCAGATGAGAAAACTAAGGCACAGATTGAGTAATTTGCCCAAATGAGGAGCAGAATGGGGAGACATGCGCACATAGTGTGCGCTCCTAGGAGAGCAGATGTGCATGCCGATAGCAGTGGGAATTTCCCTGAGTGGAGTGGGTGAGATATGAGGAAACAGGAAGTGCCCAAAGGGGAGAGAAGGCAACAGGGGCTGAGCCGACCGGAGTGAGTACCCTGTGTACTCTCCTGCTGCGCTCCTTGAGGCTCTTGTGGTCACAATGCAGGAATCCTATTTGAATAGGAATCTCAGCACTCCCCAGGGGGCCCAGGACACTGAGCAGGCAGAATTTCATACCTGCTGACTTTGCAAGTCAAGTACTGGGGTTCCTAAGCCCAGTGAGGGCCCAGAACAGATAACTGCAGTGATTACAATGGCAATAGCTCACTTGAAGTGAGCACTTAGTACATGCCAAGCACTGAGCTAACAACTATATATGCATCAGCTTACGCACTCCTGATACCAATCCTAGGAGGCTGGAGCTATTAATATTACTAGACCCATTATTTATGTATTTATTTTGGCTGTGCTGGGTCTCTGTTGCTGTGTGGGCTATTTTCTAGTTGGAGTGCGCTGACTTCTCACTGCAGTGGCTTCTCTTGTGGAGCATGGGCTCTAGGCCCATGGGTTTCAGTAGCTGCAGCAGGCAGGCTCAGCAGTTGTGGTGCATGGACTTAAGTTGCTCTGCGCCATGGCATGTGGAATTTTTCCCAGACCAGGGATCAAACTCATGTCCCCTGCATTGGCAGGTGGATTCTTATCTAACTGTACACCAGGGACGTCCATTATACCCATTTTGTATATGAGGAAACAGACTCAGAGAGATTACAAAGCTTTCGTTAGAAGAGCCTGCATGACTCCAAAGTCTATATATTGTCCCATTCCCCTCTGACACCCCCTCCCCCAGGTGGGTGGTGTTGGTCTCATCTAGCTCCTCCCTCCCTCCTGCTCCAGACACCCTGATGATCAGCCAGGGCTGAGGGGAGGAAGACGAAATGGAGCTTCACTGGTCCAGCAGGAGACCCTGCCATTCTTTCTCTAGAGCCCTGGGATAGAGAGCGAGTAAGAAAGAAGGTTTGCAGCTTCTGGGTTGTTCTATTCCATCTCCGTCCTCTTCTGCTCAGGGGCTTCTCCAAAGGGAGAAGCTCTGCCCCTCCACTGCAAGAAGCGTGGCCTGATGGGGCACATCTGGGCATGGGAAGCCCAGTGACCAGGGTTCCAGCCACTTTTGCTGGGTTCAGGGCTGTGTTCAGTGCTGGCATCAAGATCAGACAAAGGCTTTTTCCTTCCTTCACAGAGCCTGACATTCACACAATGTTCCGGGGCTCTGTGAACAAAGCTGGGACCCAGCTTTTCCTTCCATCTACCTGTGGCTGTCTCATAATAACTGTCTCGCTTTATGGGCTTCTGTTTCGGCTTTGAGCTTGTTACTGCTCTTGTATGAAGAGACAAAGAAGAGTGCGTGTATACTCTTCAGCTCCATCTCCCATTGGTCACGATGTGAACCCTCTTTCCTGGTTGAGCCTGCTCTCTCCCTGTCTCCTCAAGGAACACATGCCCTCTGTGGGCCTCAGGTGCTGCCAGCTGCTGCCTTGACAAGCCCTCTGGTTGGAAGGCTCGGAGGTATTTATTTAGGTCCCCGAGAAGGCTCGGTAGTCCCTAGTTCACAGGCCTTTCCAGGGAGGATGGATTTTCACTGTTACTTCTGGGGGAGCCCTGGGATCTGTTAGGTGCTGCAAGCCTGGTAGGCTGGGGTTTGGAGGGAGCCCACCTGCAAACTCCGCTCAGCTTTCTGTCCTCTGATTTGGACACTCGGATTTGCCCTTTGCTGTTCTCACCACCCTCTTTGCCTCCGCTTCCCCCTGCAACCCCCTCCCCCCTCCCCGCCCCCCCGCCTTGCCCCGGCCTTCACCACACCAGTCACTGCTGGGGTCTTTCTCTGAACAAATGAGGTGCCCAGAACCAACGCACCACCTCCTAGCTGCCTTCCAGCCTTGTGATGCTTACAGCCCTCTGCAGCCTTGCTCACACCCCAAGCAGTGCTCCCTTTGGCCTTGATGCTGGGTCTGTCGGGGCCATTTCCCCAGCCCTGGTGCTTGGCAGTCTTTCTTCCCCAGTAAACTCATTAGGTTGAGGTCTCAGCACTCATTCAGGAATCACCCTAGACACCAAGGTGAAGAAGACAAATCAATATATTTCCCACTTCCACTTTAGTCAGGAGCAAGTCACGGGAACAAATCGTTGCACCACTGTGTGAGGAGCGCTAGAAAGCAGTCAGACGAGGAAGACTGGAAACTGAGGGAGAAGGTGACCAACCGCATCTCTGGTGTGCTTTAGTGTGTGATCAGAGGTGGAGTGGGTGGGAAGACCTAAAATGAAAGTGGGTGCTTGGGCAGTTCTTGAAGGATGAGTAGGAATCCTCTAGGTGGACAAGCTTCTGCTGAGTGTAGAAGGGGGCAGTGAAACTGGGCTTTCCAGACAGAGCAGAGTGGACGAGTAAGGCAGCAGTTTAGGAATGCCGTGGGTAATAGGGGTGTACAGGGTAAGAGAGGATGAGTTGGGCAAACCACGAAGCCATGGTAGGTGAGGGCTGAGCCGGGGGAGCTCCTAAGGTCAACAGCATCATCAGCGAGGCAGAGAACAGTCTTCAGGAGTGGAGAGACGACGCGCCTGCCTTAAGATGTGAAATTCGAGGCAGGTGCGAGAACAGGTAGACAGTTACTGTCCCTTGGCTGTCGTCTCTCCTGACTTTGAGCACTGTCCCTGTGTGACATTATCCGCTCACCACCAGAATAAGTGACAGCTCTTACATCTCAGTCCCTGTCCAGTCCTCCGTTCTGAGATCAGACTCATATAATCCAACAGCTCATTCAACATCTCCACCTAAATGAACCCCCTCTCCCCAGCACTCCAGTCTCAGCATGCTGTGAACTGAGCTGATGAACCAAAGGCAAGTGCTACTCCTCGGACGTGCCGACGGATGTGCCGTCTCAGGGGCAGTGCCCCCTGACTGCCTGAGTTAGCATGCAGGGCAGCATCCTAGACTCCCCACAGTAGGAACATGGCTTAGCATGTCTTTGATGTCAAGCCTGCTCATTTACGCTCCCTCCCCTAATCTCTACTGCTGCTCCCCTGGTCCCCATCATCTCTTCCCTGGACTATAATTACAACTGTCTGCACTCCCCTCCCCTCAGTCCAACTCTCTACCAGTCCATCCTCTATTGCCAGCAGGGTGGATCTCAGTCTATATTTATTTATTTCTGCTTCCCCACTAGAATATAAGTTCCATGAAGGCAGAAACCTCTGTTCACTGTTCCCAGCGCCTGGCATATAATAGGAGCTCAATAAATATCAGTTGAACAAATGACTAAATGAATCTTAACATTCAAATCTGATCCCTTCATTCCTCCAGACTCCAGCGTGGCTCCTTAGAGGGCTAAAGACACAAGCCCATTTCTTAGTGTAGCATGCATTATTGCTCGGGTCTGGCCCCAGTTTAGTTCTTAAGCCTCTTGGACTTACTCATGACTCTGTATCTGCCTACATTCCAACTGTGATCACTTCCTTGCAGTTCCTTGAGCATCTCTGAAGCCAGCAGTTTTCAAATTACAGTCTGCAGAGTCCTGTGGGTCGGGTCTTGAGACTCAGAGAGTCAGTGACTATATGGGTAGAGGAGCATTCGGAGTGCAAGAATGAACAATAGATTTTAGTTGTAAACATGATATGAAAAGCACACTGTATGGTTCAGATTCCACAATGCAACCAACCCACTACCTGCAGGGGGTGTAATGGTAAAGAATCCGTCTGCTAATGCAGGAGACGCACGTGATGCGGGTTTGATTCCTGGGTGGGGAAGACCCCCTGGAGGAGGAAATAGCAACCCACTCCAGTATTCCTGCCTGGGAAATTTCATGGGCAGAGGCGCCTAGCGGGCTGCAATCTATGGGGCTGCAAAGAATCAGATACAACTTGGTGACTGAGCACGAACACATGCACAAAAAATAATATCCGCTACCTGACAAGGCTACAGAAGTACTTCCTGCCTTTCCAACTCCTCATCTGTGTGACAGGGCTGGGACTAACGTGCGGTTCCTGAAGCTCCTAGAATGCCAGATTTAAGGAGGCCCACACTCTCAGGACCCACCCTGTGCTGGCATGACCTTGGATGAGGGTACGGACTTAAACCTTCTGCCCTAGGTGCCTTCCTTGTCCTGACCCCAGTCCTGGCAGTAAACGCTGTGTGGGTCTGGGTTTTCTTCAGATACCTCAGCTAAAACCTCATAGAACAACAGATTGAAAGCAGAGATAGAGGAGAGAATCCAGCTGTTTTCTATTAAGGCAGGCCTTAAAGAGATTTGCAACAAGGTAAAATAATGCCACTCTTCTCACTGGTTTTATTTTGGAAAATACAGCTATTTTTATAAGATTATGTTAACATGCAATGGAATTATTATTTTTAAATAAATTAATGAATGGATATTTTAAATACTCAAAAAATTCCAGTTTTAATTTCTAATACCATATACATCCCACAAAAATAAAGTGCTTTGGGAGTCTCAATAATTTTTCTGAGATCAGAAAGGTTGAGAACTGCTCTATTAAACTAGAAGATGTGGGGAATCACTCTTTTTATATAAAGGTAAACACGGTTTGCATGAATTTTATAATTAAACAGAACTTCAGACAAATTGAGGTAGATCAATTCAGGCAGCACTCCTCCTGGCCTCAAAGTCTGTAATCCCTTTTTCTTTTAATGTGAAATCGAAAAAAAGTGAAAGTGTTAGTTGCTCAGTTGTGTCCAACTCTCTGTGGCCCCGTGGACTGTAGCCATGAGGCTTCGAACTCTGAGACTAGCCTGGGTTGCTGAGTGACAGTACGGATCAGATTTGGCAATTCTTTTTCTGGGTTTTTTTTTTTTTTTTTCTGGAGACTTTCTAATTTCCTGAAAAATTTCTAGGGAGGGTTTGGCCAATCAAAGGTATCTTTAATAAACATTAATGGAATTCTCCAATTATCTCTTCTATAATTTTATATCTCTTCCTTCTCTAAACTGTTTTCATCTTTTCTGAAAATGCCTCCTAAAGGTCAGGGCAGCTTGAATTATTTCCAAGACCAGTGCAGGGAAAGGTGAACATGGAGGGGGTCCCCAGGTCCTGCTTGACTTAGACTCACAACTCCTTCATCTGAAAGTTCAATTTTCAGTTCAGATCGAGTTTCTCTCCGTGTGTCTCCCCCAGCTCCCCCTCTCCTGCCCCACCAATGTTGTGGCAGAGTGACAAATGTGATGCTGGAGATAACTGAGCGGAAGAGAAAGGTAGTTCTAGTGAATAAATACACCTTTGGTAAACCTGCTCACCAACATGCCTTCATAACTAAAAACAGCCACTCTATTCCCCATGGTTGCTGTGAAAGTCGACAGGCTTTTGTATTTCTATGGGAGCCATCTCTCTTCCCTCACCAGCAAACAGACATTATACCAGGTCCAGGAAATAATTAAAGTTTCAGGGGCGGCTGGGAGGCAAGAGGGGAGAGAGCCAGCAAAGCATTAGGACCAAACACTGGCAGTGTTATCAAGCTGGCCGTGGTCCCTAGTTCCTGGTGGCAGCCGAGCTTCCGCATTCACTCATTTTCATGGAGATAGAGAAGAAATGGAGGCTTTGCTTTTTGCCAGTTTTGACACCTCTCTGCTTTGCACATTAACAGGCTTGCCGTTTGACACCATGTCTGATCCATCCACTGCTCTGCAGAGGTGTCAGGCAAACTTGCTGGAGATACTAAAGCCCAATTATGGCGCCCAGTTTACACTTGGATCTTGACAGATGCTGGAAACCTTTTAGACTCTGGGATGATTAGTGCAGACCTTTCTCTTGCTTGCAAGCAGCCTGGAACACTTGCACCTGTTTGGTCGGCATCCAGTGCGTCCCTAATGAGTGGCCTTCCCCAGCACGGCCCAGAGGGGCGGCAAAGGCTCAGTGACAAGGAGCCAGAGGCCCACAAAGGAAAGGTGACTTGCCTGAAATTATACGTCAAGCCTGTAACAAGTCTTCAGCTCCTTAGGAATCATGCTCAAAATGAGAAATTCAGACAGGTCGAAGCAAGAGCATTAAGCCAGCCAGAATTTGTTGGATGAGGAAGAGAATGAATTAAGGGTACTGCTGTCCAAATATTGATGGTGTTGATTTCTGGAATAATTACTCTGCCTTCTGCTGCCCATACACAAAGGCCAGGAGTCTCAGACGGAGTCTCTCAATGTCACTTTCTTTATGAATTTCTTAATCCAGGGGGACATCTCCCTAAATATAGAACTGATAAATGGTACATACATAGATGTTCAGGGAAGGTGGTTGTGGGCAGTTGTAGCTAAAAACCTTTAAGAACAAACTAATCTGACTAAAGCTGAAAAAGAAAGAGTGAAGAAAACCCAATAAGAAGTGGCACTGACTGGGGCTTATTTCAGGAGGAAAATGGACTGTCCAGGGTATGGGTGAAGGGCCCAAACACACAGGCTAAGAGTGGGAAGAAGGCTGGTTTCCCATAGTTAAGAATACTTCCTTGACAACACAGGAAGTACGGCTCTGAGTTATCTGAGATGGCCACTTGGGTGAGCCTCACTCCACTCATGCAATTTCACATGGGACCAGACCAAGGAGTTAAGCCATGGAGAGGTTTAGGTATGTTCATCCAGCTCTCTTCCTGTTTCTGGGACCACCTGAAAGTCAGAAGAGGAAAATGCCTGGGAACAAAAGTAGCCTCTGATGCCCCTAGAACTTGCAGACACTCCTATGAGGGGCAGGTGTCTCTAAACACTACAACAGAAATGAATTCTAATCCTGTTGCTCAGACTCAGATTTACTGCTCCTTCTATTAAAAAGAGCTTGAAAAACAAAACCCAAGAGCTTAAAACCAGAACTCGAGTCTTATCAAACTTAAAAGATATTTTCCCCAGCTTAGGCTTCCCTGGTGGCTCAGAGGTTAAAGTGTCTGCCTGCAATGCAGGAGACCTGGGTTCGATCCCTGGGTCAGGAAGTTCCCTTGGAGAAGGAAATGGCAACCCACTCTAGTATTCTTGCCTGGAGAATCCCATGGACGGAGGAGCCTGGTGGGTTACAGTCCACAGGGTCGCAAAGAGTCGGAGCGACTTCGCTTTCACTTTCCCCAGCTTAACATACTCATCTCAGCTCTCTCTGGCTTGCTTTCACTTGCAGGTTGTTGTGGTCCTCAGTCTCTACTCTCCCTACTGACTGAGAATGTGATCTGAAGCTTAGAAAGGAATTCCGATCACCTCATCTGATCTTTTATCCAAAATAGAACCTCTCAACAGCAAGCTTGATGGGAGGCCATCCAGTCTTTGAACTCTGGTCACAATGAAGAACTTGATTACTTTTCCGTGCAATTAGATTATCAGAGACACCAACCATGAGAGAGTCTTCCTCAAGATGAAGTCCAAATCTGCTTCCCTCTAACTTGTATGAAAAAGTGAAAGTGATAGTCGCTCAGCCGTGTCTGACTCTTGGTGACTCCATTGACTGTAACTCGCCAGGCTCCTCTGTCCATGGAATTCTCCAGGGAAGAATGCTGGAGTGGGTTGCCATTTCCTTCTCCAGGGGATCTTCCCAACCCAGGGATCGAACCTGGGTCTCCTGAATTGCAAGCAGATTCTTTTACTGTCTGAGCCACCAGGGATGCCCCTAACTAGCATGTGTGCATGCTCAGTCGCTTCAGTCATGTATGAATCTTTGTGACTCTATGGACTACAGCCTACCAGGCTCTTCTGTCCATGGAATTCTCTAGGCAAGAATACCAGAGTGGGTTGCCATGCCCTCTTCCAGGGGATCTTCCCAACCCAGGGATTGAATCCACGTCTCCCGCATTGCCAGTGGATTCTTTACCGCTGAGCCACTGGGGAAGCCCCTAACTAGGATACCTGGGTCCTAATTCTGCTTTCTGAGGATACATGAAGCAAGTTTCTTATTTATTTTTTATATGACAGCTCTGCAGGTATTTGAAGACAACCAGCAGATCCCTCTGCATCTTCCTTCAATTTTCCTAGCAGGTCATGGCTCAGGCCCCTCACTAGCCAGATTGCTCAACTGTGGACATGCTTTAGTCCGTCAATATCTTTCTTGAAATGTGGGGAATTGTTCTGAGTACAGATAATTCAACTCATCTGCATCCAGTGAGTTTGAACCACCCTGGAGAGACAGACAGCAACCTGGATCCCAGTGACTTGGAGGGCTCTCCGTCATCTAAGAGTTAAGCTAGCGCTGTTTTTTGGAGAAACTCCAGGCTGATTATCCTCCAAAGCAACCTGCAGAGGTGGAGGCAGTGCTGGCAGGAGGTCTGGAAGGGAAGCAGCCAAGCCTAATGCGGGGGGGTGTGGGGACGGTGGGGTTTAACTCTTGACCTTTGGACACTCTGCATCTTCTACTTGGCCCCTGCTGGGAGCTGTGCTTCTTGGCAGTGGTTGGGTGGGGAACTGTGTGTCTGGGTGATCCATTTTAGTTGTTGATTTTATAAAAAATATTCAGAAAATCAGTGTCTGTGTCATTTTATGTAAATCCAGATCCATCTGTCATTGTCTATTGTACCTCCAGGCACTGTAGGAAAATTTTTTAATACATTGTTGTTTTTCTCCAAAGGCATGTGGTAATATCTTTAGAAATCTCTTGTGTAAGGAGATTTTTTTTTGGTATAATGCATGGCTTCATGCCCTGAAAGGTGTTGAAATTCACATGGGTAGATTCAGGACAAGCCTTCTGGTCATCTGAGATATGTGACAAGTCAACAGGAATCCCAAGGGACCAAATCATTGCATTCCTTTTGCTGTGTCCTTGTCTGGGCACTGCCAGCTTGGGCCTCTTGCCTTCTCTCTCTCTCTCTCTTTTTCTCCTAAAGCATAATTACTGCTGGGTAGTTCTGCCGAGACTTCATGTCCCTCTCATCCATCCAATTCTCTTTCCCAGTAATCTGACACCCTTTGGGCCCCAGCTTTACCCAGAACCTTCTTGACAATTAAGAGCTCCACAAAAAGTGGTTCTAATAGATGATTATTCTCAGTCTGCCCTCCAGTGATGTGGATTCCATTGTCATTCTCTCTCAAGTTTATCTCCCATGAGAATGGTTCTTCCCCTCTGAACCCCTAGAGCCACCAAGGGCAGCCACCATTTCACCTGAGAGGCCCTATGGATGGGGTACTCAGAGTACCAGCACTTCCCCAGCCCGGCTGGAGGGGCAGAATAGCAGTCACTGCTGGCTAAATGCTGACTGTGTGTTGGCCCAGGCATGCACATGATCTCACAGAAACCCTGTGAGATTCATATTAATGATTTCTATTTTATACAAGAGGACACTGAGGTTCACAGAAGTTGGGTAAATTTCCAAAGCTTGTGTATTCTCTCTGAGCTAACCAGGCTCCTCTCTCTATGGGGATTCTCCAGACAAGAACACTGGAGTGGGTTGCCATTCTCTCCTCCAGGGGATCTTCCCAACCCAGGGATCGAATCCTGCATTGCAGGCAGGTGGATTCTTTACTGTCTGAGCCACCAGGGGAGACCAAGAATCCTGGAGTGGGTAGCCTAACCCTTCTCCAGGGGATCTGCCCAACCCAGGAATCGAACTGGGGTCTCCTACATTGCAGGAGGATTCTTTTACCAGCTGAGCTACCAGGGAAGCCTGAACAAGCACAATAGGAAATATACAAATGTCTAGGTATCAATGTAGTTTAATAGAAGCACATGCTTATCAACAACAGTTGCTTTTTTCCCAGGGTACTTCCATATTTATTAATTGACTTATCCTCTCAGTCTCCCTGCAAAATTAACCAAAAGATGCCCTTATCAATACTCTGAGGATAAGGAAGCAAAAATCCAGACAGGCTTAAGGACATACTTAGGGCTTCAATGAATGAATGACAAAGATTGTCACTTCTTCCTGGCGGCCTTTTCTCTGAATTGAAGCAATAACTCTCAGGTCCAGTCTTTTCTCCAAGGTAAATCATGAGTTCCCTGTGACTCCCCCAGCTATTCTCTGAGATGCTGAAGACCCCTTTGAAATAAGGATCTGAAATAAGGTAAGGGGCTCATAGTGCCCACATCAGACCCTTTGCCCACAAAGATCAACTTCCTATTGTGGACCAGGGGTTAGCGCCACCCAATGGCTCTATCAGGTTATTACCATTAATTGCCCATTTTGCAGATGAGGAAACAGAACTGGAGAGGTTAAATGACTTTACGAGGTTCCTACAGCTAGCATGTGGCAGAGCCTGGGCTTGAACCCAGGAAATCTGGGCTCCAAGCTGAGACTCCTCTTGTGGTCTGAGCAGTGGAGTCCTGCCAGGCTGCCTGATCTGGACTCTGAGATGTTAGATCAGCACAGGATCACTCTTGCTTTCACAATCACATTGCCCAGAGCCATGTATTGAGATTTGGTCCTTCAAAAGCCCAAGATGTCTTTCCCAAAAGCTGTATTTAATTTGGATGTCCCCCAAGACACACTTACATAATAAGTCACTTTTATGCTAAATGTAGGAGTTTATACTCTTACCCATTATATTTTTTAATCTTACTCATTATATTTTTTAAATAAACTTAAAAAATTTTGGAATAGTTTTAGATTTACAGAAAAATGGTGAAATCAGTACACACAGAGACCCAGTTTCCTCTATTATTAGCATCTTACATGTTAATATGGTAGATTTTCCCACAATGAATGAATATTATTGATATATTATTATCTAAAGACCACACTGTATTCAGAGTTCCTTAGTTTTTACTTAGGATCCCATCTGGAATATCACATTACATTTAGTTGTTAGGTCCTGTTAGGCTCCTCTGGACCATGAAAGCTTCTCAGAATGTCTTTGTTTTTGACAATCTTGACCGTTTTGAAGTGTACTGGCCAGGTAGTTCATAGAAGGTCCCTTGATTGGGATTTGCCTAGTATTTTTCTCACAATGAGACTGGAGTTATAGGTTTTTGGGAGAAAGACCAAAGAGAGAAAGTGTCATTCTCATCACATCACACCACATTGAGGAGTCCTATTATACTAGTAACGTGATTTATCAATGTTGCTGTTGACCTCAGTCACCTGGCTGAGGTCACTTGCCGGGCTTCTCTGCTCTCAGAGTTACTCTCCGCGTTCCTTCCCGCTGTTCTTTTGGAAAGAGGTGACTATGCACAGCCTGCACGGAAGGAGTGGAGGGTTATGTACCACCACCTTGAGGGTGGAGTATCTACAGAAACTGCTTACTATTCTTGTGCATGTCTCCATTACATTTTTGCGCTTTTATTTTTATTGAAGTATAGATGATTTATAATGTTATGTTAGTTTTAGGTGTATAGCAAGATGATTCAGTTATATGTGTATATACATATATATTCTTTTGCAGATTCTTTTCCATTATAGGTTATTACAAGAACTGAATACAGTTCCCTGTGCTATACAGTAGATCCTTGTTGCCTATTTTGTATATAGTGGGGTATATCTATTAATCCTAAACTCCTTATTTACTCCTTCTCCCCTCCCTTTGGTAACCATAAGTTTGTTTTATTTGTCCATGAGTCTATGGCTGATTTGTAAATAAGTTTATTTTTATCATTTTTTAGATTCCACATATAAGTGATGTCATATTATATTTGTCTTTGTCTGACTTGCTTCACTTAATATGAGAATCCCTAGGTCCACAAGTTGCTGTAAAGGGCATTTTTTACTTAACTGGCTGAGTAATATTCCATTATGTGTATATAGCACATTTTCTTCATCCATTTCTCTGTTGATGGACATTTGGCTTGCTCCCATGTCTTGACCACTGTAAATAGTGCTGCTATTAACATCGTGGTGCATGGATCTTTTCAAATTAGAGTTTTCATCTTTTCTGGACATGCCCAAGAGTAGGACTGCTGGATCATATGGTAACTCTGTTTTTAGTTTTCTGTTACATTTTAGTCAGTGTAAGCCCATCATTTCGGTTGGTGGAGACCTCTTTGGATCCCATCTGATAATTTAACTTTCCCCGGTAGGTAGTATCTATGTATCTATCTAGCATGACTCCTGGGTAACTTGTACAAACATTGGGCAGACCACCTTTTAAGAGATTCTCTTGACACCTAGGGAGAATGATTGGCATTTTCAGGGGAGGTTTTTGAAGTCGTATCATTATATTATTGTTCAGATCTACATTTAATCCACAATGTGATAAGGAATGGCTTTATTAAATGTTTTTCTGAAATCAAACTGCATGACAGTTATCTTCCTCTAATAGTCTAGAAAAAAATACCTATTAAAAATCATTTTAATTTTATGATTTATTTACGGTGATCCCATGCTGGCTTTTGGGTCTCTCTTTGTTTTCTAAGTGCCCCCAAGCAATCTACTTTTCACTCTATTCTTGTACAATGTCATCAGTTTGATATCAGGCTGATCAATCCAGAACTCCTAGAATCTTGTTTTGAGAACAGTGAGTTGCCTCCGGTCTCCGAGCATCTTCTCTGTTCTATGTGGTTCTTAAACAGTTACCAGCAACGCTTCTGTCACTGTATCTGCAAGTTCTCAGTCCCAGGACATCCAGCATCTGGGTCTGGAGTCTTGGCCTCATTTAATGATGAGAGATGCTCTTCCTGACACATCATATCAAAAATTGCTCCCGTTAGTAACAAAGATGGGAGAAAAACAAGAGGCAGGCATTTCTTTTTTATGTCTTCTCCAGGGGCCACATAGGCATATGTGTGGTATTCCTCTCCCACTCTTCTGTGCCAGCCCAATTCCCTTCTGTTAGATATTTCTTTCCAACAAAGTTAATGTGATATCATCTCCCCCAAGGAGCAGTCCTTTACCTTGTTCATTTTCCTGCTTCAGGCATTACTTAAAATTAACAAAAACTGCTAAAAGCCAATCTTTATTGAAGGGTTTGATAGTCAGAAAAGGAGAGCCAGGGCATTACAAGCAGAGAATAATGATAATAGTAATGATGGTGAAGATGTATGGAACCAAATCTGCCTGGTACCAGGCCAAGCACTTGACAGGTTTTATAGAATTTATTAGTTACAATAACCCTTTGGGACTAGATACCATCCCCCACTTTACATATAAGGAAACTGAGGCTTGGTGAGGTTAAAGAGCTTGTCTAAGGTCACAAAGCTGAGATTCAAGCAAGGTGGGTCTTATTCTTGAACACTTCCTCTTAGCACAATAACTACAGAAATATTCAAAGTGCCTTCTTATTGTCTGGATTTTTTTTAAAGGTCTATTCCGGGTGTAGACTTCTAGACACCCCGCTTGCAGGGTGTAGGGCCCTCTGGTGCCCTCCCTTGTTACACAGCCTTCCCATCTTCCCTACATCCCTTCCAATCCATAACTTCTCAGAAGCATTCCCTGCACTGTCGTTGTTCCCTTGACGTTAGAGCTTCTTAACATGAGGTCTCTGATGTCTCCTAAGGTTACACACAAAATGATGGCTAGATGTGCTTTTTAAGAAAATCCTTTATTATTTATTGTGGTTGTGCTGGGTCTTCACTGCTTCAAGGGCATTTCTCTAGTCGTGGGGTGTGGCAACTACTCTCTAGGTGTGATGCTCGGGCTTCTCATTGCGGTGACTTATCTTGTGGAGCATGGGCTCTAGGCAGCACAGGCTCAGTAGCTGTGGTGCACGGTTTCAGTTGCTCTGTGGTATGTGGGATCTTCCCGGATCAGGGATCAAACCCATGTCTCTTGCCTTGGTAGGTGGATTCTTTAACCACTGAGCCACCAGGGAAGCCCTAGATGTGCTTTCTGTAGATTCTCAGAGTGATTTATTATCCACCCCTTCATTCAAAAATGTATGTCTTTGCTTTTAATGTTTCTTTTTTATTCTTAGAGTTGGTTTGTGTTGTAATACAGACATTTCATTTCTGTAATCTCCCTTTGGCATCCCTGGCCATGGAACTGAACTGACTGTTCCACTGCATTCCCTAGACATGCCCTTTATAAAACCTCAGGCTTATGTCTGAAATTGCTGGTGCTCCCTTCCCTGGTGATCAGTCATGCTGAGATGATACGGCCATCTCCTCCAGCTCTCCATCCCTGTTCCTTTTGTTCACCAAACAAGTAATTCCACCTCTACAAGGTGCCAGGCACGGCTCGAGGCAGAGGGGACGAAACAAAGTCCTTGTCTGTGGGGAACCAGCACTCTTCACAGCAACAAGTAACTCTGGACATCACAGCTCTGTCTAGACTCAGTTCCCCTATTTGCCTGTTCTACCTTTTAAGGGGTAAAATTATTAGCGGTCAAGTAAAAAATTAATCAGTTCTTCTGCTTTTAGCAGAATGATATTTGCAGTCGTCTAATTAGTCAGAAGGTCCATCATTATTTCTTTTATGTCCTGTGCTTTTGGGGAATTGTGCCTGGGTTGCCTCTGGCAGGCAGTTCATGGCCTGTTCTCACTGAAATCCTCTCACCTGGGTCACCCCTCTAGCTTACAGGTTTCAGACACACAGGTACCACCTTTTTGGCATGCAGTATTTCCCTCTCCCTGTCTTGTCAGAACTCAACCTTGCTCTACGTTCCAGGCATGCATTCCATCCAACAGGCTGGAGGACCACCGGACTACAAGTTAATGTGACTTCCCCTCTGAGTGTTACTATATAGGTGTCAGAGAATTTCAAGGACTCCCAGATGGTGCCGTGGCAAAGAATATGTCTGCCAGTACAGGTGACACAAGAGCTGTGGCTTTGATCCCTGGGTTGAGAAGATCCCCTGAGTAGGAAATGGCAACCTACTCCAGTATTCTTGCCTGGAAAATTCACGGACAGGGGAAACTGGAAGGCTCCAGTCCACGGGGACACAAAGAGCTGGACACGACTAACCACACACACACACACACACCAGAGGACCTCGTTGCCCCTGACTCTTCAGCAGCCACTTTCTGAGGCTTCCTGGGCCCCTCTTTCTCTAGAATCAGTGTACTCAATTTCCTCTCCATGCAAGTGTGGGCAGGTTAAATTCTCAGGGGTTTCTTCATTTCTATAGCAAGATTAATACTATTTATCTCTTGAGGCTGACGTGGAGTGTGAATGAGACAGTGGTAAGGAACTATGCTGCCAGATGCAAAATGAGGCCCCCACGTATGGGCGCATCCCATGTCAGCCGCCTGGCTGTTCTGGATCCCTCATGCCTGACTTCCTTCAGGGTACTTGGCTTTTTCTGGGCATTTTACTCCCTCTGCTTTCAATTTGAAGTAGTATTTCAGTGTCTGCTTGTTTGGGGGCTCTTTAGGAGAGAAGAAAGAACTGAGAAGTATGCCCTAAAGTGGTCAGGGTGGCAGCGGGCTGTACCCAAAATGCCCTGAGAACCAGGGCTTAACTCCTGTCTCAGATATGTCCCTTTCCAACAGCTCCTGGTTTCCAGCCCCCTGCATCTAGGCCAGTGCACTCTGGGGCTTTCCACCGTGAAGACACATCCCGGAGAGAGGGAGGGCAGCTGGGAGGCAAAGCACCTGAGAAGCCACAGGAGCATCAGTCTGGGCCCCAAATGCCAGCCAGAAAGGGGCCCTGGCATCCTGGGTTAGCGATTGCTCCTGCTAAGCTGGGCACCCTCAGGGGACTCAGGGCTCAGCAGAAGTGGTGAGGGTGAGCCAATGCTGAGCTCCAACTAGCCCTCAGCTATCCAGACTTCCCACCCACCCCCAGGGGCCCTTCCCTGGCCAGATGACTACCTGACCTTCAGTTCAGTTGCCCCATTTTAGTGTCCCTCCAAGGGATAGGCTTTGGGGCAGGAGAGAAGCCCTGCAGAAGCTAGGGACCAAGAAGGGGAACCAGGTACCATTATCCATGCGGAGGTCCACAAGGCCCTGATCAGGGAGTCAATGCCATTGAGAGGTGTCCAGGCTGCAAAAGACCCAATCAGTCTGGGGAAAAAAATTCAGAGTAGCTCTAGATAACTGCACAGCAGGGGCAGAAAGTGATTCAAAGAAGGATCTTCACTCTGGACAGTAACCATCAGGGGCTCCAAGCAGCAGCCGGTTAAAGCCACGAATCTCTGACAGCCACCTCCAACAATAGGGCTGGTCTGTCTGGCCCTCCCAGCGCAGATGTGTGCAGGGGTTGAGAACACGTGGCAGACACAATGAACCAAGAGGCACTGTCAGAGAAGAGAAAAAGTGGGGAGAAATAATACAAGCCCCAGAATTCTGCTCAGGAATAAGAAATGCCAGGTCTCTCAGCACCACGTCCCACCCCCTCAGCTTTTGGTCCTTGGATCCCGGCAATCGCCGTGATCAGTTATGGGACAGAGAACAGCAGTATCGCATCTTGAGGGCCAAGATTATGTTATGTTCATTTCTGGCATCCTTAGCATCTTTATAGGCATGCAGTCCACCTGTGGCTAAGTGAATGACTTTTTATTACATTGTCTGGGTTGAGCTCAACTGGGAGCCTCTTTATTGCTTTCATTGTCCTTTACCCTCCAAGTTACAGATTTGTTCCCAATTCCTACAGGAAACTCAAGCTGAGTTCAGAAAAATGCTAGCTGGGGTTTGCGGAGCATTCTGTTCTGCAGAGTCCAAACAGCTCCTGGAATTTGGGGTTCCCATAGCAAAGCCTTTGGAGGCCCTGCCAGAGCCCTGGACGCAGGACCTGTGATTCCAGGAGACCCCAGTCCCATTGGAGCCCCCACTGCGTGGATTTCCTGGCCTGGAAAATGTGGACGAGGAAAGGGCTATGTGTTCCCCTGGCTTCTGCTCATGAGCGGCAGGAGAAGGCACCGTCCCCACTACTAAGTCCAGATGGTGTTGGGCCCCAAGCCCTCTGTTTTCAGAAAGTGGGGCAGGGCTCAGGGGCCCACAGGGGAGCTAAAAATACAGCCAGTCTGTCTCTGCTCCCTCGGTGGGGGTCTGGGCGGCCACTGGGGATGGATGAGCTGCGGTCCTCCTTGCCCGGGGGACATCTCGCTTTGTTTGGCCCTGGGGAGTCAGTAAGGCACCTTATGCCCAGCATTTGAGGGTTCTCTGATCAAGCCATTGGTGCCAGGCTGGGAGGCAAGGAAGAAGGTAATGATGGGGACAAAACGAATCCTACTGAGAAACTAGAACTATGGTTGCAAAAAGCCGAGGCCCCTCGAATCAGCCGCTGCGTTTCCCCCCACACTGTGTCACCACCGCTCTTTTGGCTCCACACTGCAGTATTAGTTACTGAAAAGCCAAGAGTTACTTGGCAGACCAGATAGCAATCATTCTACGCGGGCATATAATGGGCCGTGGGCATGGAGCTGGGGGGGTGGGCGGGTCTCATGCTCTCAGGGTCTACAGTAGACTCTGAGAATGACACCAAACACCCCCTTCTCCCCTTTCTCTACCTTCTAGCCCTCCATATGGCCCCTGAGAGGCACACACAGGCTGGGCAGGCGCTTCTCAGGGACAGGAAGCGGCAATGTCAAAAGGAAGAAACATGGGTACAGGTGGAAGCATCTCCCAGGATGGGAGCAAGGCATTCAGGCATTCATTCAGTCACTCTCAACCAGCCCACATTTTAAAGAAAAGAAAAGAAAGTGAAGTCGCTCAGTCGTGTCCGACTCTTTGCGACCCCATGGACTGTAGCCTACCAGGCTTCTCTGTCCATGGGATTTTCCAGGTAAGAATACTGGAGTGGGTCGCCATTGCCTTCTCCACATTTTAAAACAACCCAGTAACTATGCCAGGTGGGTAGGAAAATGGGACAAAGGCAAACCAGGCCCAGGTTCTGCCTTCATGGTCACCATATCCCTGCAGACTGCTCTAGGAGGAGATGCTCTTTTTTATAGGAGATGGGAGCCCCTCCCTTGTGACTGGGGCCATTTCAAAATTATTCCTCTTTTAATTTTAAAAAACAATCCTTCTTCATTGATACTAGACACACACACTTCTATCCTTTAATTGTTGCTTTTGTTTAGTCACCCAGTCATGTCCGACTCTTTTGCAACCCCATTGGACTGCAGTCTCTCAGGCTCCTCCGTCCATGGGATTCTCCAGGCAAGAATACTGGAGTGAGTTGCCATTTCCTTCTGCAGGGGATCTTCCCAACCCAGGGCTCAAACTTGCCTCTCCTGCATCGGTAGGCAGATATTTTACCACTGAGCCACCTGGGGAGCGTCATCCTTTCGTTGGTCTCTGTCATTTATCACCTTTCTGCTCCCTGAACACCATGGCATAGGCTTTCACTCCAGTCCAAGCCCTGCCATCATCCCAGGTGAACAGCATCCATAGGGATGCCCCGACAACAGTGTTCCTCCCAGTTCCTAACTGGGACCTATGTGCCCTCAGGAAACACGTTTTTCATTCCCCACACAGCTTTTTCACAAGGTCACCCTTTCTTCAAGCCTCCTTTACCCATCCTTTCATTGAAGATCTTGCCTCCAACAGTCCAGAGATAATGGTGCCAGCTGCCCACTTGGCACACCCAACCCCCAAGTGATCTGTGTCCCCACACATCTTCATCTCTCTCCTCCGCCTCATGCTAGAAGGCAGCCTTCCTTGTGTCAGGGTGACTCCCGCCAGTAAACCCAGCACCTCATCCCCTCTTGCCTCCTCAAGGACTCTGTTCCATCAATTATGCCTTTATCCGACATCTTCAACCTCTCCATCTCTACCATTCTCTCTCGAGCTCAAGGCTCTGCTCTTTAAAGTTGAACACACCTCTCCTGACTTTGCACGGCACTGTGGCCACTGTCTCTTTCTTCTGCAGCCCAGCTTCTTAAAAGCTGTCTACACATGTTCCTTCTACGTCTTCCTTTTATACTATAATCCTTGCCATTTATGGTGAAAGACAACCACCAAGGCCACCTATGGCCTCCACAGCTAAATGCAGCAAGCTTTCTTCCTCTCTGAGCCTTCCAACCTCACAGCAGCATCTACTGCTGTTGGAGGCTCCATCCTTGTTGAAATTCAATTCTCCCTCAGCTTCTGAGATGCAGGAGACCCCAGTTTAATTCCTGGGTTGGGGAGATACGCTGGAGAAGAGATAGGCTACCCATGCCAGTATTCTTGGGCTTACCTGGTGGCTCAGCTGGTAAAGAATCCGCTTGCAATGTGGGAAACCTGGGTTCAATCCCGGGGTTGGGAAGATCCCCTGAAGAAGGGAACAGCTATCCATTTCAGTATTCTGGCCTGGAGAATTCCATGGACTGTATAGTCCATGGGGTCACAAAGAGCTGGACGTGACTGAGTGACTTTCACTTTCTTTCAGCTTCTGGGAAATAAATCTCTCCTGGTTTTCCTCCTGACTTTCTAATCATGTCTCAGATGCCTTCCTGGGTTCCTCCCCTCCCCCAGCAACTTAAAGGCTGGTGCTTCCAGGTTTTTCTGGATTCTTCTCTCCTACTCCAGCCCCTCCTGGCAAGGTGGAGATGATGCCAAGGTTGGAACCGTTAGCCCAGATCTTCCTTGCAGGCTAGGTGTGGCACGCCCAGCTTCCTACGTGGTATCGCCTCTCACCTTGTTCAGTTGTAAGTCGTGTCTGACTCTGTGACCCCATGGACTTCAGTACAACAGGCTTCCTCCCTCTCTTTCACTGTCTTTGGAGTTTGCTCAAGTTCATGTCCATTGAGTCGGTAATGCTATCTAACCATCTCAACCTCTGTTGCCCCCTTCTGCTTTTACCTTCGATCTTGCCCATCATCAGGGTCTTTTCTAATGAGTTCGCTCTTCTCATTAGGTGGCCAAAGTATTGGAGCTTCCACTTCAGCAACAGTCCTTCCAGTGAATATTCAGGGTTGATTTCCTTTAAGATTGACTAGTTTTATCTCCTTGCTGTCCAAGAGTCTGTCAAGAGTCTTCTCCAGCATCACAGTTTGAAAGCTTCATCTCCTCTCATTTCTGACACCTCAAATCCAGCATATCCCAAACGGACTTCACCATCTCTGTGTCCTCCCTGCACCCCCCACCCCACATCTCTTGTTCTCAAGCTCAAGGAATGATTCTATTCCAAGGACCCAAGCTAGAGACCAAGTCATCCCTGGCTTGGTACTGCTTATGACTGCCTTACATATTAACTCTATGTAATGCTCACAATCACCCTGGGAGGTGATGCTATTATGATACCTCATTCAGAGGCAAAGAAAATGAGATACAGAGAGATTAAGTAATTTACCCAAGGTCATGTAGCTAATAAGTGGCTGAGCTTGGATTTGAACCCAGAGATCCTGGTGCCAGAATCCTCACCCTCACTCACTAACTCCACAGCCTCTCTGTAACCAAAGTCTATAGATTCTGCTTCCTTAATAACTCAACGTCACTAACCATCTGGACCTCTACCTCCCAAATGTCTGGTCTGCCTCAGGCTTGTTCCCTATAATCCATGCCTCAGTGGGTCTCCCCATCCTTCCGGATAAAATCTGAATCCTTGAGTGGGCTAGCAAAGCCCCGTTTTCATGTCTCCAGGACCCGCACACTAGAATTATGGTGACTATGTAATTTATCACCCCAGCTGGGATTGTCTGAGAAGGAACAGGGACTATTTATAATTAAGTTGAGCCAATAGGTGTAAACCAGGACAGTCCCAGGCAGACTAGGATACATGGTCACCCTAACTATCATCCATTCCGATGGAAATATTGGCTGTTCTCCTAACACACTGGGTTCTTTCACCCCTGGGCCTCTGAACACACAGTTCCCTTCACCAGACAAAGACCATTTATCCTCTTCCAGGAGCCGTTCCCTGATGTCACGTCCCCAGGTTACATAAGACACCTTTCCGTCATGCGTCCATCATATGCTCTGCTGCTGCTGCTAATAAAAGAATGGGAGCCAGTGTCACCTGGGCTGAGGAGTGGGGTGAGGGACACATTGTTGTTCGGTCGCTAAGTCGTGTCCGACTCTCTGTGACTCCATGGACATGCCAGGTTCCTCTGTCCAAGAGATTTTTCAGGCAAGAATACTGCAGTGGGTTGCCATTTCCTTCTCCAGGGGGACACATTAGCAGAGTGGTTAAACATATGGGCAAGGGAGTCAAGTGGCTGGGGGTCAGGTCTCAGCTCACTATGTGATCCCTTTTAAGTTATCTAACCTCTCCATGGTTCCATCTTGTCAGAAGCTTTCATGGGGCGTGTATGAGACAGTGCACATGAAATTTGCCTGAAAGTGAAGGTGATAGTCGCTCAGTCATGTCTGACTCTTTGCAACCCCATGGACTGTAGCCCACCAGGCACCTCTGTTCAAGGAATTCTCCAGGCTAGAATACTGGAGAGGGTAGCCATTCCCTTATCCAGGCCATCTTCCCAACCCAGGGCTCGAACCCAGGTCTCCTGCATTGCAGGCGAATTCTTTACCATCTGAGCCACCAGGGAAGCCCAAGAATACTAGAGTGGGTAGCCTATCCCTTCTTCAGTGGATCTTCCCAACCCAGGAATCAAACCAGGATCTCCTGCATTGCAGGTGGATTCTTTACCAGCTGAGCTACCAGGGAAGCCATATCACATAGCAAACACCTGTCACGTAGCAAATGTCCATTAAGCATGGCTACAATTGTTTACTGAGAATTCGCTATGTGCCAGGCATGGGCGATCACTTCATATGCAGCTCAGCTCATGTGCTGTCTGCCACAATGGTTCTGCAGAGTGGGGCTTGTTACCATCTTAATCTTACAACTGGGGAGATGAGTCTCAATGAAGTTCCTTGCCTGAGGTAATGAGGCAGCTCTGGCAAGTGCTGGCCTCCAGTTTGTGCCCAGGTCCCCTGGACCCACAGTACAGGAAGTACCTGTGCTGTCCCAGTTGGTCTCCCTCGCTAGGTTGAGGGCAGAGATGGAATCTGTGGCCCATATTCTCAGCCGCCCCATCCCGCACGTGTCTCCTGAGGAAAGGGAGAAGGCATCTACAGGTGACCAGGAGAAGGCATGCTCGTGCTGAAATGAAACACCGAAGGGGAGGCGTGTCATCAGGAGGAGCGGTCCGGGGACCATAAGAGCTGAGGTGGGATGGATGCCTTCCACCAGCCCAGGGCCATCTTCTCATGGGACCTGGGGTTTTTTCCCTCCTAGAATTTAGGTTTTAAAAATAAATCTACTGGGAGGAGGAAGGAAAAGGGTGTGTGAGTGTGTTTGTGTGTGTATTCATGTTTTGCTGCAATTCGGGCTCTACTGTGTCTTATCCAAGGTAAAAGCTGCCAAAAGACAATAAAACTCCTTCAACCATTTCCATGTTCTTTTCTGCAATTAAGCTGCAGGAAGGACAGCTCAGAACGCCATGTGTCTTAGATGCCCATTTACAGTAATTCAGCAACAGTGAAGTTGTGTGTGTGTGTGTGTGTTTATAGAGGATGATCCAGGTGGAGGCTGGCATATCAGTGCCCATTCCTGAGGCTAAGCAGCAGCAAATTAGCAAAAAAATATTCCTACCAGGCCTCACACTGCTAAAGAGTAAATATAATTATCCTTAATCAATACAGGCCCTTCAGCACTAGCTAATGGCTGTCCTGAGCTTAATTGTTCGCAGCAGCTGGGGAGTGGGGACAGAGTCCTCCCACTTCCCTCGAGCAGGATAAAGTATCTGGGAGCTGTGGGCAGGACCCCAGGGCGTGAGGAGGGGAAGTGGAGGTAGAGAGAGGCCAGGGGAAGCTCATGTGGTTCGCCCCAGATGGACTGAGTGGCTGCCCTGGCATGGCATCCACATGGCCCCCAGCGCCTTGAGAGCCCTTGCCCTGTCCTCCTCCTGCCTGTGAAGCCCTCCTCAGGCCCACAGCTCCCCTGCTGCCATCTTAACACCCTTAGTGTGCTGCATGAGGGCACTGGTTACAGACCGGGGCACGCCTGGCCTCATGCCCAGTCTTGTCCTCTGTGACTTCACCTCCTAGCAGAGTGGGCTCCATCTGGGGTAGGGGGCCCGTCCTGTGGATCCTGGGTAGGGAGAGGCTGTCTGAGTCTCAGCACTGAGGTCACAGCTTGTGCCAGTGCAGACTGCCTTGTAGATTTCTGGGGTTCCTGACCCAGGGCTCTCGGAGGAGTGAGGCAGTGGGTGGGAGGGGTGGTGGTAATGGTGAGGCTAAGTCAAACGGAGACTCCGCAGAATAAGGGCTTTGCAGGTTGCCTGCTTCCCCCCCTGCGCTGAGTCCCTTCCAGCCCCGACTCCCTGGATGTGGATCTTGGCCCTGAGGTGATTCCCTGCTGCCTGTCAGCAGAACTGCAGGAAACAGGCTCACACACCCTCAAACCCAACTCAGAGGCCTCACAAACCCTAGATTTCCATCCCCTGGGTGCTACACAAGCCCAGGAGACTGATGCCCAAATTGCCACATACCCTTGCTCACAGGTGTGGCCCTGGGGCTGGCCTGGCATTCCCTTCTTAGTTCTGAGAACTTGGCGGAGTCCCTGTGCCTTTGATGCCTCAGCTTCTGTCTGTAAGACGTGGATCGTAAGACTGGTGGGGTGAGGGTGGGCTGAGGGTGAGGATGAGATGAGGGAAGCACACATACGTGTGGGATCATCAGTGTGAGTGTGGATGGCACCAGGAGCCCAAGAAGTACTTCCCCCGGGAGGCGCTGGCTGCCCGTGGCTCTCCGTGCTCCAGCCTGACCCCTGAGTCCATCTCCAGTTCTGGCCTCCAACCCCTCCCTCCATCTCCTTCCCTCCTCTCCCCCACCCGCCACGCCTCTCCATGGCTCCCTGCTCCTCAAGCAGAGGCCACAGGAAGGACAGATGCACACTCCCCTCCTGCCTGTGTCTATTCCTGGCCAGGCGCAGGCGGTCCTCGGAGACTGATGTCCTATTGATCGGGCCAGAACACTGTCTAGACGAGGCAGACCTCCCGAAGTGGACACTGGCCGCAATATCACCCAAACTCCTCGATGACTCTTGGCACATACACCCCCCTCCCCTGGGCAGGCCAAGCAGAAGACCAAAGCTGTGAGCTGGCGAGTCGCCCAGCACCCAGCCTCCAGCCCCTAGCGTAAGTGTGGGAGGGGCCGAGCGGTGAGCACGTGGCTTAGGGTCCCATCCCAGCTCATTTTCCTCTCATCACCCCTGACAGGGGTGGGGGCACTCTTGCTCCCTGAGGACTCATGGAACCTCTCTTCTTAGCAAGGAACTCCCGACTTTAGGCCTGGTCAGGGGGACCCGAGCACTTCTCTTGCGGGTGGTGCAATCTGCTGGGCAGTCCAGGCCAATCTCTGGGAATGACTCTGTTTCTAGGTGAGAGGTAGAGGAATCCGAGGTTAACTGTCGAGGAGGCCATGTCTTCTCCTGTGCCGGTCCTGTCTGAGAGGCCGCCATCTGTGTGCTGCATCTGCGGGGGTGGGGAGCAGGAGGAGGGGCTTTTTCTAATTCACAAGATGATGCCATTTGGCCTGGCTGGGCACTGCTCAACCCAGAGGCTCTCACAGCATGGTGACTACTTCCTGGCTTGGACTTACTTCCTCTGTGACTAAGCGCTTTTTTTGGTCCCTCTGTCCAATCTTTTGGGGACCAGATTCCCTGTCTGGTGCTCCAGCCTCCACGCTGCCTGTGTGTATGCTCAGTCCCTTCAGTCATGTCCAACTCTCTGACCCCAACTGCCAGGCTCCTCTGTCTGTGGGATTCTCTAGGCAAGAATACTGGAGTGGGTTGCCGTGTCCTCCTCCAGGGGATCTTCCCAACCCAGGGACTGAACCCACATCTGTTAGGTCTCCTGCATTGGCAGGTGGGTTCTTTACCACTAGCACCACTGGGGAAGCCCCCAGGCTCCTCTTACAGGAAGCCTGACCCTGCCCGTCTCCTCATCCTGAGCCTTTCTCTCTCTCATCAGACCTTCCTCACAGTTGCCAGAACCTCCTGGATGACTGCACTTGCCTTTTAGAAAGCAAACGAGAGTCAGCTTTCCTAGGGAACCTACCAGAGAGCCTGCTACCTCACTGGTCATCCCACCAGGTTCCTTCCTGCTCAATCTCAGCACCTTTTCCTCTCATCTTTTCCTTTGTGGGGCTAGAAAATATCGGATTCTCCTCCAGCCAATCTCTGCCCAAGAATGTCATCTTTTCTGGTCTAGTCCTAACAGGCTCAGTCTGGAATTCTAAATCTGCTGGCCCCTCAGTAGGCCTATTCCCTGCTCCCTGATTAGAGAAGCCCAAATTGCCTGAGTGCTAAAAATAGCATCTTCATCAGTGACTAAACAACCCAACAAACAGCAGCCCCACTCTCCCTTGCCCAGTTTGCTTGGGGACATGTGTTCTGAGCTTCTGCTCTTTCAGGAATCCTTGGGGACTGCAGCACTATCTGGGGAGCCCTCACAGCCAACCCACAGGCATCACTTCCCCTTGGAACATACCCCTCATATGAAAGGAAGGATAGTGGAGGGAGGAAGACTTGATCAATGAGTCTCTGGGCACTTTAAATGCACCAGCCCTGGGTCGTGGCCAGGGCACACTGAATGGAGCATGGAAGGAACCATGTGCCAACGGGCCCTCAGAAGACTCTGATGTGACTGGTTCAGTCACTGGTCACTGGGAGCCACAGCACTAGGTGGCTTTTCCATGTTTATTTTCAAAGAATAGGAAGTCCAGAGATGGGGGAAATGACCAGTGATGATGTTACTGGGGGCAGAAGAAGACTGGCTCCACGTTCCAATGCCCCCATGACACATACACATAATGTTCAAGCCACAGTAACTAAGACAAAACTGGGTTTCTGTCTCACGTGCAGAGAAGCCTGCATAGTAGGGTTTATTCTCCATGATGGTCATCTGGCACATAGGAGGCTAGTCTTCAATGTTGGGATGCCTGTGTATCTCTCATTTGTATTCCTACTTAGTTTATATATATATATATTTCAATTTTTTTGTCACGCCATATGTGGCATGTGGGATCTTAGTTCTCTGATCAGGGATTGACCCCTTCCCCCCTACAGTGGAAGTGCAGAGTCCTGACCACTGGGCTGCCAGGGAAGTCCTGAGCACCGATATTGTTGAACTGCTTACTTCCTCAAAATCATTCCCTTTGACTTTATAACCCACTGCTTTTAACCTGGAAACTCCTAATCACCCTTCAAAACCCAACTTGGACATAACCATCCCTAGAAAGTCTTCCCTGAGCTGCTATTCCATCCACTCCATGTAAAAAATTGCTCCTCTGTCTCTATACCTTGGAAAGGCTCTCCTTGTGATAGATCTATTCCGTTGACTTACAACGTATTTTGTTTGTCTGTCTCCCCTCTGAAACAGGGCAGCAATGATGCCTAATCATCTATGTATCTTCTGAGTCTAGCACAGGCTCTGTTATAGAGTAGGTGCTCAGTAAATGCTTGTTGAGTAAATGAATGCAGTGAATCTTTCCACTTGGAGTGCAGACTCCTTGAATCTAGGAACCACACATTTTCTACAAGTCAGCATAATGCTTAGTGCAGAAGTATACACATACTTCTGTGGAACAAAGGAAACGTTATTGCTCTGGTTCTGCCCCCAAACTCATCTGTACTCAATGAAAATCTCAACAATCTCACCACTGACTCCTGGCAAATTTAGTCGCTCCCTTCCCTGTGTTCAAACGTCTGTAAACATGCCTGCATTATGGTATTTATCCCACTGTATTGAAACCATTTGTTTACATATTTGTCTTCCCCACTAGACATGAGCTCCTTGGGGACTGAGTGTGTTTCTCATTTTTCTTTATATTCCCGTCCCAGCTCAGTGTCTGCATATGGAGTGAGTCACCACCAGGAGTGGGGCTGTGGCTATGGGGGACCAGGAGTGGTTCCCAGCGTGATAGAGACCTTGGAATGAGACTGATATGGCTCTGGCTCCTCACAGGACAGCCTTGACAAGAGCCACTGTCCCTAGTTGAGGGCAGTAAAGTGCTAAGCAAGTTTAGAAAGATGGCCAGTTCCTTGGCTTGCCTCTTGTCCCTGCTCCTAAGTCCCCCAAAACACATGATCCATCAATCTTTATAGCTGTCGCGTCTGGATAAGTGACTGTGGAGGTCACAGGACAGATGGGCCCCAAGTTCAGGTTTCTCTCTTAGAGGATTAATGGAGCATCCCTTTGTCCTCTTGCCATCGGAAGTATCTCACCTCAATAGTAATCAGATGCCCACTTTGTCTGAGTCCCTGTTCCAGGTGCTGAAAGCAATTCTGGAAAGACAGCCTGAGTGGTCAGCGGCTGTCACAGTTGGAGGAAGGAGAAGATGAGGGTGAAGGCTAGTCCAGCAAGGAAAGTTCCAGAAACAATAAATTTCAGATGTCAGAAAAACAGCTTCAACACCTGCAGGGCAGCCCAAAGCTCTGAAGCCGGGCTGCTGGCAGCCCTTCCTGCAAGCTGGCAAGGTCCTCACTCTGCACTGGGCCTCTGGCCTCTGCTTCTAGCCCAGGGCTGGGCTCTGTCCTCAGTACCTCGCTTTAGGGTAATCATTTTAATAGATATGAACTGGGGGCCTCTTGCCTGCGAGTGAAACTGAAATCGAATCCATAATCCAGACAGAGGGGAGCGCAGCTGCAGTGGGTTAATTACGCGCACGCGGAGCATATGGCACACCGCGCACCTCCAGACCAGCAGGCGGAGAGAGCTCTCTGGGACGCAATTAGCTCCTGCGCATGCATAAAATATGAGCCGGGGCCTCCAAGAGAAAACTAAAATTGCTGAAGTCATAACCTCAAACCAGTGTGATTACAATCACTGAGTCGCGCCACTTAGGTGTAAGCAAAGTTTGCTCAACAGCTCACACGCAGGTGGGCTTGCAGTGTGGTGGCTGTCCATCTTCTTCCTGCCTGGCACTTCCGCCATATCTGCATCCTTTGTTTCCCCACAGCATCCTTTCCTTCCCCAGGTCCTAGGAACCACTCCACTTAACTCGGGTCCTTCAGGGGGATTGTTACACGGGTAGGGCATGACTCAGGATAATACTAACAGTGTGAATGTGCCAAATCTGACACTACATGTGTTACCTACTAATCCTCCCAGCGATGCTATGAGGTAGATATTATTAGCCCCACTTTTCAGATGCAGAAATTGAGGCTAAGGGAGTGAAATAAGTTGTCAAAGCCATCCGCCCAGCCTGACTCGAGAACTTCCCATTCTGCTCTGTGGAGGACTCAGAAGAACCAGGCTTGAGTCCCGGCATTCCAGCACTTTAGGCAAATCATTTCATCTTTCCTCTCTGGAAGAGTATGATAATAAAACTTACCTTCAAGTTTGTTCTGATGTGGGGATTAAATGAAATCATGTATGTGAAGGGGACAGGCAAGAAGCCTCAATCAAGGTCTTGTAGGTAGGAATGCATAGTGATTAGGAACCAGGCTGTGAGAATCAGCGCTATGGGGTGGGGCATGGGGGTGGTGAATTTCCACTTCTTCCTCAATGAGCCTGGCTTCCTTTACAGCTTTGCTCTAATGGCTCCTTGTCCAGGGCCTTCCTTGACCACCTGGATTTGAATTACCGCTCCCACCAGGGACACTCCATACCCTCATTGTCTGCTTATTTTTCTGGTAACATTCGCCACCTTTTTACATACTATCTTTTATACTGTGTTAACTCCCATTTCCCCCATCCCTGCTCCCCACCAGAGTGCAAGCCCCATGAGGGCAGGGGGGTGTTTATCTGTTTTGTTCATTGTTGTATTTCCACCACCAGGAACACTGCTCGACACCTAGTAGGGGCTCTATAAATATTTGGTGAATGAATAAACAAATGATTAACTTCAGTAATCCTGTTTCCTCATCTGTAAACTACCACCCTCTTAGATGGTTGTGAAGATTCTTTCACATCAATTTCATTTTATTTATTTAATTGAAGTATTGTTTTATACATATATATAAACTTCCAGATGTTCAAGCTGGAGTTAGAAAAGGCAAAGGAACCAGAGATCAAATTGCCAACATCCGCTGGATCATCAAAAAAGCAAGAGAGTTCCATAAAAACATCTACTTCTGCTTTATTGATTATGCCAAAGCTTTTGACTGTGTGGATTACAACAAACTGTGGAAAATTCTTCAAGAGATGAGAATACCAGACCACCTGACCTGCCTCCTGAGAAATCTGTATGCGGGTCAAGAAGCAACAGTTAGAACTGGACATGGAACAACAGACTGGTTCCAAATCAGGAAAGGAGTATGTCAAGGTGTGTATTGTCACCCTGCTTATTTAACTTATATGCAGAGTACATCATGTGAAATTCCAGACTGGATGAAGCACAAGCTGGAATCAAGATTGCCGGGAGAAATACCAATAACCTCAGATATGCAGATGACACCACCCTTATGGCAGAAAGTGAAGAGGAACTAAAAAGCCTCTTGATGAAAGTGAAAGTGGAGAGTGAAAAAGTTGGCTTAAAGCTCAACAGTTAGAAAACTAAAATCATGGCATCTGGTCACATCACTTCATGGCAAATAGATGGAGAAACAATGGAAACAGTGAGAGACTTTATTTTTGGGGGCTCCAAAATCACTGCAGATGGTGACTGCAGCCATGAAATTAAAAGACGTTTGCCCCTTGGAAGGAAAGTTATGACCAACCTAGACAGCATATTAAAAAGCAGAGATATTACTTTGCCAACAAAGGCCTGTCTAGTCAAAGCTATGGTTTTTCCAGTCATAATGTATGGATGTGAGAGTTGGGACTATAAAGAAGGCTGAATGCTGAAGAATTGATGCTTTTGAACTGTGATGCTGGAGAAGACTCTCGAGAGTCCCTTGGACTGCAAGGAGATCCAACCAGTCCACCCTAAAGGAAATCAGTCCTGAATATTCATTGGAAGGACTGATGCTGAAGCTGAAACTCCAATACTTTGGCCACCTGATGAGAAGAACTGACTCATTTGAAAAGACCCTGATGCTAGGGAAGACTGAAGGCAGGAGAAGGGAATGACAGAGGATGAGATGGCTGGATGGCATCACTGACTCCATGGACATGAGTTTGAGTAAGCTTCAGGAGTTAGATGGACAGGGAAGTCTGGTGTGCTACAGTCTATGGGGTTGCAAAGAGTCAGACATGACTGAGTGACTGAACTGAACTGAACTGATATATATATATATATACACACACACACACATATATGTGTGTGCATGTGTGCTTAGTCGCTCAATGTGTCCAACTCTTTGAAACCCCATGGACTGTAGCCAGGTTCCTTTGTCCATGGGGATTTTCCAGGCAAGAATACTGGAGTCGGTTGCTATGCCCTCCTCCAGGGGATCTTCTCAATTGAGGATTCGAACCCAGCTCTCCTGCATTGCAGGGGGATTCTTTACCATCTGAGCCACCAGGGAAGCCCACATATACATATACACACATATATATTTTTCACATTCTTTTCCATTTCGTTTATTATAGGACATTGAATATAGTTCCCTTTACTATACAGTAAGACCTTGTTCGTTATCTATTTATATATAGTAGTTTGTATCTGCTAATCTCAAACTTCTACTTTATCCCTCCCCACCTCCTTTCCCCTTTGGTGATGGCTGTGAGGATTACCTGACATAGCTTCTAGGGTGCTTAACACAGAGCTTGACATTTGGTACCTTCTCTAGACATGATGGTTATGAGATGAAACTGTTTACTTTCTGTCACCATTGTAACTTCAGTGCTCAAGAGAGTGATTGGTACAAGATAAATGTTCACTAAACATCTGTTGAATGGATTCTTACTGTTTGAAGTTCTTTGAATCTGAAAAGATGTAGAGGTCTCTTAGAGCCTGAGGCCCCCGATGTTCCCTACTCTAAAGGACAGCTTGTGGTTCCCAGAGGCTTAGGGCTGAGGATGGGATATTGCTCAGAGCGTGGCCACATGTCAGAGCTGGCACCCGGCAGCTGACTGTATTTGGGAGCCTTGTTGGCTGGAGTTGGGTTGCCAAATAAAATACAGGATGTCCAGTTAATTGTGAATGTCAGATAAACAGAGATAATTTATTAGTATGGGTATGTCACAGTATTTTGGTCATCTGATGTGAACAGACAACTCACTGGAAAAGTCCCTGATGCTGGGAAAGATCGAGGGCAGAAGAAGAGGGCATCAGAGAATGAGATGGCTGGGCGGCATCACTGATGCAACAAACATGGTGGTAGCGGTTTAGTTGCTAAGTTGTGTCTTATTATTGCAACCCCACGGACTGTAGCCTGCCAGGCTCCTCTGTCCCTGGGATTCTCCAGGCAAGAATACTGAAGTGGGTTGCCATTTCCTTCTCCATGCAATGAACACGAACTTGGGCAAACTCCGGAGATGGGGAGGGACAGGGAGGCCTGGCGTGCTGCAGTCTGTGGGGTTATGTGGGGTCACAAAGAGTCGGATACAACTGGGTGACTGAACTACAACAACAACAATGTCCCATGCAATATTTGGGACACACTTGAACTGAAAATGCAGAGTTCCAAAGAACAGCAAGAAGAGATAAGAAAGCCTTCCTCAGCAATCAATGCAAAGAAATAGAGGAAAACAACAGAACGGGAAAGACTAGAGATCTCTTCAAGAAAATTAGAGATACCAAGGGAACATTTCATGCAAAGATGGGCTCAATAAAGGACAGAAATGGTATGGACCTAACAGAAGCAGAAGATATCAAGAAGAGGTGGCAAGAATACACAGAAGAACTGTACAAAAAAGATCTTCACATCCCAGATACTCACGATGGTGTGATCACTGACCTAGAGCCAGACATCCTGGAATGTGAAGTCAAGTGGGCCTTAGAAAGCATCACTACGAACAAAGCTAGTGGAGGTGATGGAATTCCAGTTGAGCTATTTCAAATCCTGAAAGATGATGCTGTGAAAGTGCTGCACTCAATATGCCAGCAAATTTGGAAAACCCAGCAGTGGCCACAGGACTGGAAAAGGTCAGTTTTCATTCCAATCCCAAAGAAAGGCAATGCCAAAGAATGCTCAAACTACCACACAATTGCACTCATCTCACACGCTAGTAAAGTAATGCTCAAAATTCTCCAAGCCAGGCTTCAGCAATGTGTGAACCAAGAACTTCCTGATGTTCAAGCTGGTTTTAGAAAAGGCAGAGGGACCAGAGATCAAATTGCCAACATTCGCTGGATCATGGAAAAAGCAAGAGAGTTCCAGAAAAACATCTATTTCTGCTTTATTGACTATGCCAAAGCCTTTGACTGTGTGGATCACAAGAAACTGTGGAAAATTCTGAAAGAGATGGGAATACCAGACCACCTGACCTGCCTCTTGAGAAATCTGTATGCAGGTCAGGAAGCAACAGTTAGAACTGGACATGGAACAACAGACTGGTTCCAAATAGGAAAAGGAGTATGTCAAGGCTGTATATTGTCACCCTGCTTATTTAACTTATATGCAGAGTACATCATGAGAAACGCTGGACTAGAAGAAGCACAAGCTGGAATCAAGATTGCTGGGAGAAATATCAATAACCTCAGATATGCAGATGACACCACCCTTATGGCAGAAAGTGAAGAGAAACTAAAAAGCCTCTTGATAAAAGTGAAAGAGGAGAGTGAAAAAGCTGGCTTAAACCTCAACATTCAGAAAACGAAGATCATGGCATCTGGTCCCACCACTTCATGGGAAATAGATGGGGAAACAGTGGAAACACTGTCAGACTTTATTTTTCTGGGCTCCAAAATCACTACAGATGGTGACTGCAGCCATGAAATTAAAAGACGCTTACTCCTTAGAAGGAAAGTTATGACCAACCTAGATAGCATATTCAAAAGCAGAGACATTACTTTGCCAACAAAGGTCCGTCTAGTCAAGGCTATGGTTTTTCCAGTGGTCATGTATGGATGTGAGAGTTGGACTGTGAAGAAGGCTGAGCGCCGAAGAATTGATGCTTTTGAACTGTGGTGTTGGAGAAGACTCTTGAGAGTCCCTTGGACTTCAAGGAGATCCAACCAGTCCATTCTGAAAGAGATCAGCCCTGGGTGTTCTTTGGAAGGAATGATGCTAAAGCTGAAACTCCAGTACTTTGGCCACCTCATGCGAAGAGTTGACTCATTGGAAAAGACTCTGATGCTGGGAGGGATTGGGGGCAGGAGGAGAAGGGGATGACAGAGGATGAGATGGCTGGATGGCATCACTGACTCGATGGATGTGAGTCTGAGTGAACTCCGGGAGTTGGTGATGGACAGGGAGGCCTGGCGTGCTGAGATTCATGGGGTCGCAAAGAGTCAGACATGACTGAGTGACTGAACTGAACTGAAAAATTATGCTTTATCCTTAATTTTCACTTGCTCATCCTTAGCTGAGGGTGTGTTTCCATGACCCTCTGAGAAAATGGAGGTATCAGGAAGATTCCCCTTGGAGACAATCATATCTCCTCCTTGGCTATGGCTGGTGTGCTTAGGTAGGGGCTTCATGAGCTCAGAGGTAGAGAGAGAGGCAGGAGAAGGGGTCAGAGGGACTCGGAAAGGGTGATGCTGACCTCTGTCATTGGGAGGACCATATACCTCAGCTCAGACCTTTTCTTTGGGGAATGGATGTGAAAGGGTGAGCATTCAGGTCTCTCCCTGGATACCTGCTCTTAGGTGCTATTGGCTACGCCTTTTCCATCTGCAAATGCCTCCATCCATTCATCTCAGAGTAGGTATCTCCTCCACCTCAGAGATGAGGAAATTAAGGCCTCAAGCCACTGGAAGCACTGCCTGTGTTACCCAGCTAGTTAGCTGCTGAACTGGGCTTGGACCCCAGCCTCCTGTCGGAGGAGGAGTGAAACCACAGCACACTGTCCAGTCTGTGCCATGACTGAGCTCTGAAGCACCTGGATAATCCCACCAGCATTTCCCAGAAGCCTGTTATATACCTGACACCACGTCACAGGCAGAGGCGGGTGCCTGCAGCTCTGTGGTGTGGGCAGTCCTCCAGCCTTGGTTCCCACCCTGCTGTGCCTAGCCTCCATGCTGGCCTGGTGGGCTGCCCTCATTACCTCTGGGGGCCACTGTGTGAAGCTGAGGTCCTTAGGCCTATGGGGGAAGGTAGGCTGAGGTCAAACCTAGACTGAAATCTCACACCAGAGATGCCACCCCTCTCTGCCTCTCCCTTGCCTATCACTATACTCTGGGTTTCCAAGGCCTGGGATGCTCCCCATCCTTGCCCCAGTGTGTCCCTTTGGCAGCCTCAAGGCCTCTCCCATTCACTGTGTCCTTCTCATCCAGGCAAGTCCACCTGTCTCCCTCCTGAGGGTTAGAGTTCCTGATGCCCGTTATCCAAAAGCTAGCTAATCTCACCCACCCTCCCAGGGTCAGGGAGACATGTTCTAGCAAGTGAGACCCAAGGCGACTCTAATCATCAGTCTATAATTACTTTTCACACCCCAGCTGCATCTTGACGGTCCTCTTTGAGCAAAGAGTCTGTGCCTTAGGCTAATGATCACATACCAGGCAGATGTGGGAGGGCCGTGGAGGGAATATACAAGATCAAGGAGGCTGTTGGTACCTTCTTCCAGACTGCTGGAATTTGGGGGAGCTTTGAGGTATGTATCCCTGTGGTTGAGGCAGCATCGGCATCCTTCTCTCCAGCTGGGTCCAAAAGGATCACCCATCTCACCTTGGACCTTTTCTGATCTTCTTCCACATCCCCACTGCTGAGAGATGGCAGCTCAAATGAGGGGAAGCAGGAAGGCCACTAAAGGGTCTCCCTACACATGCATGGGCCAGGTCTGCTGAAACCACGGCAGTAGTAGAGTGCAGCTGGAGCAAGAAAGCAGGGATGTCACCAACTGAAACGATGAAGGGAGGAAGCAGCACCAAAACTGGGGGAGAGGGGCCTGCAGAAAGGGCTCCCTTGAGAGGAGCTCTGGCCTGCGGTTGTGGCCAGCAGGGGACATTTTCACTTTACCCTCCTTCTTCCCTCCAAGCTGTTGCCAGGACTCCCCGTCGGCAACCCCAGCTGGAAGCAGAAGGCAAGGAGGGGAGGATGGGAGCAGACCAGGAGGGAGACCACTGTCCCACCCTTTCAGGATGAATAACTAAGGGGATGTTTCCTCTCTTTCCATCCCACCCAGGAGAAGAAACAGGAGGGAGCAGAGCAGAGGGTGTCTGTTCCCCTAGAGTCTGTGAGGGAACTGATGTGGTGTGGGTAGATGGGTTTACAAGTTCCAGGGAAAGAAACACATGTGTTGGTCGTAGAAGCCTCAGGACCTTGAACTGTGTGTGTGACCTTGGTCACTTACCCACTTTAAGCCTGTGACTTATCTGTAAAGTGTGATGCTGACTACGCTGGCCCACCGTGAGGTTTACCGAGGATAATGTGAGCAAAAACCCTCAGCACAGTGTGGGCCTGCAGTAGATGTGCAATAAGCATAACTGGAGCTAAATGTCTGCAGAAGGTTGCCCGATGACCCGTGCTTGCCCTCCTGTCCTGGGCCTCCTCGCTGCCATCTCGCCCAGCCTCCTTCCATGCAGTCCCCCCCCGACACATGTGGATCTGAGTCTCTCCCAGCCTGGGGTCAGCTCCAGGAAACTGGCTGCCAGCCCTACTTGCCAATTTCCACAGCAACACTCGCCAGCACTAAGCCCATCCCAGCTTCCATCTCTGTTTGCTTATGAGTATTGGCTCCATGCCCCCGAGGGACTGCTGTGTATGGAGGCAAGCATGAAGGGGCAGGGGGCCAGGCTGTGGCAGAGGAGGGAGGGGAGGCCCCCCCGCCCAGGGTCTGGTTCCTATTACTCTGGGTGGGCAGCTAAGCAGGGAAGGAATGAGGTGGCCCTCCCTGCCTGGGAGAAACCAGCAGCTGCCTGTCTACCTTGTTAACTGGAACACAATTAGGCAGTTAGGAGTCGGAGGATGTCTCATGTTTATTCATGTACCTTCCACACACTGTCTTTCTGTGTCGGTCACAGTTCCCGGGGCGCTTTGCGGCCACTCCCCCTTCTTTAACTTCCTCTGCCTCCAAGTAGTTCCTGGGCAAGCATCCTGTGCCATCTCCCATCAACTCATTTACAAATTGTAAATGAACATCTGTATAATGTCTTACAGTTTACCAAGCACTTTCCACATCCATTACTCCGTGTAAGTCTCACAGCCGCCCTGCGCAGTTTCTATTATTATCAGTATCCCCATTTTACAGATGCTCCACTCTGCCCGGGGCTCCACACCCCCAGCAGAGAGGGGAGGCTGTCTGCTGGCGCAGCCCTGGGCCTCCATGGGGTCTCTGCGGGCACCCAGGAGGAGAAGAGAGCCGATGGCATTATTCTTCACCTCACTGGGCGCCTGGGCTGGTTTTGCTGACCCAGGTAGTGTGGATGCGAGACAAAGTGTTCCTGTGGGCTGATGCGGGCCCATCATCCTCCCCTCTCCTGGCTGAGCTCTGGGGGGTTCCTTTGCCAACAGTGCAGCAGGGAAAAGTAAATACCCATCCCTTACTGCAGGGGGCCGGGGACATGTGGCAATCCTCCATTGATGAACAGTGTGGCAATTGTTGCCTCCTCAGCAAACCTCTACCTCTGACAGCTGCTTGGACCCCCCGGGCTCCAGGGCACTCCAACTGCCTTCTCTGCTCTGCTCCATTCAGGGTACCCAGAGCTTGCCCCAATTTTCAGGGGAAGGGCCGCCCCGGCTCCAGGGGAATTCACTTATCCACACATGCCTTCTTCTGGAGGCTTTCTCTGAGCACCCTATATATAGAGCCCCCTCCCTGAGTCTCCATCTACTTACAAAATTTTTCTTAATAGCACATATTCACCCTGACAATCTAAGACTTTCATTTCTTTACTCTCTGTTGCTTCCACCTAGAATGTAAGTTTCTTAAGGAAAAAGAGTATTCATACTGGGAACCTGAATGTATAAATGAAAGAATTATACTGAACCTTTGGGAAAAGTAAAAGTGCTAGTCGCTCAGTCGTGTCTGACTCATTGAGACCCCATGGACTGTAGCACGCCAAGCTCCTCTGCCCATGGAGTTCTCCAAGCCAGAATACTGGAGTGGGTTGTCATTCCTTTCTCCAGGGGATCTTCCTGGTCCAGGGATCGAACCTGGGTCTCGCACACTGCAGGCAGATTCTTTACCGTCTGAGCCACCAGGGAAGCCCCAACCTTTGGGAAGATTCAGTTCATATTTATGAGCACCTACTATGCACCAGGCACTTTGTTGTTTTTTTTTTAACTTTCAATTCTTACAATGATGTCAGGAGATAACTTTTGGTATCCCCATTTTAGTGATAAGGAAACTGATGCTCAGAAGGGCTCCAAGACTTGCCCGGAGTCGCATCCTGGCTGCCCTGGTCCTCATCACAATGAGAGGCACCATCACACGTGTGGCTGCCCAAGCTTGTGAATCAGAGTCCTGCTTCCTTCCCCTCCTCACCCTTTCCCATCCCACAGCACACACATATCATCAAGTCATACCAGTTCCACCTCTGGAGTATTTCTCGACTCCATCTAATCCCTTTTCTCTTTCCAGTTTCCAAAGCCAACTCACAATCATCTCTCAGAGCTGCCTTACCTTGACCCTTCAAGGCCTCAGTGTTTTTCTCTGCAAAATGGGGGTAAATTCCACCAACTCTAAGCCAAAGTCCTTCCAAAGGCCTCCCAAGTAGGTTGACTAACAGTCCTGGTTTATGTCTGGCATTATGCTATTTGCATAATGTTTTCTCCCTCCATAAAAAGAACCTAAAAATTAACCTTTACATTGGTATATAAAGACAAATATAATTCAGGCTGGATTTATTGTTATATATTCATTATCATCATATTCTTTTTTTCTCATGATTAAAAAAAATAAAATGAAAACATTTTCATGGGCCCCTGAAAGTATGGTGCGTTCCAGGTCCTATGCTTGTTGTGCCTGATGGATGGGTTGGTTCTTTTGACTTTGGCTCCAAAAGTTCCACATCCCAGGACACCTCTCAGTCCTGGGCAAACTGGGACAGTTGGTGGCTCTGCTGGGAGACCCCCAACCCTGCATGATCTGGCTCCCCACTGCCTCTCTGACCTCAGTGTCTACTTCTGTGGCTGGTTCTACTCCAGACACACTGGTTGCTCTGTTGGTGCTTGGTCAACCTGGGCACACTCCTGCCTCAGAGCGTTTGTACTTACCCCTCCCTCCGCCTGACATAAACACTTGGCTAATTTCATCAAGATCTGTGCCCAAGTGTCACCTTGTCAGTGTAACCCTCTGTGACCACCAGGGCACAGGCCTCTCATGGCCTCCCTTCCTCCCTCCTTTTCATGTCCATATGTTCCTCCACACAGCAGTCAAAGTGACCTTTCAACAAAGAAAATTGATCATGTCTGTCTCCTAACAACAACAAAGAAATGTTTCTTGGTTCTTGCTGCATTCAGAAGATGCAGCTTCCCTCGCCTGACCTACAGGGCCCTGATGAGCTGATGCTATACTCCAGACTTCCATGGGGAGACATTCTGGAGCTATAGTGCTAACCCTTCTGCAGTTTTTCTCCCAAGGACCTCCCAGTGCACAGCTGCACTGACCACCTTGTGAGAAGCTCTTTGGGGCACCTGAGCCTCAGTTTTACCTCATCTGAGAAGAGAGGAGACCTCAGCATGCCAAAGGAAGGCTTGGGATTGGTGCAAATGGGAAGGACATAGATGGATGGATGGAATGACTCTGAAAAGTAAAATCTGGGCTTTCACTCTCTCCCAAGCCCAGAGGAGACCTCAGCATGCCACAGGAAGGCTTGGGATTGGTGCAAATGGGAAGGACATAGACGGATGGATGGAATGACTCTGAAAAGTAAAATCTGGGCTTTCACTCTCGCCCAAGCCCAGCTGGAAGCTCTGGGGAGACCTCGAAAGATACTGGGCCCCACTTGGCCAGGGCAGTAGTGACAGGATTTTACTTGGAAATTTTCAGCTTCTTTTACCTTTGGGCATTGCCAGAGGCTGGGCAGTACTTTCCAGAAGCCACAGAACAGAGAATTGACAGGCTGCAGTGAGGAAGCCTCGTGCCTCCCTGCATGCAGCATACTACGCTTTCCCTCCATGATGGAAACAGAGGGTCAGGAGGTCCTCCTACCATAAAGCCCTTTGTCCTCGTGAGCGCTGAGCCCTACTTCAACAACAAAAATGAATATTTTAATATCAAACCTTTATCCCGTGCCAATCATCCTCAGCACTTTAATGCCTAAGGTGATTTATTCTCACAATAGCCCTTGGAAGGAGTATTATTTGGTGAGATGAAGGTTTGGAGCTCCTATCTGCCTGACCCTAAGATGCCAGAGTGGTAGGAGGTGTGGGAAGGCTTTTCTCCTCTCCAACTCTTTTTGGAGCAGAAGTCCCTGCATTATCTGGGAAAGCATCCTAAGGCCGATCAGGGCCAATCCTGTGGAGATCATCTCATTGGTGCTATTCTGCTATAGATACAGCTGGAGTTGACACAGTTCTGCCATCTTAGGTACCACCAACAGTAGCGGTGCCTGGAGTATGGTGGTCATTAAAAAATACGTGGTGAATAAATGAATTTATTGAGCATCTACTTAGTACCAGCGCTCGAGAAGGTAATTTGCATGCCTTGTCTCATGTAAACCACACCAAAACCCCAATTAGTATTGTGAATTCTATTTAACAGATGAGGAAATAGCAGCTCAGAGAGAATAAGTAGCTTAACTGAGGCCAAACAACTAATAAATGTTGAAGCTGGGATTTGTCCCCAGGACTGTTTGACTTGCCTCTAACAGCTTAGGTGCTTGATTAATACTGCTAGCTGGCAAATGAAAACTGGGCCGCTGACAGCTCTGCCTGGGATAAAAACACCAACATTGTGTAATGTGCCCTGGGAAGAGCTGTTCTGGTGGCGGAAGAGGATCTGAAGCATCGCTGCTTGGCTTCTCAGCCCTCCCTGCCCCCAGCCCTCTGGCTTGGCATTAGCCCTATCCATGCTGCTAATGGATGACCCACGCTCCCGAGTTCCCTCCCAGCCCTGCCCACCCTTGAGCCGCAGCTGTGAAATCATAGTGACAGATCCAGTTTAGTTCCCTGGATGCGCCTGTGATTATGCCTGCCTTGGCGGGGAGGTCACCGGTTCTCTGTCCTTGCCCTGTGACAAACAAGCTCTCCTTTCTCATGCAGGTTGGTCCGAGACACCACCTCCTCCATCAAGGCTTCCTGGATTGACTAGAAGTCAGCTGTTAGCTGACGGAAGTCCTTCCATCCACTCATTGAAAGCTCTGGACCCAGATCTCAGCCAGCATCTGCCCCTGTCTTCTTGGATTATTGATGGGACATTTCTGTGAAGGTTTAGGTCCCAGCAAGGAAGTCTCCTTATTGATCTTGAGGGAGGCCCTCATTCAAGCATGAGCTGTCTGGCAGAGTGAATTTCACCAGCTCCTATTTCCGAAGGGCTCATGGGGTAAACCCAGTGGTCAAGCTTGCTTTGAACAAAGTGAAGGGGCAGAAGGGAGTGGGGAGGAGTGAGAGAGACAGAGACAAAGAGAAAGAGAGAATGGGAGGCTGATGGCACAGAGGCACAGATAACTATTGGTGGTGGGGGGTTGCGGTGTAAAAGTTTCCTTTAAAAAGAGAGAAGGAACGTTTCCCAGGGGAGGTTCTGCTGAGGGTTCCTGGAAAACCCCAGAACACCAGAGTCCGCACCCCGGCTTCTGGTGAAGATGTGCCCTAACTCTAGGCTCAGAGGTTTCGGCACATGGAGATTTGGGGATTATGTGTAGACTTGGGGGGGTCTTCCAGACTTTGGTTATGCAAATTACTTTCCCAGCCTCAGTGCAGTCTCAGAAACTTGGAATAATAAGGTTTTGAAGATCATGTTAGAAGCCTTTTCATTTTACAGATTAGAAAACTGAGGCCCAGAGTCTTGCTGCAGGCACACAGGGGGCCCCTCCTTGCAGGCAGCTCCTGCCTTCCCGTGTTCATGGAGGGAGGCCAGCGGCAGAAGGGGGCCACAGGGACAGGACAGAATGTGTCGTTCCTCTCCTTCCTCACTTCCCGAGGCAGTATTTCCAGGCTGGCAGAGCAGGGTGGGGTGCAGGGAAGGCTCGGCAGGAAGGGGGGCCTGCAGGTCCGGGGCAGACACCAGTGACAAGAGCAATTTATTTCCTGGGCGCAGATTAGACGGCAACTGAGAAATTCTCCCTCCGTCATCCATCAGCGGGCCGCCTCCGGCAGCCTCCGTAGGATCGGGACATTTGTCTTGACTGCACGGCTCTGCTGCTTTATTTGGGCTCCTGTGGCTCAAGCCATGCCAAAGACCCCCAAACCAGCACAAGGAATCAAACTTAAAGATCGTCCACAGAGCTAGGACCTTACAAACTGCACCTGTCTGCTCCCACCCTGGGCTGCACAGACTCCTGGAAGGACATGATGTATTTCCTCGTGGCCTGTGGGAAACAAGGGGGCTTCTCTCAGTGCACTGCACTGTCTGGGAAGGGAGCAGCCCTCAGAGAGTCTGATCAGGTGTGTGGGATCATTGGGGTTTTTCCAGCCTTCTTTGACAGGAGGATGTTGGCTAAAAGAAGGCCTCCATCATAACCACTCAGCTCTGCCACTGTCAGGCAGAGGCAACCATGGACAATATATAAATGAAGAGAGCGGCCACATTCCAACAAATCTTTATTTATAAAACACAGGTGACTGGCCATATGCTAATGGCTCAAACCCTTAGGAATTTGGGGAAACTTCCCCTTCTTAATAGGATATGTCTACTAAGTAACTTCAACCGTATCCAACTCTTTGCAACCCTATGAACTGAGCCCACTAGTCTCTGTCTGTGGGATTCTCCAGGCAAGAATACTGGAGTGGGTTGCCATTTCCTACTTTGGGGAATCTTCCTGACCCAGGGATCAAACTCATGTCTCTTACATCTCCTGAGATGGTAGGCAAGTTCTTTGCCGCCAGCACCACCTAGGATAAGATATATCAACTAATAATTATCATGATAAATTTTACAGTGAAAAGCTGTAAATCAAGCAATGAGGCCATGGTGTTTACCCTAAATTCCAATACAGGGAGCCTGTACGTTGTCTCATCGTCTCAGAAGCCAAAGGGGTCTGCTTTTTCATGATCTGGGGCTATTATCTCTTACAACGTCCTTAATCAGTGTTGGACAGGAGTGTGTAGGAGTTAGGACAACAGGCTCTGGAATCATCAATCCTAATTCTACTACTAACTATATGATCTTAACTTCGCTTGTCTCAGTTTTCTCATCTGTACAATGGGGATAATAACAATTCACCCTCGTAGGGTCATTGTGGAACTGAATGAATTATTATAGGTAAAGCATGATGCCTGACTGGTGGTGAGTCCTCAGATGTTGCCAGATCCTAGAAGTGATCCAGATCCTTCGCTAAACACTGCCCAGGGCTGGCTGATCTTGGGTGACGTGAGAGGTTGAGGTGTGAGGACACTGTTCCTTTAGATGGGCAATAGGTGACCATCCCCGTCCAGGTACCTTGGCATCAGGCATCTGAGATTTCTCTTTCACCTTTGTCTATTTGTATTAGAATAGAATTATATCAAGGAGAAGAAGAAAAAGGACATGGAAACTGCATCTGTTGAGTTGCTACAGTGGGTTGTCCAGGATTAAGTGCCTCACACTTTTATATCATAAAATCCACACAATGATCTTGCAAGGTAGACCTTAGTGTTCTCATTTTACAGACAAAGAAAATTAAGTTCCAGAAAGGTATGTGACATGCTCAAGGTCAGCCAGATTGCCTAATTACAAGTTCATTCTTTCATCAAATATTGCTTTTTCACCAACTGTGTGTTGGACAGACATAACTTGTGAAACAGAGATAAAACCAGCTCATGGTCTAGATGGGGGAGATGAGAATTTAAATCAGTCATTTTAAGGTGGGATTGATTACAAAGGAAAGTTTGGGGGAGCGGGAAGTCTTCACCAAGGAGGAGGCACTCAAACTGAGTCTTGAATGGGAGTCTACCAAGAGGACAGGAGAAATAACATCATATGCAAACACACAGGCATTAAATAACATGGTGCTTTTGAGACCATTCATTGCCCTGGAGGGTTGCACGGAGAAGCAGGTAGCAAAGTGATTGGAGAGTCAAGTTGCAAGGGGTTAGGAGAGGCCCTTATGAATCATGATGAAGAGTTTGAACTTGGTTCTGTATGCAATGGGGAGACATCTATTATAAAGGGTCTTCAGTGGGGCATCAATAGAACCAAATTCTGTTTTGGAAATAAAAAATGAAGGTTGATCTGGAAGGTGAATGAGGCAGGAAATAGGAAGGTCATCTGAAAGACAACCAAAATAATCCAGGGGAAAAATGATGAAAGGGTTAACTAAAAAATGGCAGTGGGTCTAGGGAGGAGAAGATTGGTTTGAGAGATATTGAGGAGATAAGGTTGGCTGGATTTGATTGACATTAAAGGTGAAGTGGAGAAGAAAGAATGGAGTCTAGGGTGGTTTGGAGCTTTGGGTGATGATAGGAATGGGTCCAACCTTGACTGATATGGGAAAAAGAAGGGCAAAAGGATTTTATAGAAAGAGTTCCACTTTAGACAGGCCAAGACTGGCTAGTGTGGGAGTTAGTTGTGGTGGAGGGTGTGGGAGTCAGATGACTGGATTGGGGAGAAGGGGACATACATTCTTCTCTAATCCCACGTGAGCATCACTGATAAGAGCTGAGAAACAATACCTTCATTGGTCCCAGATAACCAATTTTGGGAGAACAGTAGAGGGTATCTAGAGGTTTCTGTGGTGCACAGACTCTCTAGTTGTGGTGCTCAGGTTCAGTAGTTGCGGTGGGAGGGCTTAGTTGCTGTGCGGCATATGGGATCTTAGTTTCCCAGCCAGGGATCAAACCTGCATCCCTTGCATTGCAAGACAGAGTCTTAACCATACTTAACCACTAGATCACCAAGAAGTCCCTTATTTATATGTTTTCAATTATAAAAATCCTTCATTTTCTAGAAGCAAATTAGTTTTTTGACAAAATACTTTTGACCATTTTATTTTAAACATTTAAATATAGGTTTTCTGTTTTAGAGCAGTTTTAGGCTCACAGCAAAATTGAGAAGATACCGTTTTATTTTTCTTTGTTGGTCCTCTAATTTCGTTTGTGTCTTCAAACACACACACACACTGTGAGTGAAAAGCTGAGCAATGCTATTTCAGGTCAAACACAAGGTGTGATTCTAATGTATTAAGGCTGACTTTCCTATTTAATTCCTAAATTGGTTCTCATGGTTATTTCCAAAGAGGTACCCTACAACCAGTCAGCAATGCCAGCACCATTGAATTAAGTATGCAGCCTCCCAAGGCAACCCTTAAGCCCTTTGAAGGGCACTGCAATCTTTTAAATGCACATTGTGGAAAGATTCCTACTTGTGCTTATTTTTTAAAAACTGTATTAAAGTCCTGGCTCTGCCACTTAGTCATCTGTGTGACCTTGGATAAGTTACCTAGCTTCTCTGTGCCTGGTTCCTTCATCTGTAGAAAGGGGATGGTAATGAGCCAACACAAGTAAACTCTGCTTGGAATAGCGCCTGGCCCATTGGAAGCGTGCAGTAGATGGTCACTTTCAACTGTCCTACAGCACACCCTCTTGCCCTTCATCTTCCAGGAACATCCCCAGGTAGAAAACCCAGTGAGTTAAGGCATGTTAGGTAGTTTGGTCCAAAGTCTGGGGTAAGGTAGGTGTTCAGAGCATGTCTTTTGATCTAACTAGGACTAAACATAGCCCTTCAGGGCTTCCCTGGTGGCTCAGTGGTAAAGAATCTGCCTGCCAGCACAGAAGTAGGTTTGATTTCTTGGTTATGAAGATCCCCTAGAGAAGGGAATGGCGACCCATTCCAGTATTCCTGCCTGAAGAATTCCATGGACAGAGGAGCCTGGTGGGCTACAGTCCATGGGGTCACAGAATCAGACATGATGGAACACACACCCACAAACACAGCCCTTTAGGAACTGGCAGGCTTGCATTAGGATTTGCTGAAAACAGAGAACCCTCTTGGATAGATTTCTAAGGTCATGTTTTGGATATTTTCTAAATATGTAGAGCATCCCAATCCTGGGTCATAACTGGATGAGACTGTGAAGTTGGAATGCAAGCAAGACTTAGGGTCCTCAGAATACCCCCATCCCCTATGGGAACACCCCTCACGGCCATTTCCATGCAGCGGGGGTGGTGGAAGGATGGGGTCTGTGCTCTCAACTGGAACTCTTCTCATCATATGGGAAAGCAGGACTTGCTAAAGTGTTAGTTTTTGAGATTTAGTCCTCCCTCTCGTGAGGTAATATGCACCTCTAAGAGTCAAAAAAAAAATTTTTTTTTCAAAATCCCTCAAAGAACAGATTTGCCAGAGACAGCATTGCAGGCACCTTGATAAAGGTGAATAGGAGCATTCTGGAAATTTTGTAAGGAACTTTGAAGAAACCCCTTCTGAGCACAGTGAAGACCCTGTTTTAGTGGTAAGAGCGCAGGTTATGATGCAAAATAGACCTCAGTGTCAGTTCAGGCTTTCATATACAAACAGTGTAACCTTGAGAAAGCTATTCATTGCTTTGCCCCCCAGGGCCTCATCTGTCAAATGGGGGTAACCCCAGCATCCATGTCTGTGGGCTGTTAATAGACCTCCATGAGTAAGGTCTGTAAAGCACTCAGCAGAGGGTCTGGTGTAGGAAGCTCTCTGTAAGTTGTGGCTTTTGTTATTTTAAGTGTCTGATTGTAACAACATCTATCATTTATTGAATCTTTACTATAGGCCAAGGGCTTCCCAGGTGGGGCTAGTGGAAAAGAACCTGCCTGCCAATGCAGGAGTTGTAAGAGACGCGGGTTTGATCTCTGGGTCGGGAGGATCCTCTGGAGGAGGGCACAGCAACCCACTCAAGTATTCTTGCCTGGACAATTCCATGGACAGAGGAGGCTGGTGGGCTACAGTCCACAGGGTTGCAAAGAGCTGGACATGACTGAAGTCACTTAGCATGCACGCAAGCACGCATATACCAAACATTCTGCTAAAGTGCTTAATGAACATTATTTTATTTAAACTCTGCAGTAACCCTTTAAGGTATCATTCCCATTTTACAGTTTAGGAGACTGAGGCCAGAGAATTTAGGTAGTTTTATTCCAGACCAAACATTAAGCAGGGAGCCAGGATTTAAGCCCAGGATGCCTTAACTCTAAAACCCACGCTTTTAAGCCCCATGCTATTCCCATCCATAAGCCGCCGATTCACCCACAAGCCCTGGCACAGCACAGACACCAGCTGTACCTGACTGAACTCAGAGCCTTACTTTCTCTCTTTTCTGTCTTTCCTTTTCCTTCTTATAATCTTTTCTCTCAAAAAGGTCCATTTAGCATTCACAGAGTGCAGACCTTTTAAAGTGAGCTCATGAGACAGAAATAATGCAAGCTGTAAGAATGATTAGACAGAAGCAGAGTTTCCAGAGCCCCTGGCCAGCCTCTAGGAGCCCTAACCCTCATTTTAAATTTGCCCACCAGCCTGGACTCTCTCCTTTTGCCACAGTGATGCCCCACCCTCTTCCATCCACAGTGTCACTGCAGGATTTCAGATGAGCTGGGGCTATGGCCATATTATGTATACGAGTCCACATGTTCTTCCAGGGGTCTTGTAATCCTTGTTTACAAGCTGAAAACAGGGAAATAGAAGCTAAGACTAAAAATGAACAAGGATCATTGAGTGGTCAGGAAGCAGAGATGGGACCAGAGCTCAAATTTTATGAAGCTAAGTCTTGTCCTGACTGCTCGCAGGTCTCTTTCACCTTGGTCCACAATCCGCGGGATGGTTCTTGTGAGGACCTGTCTGCACACAACATTGGCCGAGCAGGACAGTGAACAGAGAGCTCCAAGCTCAAGGCTCTAAGAAATGCATGGCCCTGTGTCCTCAGCCAGGAAGGAACAGAGGAGCGAAAACAACCTAGTAACCATCTCCCATGTGCTGAACCCTGTGTCGGGCAGTTCCACTTAAACCATGTCATGAATAATCCTGCAGGGAGCTACTGTGAGTCTGCTCTTACAGACGAGAAAATCGGAATTCAGAGATTAACCTACAGCCAGTAACCGATGGATCTCAGTTTGCAATTCACATCTGACAAAGTCTGTACTTATTTTGGAAACTTCCTTTCCAAAGAATGAAAACACACACAGGCACACACGTATACACAGAGACAGACACACACACACACAGAGACATGTGTAGATACACAGACACACACACAGGCACACACTCACACACAGACACACACACAGGCACACAGTCACACACAGACACACAGACACAGGCACACACTCACACACAGACACACACACAGGCACACACTCACACACAGACACACACACAGGCACATACACACAGACACACACTCACATACACAGACACACACTCACACAGACACACACACACACACAGACACACAGGCACATACACACAGACACACACTCACATACACAGACACACACTCACAGACACACAGGCACACACTCACATACACACACACTCACATACACAGACACACACACACACAGACACACACTCACACACATAGACACACACAGACACACACTCACACACACACAGACACAGACTCACACAGGGTCAGGAACTGAAATAAAGTGCTTGTATCAAATCAGCATCAAGGATAATTGTATACAGTGTGTTGCTGGGGCAAATGGGATGGGAAGCAAAAGGATGAGCTGAGATGCGTACTGGTAAAATAATAATGGATAAAAATTTTGAGCACTTGCTATGTATTAAGCACTATTCTAAGTGCTTTCTTTGTGTTAGCTCATGTGAGCCTCACAAAGATCCTATGAAGGAGTATGATTATTATTCCCATTTTAAAGATGAGGGAACTGAAGCACAGAGAAGCCATTTGGTGAAGGCTACAGTTGAGCTATTTCAAATCCTGGAAGATGGTGCTGTGAAAGTGCTGCACTCAATATGCCAGCAATTTGGAAAATTCAGCAGTGGCCACAGGACTGGAAAAGGTCAGTTTTCATTCCAATCCCAAAGAAAGGCAGTGCCAAAGAATGCTCAAACTACCACACAATTGCACTCATCTCACACGCTAGTAAAGTAATGCTCAAAATTCTCTAAGCCAGGCTTCAGCAATACGTGAACCATGAACTTCCAGATGTTCAAGTTGGTTTTAGAAAAGGCAGAGGAACCAGAGATCAAATTGCCAACATTCGCTGGATCATGGAAAAAGCAAGAGAGTTCCAGAAAAACATCTATTTCTGCTTTATTGACTATGCCAAAGCCTTTGACTGTGTGGATCACAAGAAACTGTGGAAAATTCTGAAAGAGATGGGAATACCAGACCACCTGACCTGCCTCTTGAGAAACCTGTATGCAGGTCAGGAAGCAACAGTTAGAACTGAACATGGAACAACAGACTGGTTCCAAATAGGAAAAGGAGTATGTCAAGGCTGTATATTGTCACCCTGCTTATTTAATTTATATGCAGAGTACATCATGAGAAATGCTGGGCTGGAAGAAGCACAAGCTGGAATCAAGATTGCCGGGAGAAATATCAGTAACCTCAGATATGCAGATGACACCACCCTTATGGCAGAAAGTGAAGAAGAACTAAAGAGCCTCTTGATGAAAGTGAAAGAGGAGAGTGAAAAAGTTGGCTTAAAGCTCAACATTCAAAAAACGAAGATCATGGCATCTGGTCCCATCACTTCATGGGAAATAGATGGGGAAACAGTGGAAACAGTGTCAGACTTTATTTTTTGGGGCTCCAAAATCACTACAGATGGTGACTGCAGCCATGAAATTAAAAGACGCTTATTCCTTGGAAGGAATGATATGACCAACCTAGATAGCATATTGAAAAGCAGAGACATTACTTTGCCAACAAAGGTCCGTCTAGTCAAGGCTATGGTTTTTCCACTGGTCATGTATGGATGTGAGAGTTGGACTGTGAAGAAGGCTGAGCGCCTAAGAATTGATGCTTTTGAACTGTGGTGTTGGAGAAGACTCTTGAGAGTCCCTTGGACTTCAAGGAGATCCAACCAGTCCATTCTGAAGGAGATCAGTCCTGGGTGTTCATTGGAAGGACTGATGCTAAAGCTGAAGCTCCAGTACTTTGGCCACCTCATGCGAAGAGTTGACTCATTGGAAAAGACTCTGATGCTGGGAGGGATTAGGGGCAGGAGGAAAAGGGGACGACAGAGGCTGAGATGGCTGGATGGCATCACTGACTCGACGGACATGAGTTTGGGTGAACTCCGGGAGTTGGTGATGGACAGGGAGGCCTGGCGTGCTGCGATTCATGGGGTCGCAAAGAGTCGGACACGACTGAGCAACTGAACTGAACTGAACAGACCTGGGAATAGGGGTGCCAATTATTTACCTACTGCTACATCTTCAGCCATTTCCCCTTCTCTGATCGAAGCTGGACTCTGTGGCCTCCCTTGATAACTGACTTTCTATGAGGCACGCTGGCGGCAGGCATTAGGAGGAGACTGGAAAGCAGGCAGAAGGGAGGAGGGCACTTCTCTCCTGTTTCTTTCTGCTCCTATTGGTGTAGCCCCAACAGTGGCTCCTGACTCCAGCCATTAAGTCTCTGGGGCATTTCAGAACCAGCTTCTTGGGGACCAGCAGCAGCCAGGGGCACTCTCAACCCAGAGGTTTGAGCACCAGATCTTCTGGGCTCCAGGTTCTGGTAACTCTTTCCTCTTGCCCTCTCAATCCTAGAGATGACAGCTATTTCCTGCCTTTATTACCTCTGGGTCACTTCAGTGTTCCCTTCATTCCCTTCCAGCTCTCCTACCAATTCCCTGTATTAAATCTCCTCTATTTGAAATACCTGAGGTGGCTTCTTTTTTCCCTACTGGGCCCTGACTGCTATAGTACTTGGATCTGGTAGCTTGTTTCCAGAGCAGGTTCTCTTAACTACTAGTGTCTTACCTGCCACTTGGTAGCTGTGGGAATTTCAAACCCTAGCTGGCAGGATCACAGAAGTCACTTTTATGATTTCATTTTTTTTTTTTTTAACCAGATGCTAAATTTACTTCTCAGAAAACAAGCGTCTAAAATCTCCTATCAGACCATAGTCATAGGCTTCTCTGTAAAGATCCTCAGCTATGGGAATTTTGGTTGAGGGGCTCTGGGCATGGTGGACTTTGAGAGTTGCCAGCCTAATTTTGACTCCCCTCGTTCTGGGGCCAGACACTAATGTCACTCTGCCACAGACTCAGACTGAGTCGGCATTAAGGGGAGAGATGGTCACTTTGACACTGAAGGAAATTACTGGGGCTTGAATTAGAGGGCCAGCTGGTGTCAGGAGCATTTTGAAGACATGGGTATCAGACACTCAAAGAGGCACTACTTGGAGAGCCCTCAGCTGTGACCCCTTGTTAAGAGGGCTTCAACTGGGGGACAGGGTGGGGCGATACCACATCCAGGATTTGGAATGGCAGCCATGTATAAGTCAATGAGTATAATGCTACAGGGTCTCTTGCATAAGATGGTGCATGGGATTGCATTTAGTGAAAGAAAAGAAAAACACAAAAAGAGGAAAGAGGTGGTCTCCATCCAACCACTTAAGCATTTTTCCAATCATCAATACACCAATTTATTCATTCATTTAACAAACAGCTATTGGGCTACTATCCTATGCAAAGTGTATATGGACTGGGAGATAGAGCTGAATCAGACGTGGATCCCATCCTGAAGGAACACAGTCGCATACATACAAATGAGTCCTGTTCTGAGAGTGTGTTCATGAGTCCAATTTGTTTGTAAGTCCAACAAAGTTAGTCTATGTACTCAGCTAACACAATCTGCTATATAGTAGTGTACTGTAATAGGGTTATGATACTTTTCACACAAATAAATAAAAACAAGAAAACAAAAGGTAAAGAAAACAGTTTAAATCTTACAGTATAGTACCTTGAAAAGTATAGTAGCACAGTACAATAGCTGGCCTACAGAGGCTGGCACAGTGAACAGACAAGAAGAGTTACTGACTGGAGGAGGGAGAGGAGGTAGGAGATGGTAGAGCTGAAGGATCATCAGCAATAAGAGGCGGAGTAAGAGAGGTGCAATCTCACTCATGCCTGATGTTGATGGCACAGGTTTTGGTTCCTTCCTGGAACCAGATGCATGCGCACATCTTTTGAAAGTTTGCAACTTGAAGGTTCACATGGAGGGGACTTACTGTATAATCTCCAATAGAGCAGATCAGAAGAAGAAAAGGTACCATCTAGCAGGAGCAACTGTGGCTTCATGAAGGAGGCAGCAACTGAGATGGGGAGGAAAGTGTGGGGGCATACATGAACATGTTGAGAGATCCAGTGAGTCATAGAGAAGGTTTTGTGAAGAGATGTCACAGCAGCAAGATCAGAAAGAGAGCTGAGACTGTATCATGAAAGGTCTTGGGTCTCAGTTTTGTTCTGTTGGTAGTAAGGAGGAACTGCATGTTTTCAAGCAGGATATGAGATGATGAAAGTTGGTTCATAGATGAGTGTTCTAGAAGCAGTATAAAATGGACTGTGATTGAGACACTAGTTAAGAAGTTGCCATGATAGTCAAGGCAATGAAGGCACAAGGAAGGAGTGAATCGTGGGAGAAGCAGAGAAAATGCAGACAAAGAAATGCAGTTCAGAGCAAGATGGTAGGACCTGGCAAGAGACGGGGAGGAATCAAGCTTGAGGGCTGAAGAGGACAGCATGGAAAAAAGGACAAAGTTAAAGGGGTCAGTCTATGAGTTCATCTCTGGACACACCGGAATTTGAGGGGTTGGAGGGAAGTAAGGCTGAAATGTTCAATGAAAGTGAAAGTTGCTCAGTCGTGTCTGACTCTTTGTGACCTTGTGGACTATACAGTCCATGGACTTCTCTAAGCCAGAATACTGGAGTGGGTAGCCTTTCCCTTCTCCAGGGGAACTTCCCAACCCAGGGACTAAACCTGAAATTCAGGTCTCCTGAATTTCAGGCAGATTCTTTACCAGCTGAGCCACAAGGGAAGCCCGAGAATACTGGAGTGGGTAGCTTATTCCTTCTCCAGTGGATCTTTCCAACTCAGGAATCAAACTGGTGTCTCCTGCATTGCAGGCAGATTCTTTACCAACCAGCCTCCCTGAGCTATCACGGAAGCCCAAAATGTTTAGTACGTAGTTGAAAAAGATGGGCAGTATGGAGTTCAGGAGAGAAGTTAGGTATGGATAGGAAATTAATTGGAGTACCATATGCCTTCACCAAGGTTAGCAGATCAAGCTCTGAAATTGGATATGATCTTCTAAGGAAAGACTATCAAAAAGAGCAAAAAAGAGCCATTTTTGAGTAAAATCCAAGTTTGTAAAGTGGGAGAAAGGAGGAACCAAGGAAGCAATGGCCAGAAGAGGAGAAGGACAATAGGAGGGAGTGGCTGGAGAGAAGACAAGGAGAGGGGTGAAGCAACAGGGAAAGGAGAACAGAAGGCCAAATGCTCCCAAAGGCCAGGAGAGGAGGAACAGGAAAAGGCCACTGGACTCGGGGGGCTGAGAAGTGATCACGACTATCGGGGTGGAGTTGGGTGGAGTGAAGGAAAGAGCTCGATTAAAAAGAGCCAGAAAGAGTCATTATAAAGATACTGGTTAAAAAAAAATGAAAACTTGCATTTGATGTCTACTAAGGGACTTAGCTGCAGCAGCAGCAGCAGCAAGGGCCAAACACTTTCTAAACACTTTGAAAAGTGAAGTGAAAGTGAAGCTCGATCAGTCATTTATGACTCTTTGCAACCTCATGGACTATGTAGTTCATGGAATTCTCCAGGCCAGAATACTGGAGTGGGTAGCCTTTTCCTTCTCCAGGAGATCTTCCCAACCCACAGATCAAACCCAGGTCTCCCACATTGCAGGCAGGTTCTTTACCAGCTGAGCGACAAGGGAAGCCCTCTAAACACTTTACCTGAATGAATTAATTTAATCTTCACAGCTACTCTATGAGGTCACTAATATTATTAACTCCCTCTTTACAGATAAGGGAACCAGGGCACTGAAGAAAACAAGAAAAAAGGAAAAAACTGTAGATTTCCAAAGTGCAGAACCCCAGTCCTGCAGGAAGCACCACATAAAAGGGCTCTGAGGTTAAGTAAATTTGGCGTTTCCTCTTTAGGAATGCAGACGAGTTTATTAAAGTCTGAGAAGCCCTTCACTGAAGATACTTGTTTGGTTTTGTGAAATCCAATGTTTTCTAGATTTATCTGACCTACAAACCTTTTGGAGAAGGAAATGGCAACCCACTCCCGTATTCTTGACTGGAGAATTCCATGGACAGAGGACCTGGTGGGCTGCAGTCTATGTGGTCACAAAGAGTCAGAAGCAACTTAGCACGCATCCACAATTCTTTTACCATTATCATTCTATGGAATAATGTTCTACACTTTGGGGAATGCTAGACTGAAGACTCTTATTATATGATGTCATGGACAGAAACTTGAGGAGGTTGGGGCATCCTGTTTTTCTTTTTTGAGAGGGATGGGTGTTTGTTTTTTTGTGATAGGGGAGCAAAATTTTAGGGTGAGCTAAAGGAAGTGAGGGTGAGAGATAATGGGAAACAAGGAATTGTAGTGCCGGACAATAAATCAACAACACATTCATAGAGCTTTGAGCTGGGATTCTTGGAAAAGAGACCACAAAGAGAGCATATTATGACTAACTGCACTTCAGAAAATTGGCCTGTCCACTCCTGTGAACCCACTGACCACACTCACAGCTTCATTAGGGGAGATGCTCCCATAGTTTTTAGGGACGAATTTAAATTATTCTGAATCCTCCTCTTCATTCATTGTTTCACTAATTCATTCAAAAAACACAGATTGAACTTCCTCTGGGCCAGGAGCGTGTCAGGCATGGCTCTTCCTCTGATGTTCTCTCTTCCCAACTCTCAACTCTTGGTTCTGCAGTCTGGATTTTGGTCCTGCCTCTGAGCATTTGGTGGAGAAGGCAATGGCACCCCACTCCAGTACTCTTGCCTGGAAAATCCCATGGACGGAGGAGCCTGGTAGGCTGCAGTCCATGGGGTCGCTAAGAGTTGGACATGACTGAGCATCTTCACTTTCACTTTTCACTTTCACACACTGGAGAAGGAAATGGCAACCCACTCCAGTGTTCTTGCCTGGAGAATCCCAGGGACGGTGGAGCCTGGTGGGCTGCGGTCTATGGGGTCGCACAGAGTCGGACATGACTGAAGTGACTTAGCAGCAGCAGCAGCAGCTGAGCATTTGGACTTGAAGCTGTGCTTGTTTCTCCCAGAGTTTGAAGATCATTTTCCCCACTGTGTATTGTGCGCTGTGCTGAGTTGCTTCAGTTGTGTCCGACTCTTTGACACCCCATGGGCTGTAGCCTGCCAGGCTCCTCTGTCCAGTGGGATTCTCCAGCCAAGAATACTGGAGTGGGTTGCCATTTCCTACTCCAGGGGATTTTCCCAACCTAGGGATCGAACGTGCCTCTTTTATGTCTCCCGCATTGGCAGGTGGGCTCTTTACCACTTGCATCACCTGGGAAGCCGTTTCTGCACTCGTTTCCGGTTTATCCCTCTTTGCTCTCAGTGTCTCATGAAGCTTCATGTAAGAAAGCTGATCTAGTCCTGGGCCATCCACCCTGACACTGTCCCCTTGTGCAGTGTCCCAGTTAGTCCTGCCCTGATACGTTCTTGCCCTCTGCCAGGAGCTGTGTGTGTTAGGAGGTAGGGCTCTCAAAGGATGCAAGTACTCAGATGAGACTAGAGCCTGTCCTCAAAGAGACATAAGCAGGCAGAGGTAGCAGCGCTCTCCTAAGGAGGGCCTGCCTAGTAGCAAGGGCTTCCCTGGTGGCCCAGACAGTAAAGAATCTGCATGCAATGCAGGAGACCCAGGCTTGATCCCTGGGTCCGGAAGATCCCCTGGAGAAGGGAATGGATACTCAGTCCAGTATTCTTGCCTAGAGAATCCCATGGATAGAGAAGCCTGGTGGACAACAGTCCATGGGGTCTCAAAGCATTGGATATGACTGAGCCTAGTACCATAGAAAGCAGGCATATGTGATATGACAGGTGGCAAGAATTACTAGGTAAAGACTTCTGAAGGAAAGAGTCTTAATCAGTAGCCCTACTCAGGGACAGGAGATTGTGGGCAGAAGGCAGTCTAGCTTAGAAATCCTGCTTTATGAATAAGAAACTGCCTGTTTGTCCTAGATCCATTTCATAGGGACGGAAATGCTGCTCCCTCCACCTGGGAAGACAGGCTCAATGTATTTTAATGTGCAGCTGCCGCCCCAGCTCAGGGTCCCCATTAGTCCAGGGCATCTGGCTGGAGAGGTCTCTTTTAAACAGATGCTTATTATAGACTTGTTCTGAGCACTTACCAAGCCTTCTCTTTCCCAGCTGCCAAATGCCCATTTCCAAGTTATTGAAATTCACTGGGAAGTATGGTTAATATGAGAATATAGATTAGCCCCCTTGCCACTGACACAAAGCTGCCTGCTTGGCAGCCTCCGGTATTCAAGATTCATGAAATATCTGGCAGGAGCAGGGGAAAAACGGAGACTGGACGGGGATTGGGGTGGGAGAGTAGGTTTAATTCTTGAGCTACTAATGAATCTGATTGCAGCCAACACTCCATTATACCCAGGTGGATTACATACCGGGCCGATTGTCTGTAGAAAGCGTTAAATCCCTTGAGATTTTTGCCATTGTTCCACACACCCAAAAAGCTTCCCAGCAGGCTGACCCAGCCATTAATTGGCTTGTACTCTCAGCCGGTTAGCTCATTCCCATACTGGCTGAAGCAAAACATAATTAAGAAGGCAAACACACAGTAAGATATGTACGCTTTCCATATATTATACCATACATCTGAAGTCAAGCATCCTGAGTTTTCAGTTATCCATTGCTTGGAGTTAATCACCCCGCTGCTCTCCCCACTCCATCAGCATGAACCAGTGAGGAGGAGCCGCAGCCCACGAGGCTTTTTTTTTTCTCAGATGTTTGAACAAACATCTGAGAACACACACGTTCGAGTGTGTTGTTCTTTCAGAATCATCACCTGGAGACTGAACCACTGCCTGGTTTAAGACACTTATGGAAGTTCTTTTGTGGGAGGGGAATCGCCTTTGCAGCTTCTTGCCCATTCTTTAACATGCTGTCTTCTCCCAAGGGGGCAGATCTCCATCTTGGGAGGGCAGGATTGATTTTAGTGACAGCAGGAAGCATTCTGGAGCAAAATGTAGTGAGTCAAGTACAATCTTCTAGTTCTTACTCATAAACATTTGTTTTCCCATTTTCCTTTTTTTTTCCCCCCCAGGAAAGTAGTTTAAGGTAAACTCTGCATTTGTGAGCATTGCCTAAGCAAGGGGTGAGTGCAACAGTGCTCCCTGAACAAAATGAGCACGAGAAACCCTACACCCCAGCGATGACACAGGGACCTTTCTTTCCTTCTCCTGAGCACAGAGCTCTCAGTCAGGCACTCGCTGACAGCCATATGGCACACCACCACTTTTTAAATAGTCCCCAGGGCCTCTCCTTCGTGAGCTGCTGAAACATCAGCTTCAAACATCTTGCTGCAGACCAGCTTCCCTCGCCAGGCAACCAACATCTTACCAACCTCCCAGGGCCGTTCAACAACCTGTGCCAGGAAAGGCAAATTTGTGTAAATGTCAATGTCTAAGGTAATCAGCAGGATGAAACCATGGCAACAGCCTTTAGAGAGTGAGCCAAAGGTCCCAGAGACATTCTGGTTCCCAAGAGGCAATGTGGGCTTGCAGTGACCCAAGGCTGGACACTTTTCAAAGGAAGGTGTCAAAGCCATCCCAAGAGATGTGGCTATAGTGTGTGGATCCCCAAAAGGATCTCTCAGGGGAGGTCAAGCCTCCTACTTGGATTTAGGACTTCTGATATTTTGGTTAAAAAGTAAACTCAGGGGTTCCCCTGGTGGCTCAGTGGTAAAGGATCTGCCTGCAAATGCAGGAGACAGGGATTTGATCCCTGATCTGGGAAGCCCCCACATATCGTGAAGGAACGAAGCCTGTGCACCGCAACTATTGAGCCTGTGCTCTAGAGTTCAGGAGCCACAACTACTGAGCTCATGCGCTGCAACAACTGAAGCCTGTGAGCCCCAGAGCCCATGCTCCGCAACAGGAGAAGCCACCACAATGAAACGCCAGTGCATTGTAACTGGAGAGAGGCCCATGCAGCAATGAAGACCCAGCACAGCCAAAAAGAAAATAAATAAATAAATAAAAATTCAAAAATTCAAACATTTATGTTTGTAGTCAGAGGGAGTGCTAGGCCAGGTGAGAGGAGCTGAGCAGTCTTGGGGTAAGTCTTGTAAGTCTGGTAAGTCTTGGGGACTTACAAGTCTTATATGCTTGTAAGTCTGCTTTTAATATATCAAGTGAGAGACACTCTAGATCCACCGTCAGGTCTCTAGCAAGACAGGTAAGCTGTTCCTAAGACCTTGCTTCGTATCCCTAAACCCACCTTTTTACCTTTAAAATATCCAGGTTCGAGGTACGACTTTGGGAACAGGCCACTCTGTGCCAATCAAAGAGAGAGGTTCAGAAAGTCAGACCCCAAGGGGAGGGGAGCCCACAGATCAGGGATAATTCTCCGTGGAAGCCACAGTCTGCTGTATTCCTTCCGCGATCCGCAATCTTTGCTGGCACCAGTCCCTGGAGATTCTCCCTGACATCGGGGAGCAGTGAATTCTCCGGCTGTCCCTAGCTTCTCCTCCCCCAGGGATGCTCTACAACCAACTCTGACAATTTCCACGACTTCATTCCCTGGATGTGGAGCCTCCAGATTCAGAGAAACTAGAATCCCATTCTTTCCTCTAAGGAAAACCATTAGACCTGCACTTAGCAACCACCAGGAGGGTATTTTTAGCTCTCTGGCAGAAGGGTAATGTACAAAATGTAATCATCTCGGCCTTGAAGTTCCTCGCAGCCCCATTCAACATAAAATTGTGGCTGATAGATGCTCATAGAGGAAGCAGAGAAACAGGGCCGACGGGCTTGCCTGCTGTTTGCCTTCTCTTCAGGATGTTGTAGGTACCGGGGGTGGCAGGAAGGCTCAGGAAAACACAGATTCAGGCAGTTCTCTATTCAACTGGCAGGGAAACCAGCCCCCCGCTGGTGTCCCGTTCTTCCTCAGGTCGAGTTGATAGCCCATGGATTAAAGCTGCTAAGCTGACATTTCCAAGTGCACCAGTCGCCCTTCTCCTGACTTGTTCTGTGCCCTCGGGCAAGTCCCTTTACCAGTCTGAGCCTCAGTTTCCATACCTGCAAAATGGTCCTTTTCGGCTAGGGCATTCCATACTTACAGGAGCCACTACATAGAATTGATTCAGATAAGCCACGTGACTGGGGAGAAGCCCAGAGCGATCACACTGTGTATTTGCTGAGAGCATACGAGGTATTCCACGCTACTTCTCTGGCCCTGACCCAGTAAGTGGCTAACCCACTTCCTAGGCTCTCTTTAGACAAATTTTAATCCCATGATGCAACCCCACTCTATCTGGCACTTCTGTTTATAGGCTCCTTGCCCTGACTTCAGCTGGAGGAACCCCAGGAACTGTGAGTGGATTTGAACTTCAGCTCAAGCAAAACAAAACCAGGCAGGTTCAGTCTGCTCCAAAATACTCACTGGACTTATTCTGAGGTCAAAGAAAGGTGATTTCAGGAATGAGACCTAGGGACAGAGACAGAGTTTGTTCTCCCTCTTGTGACCATGCTTTTCCCAGGGCAGGAGAGGCAAGAAGAGGGAAGAAGGAAGAAGATTTGGAGCTGTGTTTCCTGCCTGGAAGTGGGGGAGGAAATAAAGATGAGGCGAGTCATTCCCTAGTCCTGACTCGCCCAGCAAGCCTGGCTCCCAGGTCTCCTCACCATCTTTCTGTCTCCAGGTAGGATGGCTCCATACCTACATGGACTGATTGGGATCCTATCTCAGAGCTCCATCATTCACTCATTCACTCATTCATTCAAATGCATCTAGAAAAGAACCTTCTATGTGCCAGGCAGTGTGCTCACCTGCCAAGTTGTCTTGTTTAGAGTATCACTGACGTCTGGTGGAGTTGGGAAGAGGTTGCCCTAAGTCTCCATTTTGCCTATATCCAAAAAATGCTTGAAACTGCATCAAACTAGTGTCCCCAACACTTTAGCTCTGGGCACTTATGTGCACACACTGGAGAAGTCGGGGTGGAGCCTGGGGATAGGGAACCAAGGAGAAGATGCTTTGAGTTGCCTGTAACAAGGAAATATATCATGCACTTCTGATGTGATCATAATCAGTGAGGAAGGCCCAAGAAGACAATGCAGGACTCCAGGGCTGGAAGCGGCATGGAGGGAGTGGGAGATCATGAGGAAGACACAGATATTGCTCATCTTGTGTTTTAGAGATCCACAGCCACTCTTCAATTAGCCACACCAGGAGAGAGGCGTGATAATGGAGGATCTTATGGACGATCCCCAAACTCACTCAACCCAGGGCTGTTGACCCTCAGCCTCATGACACGCAGTGGGGCAGTGGGAAAGAGTTATTGACTTTTTTCTTACAGTAAGTTCATTCCCCCAGGGCACACATTTGACTGTGCAGGGAGCCAGGCTAGAACTTGAAATTTGCTGTAGATATTCCACTAGGAGAAAATCGATTTTCCAAATCTCGGGAAGCAAAAGGAAGCTGATGTGTATTAATAATAACTAACATGTACTGGAGCCCTACCAAGAAGTTTTTCTTTCTTTTATTGAAGTATAGTTGATTGTCGTGTTTCTGGCGAATAGCAAAGTGATTCGGTTATATTTAGATGTATACATATGTACACATGGGGCTTCCCAGGGGGTGCCAGTGGTAAAGTGGTAAAGAACCTGCCGGCCAATGCAGGAGACATAAGAGATGCTGGTTCGATCCCTGGGTCAGGGGATCCCCTGGAGGAGTGCATGGCAACCCACTCCAGTCCTCTTGGCTGGAGAATCCCATGGAGGAGCCTGGAGAGCTACGGTCCATGGGGTCACAAAGAGCCCGACATGACTGAGCACACACAGTACATTACATACGTACATATGTTCTTTTTCAGATTCTTTTCCGTTATTGTTTATTATAAGATATTGAGTATACTTTCCTATGCTATACAGTAGGACCTTGTTGTTTATTTTATATACATAGTTTATATCTGCTAATCCCAAATTCCTGATTTATCCCTCATACCCTTTTCCCCTCTGTTAACATCTGGTAAGTTTGTTTACTCTGTCTGTGAGTCTGTTTGTTCATTTATATAATTTTTTAGATTCCACATATGAGTGATATCATATGATATTTGTCTTTCTCTGTCTGACTTAACTTGGTATGATCATCTCTAGGTCCATCCACATTGCTACCAAAAGAGCCAGACATTTTTTAAGCCATATGTATATTCATCTATAAATAGAAGAATTCATCTAATTCTCACAAGAACAGTCTTATGAAGTGGGTGTTATTATTCTCTCTCTCTCTTTTTTTTCAAATAAGTAAGCTGACCCAAGGAAAGGCTAAGTGACTTGCCCAAGGTCACGCCGCTGGTAGATGGAAGACAAGGTGTTCTGGGACAAAAGCTTCCATATGAACCTCAGTGCTATCTCGCCTCTGGTTACTGGAAAGGGAAGTTTGTACTCATGTCCTCTGGCTGGTCGCCCACTGCCAACTTTCAAACTAGCAGGCAGAGAAGCACGGACATGAAAACTCTTCCTGCCTCTTTGTCGAATTCCATTTCCCAGAGTGTGAAATGAGCTTCCCTCCTGCCAGCCACAATATGGCCTTATTTTGCCTAATAAGATACAAGGTTTGCTAGTCAGCATGAGCTCAGATGCTGAGCAAAGGGGAGACACAGGGACACTGCTTCCACTCCACCACCTGCCCATGCAGGGTGCCCAGGACTGACGCCTGAGGTCACAGACAAGACAGGACTCATGCATGGGCCCTTCTCCCTGTCCCTGGCTTCTCTGGTTTTATGGGGTCCTGGGAGGAAAAGAAGAAGCTGAGGGATGAAGAGAGGCACTCCCACTGTCATATACTGGTGCTTGAACCTGCACAGCTGGCTGCTGAGGGCGACAGATGTAGGACACCAGCAGAAAGGGCAGCCTCATTAGTGGAGTTAATAGGAAGCTCTAGGCACTCTCCCCACATTCCTGCTGCCTAGAGTAACAGTTGGAGGGCAAGGGGTGGAGAAGGCAGGGGTGTCCCAGTGGTTAATTTTGTGTGTCTATTTAACTGGGCCACAGGGTGCCCAGAGATTTGGTCAAACATTATTCTGGGTAAGTCTGTAGGGATGTTCTTGGATGAGATTAATATGTGGTTGGCAGAATGAGTAAAGCAGATTGCCCTCCCTAATGTGGGTAGGCTTGATCCAAATCAGTGGAATACCTGAATAGGTACAAAAAGGTTGACCTTTCCACAAATTACGGCAAAACTCCTACCTGATGGCTTGAACTTGGACATGGGTCTTTTTTTTTTAGCCTTTGGATTCCAAGTGAAACATCAGTTCTACTACTTGAACTTGTACCTTTGGCTGTCCTGGTCCTTGGGTCTTTGGACTCAGATTGGAACTACACATCCACTCTCCTGGGTCTCCAGCTCGCCAGTTGCAGATTTCAGCCTCTATAACTGTGTGCATGTGTGCAAAGTCACTTTAGTCATGTCTGATTCTGTGACCCCATAGACTGTAGCCCGCCAGGCTCCTCTGTCCATGGGATTCTTCAGGCAAGAATACTGGAGTGGGTTGCCATGCCTTTCTCCAGGGGATCTTCCTGACCAGGGACTGAACCCACATCTCTTATGTCTCCTGTATTGGCAGGCAGGTTCTTTACCACTAGTGAAACCTGGGAAACCCATAACTATGTGAGCCAATTTCTTATATGAAACATGTATCTCCTATTGGTTCTGTTTCTCCTGAGAGCTCTAATACAAGCACCATAAATATTCATTGATGGGGAGCTGGCTTGGAGTGTGATGGGTTGGGTTTCTATCTGTGAGGGAAGGTTCTGGGTCAAGGTATTTGTATGCTGGCCTCTCAGCTTCTGGGAGTTACTCTTATGACCACTCTCAGATGCTGCTTTGAGCAGGAAACTCAGCATGAAGGCACTTCTCTGGCCAAATACTCCTAGATATGGCCTGTTTTTCAAAAATTTAAATCAAAGTCCATGAGCAGAGCTTTTCATTCTTCCCCAGCTCTGTATGTGTTATAGGGCTGAGAAGAACCATATGGTGTGAGAGTTTGAACATGATTTATCTCAGCCTTGCAAAGAGAAGCTTGCTTGGGTGTCCAGATGCAAGTATAGTGTTGGGAAGACAATGGTTGAATTCAAGGGGGCTGTCTTTATTAGTTTCCTCCTTCAAGAGGAAGGGCTCTTATCTGGGTGTGTGGTCTCTGCACTGCTTCAGGGTCTCTGAGGTAAGCACCTCCACAAGTTTCACCACTCATTTATTCCACTGTTGGCTCCTCCAGAAGATTCCAAATACTTTAATTCTAAGGGAGGCCAATGTTTCTGCAATGCAGACTTGAGGAGGGGAATCTGGGGGCAGGCTGGTAAGGCAGGGTGGCAGTGAAGGGTAGCATTTACACTAGAGCTAAGCTGTCTGGGTCAGTCCCAGCTCTGACATTACCACCTGTGAAATCTTGGGAGAGTTACTTAAGCTCCTTGTACCTCAGCTGGCTTCCCTGGTGGCTCAGAGGTTAAGAATCTGCCTACAATGAGGGAGACCAGGGTTCGATCCCTGGGTCAGGAAGACTCCCCTGGAGAAGGAAATGGTACCTCAGTTTCTTCACCTGAAACCTGAGATGATGATAGTGGAGACCACTGTTACAGTTGCTGTAAGGATTAAATGATTAAATGTACATGTGTATGTATGTGTGTGTGTGTGTGTATCTTAATAAATTAGCTGCCTGTAATAGCACTATCTATTATTAGATACTTATGGTGGTGGTGGTAATTTAGTAGCTAAGTGTCCAACACTTGCAACCCCATGGACTGTAGCTCACCAGGCTCCTCTGTCCATGGAATTCTCCAGGCAAGAATACTGGAGTGGGTAGAGATTTCCTTCTCCAGGGGATCTTCCCAAACCAAGGATCAAACCCAGGTCTACTGCATTTCAGGTGGATTCTTTACTGACAGACCCACCAGGGGAGTATTAGACATTTATAGGTTGGTAGAGAAGGTGATGGCACCCCACTCCAGTACTCTTGGCTGGAGAATCCCATGGACGGAGGAGCCTGGTAGGCTCCAGTCCATGGGGTCGCTAGGAGTTGGACATGACTGAGCGACTTCACTTTCACTTTCATGCATTGGAGAAGGAAATGGCAACCCACTCCAGTGTTCTTGCCTGGAGAATCCTAGGGATGGCGGAGCCTGGTGGGCTGCCGTCTATGGGGTCACACAGAGTTGGACACGACTGAAGCGACTTAGCAGCAGCAGCAGAATAAAATCTACCCTTCTTTGTATCCCCCTCTAAGACTAGAACTTGCCTAGTATTCAAAGAATTATCTGTGTGACAATAACACAGGGAGATGTTAAACATTCTGCTTTCAGATATTAGCTACTGCCAGGACCCCAGCCCAATCTGGACTCGGGGGAGGGACACTTGAGACATGGTCTTGATCAAGCTTATCTACTCTCACCAGGTTAAAAGTTGGCAACCACTACTGTCAGAGGGGCAACTGAGGACGTGGGGACCGAGGAGTGTTTGCCAGCCTGGGTGCAGTCTACACAGGGCACCTGTGGGATCTGAGGTGAGAACTCAGTGGCCCCAGGCTCACCCAGCTAAGGTCTCAGGTAGATGGAGGGCACCTAACTCCTCTGGGAAATGGACTGGGTGAGAGGTGCTCAGAATGGTAACAAAGTTTTGAAGTTTCCTGCTAGGACTTCTTTGCTAGTGCTATAGAAATGCAGTGTAGGAGCACAATGTCTTAAGCAATAAAGGAGGAGGAGAAAAAATAATCCGGAGAGAAATCAGCTTGCGGTTCATTTAAACCTTATTGAAATTTCTACTGTGGAAACATTTAAATATCATAGTTACTGCCGTGTGTCTTCGCTCCTGCTATTCCCGGGTGGATGTTTCGTTGCACATTTGGTTGGTGAGCAGAACAATAAAGCTGCTTGGAAATTGCTTTCCCACTGCTAGGTAATTACAACAGGTTTTTATTCCAAATGTAAAGAATGAACTGTTATTTTTTTAATAAAGGGAGTGCTCGGTTGGTCCCGGCCCCCTCCGCCCTCCTGCCTCCAGCTGTACTGGCCCTTTGCTCCCACATCCTCCACTGCATCCTTCTCTCTCTCCCTCCTTGCTCCTAAGAGGCAGCTGGAAGCAGCTCCCCAGCTGCTGGCTCCTCTGTCTCCCTGCCCAGGAGCCTTGCGTGTCACTGTTTAGAGAAAGAAATGGCCCCCTCCAGGTGTCTGTCAAGAACATTAAATATTTAGCCTGACTCCATCCAGACCAGCAAACATACTCCTGTCTCCCTTTCCTACCCGCCGTGACACATCTCCCCACCTCCATCCCATCTCTCTTTTTTTAATCCCAAGCAAGTGAGCCGGGATTAACTCGGCATTTGTCAGTTCTGTCTGAGCACAGGCGTGAGCTCATCGACTCTCCCACCAGACCGAGCAGAGAAAGTGTCTTTTTTGCTCTCAGAGGCACCGTGTGGCCTGGCAGCCAAGTGAGCACCCGGCCAAGGCTGTGGCGTCTCCAGTTCCTACCACCTGCCCACACATAGCTTCTCTCCTTCGCTCTCTCAAGCGTATTGCAGGTCGGCCTCCCCAGTCACCTGACGCGTTTCTTTCTTTCCTAACCCCCTCTGACTCTGGCTACTTGTCCTGGGAAAACAAATTCTCTTTCTGCTGTCACCTCTGATGTCACCAGGAGGGAGGAATCGTGGGGGCAGCCTCTATAGCTCACGTGACCCAGCGGCAGTCCAGGGTGGCCTCCGCAGCTGGCAGAGGAGGTCAGCTTTGTGGCTCCAAGTGCCCCTTCCCCTCTCTGGGCCTCAGTTACCCTCTCTGGAAGATGAGAGACATGGAGGAGATATCTTTGCATCCCTTTGAACTATGATACCCCAGGACTTGACACTTTGATCATATGCATTTTGATCCACTGTCTGCTGTTTTGCCCTATCCATCCCCACGTGTCCTGCCCTGAGCCTGAACCTCTTTGGCTGGAACCAGACAGAAGCCCTGCACTAGCCTCAAGCTGCCTGGCTCCAAGGGGCAAATGTCTGTTAGATGAAGGTTTATTCTAGTGAGTGGAAGGTGGTGAGGCTGTCACTGGTGCCCTGGTGGACTGATAGGACTGGAGACCCACTAGCTTCAGAGGGAGGCAGGCTGGTGGGTGGGCTCATCAGGACGAACAAGGTACTGCTTTGGAGCTGACTCTGACCTTTGGGGAAGCCACTTAGTCTCTCCAAGCTTTGGTTTCTACATCATTTTAATGGGTGACATAATCCATACCCCCAATTTAGGAGCATCAGTGTCTTGTTGTTATTTAGTCACTCAGTCATGTCTGACTCTTTGTGACTCCACGGACTGCAGCACGCCAGGCTTCCCTGTCCTTCACCATCTCCCGGAGTTTGCTCAAACTCATATGCATTGATTTGGTGATGCTATCCAACCACTGCAACCTCTGCCACCCCCTTCTCCTCCTGCCCTCAATCTTTCCCAACATCAGGGTCTTCTCCAATGAGTTGGATCTTCGCAATTAGGTGGCCAAAGTATTAGAGTTTCAGTGAGGAAATGAAAAAAAAAAGGTCTTTGGAAAGGAAAAGAAGCCAGATGACCAATGGGGAAATTGAGAAATGGGGAACTCCACATATGTCTAGAAGTGACCAGCTATCCACACTGGAGGGAGGCAGGGCCTCCAGAATCCAGTTCACAGTCCATCAGGCCAGATCCCTTCACTGCTGGAGGTCAGGGTGAGTGAGAAGGGAGACGTCTCCTGCCAGCCTCCCTCTGCCCCTGCCCAGAACTGTGGGGAAGAAAGCACTGCTGGGTCCAGGGCCAAGCAGGAGCCTGGGAGGAAAGGTGTGTTGTCTCCCTGAGTCTGGAGTGTACACAGTGTGACAATGCCAGAAGGCGCCAGGCAGGGCCCCCGGCACCCCCCAGCTGCCTGGAGGCTGGTTTCTGAGGTGTGGCCAGGGAAGGGGTGGGGGGATGGGAGGAGAGCAGCGGCTGTGCTGGGGGCGGACAAAGGGAGAAGACAAAGATTATTTTAAACCTGTATTAATCACTGCTCCAAACAGGGACTGGGGGTGGGAGCGCAGCTGTCACAGGGAGGCTGGTGAGGGTGGTGGAAGAGAGTCCGGCGGGGAGGGGCCAGAACTCCCCACTCTCTCCAGGACCTCAGCCCAGCCCAGCTGTGAGCCTGGGGCCTTACTGAGTCTCTGGGACTTGCTCAGAGTCCAGAGTAAAAACACGGCAAAAACTAAACCACATCCCAGCTTTCTGGGCCAACTGGCCTCGCTGCCTCTAGCCACCCTCCTCACCAGCCTACCCTCCACATTGGAGCTCAGGGTTGACCTAAAACTCTGTCCTGTCACTCTCAAAAGCTGGAAATGGTTTCCTCTTGCCCCCAAAACTGGCCTCTTCTTTGACCTGGCATGCAAGGCCCTTGGGGACTGGCCCACATGGACCTTCCAGCCCCAAGACCAAGCTCCGAGCCACAGGTCCAACACTGATGGTCCATTAAGCGCTTACTGTGTGCCTGGCACTGAGCTAAGTGCTTTCACATGTTACTCACTGAAGATCACATCCACCTTGCGGGTTACTTCTTACAGATGAATCTGAGGCTTAGAGAGCTTAGATGACTTGATCAAGGTCTGTCTGCTATCCCAAGCTTATGTTCTTAACTTCCTGGAGAGTTCCACAAATATTCATGATTCCCTTCTTAGCTCAGCTCTTATCTCACCCTTGGAGGTCTCACCCAAGAGAAGTCTTCTTGGTCCTTTTGCCCTAGGGAACAGCCTCCTCATTCCTCAGGGCTCAACTCAAATGCTGCCTATTTTAGGAAGTCTCCCCGGTTAAAACTCAAGCATGGGTTGAGCAAGCATCTGAACAGTTTAGGTAGGTCCTATTATCTCTAAATACAGAAGCTTAGAGAAAGGAAGCGAAGCATTCATGTTTGCAGAGCTACTGAGTGACAGAGGAGGGATTCAAAATCAGGTCTCCCACTGGCCCCAAGTTCAGTGTTCTTTACAATCCTTTCAATGACTTCAGGGGCTCTTCATTTATGTGTCCACAGTCCTTTGTGCCTTTTTTAGTGCTTATCAGATTCTGCATGCCACGTATTTGTACTAGGATATTAGTGTATTCAATAATAACTACAACATTGGCTTCTTCTTATGTGCACGAGGCATTTCAGATGCTTATTCTCATTTTGTTTTCATGACCACAAGATAGCTATTGCTGCTCCATCCTTCTAGAGGGGACACAGACACTTTGAGGCATTAAGAATTAGGTCTAATTAACACAATCTCATCGTCTCCGTGGGGTTCACATGCAGATCTGTTCCACATTCATGCTTTTGCACTACACAGGCAGCTTCTTGTCAGTTCCTCAGGAGCCGAGTTCACGCTTTCTTGATCCCTCAATGAATAGTGCCCTAACAGCATTTTGGTTATAGAAGGAGCTCAGTGAATATGTAGATGGAGCACTGCTGGCTGACAGCTCTGCTGGACACCGACAACTCCTTTAATACTTTAGTTCAATCCTCTTTAGACTTGGTCTTCTAAAGAGGTATGAGAAATGTTTTATTTACTTTTTCATTTGTCAAGGTTTTTGATATTCATCTGGGGACATGTTACCTCCCTAAGTGGAAAATGGGCACCTTTAAAGAGAGAAAGACATTTCCATATGACTTCCTAACTTGCCACAGATTCTGTGTCATTCCAGGCTGGGACGGGAGGCATGGGAGGGACAGAAGGCAGAAGTCATCACCAGGACCATGAGCAGTCCTGGGAAACTGGACAGAAATCACTAGAGAGGAAACTCCTACACAGACATATCTCCATGGAGCAGGGCATCCCAGGAGGAACTTGCTCCCTAAGAGAGAAGCAGCCCCTCAAATCTGGGGACTCTCAATGTGAGACTGGAGAGTCTAAATGAGTTTTCATTCAACCAGGGAATTCTGTCTTGCCAAAAATAAATTTATGTTAATATAAATTTTGGAAAGTGGTGATCATGAAGAATCAGCAAGAATTTGTCAAAACCAGAAGCAGTCAAATCAATCTTTAGAAAAAAATTTTTTTTTAAATTTTGATAAGGATTTAGATCTAGATTCATTAGAAAAGACCTTGATGCTGGGAAAGATTGAAGGTTAAAAGAGAAGGGGGCGGCAGAGGATGAGATAGTTAGATAACATCACCAACTCAACAGACATGATTTTGAGCAAACTCTGGGAGATAGGGGAGGACAGGGGAGCCTGGTGTGCTACAGTCCATGGGGTCGCAAAGAGTCAGATACGACTTAGCGATTGAATAATAACAATGAAAGGATATAAGTGTGCATCTAGTATTAAAGAACTAGGATGCTGTTTTAAAACTTGACAACAGAGAGGAATGATTCTGAAGTGGCATCGGTTACAAGGTTCTAGATCAGGATTTCTCAACGTCAGCTCGTTGACATTTAGAACTGCTAATTCTTTACTGTGTGTGTGTGAGTGGGGGGAAAAGGGGGCTACTCTGCACACTGTTGGATGTTCAGCTTCACCCTGGCCCCCACCCACTGGATGCCAGTAGAAGGCCCTTCTCCCCCAGTTCATACACTCAGTTGTGACAACCAAGAACATCTCCAGACATTGCTAAATGTTTCCTAGGGAAAAACCTTTCCTAGTGAAGAACCACTGTTCTAGACTGATAAATCAGGAAGCTTCTATATGCCCAGTTCTTTAGTGAGGCATTCAATATATTTGTGCATTATCCTTGAGAAGAAGAAGGAGAAATAGGCTGAGGATCCGTCTAATTAGTTGTACCACTAGAAGACTGTGCATGGCAGGGTTGATTTATGGATGGGCATCAACTTGGTACAGACTTCCAGGTTCCACACATTTCTGTCAACAACTTGGATGAAGGCATTGATGACGTACTTACTTTATATACACATATCACAAGTCTGGTAGATGTGAAACTATGTCAGATAAGGGACTTATGCTGCAAAAGGATCCCAGACATTGTTAGGCGAAAAAAGCAAGCTTTAGAGCAGAGTGCTCCATATGCTACTGTTTGTTCAAAAAGCGGGTGAAATACAAGAGCCAGTGTTGGTACTGGCTTGTAACTGCACAAGAAAAGCCTGGAAGGGTGCGTAAGAAACTAAGAACGTGCTCAGTCTCTATGTAGGGAGAGAGAAGGTTAGACAGATGGTTTGGCCTAGGAACTTTTCAGTTTACTCTGTTATATTTTTTGATTTCTAAATGCAGAAGTGTATTATCTATTCAAATAGTGATATTAAAAATAGATCTTCAACCTAAGGTAGGGGTCAGATAAATACAATGCAACTGAATAGACACAACCTCCACCCTGCATTAGTTCAAAAATTAATTTGGCAAGTATGATGAGGGTGGGCTTAAGAAGTTCCTGTGAAAATCAGGAGCTTTTTGTTGGTCACAGGCTGCCAAGTCAATCAATCAACAAAGAGACACTAATGAAGCTTTGACTGTTGATGACATCCAGGTCAAGGGCATTATAGTCCCATTTGCAACCTGGGCAGGTCAGGGCAACTTCGTAGTCGCACCTTCACTTCCATATGGTGTATTTTTGGGAAAGCATTGATGAGTATGTACAAAGGATAGTGACCTAGATGGCAAGGGGCCTGGAAAGCATGAGAAGTATGAGGACTAGGTGATGAAACTAGGGATGTTTAAATTGGAGAAAAGATTTAGAAGGTACATGAAAGCTGTCCTCAAACATGGAAAGGGTTATCACATGCAAGAGGGATTAAGAGTCTTTTGTGTAGCTCTAGACTAGACAACCAGGCCCTCTTCAATTTGCTGGGAGGCCTATTTCAGTTCAGAACTGTGCAAAGGATGCCTTGTGAGTTAATAATAAAATAGCTAACACTTACTGAGCATGCACAAAGCATCAGGCCCTGTGATAAGCACTTTCCTTGTGTTACCTCCCTGACTTTTCACAACATTCTGACAAATGTTTTTTGGTTTTTTTTTTATTGTCATCCTTTTAATGAAGAGGGAAATGGAGACTCAGAGAAGTTAAGTAAGTGTGCCTGATGTGACACAACCAGTAGATGGTGTCACTGTGTGACCCCCAACACACACATCCTTGACCACTAAGCCTACTGCCAGGGAGCTGTTTATCACAACCAGCATTCAACAGAAATGTAAACACTACCTCGGCGTGGTGTGATGGAGAATTCCTGCAGCATTTAGCAGAGACCTCTTCCCTGCCTAACACATTGTAGTCCTTGAAGGAAGTTCTGTGCATGTGAGAATGCCAGGGATGGGGGAGGGGCAGGGGGTGGTGGGCATGTGGAAAGAGAGACCAGCAGGCTCCTGGGGGCAAAATTGAGGTTTTGGGCTGGGGTGGTGTCAGTTAGAAGTCAGGGATAAGAGCCAAGGAGAAACTATGTGTCTGTGCATGTGCGCTCAGCCATGTTCGACCCTTTGCAACCCCACGATTGTGGCCTGCTAGGCTCCTCTCTGTTCATGGGATTCTCCAGGCAAGAATACTGGAGTGGGTTACCATTTCCTACTCCAGAGGATCTTCCTGACCCAGGTCTCGAACCTGCATCTACTGCATTGGCAGAAGGATTCTTTACCAATGGCCCCACCTGGGAAGCACAAGGAGAAACACTGCCTAGGCAATAAAGACTTGGTTCTTCTGCCCAAGGAGGCTAAGAAGCACTTATAAACCATGAGCTTATGCTTTCCATTATGTTTTCCAGTTTACAAAGCCCCCTCACAGACATGAGGTCATCTGAATGTTCAAAGACCTTCTAACCTTCTACTAAAATACCCTTCTGGCAGGTGGGGGTGAGGAGGGATGGGAAGGCTGTCTGCAGAGACAGAAGGAGAAAATGATAAACGTAGAGAACAATATAATGGCGGTCATGCTAGAGAAAGAGTTAGAGAGGAAGCGGAGAGACGAGGCGGAAAGTACATCTTCCCAAGATCATTTGGGCCCAGTCAGACCTGCTTGCTGCCTTCAAGTACCTAATATTTCCAACTGAAACAAAACCCCCTAAGATAAAGGTCCACTCAAGTGTTCCATCATCTCTCTATCCTAGGGTAGCAGGAGTGAACACTCACTGGTCGGGAAAAGGAAGAGCCAGAAAGGAAGCCAGATTTAAAACTGGCCAAATCAAAGCAAATAAACCAGAGGCTGGCCCTAAGTTTTATAAAGTTATCTGACATGCTGGCTGTAAAAGAGAGAGATGGGCAGGACTTAAATCTGACAAGGAATCGCTTTGGAGTGCCCTGGGAAGGAAAATTCATGGTCAGTGGGGAGGAACTGAAGAGAAGGATTTGTAATTTGGAGGGAGCTTTCCCAGGGAACCAACCTCATACTTCAGATTGAATGGCAGGGACAGCTCTGGTGAAAGGGGAAAAGTCCCAGGTACTGGCAAAGGCCATGGGCCACCCGACAAGTCCACCCCAGGCAGGTAGACTAGAGCTTTGGCAAGGAGGGCAGGGACTGACAGTAGGCTCTGCTCAGGCTACATACCAAGGTCATGGACAGAAATCCTATCTGTAGGGCGAGAGAAAAGATACGCAGGAATTCTCAGTGGATCTGATGAGGGGAGGCAGAGAACTGCCCCCCACCCCCACCAAAGGCCAGAGACCAAGAGAAGAAGCCAGAATAGGAGGTGGGTGGTGATGACAGGAGGGCAAGGGGAGGATTCAGAGGGAGAGTAAAACAGAAAGAGAGGCTGTGAAGAAGAGATGGGATGGTAATGAAATGGAATGTGTGTGCCCGATCGTGTCCAACTCTTTGCAACCCCATGGACTATAGCCCACCAGGCTCCTCTGTACATGGGATTCTCCAGGCAAGATTACTGGAGGGGGTTGCCATATCCTTCTCCAGGGGATCTTTCTGACCCAGGGATTGAAACCATATCTCCTGCATTGGTTGATGGATTCTTTACCACTGCACCGCCTGGGAAAACCATGAGGTGGGATGAGGTGAGATGCAGGAGGAGGGCAAAGATTAGAGAGAGAGACAGAGGCAAGAGACACACAGAGAGAAAAATGCGGAAAATGAGGCAGATAGAGAGAAACTCAGAGATACAGACAGAAAACTGAGCAGAGGGCTGGAGAGAGAAGGGGCGAGGGAGAAGCAGAACGGAAAGAGGCAAACACACGTAGAGAAAAAAGCGAAGAAACCAGCAGAGAGACTGAGGAACCCGGGAGGCTGTCGGCTGCAGGACGGAAGGCCGCCTGCTGACTCGCGTCCCCTGGAAACCCAGTTCCTATCACTGGCGGGGAGCAAGCTTGCTGGCACAGGTCTTTTCTCTGGTTATGGCTCTCAGGGAAGTGGGAGGCATACAGAGGTGAGCCCTTTAGGCCAGGGCTGTGTGCTTATCTTCATGTAACGGGTCTGTCTGGGTAAACGGTGACGCGGCTGCTGGACTGGAGTTTGCTTGGCTCTGAGTACTGCTGCGCCGCCTGGGCCAGGTCACAGGTGTCACCCCCTATAGGAATGGGGGTCTGCTAGGAGAAGGCAATGGCGCCCCACTCTAGTACTCTTGCCTGGAAAATCCCATAGATGGATGAGCCTGGTAGGCTGCAGTCCATGGGATCGCTAAGAGTCGGACACGACTGAGCAGCTTCACTTTCACTTTTCACTTGCATGCATTGGAGAAGGCAATGGTAGCCCACTCCAGTGTTCTTGCCTGGAGAATCCCAGGGATGGGGGAGCCTGGTGGTCCTGCCGTCTATGGGGTCGCACAGAGTTGGACATGGCTGAAGCAACTTAGCAGCAGCAGCAGCAGGAGATATGGGGCAGACAGCACAGCCTTGCCAGTGGGTCTGCCCTGTGGACAGACTGCTGGCCCTTGACCCCGCTCTACGAGTGAAGGAGGACCTGACAGCACCCTGGTAACCATCTGTCCCCGGCCTGGAAGCCTTCGCCCAGACAATCACCAAATAGGGGTCCACAGAGTGTGGTTCTGGCAGGTTCTGACCTAGTTGCTCAGAATATCCCTGAACAAGACAAAGATTTCGATTCCCGTGGAGCTCACTTTCCAGTGAGGGTCGATTTACCTCAATAAGTAAAGTTTGCCATATGTTACAAGGTGAAAAGTGCTATGGAGGAAAAACAGCAGAGAAAGAGGAAGTGGGAAGCCTGGGCAGGTGACTCTGAGGGAGCAGGTTGTGAGGGCAGCTGGGAGGGTAAGCCTTTCAGCCGTGGAAACATCCAAAGGCAAAGTCCTAAGGTGGGAGTGTTCCTGAGGAGCTGAGGGACAGGAAACAGCATGATAGGCAGGAAGAGTCCCAGAAGAGGAGCTGTATGAACTCTGAGAGGCGACAGGGGAAGGTCTTGGAGAATCCCATAGAAGCTTTGCCTCTGGATGAAACAGGGAGCCCTCAGAAGATTGTGAGAAGAGGGAAACAGGCTCTGACTTAAGTCTTAAAAGGGTGGCATTGGCCACTGTGATAAGAGTAGATAAGTGGTCAGGGGTACAAGTGGGGGACCAGCTAGGAGGACATTATATAATCCATGGAGGATGGTGGCATGCATTAGCATGGCAGGAGGGGAGATGGAAAGAAGTGGTCAGCTCCTGTGTGGGCTCTGAAGGAAGACGAGTCAGCAAGATTTCTTGACAGATGGAAAGTGGGGTGTGAGACAAACAGAACAGTCAAGGAAGATGCTAAGGCTCTTGGCTTGAGCACCTGCAAGGATGGGGCTCTCTGTCAATAAAGACACATGGGTGAAGCAGGTATAGGGAGGGAGGGGGCAGGAAATCAGTTCAGTTGGACAGGTTGAATTTGAGACATCTATCATATACCCGCATGGAGATGTGAAGAACCCAGATGGATAAATAAGCCTGGAGTTAGAGAAAAGGTCTGCACAGGAATTACAAACATAGGAGTCTTAGCATGTAGAGTATTTACAGCCAGGAGACTAGATGAGATGATCAGGGAGTGAGTGAGTGTAGATGCAGAAAAGGATTAAGGACCCAGCTGTGGCTCTCCCACATGCACAGGTTAGGGAGAAGAAGAGAAGCAGGTAAAGGAGACTGAGAGGGAGTGAAACCGAGGTGAGAGAACTGGGCTAGTGTGCTGTCCAGGAAGCCTGGGGAAGACAGCATGACAAGGAGCATAGTGATCAACTGTGCTAAATGCTGCTGTCTCATGACATCAGGAAAGATGAAGGGTGAGAAATGACCATGGGATCTGGCAATGTGGAGGCAACAGGTGACTGGATAGGAAGAGTTTCAGGACAGTAGGGCTTGAGAATTCCTGAGTGAGGTTGTTTTCAAGGGATGTGATCAGAGGTAGGTATGGAGCAGAGTGATTAAGAGCACATATCTGGGCCCCAGGCCACCAGGGTTCGAGTCCCAGCTCTACCTCTTTCTGGCTGTGTGATGTTAGGCTAATTATTTAACCTCTCTTTGCTTCCTTTTCCCAATCTGAGGCCACCTACCTCAGAGGGCTAATAGGAGGATTAAATCAGTTAGTATTCGTAAGGTACCAGGCACAAGGGCAGCACAATGAATGTTTATCAAGTTAAAAAGAAAAGAAGAAAGAGAATGGGAGGAGATGAATCAGAACATTCCTTCAGGGAGTTCTGCTGAAAAGAGAAGCAAAGAAATGGAGAGGGTTTGTTAGCAGGGAGGTGGGGGGAAAAGGAAGGTATTTTAAGAAGGAAGAAATAACAGGATGTCTGAATACCGATGAGAATGGTCCATTAGAGAAGAGCATTCAGAGATTCAGAAGAAAGGGGGAGACTTGCTGGAAGAATGTTCTGCAGGAGGGATGGGACTGAGCTTCAAATGCACGAGCTCCACACAGCACCCTTATCTCCCTCAAGGCATCCCCACCAACACCTCCTTGGGGAACCATTCCTGACACTCCTGCTCATATCGCACGCACGCCCGACACTCGCTGCCCCTTCCTCTGCTCTACTGTCCCCCATGGCATTGTCACCATCGAACTTATTATTTCAGTTACTTCTGTTTTACCTGTCTGTCAGCTAGCGTGTAAACTCCCTGAATGCAGGCAGTCTTTTCTGTCTTATTGACAATTATATCTCTAGAGTCTAGAACAGGACCTGATGCAGAGTAAGCGCTCCATAAATATTTACCAAAGGAACAGATGAATTGAAGGTGTACTTTGGGAGCTCTTTGCCCATCAGGAAAGAATACAAACCCCTTCTTCATTTGTGCTGAGTGTTCTCAGTCACTCAGTCATGTCCGACTCTTGCAACCCCATGGACCGTAGCTCCTCTATCCATGGAATTTTCTAGGCAAGGACACTGGAGCAGGTTGCCATTTCCTACTCCAGGGGATCTTCCCAACCCAGGAATCAAACCCAGAGCTCTTGCATCTCCTGCACTGGCAGGTGGATTTTTTCTACCACTGTGCCACCTGGAAAGCCTTCTTCATTTATTCTGCATGTAATTTCTGAACATCTACTATATTCCAGGAATGGTATTCAATTTTAGGGAATCAGAAGTGAGTCAGATGCTCTCTTTGTCCTCATTGAGTCAACTTTCTTGTGTGTGTGCACAGGTGAATGTGAGTGTATGCTGAAGGAGCCTAAGAAATAAAAGGCCATTTCAAAGCTGTGTGAGCGGCCTTATAAGAGAGGGACATCCAGGGTTCCATGGCTTTGGGCACCTGAGACAAGGAAAAGCTTCCTGGAGAAGGGGCTCCAAACTGGAAGAATGAACCAGAGTCAGCTAAGTGGGATGAAGAGGGTGGGCTCCAGGGTTTCAAGTTGGAGAAGCAACAATCACCAGCAAAGCCCTGGCAGTGGAAACAAGTATCTAAAGCTCCCCTCAGCCCTCATGGCCTCCACGAAGTCCGCCTGGGCCCTTGACTTCCCTCTGCTCCTGCCCTGACAGCACCTGTTGTATCATTTCTTGGGCATTGCTCCAACCTGTGAGCTTACCATCCAAAGTGTGAGTCTCAGGACTTCAGGCAGGTGGTTTGCCTTTGGCCTCAAGGGCCATGGTGCCTTTGGAACACTGTACACACAGGAAGAGCTCAGGAGTCATCACAAAAGAACCCCCAAGGGCCTTCCACAGGCCGGGTGTGGTTCTGGGCACTCGGGAGGCAGCTGTGAGCAGGATAGACCAGGCAGGCCCCGCTTCCTGGAACTTACATTGTATTTGGGGAGATTATACAATAAATAAATAAACAAGCACATAAGTAGAAGATAATAGAGTGTCACAAAGAGAATAACAGTGGGTAGGTGGGCGGGGGCTCCTCTACACCATCATCAGGGAAGGTGTTTCTGACATTTAAGCCGAGACTGAATGATAATTATCTACTGAATCAACTACTGAAGAGAAGCAGAACAGGCAGGAAGACCTCTTGAAAACCACATTTTAGGGAAGTATGGATTTGAACCAGGGAGTCCACAGGCTGAGAGAACATGGCAAAGTATCCTCTAAAATAAAAGAGGAGGTGAGGTTTTCTGGAGGAGGTGAGGTTTTCTCAGGTCTTAGTGTGAATGGTGATTCTTAAATTTATAAACATGGTTAATCAGGTTGACTGTTAGCTTAACCGATGATGGAAAAGGAGGGCTCTGTGTCAATGGATGCTTGTTGAGTAGCCACTCTGGGCCAAGCTGGACGAAAACAGGAAGATGGCCAAAGAAGACAATCCCAGCCCTCTGAGGTTGCAATCCTACACAGAGACAGGCAAATAAATAAATACAACACTGTGACGAGGGCTGCGGCAGACCCACAAGCACAGGGAGGATCTGGACACCGAGGCCTGAGGAGCCTGGGACTCGGACTCGGCAAGGGGCGGGGCAGACAAGCGGAGTCTAAGTGGGCGGGGCAGACAAGCGGAGTCTCAGCCGGGGCCACTGGCCTCTGCCAGCAGACTTCTCATTCGGCGCCCCGCCCCGCTCACTCCCTGTAATCCACCCTTCACACACCCCTCAGAGTTAACTGTTAAAGCATAAACCAGATCCCTTCGCCCTCTGCTTAGAACCCTCCAGAGGCTTTCCGTAGCCCTTCCCTTGGCCTTCTGGTGAGTGAGGACCCTGTGGTCTGTGGCTGGCTGCCTCCTCAGGTCAGGGCTTGCTCACTGCTCCCCGCTCCCCTCCGCTCCACAATGGGCCTGTGTCCTGCCTTTCAGACATGCCAAGACCATTCCCAATTTTGGCCTCTGCTGGGCTGTGTGTTCTCTTTCTGCCTGGAAGGTTCTTCCCTGTATCTTTGCGAGCGGACTCTTCGCCTCAGGACCCCACCCCTCAGCTACGAGGGGTGGCACCTGGATACTAAAGCTGTCTCTCCCCCCACCTCCTTCACAGCACCTGCTTGAGGTTATCTTAGTCATTTGTGTTTATCTGTTTACATGTTTGTGTGTCCCCCCTCCACCCATCACCAGGACGCAGGGGCAGAAAATGGGCCTTATTTATGGTTCTGCTCCCAGATGCCCACACAGTACCTGGCACGTAGTAAACACACGGACGGACTCTCTCCTCAGGAGCTAAGGATGGCAGGAATCGGCATGTCACCAGACTGGGCTGCACGGTGGCAACATGGGGAGCTCCTGGCTGGGGTTCGTGGAGGCTGCCCAGGCAAAGGGCTGGCGGGGGTCACCAGGCCAGGAGCCACCTGGGTGCTGAGTGAGTGGGGAGAGAAATGCCCTCTGGCTGAGGCTGGGCACTCATGGCATGGCCTGGACTGGCCCGACCTTTCTGAGGATTTCTTTCTCCTAAACAATTTCCAGAAACTCCTCCTCCACAGCACAACAGAGCAGCCGGGCCTGCACAGGTCATGGTGAGGGTGGGGGTGGGGGCCTTGGAGACCTCAGTTCACGATGTGTTCCTTGACTAAGAGACATAGCAGCGGTGTGGTGTGGCGTGGCGGGGGTGCAGGGTGCAGGGGCGGGGGGGGGGGGAGAGGAAGAGGAAGGGGAGGGAGAGGAGAGAGAGGAAACGGGAGCAGAGAGGGGAAGAGGAAAATGAGGAGGAAGAGGAAGAAAGGGGCAGAGAAGAAGAGGGAAGACAAGGAGGGGGAGGGGAGGACGAGGATTCTGTCTCAGCTGTAGACCAGGCCTGGGAACCTCACCTCCTTTCCTTTGAGGGTCAGGGCTGGGAGGACACACCTCTGACCTTCCCTTGGCCTCACAGAGCAAAGGGCACACCTACTGGGGAGGTGGAGGAAGGGGTAATAAAAATTAAATTAAAAAAAATTTTTTTTTAAGTTGGAAGAACAAATTATTTGGAGACGAAGCAAAAAATATCTGTGACACACCGAGCACTGTTTTAATGACAGCCCGTGTAGGAGGACAGTTTAGTCATATTTTTTCATTTTCTCTTCCCCGGGGAGCCGCGTTCCAGTGATCAAGCCCTGATATCAAATTGGCATGTTCCCTGAATCAGTCACTTTCCCTCTCGGATTATTCAGTGGCACCGTGAGTCAGGGGGCTGCCGAGTAACCCCTTCTCCATATGCTCAGGATGCTCTAGTGCCCTCCTTGCTTGGGGGAGGGGAGAGGCTGAATGGGGAGCAGGCCACCTGGTGGGTGAGCAGGAAGCTGGGGGTGGGGGGCGGGTGGAGAAGCTGTCAGCTCCCTCCACTCCCCGAAACTCCAGAGAACTCCCAGGGGTGAGGATGAGCCTGGTCCCCCACCTGGGGTCACAGCCAGGGTGGAAAAGGGTTTCTTCGAAGACAGCTTGGTGAGATGCCAGGAGGAAGGAGTTCATGAAGCAGGGCTGCCAGCCCCTCAGGCACGAGCACTTCCAGGACGAAAGATAAAAATAAGGAGGATAATTTTAAGTGACTGCCACGGGGAGTGCTGACGGCGGACAACACGCCTCCCGCCACGCCATTCGTCTACCTCACGACAGCCCTAGAGGCAGGCGCTTCCACCCCCAGGACTCTGGGCGAGACAGGAGCTGGAGGCTCTCCACCAAGGGTATAGCTGCTCTGGGTCAGGGCCGAATTGGAACCCAGGTCTGCGGGATTCCAGAGCCCAGCCACTTTCCTGCACAGCGAGGTGGTCAAGCCCTTGGTCCTCCTCTGTGTGGGGTGTGGGGAAAAATCCAAGACAGGGACTCTGGGAGGGGACCTATTCGTGGTGCTTTACCCAGAAGATTTCCACTCTCTTTAGCTACTGGTGGCTCAGAAGGTAAAGAATCCACCTGCAATGTGGGACACCTGGGTTCGATCCCTGAGTTAGGAAGATCCCCTGCAGGAGGGCATGGCAACCCACTCCAGTATTCTTGCCTAGAGAATCCCCATGAACAGAGGAGCCTGGCGGCCTACAGTCCATAGCGTCGCAAAGAGTCGGATATGACTGAGCGACTAAGCACACACATGAAGGTATGCTCACAGCATTGATCCTTCTTCGGTATTTGCCCTCCAACTCAGGGAGACTTTATTAAGTCCTTGCCAGCATCTGGTACTTATGGGGTTTCTTTGTTTTTTGTTTTGCTTAGTTTTTTTCTGTTTTTTTTCTTGCACAGCATGTGGGATCTTAGTCCCTGGTAGGGTGCCTGGACCTCAGTCCCAAATGTCCTGTTAGACTTTGCCCCTGGTTTTGTGACTTCCTCCTCTGTAGCGGTGGGAGTCCCTGGTGCTATATGTGGGGTAGTCGGCACACAGGCCTCATCTGTGTGTGTACAGGCGGGTGGGTGTGCGGTGGGGGCTTGTGTATCTGCCCATGTGAATGTGGGGGCCCATCTGGAAGCAGAGGGGTGGGATCATGTGGGCCTGGACATGCAGGTCCAGGAGGTGGGCAATGGGATGGGACAAAGATAGATGGGCGCGTGTGCAGGTGTCTGGGCCCATCATCTGTGAAGGGGTGACAGAGGTTGGGTGTAGGCTCAGGCTTGTAGGTTTAGGTGCATACATGGAGAGGAGGGGACAGGAGTGAAAGGGCATTGGGTTCTGGTTCCCAGAATCAGGTCTCAAGACAGAGAAATGCACCTAGAATTTTATTTCCATAGTAATCTGAAGGAGAAAATACATTTTGTCTCCAAATATGCCTGAGACTGCCAAATACTCTGGGGCATCCATCAGAGGTCCTCTGTCTCCAAATGCAGCTCTCCTTCCATAAAACATATTCTTTCTCCCGACTCAGCCTCATCAGTCCTTGGGCATTGCACAAGATCAGCCGTGAGGCCAGGCTGCCTGGGTTTGTATCTCAGCCCCACGCTTTACCCGTGGCCCTTGGTATCTTATTTATCCTCCCTGGCTCTGTTTCCTCATCTGTAAATAGAGTTCACAATAGCACACCTCAGGGGGTGGTGAGGATGAATAAATTAATCCACTTGGAGTGCTTAGACAGTGAAGGACAATAGCTGTTTTAACTCTTAACATCTTAGTTTTTGGGGCTTCCCTGGTGGCCCCCTGGGTCAGGAAGATCCCCTGGAGAAGGAAATGGTAACCCACTCCAGTATTCTTGCCTGGAGAATCCCATGAACGGAGAAGCCCGGTAGGCTATAGTCCACGGGTCGCAAAGAGTTGGACACGACTGAGCAACTTCACCATACTATCACTATACACTGTCTTAGTCTTTACCTTGATTATACCCTCGGGGTGGGAAATAAAAATGAATTTTAAAAAGCTCAGCCACCTGCTCCGAGAAGACTTCCTTGAATCCACTGAGCTCTGCCTACCCTATCTTTAGAAGAGAGGTACTTATTCTTGTGAGAACAAAATAAAGCAGGAGGATAAAGGCCAAAGTCTAGTTCACAGGATGCCCTCTGCAAATGGTAGACTGTCTCCCTTCCATCCTTTGCCTCCTTTCCTTGCTTTCTGATAAGCATCCATTTGAAAAGGCCTTTATGTTTTGTTTCATAGCCTGAGGCTAGGGCTGGGCTGGGGGAGGACAGGGAAGCCATGCCCTCTCCCTCTGGCTCCAAGTGACAGGAGTGACCTGTCTGCAGAAAGGCCTACCAGATTCCACACCAACTGCATGCCTAGCCCTAATGCCTGCAGCTTCCGGCCTCTCTCCAACCACAGTGGATCCACCATGGCAGGAGATTGAATTCCATAGCTGTACTGACCTGGGGTCAAAACCATTCCCAAGAAAAAGAAATGCAAAAAGGCAAAATGGTTGTCTGAGGAGACCTTACAAATAACTGAGAAAAGAAAAGAAGTGAAAGGCAAAGGAGAAAAGGAAAGATATACCCATTTGAATGCAGAGTTCCCCAAAATAGCAAGGAGAGATAAGAAAGCCTTTTAAAATGATCAATGCAAACTGACAGAGGAAAACAATAGAATCAATGGAGAGCTCGTCAAGAAAATTAGACATCAAGGGAACATTTCATGCAAAGATGGGCACAATAAAGGACAGAAACGGTATGAACCTAACAGAAGCAGAAGATTTTAAGAAGAGGTGGCAAGAATATACAGAAGAACTATACAAAAATGATCTTCATGATCCAAATAACCATGATGCTGTGATCACTCACCTAGAGCCAGACATCCTGGAGTGCGAAGTCAAGTGGGCCTTAGGAAGCATTACTACAAACAAAGCTAGTGGAGGTGATGGAATTTCAGCTGAGCTATTTCAAATCCTAAAAGATGCTGCTGCTAAAGTGCTGCACTCCATATGCAGCAAATTTGAAAAACTCAGCAGTGGCCACAGGACTGGAAAAGGACAGTTTTTGTTCCAATCCCAAAGTAAGGCAATGCCAAAGAATGCTCAAACTACCACACAATTGCATCCATTTCTCACCCTAGCAAAGCAATGCTCAAAATTCTCCAAGCTAGGTTTCAACAGTACATGAACCAAGAACTTCCGGATGTTCAAGCTGAATTTAGAAAAGGCAAAGGAACCAGAGATCAAATTGCCAACATCTGTAGGATCATAGAAAAAGCAAGAGAATTCCAGAAAAACACCTACTTCTGCTTTATTGACTATGCCAAAGCCTTTAACTGTGTGAATCACAACAAACTGTGGAAAATTCTGAAACAGATGGGAATACCAGACCACCAGACCTGCCTCCTGAGAAATCTGTATGCAGGTCAAGAAGTAACAGTTAGAACTGTACATGGAACAATGGACTGGTTCCAAATTAGGAAAGGAGTACGTCAAGGTTGTATATTGTCACCCTGCTTATTTAACTTATATGCAGAATACCTCATGCGAAATGCTGGGCTGGATGAAGCACAAGCTGGAATCAAGATTGCTGGGAGAAATATCAATAACCTCAGATATGGAGATGACACCACCCTTATGGCAGAAAGTGAAGAGGAACTGAAGAGCCTCTTGATGAAAGTGAAAGAAAAGAGTGAAAAAACTGGCTTAAAATTTAACATTCAAAAAACGAAGATTATGGCATCTGGTCCCATCACTTCATGGCAAATAGATGGTGAAACAATGGAAGCAATGAGAGACTTTATTTTGGGGGGCTCCAAAATCACTGCAGATAGATGGAGACTGCAGCCATGAATTAAAAGCTGCTTGCTCCTTGGAAGAAGAGCTATGACCAACCTAGACAGAATATTAAAAAGCAGAGACATTACTTTGTCAACAAAGGTCCATCTAGTCAAAGCTATGGTTTTTCCAGTAGTCATGTATGAATGTCCATTGGTTGGACTATAATGAAAGCTGAGTGCTGAAGAATTGATGCTTTTGAACTGTGGTATTGGAGAAGACTCTTGAGAGTCCATTGGACAGCAAGGAGATCAAACCAGTCAATCCTAAAGGAAATCAGTCCTTAATATTCATTGGAAGGACTGATACTGAAGCTGAAGCTCCAATATTTTGGCCACCTGATATGAAGAGCTGACTCATTAGAAAAAACCTTGATGCTGGGAAAGGTTGAAGGCAGGAGGAGAAGGGGACGACAGAGTACAAGATGGTTGGATGGCATCACTGACCAATTGACATGAGTTTGAGCAAACTCTGGGAGATGGTAAAGGACAGGGAAGCCTGGCTTGCTGAAATCCATGGGGCCACAAAGAGTCAGACACGACTAAGCGACTGAGCAACAACAACTGACCTGGGAAGAATGTGCGCACACTTGTGCACACATGAGTGCACAAAACAGAACAGAGAAACTGAAAGAGCCTGACATCCCATGGGAGCCACCTGCCTATGTGAGTGAGCACTTAGGTGTGGGTGTGCCCTGGGATAAGGTGGGGCAGGAGTGTTTATGAAGGAGAGTCTGGGGCTACTTCACAGCTTTCATAGGATCCCTGGGGAGACGCCCCCATCCATGCAGTGCCTCCCATTGGCCTGGAGCAGGGGATGGTCAGGGCCATCAGCAACGCTGCTGGGCCCCTCACCCATGACTCCCAAGTCTCTCCCCAGAGACCTCCCCACCCATGCCTTCTCTTCCCTTCCACAGGCTTTCTTTCATTTGTCTGTGTCACCTCTGGCAGGAAAAGAGAGCCTCTTTATGTCCCCTTGAAAGCCCAATGCTGCTCTGTCTGGAGGAGGGTGTTGGGACAGTTCCCCAACACAGTCCCCCCTCCCCATCTGAGAGTGCATTACAAGGACTGCAGGCAAGTACTTTTACCAGCCAAACACTCATTTACATAAGGCACCTTCCATTTCTAGAGGAACCAGAGAGCAACCCCTACCCTGCAAAGAGTTACACACTTGAGTTTTGATCAGGGGCACCATTTCCCTGAGGCTTCCCTGGTGACTCAGATGGTAAAGAATCCACCATGGTGCAGGAGACCTGGGTTTGATCCCTGGGTTGGATCCCTGGGTTGGGAATATCCCCTGGAGGAGGGAATGGCTACTGACTCCAGTATTCTTGCCTGGTGAATTCCATGGACAGAGGAGCCTGGCAGGCTACAGTCCACGGGGTCACAAAGAGTCAGATACAACTGAGCAACTAACAGTAACTAATTAACCATTTCTCTGACTCAGTAAAGAAAAAAGGTGATTCAGATGCAGTTTTGCCACTTATTAGCCTGGTGATCACAGGCAAGTCATCGAGAGTCCCTGAATCCATTTCCTCATCTGTAAATCGGGGAAAATAAAACCGTATTTATCTTGTACACCACTGGATGCCTGCTGCTGCTGCTAAGTCACTTCAGTCGTGTCCGACTCTGTGCGACCCCATAGACGGCAGCGCACCAGGCTCCCCCGTCCCTGGGATTCTCCAGGCAAGACACTGGAGTGGGTTGCCATTTCCTTCTCCAAAGCAGGAAAGTGAAAAGTGAAAGTGAAGTCGCTCAGTCGTGTTCGACCCTCAGCAACCCCATGGACTGCAGCCTTCCAGGATCCTCCATCCATGGGATTTTCCACGCAAGAGTTCTGGAGTGGGGTGCCATTGTCTTCTCCAACTGGATGCCTAGTGCCTTGCAAACAGTGAATGCTCAAAAAGTACTGGCCGACTAGATGAATAAATGAATATAAAAGGATTGTTACTGGGATTAAATGAGAAGAGGGAAGTAAAGCATTTATCACAGTGATGCCATATATTAAGCATGTGATATTAAGTAGTTATTATTATTAGCTATCATCTAGGAGCCAAATCTTATCATTCAGTCAGATTGGTTCCCAGAGCTAATATAAAATCAGGTAATTAAGGCTAACTAGTGACATGCCACAAAGAATTTTGGCAGCTGCCCCTGGAGTCCAAAGGGTGATACACTGTATTCCAGCCCATTTACTTTACAAGTTTGTACCCAGCCCAGAATGGGTGAGATTCTTTGCAAGATATATAATTAAGTCAAGCTCCCCTTTTCCAGGAGTTACTTTCTAGTTGGAGAGGCAAGATCAACACTTATTAGCATAAATGTCTTCCTGTCTTAGCCAAAGACCTAGACTGCATTCTAAGGCCAGCGCCAAACTGTCATTCATTTCTACAACAAATATTCATAGCTCACTTGCTGTGCAGTGGCAGGCCCCTAGCTAGGCACTGGGGAACCTGAGATAAATACGATGAATTAGAGGAGCAGTTCCCAGACTAGGGAAGGAGATCTCATAGAAATAGGTCAGAATAATAAATGCTAAACCAGAGCACAGAAACTGTGTGTGTGTGTGTGTGTATATGTGTGTGTGTGTGTCAGAGAGTGGGATGGGGGAGGAGGATGCTCTTTTCCAATACTTCTGGGGAAGGGGTTAGAAACAATGCTTTCTCTTTACTGGGAGATGTGCTTATACAGACCCAGGTCAAACTTTCTGAGTGGGGCTCCCAAAGCCCAGCCTGAGCTCACCTTGATGAGAGGCTGGAGAACCAGGCTCTCCATTCAGGTTCCCTATTTGGACCCAGAAAGCAGCATCTCCCACTGTGGCCCTTACTCCTCAGGTTGCAGGGGGTCCTGTGCCCTACGAGAATCCCTGAGTATCAGCACTGTCAGCGAACTTAGAGACCATCCAAATGAAGGTGGAGCCCCAAAGAAACCGAGGACCCCAAACCACTCCATTGTTGTTGTTTAGTCAATAAGTCATGTCTGGCTCTTTGCAACCCCATAGACTGTAGCCCTCCAGGCTCCTCTATCCATGGGATTCTCCAGGAAAGAATACTGGAGTGGGTTGTCATTTCCTCCTCCAGGGGGTCTTCCCAACCCAGGATCAAACCCAAGTCTCCTGCACTGGCAGGCGGACCTCTGAGCCACCAAGGAAGCCCAAAGCACTCCATTAGGAAATGACAAAGCTGAGTAAGATTCCACGTGTCCTGATGCCTCAGCCAGCGCTGGACTTTCTAAAGCACTTAGATACTTGAAAGTGAAAGTGAAGTCGCTTAGCCGTATCAGACTCTCTGTGACCCCATGGACTGTAGACTGCCAGGATCCTCCATCCATGGGATTTTCCAGGCAAGAGTACTGGAGTGGGTTGCCATTTCCTTCTCCAGGGGATCTTCCGGGTCCAGGGATCAAACCCAGGTCTCCTCCCACATTGCCCGCAGACTCTTTACCATCTGAACCACAAGGGAAGCTCAAGATGAAGCCCCAAGGGAAGCCACAAGATGCTTGAGGATTCAGAATCTCCCAGAGCCCCCACCTGGCCCTACTCAGGAGCCTAAGGTGTCCAATGGCACCTGTCAGGTGCAGCAGGCATTGAGGAGTGGTGGATCCCTGCTCCCAGTGTCTGGCCAGGGCACCTGAATCAGGCACAGGGTGCATGCTAGTGGTGAGGGGGAGGATGGTCCCAGAGCGGATCCAGGACTCTGGGTCTCTAATATGCATGCACCTTGCACTGTAAGTCAATGAATCTAGGGTGCAGGGAATAAAGAGTTGGAAGAAAGAGCAGATGAGGAATGAGTGACTTAAGAAAACACCTGTTTCCAATAGCAACTGCCCTGTGCTTCGTCGGGGCCCTGCAGCAATTGAGAGCAATTTTGTGGGAAAAAAGTCACCTTAGGACAAAGACTGAGTGCAGACAGCAGACAATGAAGTGTGGCTAAAATTCACAGACCCCAGGCAGGACCCTGGACTGAGCATTGCACTCCTGTTCAGACACAAGCTGACAGCACTCCTCCCCGCCTCCTCCCCCTCTGTCATTACAGCAGTTTGTGGATGTGCCTGTTTGTGCTCACTGAGCACCTGCATAGGGCTGCCGAAGGCAGGACCATGTGTAATTCACAGCTAGTGGTTCAGAGTCCAGGGGCCAGGAGATCCTCTGGATTCGAGCCTAAGGTTTGCCAGCTGCTTTCTTGTGTTATACCCCTGGGGGAATTTAACCTCTCTGATGCTTAGTTTTTCATCTACAAAATGGGGTTAACACTTTAAGGCTGTCATGAGGCGTGAATGAAAGGCACTGGTGTCAAGCACCTAGTACACTGCCTGGACTCCACTGCTGCTGCTAAGTCGCTTCAGTCGTGTTCGACTCTGTGCGATCCTATAGACGGCAGCCCACCAGGCTCCGCCATCCCTGGGATTCTCCAGGCAAGAACACTGGAGTGGGTTGCCATTTCCTTCTCCAATGCATGAAAGTGAAAAGTGAAAGTGAAGTCACTCAGTCGTGTCCGACTCTTCGAGACCCCATGGACTGCAAGCCCACCAGGCTCCTCCGTCCACTGGATTTTCCAGGCAAGACTACTGGAGTGGGTTGCCATTGCCTTCTCCGTCTGGACTCGACTAGTGCTCAGCAAATAACATAATTATCTTCATATAAGCTTCACATACGTCCCGGCCCATTTTCAATGCACTTTAGACAGTAGCATACATAGTGCTACTACATAATAATTTTATTAAAGATACGTAACTGCTTATACATGGAAATATGGATTCATAATAAACATATTCACATATATGTTTAAATGCTTATACACATATAATTGGGCTTCTCTGGTGGCTCGGACTATAAAGAACCTGCCAGCAATGCAGGAGACCTGTGTTTGATCCCTGGGATGGAAAGATCCCCTGCAGGAGGGCATGGCAACCCACTCCAGTATTCTTGCCTGGAGAATCCCTATGGACAGAGGAGCCTGAGGAGCTAGACATACTTAAGTACAGACTGCAGAAGCTCGAAAACTGATCTCTGAAGATCAGAAGGAATTCTGGTACTCGATATGCCTTGGGGGTGGGCAGGGCTGTCTGCAGAGGGAGGTAGGACCCTTTCTCTTTGGCTTCAGGCTGTGATATACACTCAGACTTGTTCACTGTCTCTGAGTGTCTGGTGACCATCAGACCAGGGCTACATTCATGAATGTAGGGCGGGGAGGAAGATGTTCCACACATCCCAGTTCACTTAAAAGCCCAGCTGCCTGGAGGCGGCATGCATTCGGTACATCCCTGGCCAACTGTGATTCACGCCTCTGAAGGCCCTTCTCTTCAAGGCTCAGAGTGACAGAGTGAAGGCTCCAGGGGAAAAGCCATTGATTTCTGATATGTCTTTTAAGTTGATCGTTAAGCAACAGGGTTATTTGTAATTGATATCATATTCAAGCAAAACATGAACAATGATGACTAGTACATGAGCTTGGGCAAACTCTGGGAGATGGTGAGGGACAGAAAGGCCTGGCGTGATGCAGTCCATGGGGTAGTAAAGACTTGGACACGACTGAGAGACTGGAGAGCAAAACAATGAACTTGGTATGGAATACCTCACCTGGCATCACTAACATCCCTGAAGATGCCAGGTCGGCTAGATACTGCCCACACAAGCCTGGCTGGGGGAGGGAAGGTGCAAGGTCCGAACCAGGTGGGTTTCTGCTGTAGTCCCGGTTCCCCAGGCCCCCTGACTGATCCTCCCTCAGACCCTGCACTAGTTCACACGACACTCATTTGCACCAGCATCTGATCTCCAGGCCTGTCCTCCAGTTCTTTTCACTGTGTTCCTGGGAGCTCAGGAACCTCAAGGGATCAGAGCCTCAATCTCTCCTGTGCTCATCTCCCTACAAGGCCCCAGGCGGAGGGAGCTTACTTCAGGCCGCTGAATGGGCCACAGCTTGAGCAGCCGAAGCAAAGCAAAGCGAGGGACATGCAATTACCTGGTGAGTTCAGGCAAATAAACAATTTGTCAGCGCTCTGGCTCCCCTACTGTGCTGCATCCCTTTCATGAGTCTTGGAGAGCTTTGGAGGAGAGAAGGGGATCTTAGAGCAAACCCCCAGGCCACCAGGCCATGAGCTGGAATTTCCAGTGACCCAATTTCCTCCTGTACCCCCTCCCACACAAAAGCCCCTCCAAAGGGCCATGATCTAGCTCAGTCGTGTCTGACTCTGACTCTGTGCAACCCCATGGACTGTAGCCCTCCAGGCTCCTCTGTCCAAAGGATTCTCCAGGCAAGAATACTGGAGTGGGTTGCCATTTCTTACTCCAGGGGATCTTCCGACCTATGGATCAAACCTGCATCTCCTGCATTGGCAGGCAGGTTCTTTACCCCCAGCGCCACGTGGGAGCATGATCTAGGGCCCTGGGCAAATACTCAGGTGTTCTGCCTTTGCCCCGGGCAGCACCTCAGGGGCCAAACTGCTCAGCAACCCAGAGAATCCCTTTCTCCGATGTTTTTGTTCCAATGCCTGCCCTGGCCACCCCTCCTCTAATATCCAGTGGGTCCAGGGATGGGCGTGTAGATCGCTGGATGGAGATGTTTGGGGCCAGTTTCCCCTGTTGCTCTAAATCAACTTAGCTTTGTTGTTCTCTTCCCTCTTGCTTTCCTTTTTATCTATTTTTTAAAAAACCCTCTCAAAACACAACCCCACACAGAGTGTGCCTAATTGAGGAATGTTAAACCTTCCCATGCTGGGCTGGAAGTCAGCCTCTTTCAAAGCTGTCCACCGGGATGTACCAGAGTGGGAGCTAAATATAGAAAGGGCTCCCTCCTCCTCCAGCCTCCCTCATCCTCTGTGGGCCCCAGCACAGGCGAGAATCGATGCTGTGCTTGGTGGCCACAGGTCATCTGACAGCCGCCCCTGCTTACAGACCCTTATCCGCACCCGCCGCCAATTGGCTCTGATGGAGCCCTGACATACCGAAGACAGGAAGTCACCATGGTGACCTCACACAGCGTAGGAGGAGGGGATGGGGGCTTGGCTGTGGGAGGCAGACTTGGGACACACACTCAGCCCACCCTTGTGGCCTTGTCCCTCTGCCTTGGCAGCTCAGGCCGGCAGCTGTGTGTCCGGGCCACCTGCAGAGAGGGCTGCCCTGTTGGTGACAGAGGGGAGAAGGGCAGCGTTATTCATGCTGGAAGTTCACAGCATTCTCAGGGACCTCTGCCGTGTGCCTCCCCAGAACACCGAGAATGGATGAATCAGTCCCGGTTCATCAGAGCCTTTCATGCTAAACTAGCCCAAATGACTGATTTAGAAACTGCGTGGTCTCATTCTTTCAGTGTATTTCTGAAGCAGGCACACTCCAGAGCGGCCCGGGGCCTTCATTCTCCCCATCCGCGTCCTTTGATTAAGCATCTGGGGCCACGTGGTGCGGGGGGCTGGGGGCTTTACCCGAGGAGACATGGAGCAGGATACACCGATGTAGAAACCTGTACCCGGAACACTTAGGCAGCAGGAAAATCACAAAACCAGCAATACCACTCGATCTCTGTTGATCTTCACAACCCAGTGGTGAATTGCTGTAATTCTATTTGATGTGAGGACGGAGGGAACCAGCGCCTTTCACAAGGACTCCTAGCAATGACAGAATGGACACATTCAAGTTTTCTTGTTCCAGAACTGGGTACAGACATCCTGTGTTTCCCAAACTTCTGTGCACCTGAAGCATCAGAAATGCCGGAGGAGATTGTTAAATGCAGACCCCTGGGCCTCACCTTGACCTGGAGATCCTGCCTCAGGAGGCAGAGGGGGTGTGCGTCGGTCCCCAGGTGACTGTGCTGTGCAGCCCTCTGGGAGTCACACAGGAAACTGGCAGTGCTTCAAGAGCCCCGGCCTCAAGTCAGATTCCAGGTCTGCTGAAAGGAACCAGAGATGCCCTGGCCTCAGCCGAGGCCCTTAAAGCTGACTCCATCACAGGGAGGCTGGCGTGTCACACACTTCAGAAAGCTCCCTGGCCAACGCTCATAAACAGCCAGAGTGGAGGAGCACTTTTCGAGGCCCCCTGGCTTTACAGATGAGGACCCCGAAGCTCCGTCGTGAGTTGTCCGCAGTTGTTACTGTGCATACTCTGCTAAGTCGCTTCAGTCGTGTCCGACTCTTTGCAACCGTGTGGACTGTAGCCCGCCAGGCTCCCCTGTCCATGGGATTCTCCAGGCAAGAATACTGGAGTGGATTGCCATTCGCATCTCCAGGGGATCTTCCTGACCCAGGGATCAAACCTGCATCTCTTATGTCTCCAACGTTGGCAGGTGGGTTCTTTACCATCAGCACCACCTGGGAAGCCCAGAGAACCAGGGGAAAGCCAGGTTTCTCTCCACTCCAAGTTCTGTGTTCTCAGGGCTGTGAGCCGGAAGTGGCCATGGAGCCCTGTACTCAAGTGGCCATGTCTGGGGCGGATTGTACTTCTCCTTTCCTAGACTCATTAGTTTAAGAGAGAACTGTCAAGCTAGATGAGCAGGTGATGACAAGACATGGAAGTCCCTGCTCTGAAGTGCATGTGGGGTCTGGAGCCCACCCTATCAGTTCCTCTGAGCCGGCACCTGTGTTGGTGAGCACACCTGAATGCCTGTACTGCTCAGGACACGGCACACACCCAGCAGGCACCCCGCCATGCAGTAAGGCCCACAGGCAGTACCAACCTGTCCAGACCACTCTGGAAGGGAGAGCCTCGGCCTCTCTGACCTTACCTGACTTAACGTCAGCATCCCTTATTTGGCAGTTGGTCATTTACTGGTGGCTTGTGACACTCGGCATATCACTGTAACCTGAACAAACATCCATCTTTTCCAGACTTATCAAACCAAGCTCGTGATTTGGTTTGTGAAAGTTGTCCCAGCCTTGACCTGGTTCTCTCTCAGGATGCTGTTCCATGCACCTTGTTTCTCAGCCCTGCCCCGGACTCTAAATAGTCCCTCATCCGAGCTGCTGGGGTTGGGGCATATGAGATCCTGCTGACCATTCAGCTGACTTATTCCAGATCTACCTGTGCTCAGGGCATCCAGCTCCTTCATCCAGTCTGACCAAGGCCATCAAGATGGATCCAAAGGGAGCTAGAGAATCAGCTGCCTACTTAACTGCCAGGCACCTGTGCTTCTAAAGCCCCTAGTCCTGCCATTCTCCCCAATAACCCCAGAGCTTGTCAACCCCCAACCATGATGCTTTTCTTCCCTCTGAACTTCTGCTTCCTCTGACCTGTGTGTGTTAGTTACTCAGTCATGCCCAACTCTGCGACCCCATGAACTGTAGCCCACCAGGCTCCTCAGTCCATGGAATTCTCCAGACAAGAATACTGGAGTTGGTTGCCATTCCCTTCTCCAGGCCTGACCCAGGGATCAAACCTGGCTCTCCTGCATCGCAGGAGACAGATTCTTTACTGCCTGAGCCACCAGGGAAGCCACTGACCTACCACCTGAAATGTTCACTCCCAACTCCATCTAACATCTCCCTGTCCTTCAGGGCAGTTTAGTTTATCTGTGGGTTGACATCCTCGACTCGTTCCCTCTCTGCTCTCCCTCTCCCCGATGCTGGCTCCTGTTCCCTTGTACTCAGCCATCTGTCATGGTACCCACCACACTTCACAGTGGTCAGTAAAGACTTATGAATGGAATCTTTCTCTACAAGGGAACAAGCTTGCAAAATAAACAAAACACATGTGAAAAGGCCCTTTGGTCCAGCATGCTGGGATTCTCCTTTCTGGTTGTTGGGCTTGGAAGAGAAGCACCCCACATCCTACGTTTGGCAGCCTCTAAGACGACCCCCAGCGGCCCCTGCCTCCTTTTGTTCACACTTTGTGTACCTCCTTTATGCATGGGTTAGACTTGATGAGACTCGCTTCTAACTAACAGAACAGAAGTGACAAGATCTCACTTCCAAGGTTATAAACAGACTATGCTATCCATCTTGGGTTTTCTCTCTCTCTCTTAGATCATTTGTCTTGGGGGAATCAGTTGCCATGTCCAGAGGCAGGACACATGGTAAGGGACTGAGATGGGCCAGTAACTGCCTGAGTCAGATTTCAGATGCCTGCAGCTCTGGCTGACTGTCAGCCCATGAGTCCTGCGGCCAGAGGCACTCAACTAAGCTGTATCTGCATCCTTGACCCACAGGGAATGTGAGATAATAAATGTTTACTGTTTTAAGTGGCTAAGTTTTGGGGTCCCTGATGTGCAGCAATAGATAACCAGTACATGTCCTTGGTATTCCTCTCATGTGCACATACGCTGTGGGCTTGGCAAGGGTAAGGATGCCTAACTGGGTTCAGGGTGGGCCAGTGTACCGAAGGTGGGGGAGCTCGGATCCCTGGCCTCTAGGGACCCGGCGCTCAGACACAGAGATCTAACGAAGACAAGTAGGTGTGGGTGCTCTGCCCATCCTGCTTACATCCCGGTTCCTCCACCTACCTCTCTAACCACTCTAGCACTCACTGGATTCTGCCCCTCCATGATGCCTCTGGCACACACTGCCTGTCTTAGTATTTCATTGTCATTCTACTTGAAATCCACTCCTTCATTTATTGCACACGTGGAATATCTACCATGGACTGTGTACTGTTCACAGCACAGGGGACTCCACAGTGCACAGGGAACATGACATTGTCTTACCTACACTGTTCCTTTCAAAACCCTCGGCTGCCCTGAAAGCACCTTAAGGCAGGACACGCTCTCTGCATTTTTAAACTCTCCACGGCACCCAGCCCAGTTCAGCACTCTGCAAATACCTGATGATTCAGGAGGAGAAAATGAAGAATTGTCTGCCAGAAGCATTTTAAAGGTGTATGTTTGTGTGCGATGGGACAGAAGAATGGATAGCTGAGAGTTTTAGGTCTCCTGTACTCCCTTCTTCCTTTAGCATAATAGATCAAGGTTTGACTGACATTTATTTAGCACCTATTGCATGCACAGAAATCAGCGGAGGGATGCTCTCTGACACAATAGCTTATTTAATCCTCAAAAATATTTGCCTGTGAGGCAAATATAATTCCCATGTTACTACTACTACTACTACTAAGTCGCTTCAGTCGTGTCCGATTCTGTGCGACCCCAGAGACAGCAGCCCACCAGGCTCCCCTGTCCCTGGGATTCTCCAGGCAAGAACACTGGAGTGGGTTGCCATTCCCTTCTCCAATGCATGAAAGTAAAAAGTGAAAGTGAAGTCGCTCAGTTGTGTCCGACTCTTAGCGACCCCATGGACTGCAGCCTACCAGGCTCCTCCGTCCATGGGATTTTCCAGGCAAGAGTACTGGAGTGGGGTGCCATCGCACTACACGGAAGCAAATTCTTTTCTGTGCCCAGATTCGTGGAAGACTGCAGAACCTTAGTGACACCATGGTCAAAGCCACCCACTGCCCCCAACCCCAGAAAGAAAAGGAAAAGTTGTATTGTCAAGACCTTCAAAGATGAGAGTAGGTGAAGTGCTGGCTCTGCTAACAGACAACTGCCTTGAAGGATTTGCCAGTGAGCAGCTGTGCAGCCTCTGCTGTTAACATCCCTCAGCCCAGTTTTCCCCTTTAGGAGATGGGTATCAAAACATCACATCCCTCACAGGGTTGTTGTGAGCATTAAATGAGGTTACGCAGGGCTAAGTTCTCAACTAGTGGTATTACGAGTACTCACAGACACTCAGTGCCATCAAGGATGTGGCCACTGCAGCGTCTGCTGTCTCTCCATCTTAGGTTCTAGCTTCTGGTGAATGAGCATAGCAGGATGAATTTTCAGTGATCCACGAGTCACAGGCACAGACTTTCACCACAAAAAGTTCCCAAACCCTCCCTAAGAATCATTTTCTCCTGGGAAGAGAGGAGGTTGACAGTGTGGCATTCCTCTTGAGAATGATTATTGACTCTACACCATGAACTGAAAGAAGGCATGTCTGCTCAGTCATGTCTGATTCTTTGCAACCCCATGGACTGTAGCCCGCCAGGCTCCTCTGTCCATGGAATTTCCCAGGCAGGACTGCTGGAGTGAGTTGCCATTTCCTACTCCAGAGGATCTTCCCCACCTAGGGACCCCCCTTGTGAAGGTCTGTGATGAGGAACAAACCTTGCTTTAAAAGTAAAGCACAGCATCCTACCCGGATGCCTCTGCAAGGGCTTGCGGGACATGTCTGAAGGCTCAGATCAAGAAGTCTCCAGCTCATACTCCTGTCCCAATGCCCAGTGCCCAACTCCAAGCCTCTGGGGCTTTCTGATCAAGACTGGGGAAGACAGCCAGCCAGAGAAGGCAGCTGAGGTCGACTGGGGCAATTAATCCTAAAGGTCACTGGAGTCTGTCCTGTCGGGGAGCAGGAATCCAATTACCCACAGTGACAGCAGCTTGGTCCCTGGGGAGACACTTGTCTGCAGGGTGGCCTGACAACCTGTCCACTTGAAAACTTCCTGACAAGCAGTCTCCCACCCCCTCCACATCCTCCATGAGCCCCAGCTGGGCACAGACCTCAGCTGACCAGAACATCACCCAGGTCACAGTGCTGAACTTACAAAGCAAAGGAGTTGAATTCTAGGAGGCTGGATCAGGACCAGCCTGGGGGTCTTCTGAGAAGAACCCATTTTCCTTGCAGAAACAAAGACCAGAAGAACTGGTCATCTTTCCAGGCTGAGCCGGACCTTTATAAAACAACAAAAGCAAACGTAGGAGGGAAAGAGAGGGAGAGAGAGAATCCAAATGAGTTTATCTGGCCATAAAATAAAAATGCAAAATTATGCAGATGTGGAAATGGCATATAATTTTCAATCACTAGCTCTGTCATCATCTGAAAGTTCTGGATAAGGGGACCACTGAGAGAGAATTCTGGCTCTCTTTGCATTCTCTGGCTCCACTTTCCCCCAAAATGTAGGGTATTTGGAGGAAGGTGTGGTATGCCAGATGATCTTTTTTTCTGTTTATGTGGCCTAACTCAGATCAAGATGGGGTCTTACTTGTCCGGGATTTACACACTAGACAAAAGCAAAGAAAAAGTCAAATCTTTTGCATGGACACCGCTGGAGAAAGGAATTTGATTTTTTAAAATGCAGATTGGCTTCCTGGCTTGAAAGTGCATGATTAAAATGATACGTTTCAATTCAGGAGCCAGACAGCAGATCTGAACAACAGCTGCTGCTTACACACAGGAGTATATGCAAGGTGCATGCAAAGGAAGCTGAAGAAGTATCCTGGGACTTGGAGATCCCAGGACATGATAATCATCTTGGGCCATTCAGGTGGTATTACATAAACACCACCTGGGTATAAGGGAAACTAACTTCTCTCTCCCTCCTGGGGAGTGCTTCATTCAGTCCAAGATTGGTCAATCAATTATTAATTCTATTTAACAACATATACTGAGTACAAACTCTGTGTATCAGGTACTGTTCTAGGTGCCCAGTACACAGCAGTGACAAGACAGGCAAGGTACTTGACCCCCAAGGAGCTGATAGTTTAGTGGAGACTGCTGTTGTTCAGTCACTAAGTTGTGTCCAACTCTTTGCGACCCTGTGAACTGCAGCACACCAGGCTCCTCTGTCTTCCACTGTCTCCAGAAGTCTGCTCAAATTCATGTCCATTGAGTTCATGATGCTATCTAACAATCTCATTCTCTTCTTGCCCTCTTCTCCTTTTGCCTTCAAGCTTTCCCAGCATCATGGTCTTTTCTGACCTGGACTCAAATCTGGGATCTGTCACCTAAGCATAATGTTATCTTGGGAAAGTTGTTAAATTTCTCTGTGTCTCAGATTCCTTATCTTTTTATTTTAGTTTAATTTTATTTTATATTGGAGTATATACAATGTTGTGTTAGTTTCAGGTATCCAGCAAAAGTCATTAGTTATCCATTTACAATATCCCTTCTTTTTCAGATTTCTTCCCCCTCTAGGTTATTACAGAATATTGAGTAGAGTTCCCTGTGCTATACAAAAGGTCCTTGTTGGTTATCTATCTTATAAATAGTAGTGTGTATATGTTAATCCCAAACTCCGAATTAATCCCTCCTCTCTACCTTTCTCCTTTGGTAACCATAAGTCCTTATCTTTAAAACAGGCATAATGAAGGTACATACTGCCTCTTGTGCTTTCAGCCATAATAGAGTGACAGCAACTGGATTTACCTTCCTATCTTAAACAGCTAGAAAATCATATAAAATATACGAATCAAATAATTTCAGACATTGGGCAACAGGCAGTACAGGATTCTCTGAGAGAAAAGAACCAAACAGGGGTGGGGTTAGGGCTATAATTTCCCCACCTCACTGCCTGAATGCAATTCTTAGGTTGCAGTCCAGGGAATGGGAACCCAGACAGAGGCCAGTCTCTCAGAGTCTAAGGAGACTGAGGCAGCTAGAGCTTTCCGAGCAGAAAGAGCTCTAGAAATATGAAAAGGATCCTCTTAAATCTTGGGCTAAATACTGACTTGCACATGAAGGGACTCAAACTCCATGAGGCTAGGGAAAGAATCATCACAAAAAAATCAGGCCAAACAATTTCCAGCTGAATGGGGCTGGATACTGTTTGTGTTCCCACGAGTTAGAGTGAACAGACCATTTAGTAAATGCACAAGGTGTTGGATAGGGTCCTCAGAAAGTGGTGAGCTCTGGACTCATCCTAAGTGAAGTACAAGGGAAAGTCGCTCATTCGTGTCTGACTCTTTGTGACCCCATGGACTATATAAACAGTCCGTGGAATTCTCCAGACCAGAATACTGGAGTAGGTTGCTTTTCCCTTCTCCGGGGGATCTTCCCAGTCCAGGGATTGAAACCAGGTCTCCTGCATTGCAAGTGGATTCTTTACCAGCTAAGCCACAAGGGAAGTGCAAGAATACTGGAATGGGTAGCCTAGCCCTTCACCAGCAGATCTTCCCAACCCAGGAACTGAACCAGGGTCTTCTGCATTGCAGGCTGATTCTTTACCAACTGAGCTCCTAAGAGAGTTTAAAAACAAGCTTTGGAAGGATCAAACTGATCACAAGTGACTAAACTACACGCCAGAATAAAGTCCAACACCATTTAAAGAACATAAAAAGAAAAGAAAAGAATCACTCAATGAAGTAAAATTCACAATGTCTGGAAACTAATAAAAGCCATTAAAATCTCAGGCAACCAAAAAGCAGAAAAAATGATCAATAACCAGGAGAAAAACTGATCAGCAGAAAATGACTCAGAAATGACAGAGATGATGAAATAGCATACAAGAATATTAAAACGACTCTAACAAATGTACTGCACATGCTTAGGAATGTTTAAGAAAATATGAACATGCTGAGGATAAAATTGGAAGATATAAAAATGACACAATGAAATTCCTAAAAATGAAAAAATACAATACTAAAATGAAAAATGTAATTAATGAGATTAACAGCCAGACACATCAGAAAGTCAGTGAATTTGAAGACATAGCAATATAAATTATCCAAAATAAAGCAAAGAGAGAAAAATGACTAAAAAAAAAAGAACATAACATCAGTGACCCATAGGACAACATTAAGTGATCTATCAGATCAGATCAGTCGCTCAGTCGTGTTCAACTCTTTGCGACCCCATGAATCGCAGCATGCCAGGCCTCTCTGTCCATCACCAACTCCCGGAGTTCACTCAGACGCACGTCCATCGAGTCAGTGATGCCATCTAACATATATGTAAATAGAATCCCTCCAGAAAGAAAGGGAGTACAGAAAAAATATTTGAAGAACTGGTCAAAAAATTTTTAAATGTCATGCAACCTGTAAACTCACTGATCCAAGAGGCTCATTGATCTCACAGCAGAGTACATGTAAAAAAACAACAAACAAACAAAAAAACTACACCAAGGCACAGCATAACCACAATGCTGAAAACCAATGATAAAGAGAATAACAAAGGCAAAGTAGCAGACCTCTTGTCATGGAGATGCAAACAAGAAGACAGTGACAATTGTAAGCACTGAAAAGAAAAACTGTCAACCTAGAATTTTATATTCAGCAAAAATATCCTTCAAAATGAAAGCAGAATAAATGCTTTTCAGATTAAAGCCGAGCCAATTCATTGCCAGCAATCCTGCCTATAAGAAATGTTAAAGGAAGTTCCTCAGGATAAATGAAAATGATACTGGAGGGAAATGTGGATCTGCACAAGGGAATGAAAAGCACTGAGGATAGTACATATGTGGGTAAATTGAAATACATTTTTGCTCATCTTGAAATCTCTTTAAAAATTTTGCCTGTTTAGAGCAAAAATTTTTCACTGTATTATGGAATTTATAAAATGTAGAAGTAAAATGTATGGCAATGACATCACAAAGGACAAGGGTCAGAAAATCAAATACAGAGCCATAAGATTCTTTACACTATATGTCAGGTGGTATATTATTTTAAGATAGACTTTGATATGTTAAAATCAATAAAATCTATTTATATTTACAATAAAATATATTATAAACCATAAAGCAATTACTAAAAATAAAACAGCGATATGGCTAGTAAACCAGCACTGGAGATAAAATGGAATCATAAAAGTACTCAATTAATACACAATAAGGCAGAGAAAGAAGAAAACAGAAATGAAGTACAGATGGGACAATTAGAAAATAAATAGCAAGATACCATATTGAAATTCAACCAAATCAATAATTACGTCAAATAAAAATGGTCTACAAACTTTCATTAAAAAACAGAGACTGTCATATTGGATTAAAAAAATCAAGACAACTGTGTGCTATCTATAAGAAACACAGGTTAAACATGAAGACACAGGTTGGTTAAAGGTAAAAGGATAGAAAAAATATACCAAGCAAACACTGATCAAAACAAAACTGGGGTGATGAGATCACACAAAGTAGACTTTAGAACAGGGACTATTACCAGAGATAAAGAGGGATCCTTTATAATGATAATAGAGTAAATTCATCAAAACGATATAACAACCCTTCAAAATAGATGATAAAAGCAAAAATTGATACATAAAAGGTGAAATAGATAAATCCTCTACTGTAATTGGAAATTAAAACATTCTTCTCTCAGTAATTGATAGAAAAAGTAGAGAAAGTCAGTAGGGATGTAAAAGACTAAATCCCATCAACCTTAATTTAGACGTAATTTAGAACACTCCACCCAACGACAGCACAATACACACTGCCTTCAGATACACGCACATAACTTACCAAGACAGACCATATTCCGGGCCCCAAAACAAACCTCAATATACTGTAAAGGACTGAAATCATAGAAAGTCTTTTCCTTGGCATAATAGAATTAAACTAGAAACTTAAGAAGGAAAATCTTCAAATATTAGGAAATTAAACAATACACTTCTAAATAACCCATAGGCCAAAGAAAAAAAATCATAAGGGAAATTAGAAAATTCTGAACTGAATAAAAATGAACACAACACACCAAACTGTGGTATGCAGTAGCTAAAGCAGTGCTTAGAGGGAAACTTATAACATTAAATGTTTATGCTTAAAAAAAAAAGAGAGAAAAGTCTCAAATTAATGATCTGATCTAAGCTTCCACATAAGAATCTAGAGGGAAAACAGACAATTAAAACCAAAGTAAACAGAAAAAAGAAAACAGTAAAGAAAAGAACATAAATCAATGAAATAGAAAACAATAGCAAAAATAGTTTGCATGAAACTAAAAGCTCTTTCTTTACAAAGATGAATATAATTGAAAAAACATCAGACTGATGAGGACTAAAAGAAATCATCAATATTAGGCCCAAAAGACTGAACGTTACTATAGCTTCTGCATACTTGGAAAAGATACGAGAATATTATAAATAACTTCATGCCCCCAAATTAAAAAATTTAGATGAAATAGAAAAATTCCTTGAAAGACATCAACTAACAGATTCTCAAAACTCAGTTAAGAAGAAAAAGATAAACTGAATAGACTTTTATATCTATTAAATAAATCAAATTCTTAATTTAAAATATTCACACAAATAAAATTTCAGGTACAGATGGCTTCACTGACAAATTCTACCAAACATTTGGGAAAGAAATAATATCAATTCTATACAAACTCTTCAGTGTAATTCACCATATCAATAGACTAAAAAAGGAAGCCCATATGATCATCTCAATAGGTACATAAAGAACTTTTAACATAATACCCATTTATGATTTTTTTAAAACTCTCAGCAAATGTCCTCAACTGGGGGGAAAAAAAAAAAGCACCTATAAGAAACCTACAGTAACATCATACTTAACTGTGAAAGACTGGATCCTGGTCTTAATGCGGAAGACTGGATGTCCTTAAACTGGTAACAAGGCAAGGATGTCTGCTTTCACCATTTCTATTCAATGCTTCATTCAACACTGTATTGAAAGTCCAAGCTAAGTACAATAAGGCGAGAACAAGAAATACAAAAGCAACTAAACTGGAAATGAAATAACACTGTCTTTATTCACAGACTGCAGGCTCATCTACATAAAAGTACCCACTTCCTAGGGAAGTTGTCATGATTGAGTTAATCTATGCAGAGTGCTTAGAATAGCTCCTGGCACCTAAGAAATGCTCAGTAAATGTTCACTGTTATTGTTAATTCAAATGATGACAGAGCAGAACTGAGGCCAGATGATGGGGTCTAACCTGGTTGAAGGAGGGGTTGTGAGAAAATGCCTGGTTGCCTCGGAGGCAGCAGACACACACACGTCGGGGGCTGGTGAGGTCCCTGCAGGAGAGGGAAGAGAGGAGCCCTCATACTGGTGTTTCTCTTCACAAAGGCCTCTGGGATGCAAAAGTGTTAGTTGCTCGGACATGTACAACTCTTTGCCACCCCATGGACCAGCCCACTAGGCTCTGTCTATGGAATTCTCCAGGCAAGAATACTGGAGTGTGTTACCATTTCCTTCTCCAGAGATCTTCCTGACCCAGGGTTCAAACTGGGGTCTCCTGCATTACAAGCAGATTCTTTACTGTCTGAGCCACCAGGGAAGTTGTGGGACGCAAAGTCTTATTTAGTCCTTTAATGACCTTGGGAAGGGACATGGCAGGTGAATTCTCTTCCTCTTAAGGATGAGGGAGCTGAAAACCGAGGTGGAGAAAACCAGAGCCAGACCACTGCACCTCCTTCCTTCCTTTCTGCCTGACAAGCCACATCACAGGGTGCTTTCTGCTGCTGCAGAGGGTGTCTGAGTGTTGATAAACCCGGGTGGCACGTTTATGAGAAGGCTGGTCTGGGACACAACAGGTTTACTGGAGTCCTGAGATTATTTTTCTGTGGATGGGTTATACCCTCAAGATTTTGCCACCTCATGTTAAAATGGTTTTTGCATTTCAAGTGGCTGTATGTGCAGAAGGCACCACCGGGGAGAGGCAGCTGAAGGGTGGAAAGGGAAGCTGTCTAAGGTAGGAGAGATGATCAACCAAATGGGAGCATCTAATGTTGAGCAGCACTAGCCCCCGAGCTGGAGCTCAAGGAATCACTGGACCATAAGGCCCCATTCATTCATTCATCAAAAATTTCCTGAACAGCCCCTAAGTGTGGGCACTGTTTCAGATAGATGCAGGGGAGGGAACAGTAAACAAAACAGATCCTTTGCCCTCAATATTCTTGCATTAGATGGGGGAGACAGACAGTAGATGAATGTACAGATAATGAATAAGATAAGTGTAGGGAATGACAGGGGAGAAGGGCATAGCAACCCACTCCAGTATTCTTGCCTGGAGAATCCCATGGACAGAGGAGCCTGGTGGGCTACAGTTCATGGAGTCACAGAGTCGGACACGACTGAGCGACTTCACTTTCACGCATTGGAGAAGGAAATGGCAACCCACTCCAGTGTTCTTGCCTGGAGAATCCCAGGGACGGGGGAGCCTGGTGGGCGGCCGTCTATGGGGTCGCACAGAGTTGGACACGACTGAAGCGACTTCGCAGCAGCAGCAGCAGCAACAGGGAATGACAGGGGAGAGGGCATAGCAACCCACTCCAGTATTCTTGCCTGGAGAATCCCATGGACGGAGGAACCTGGTGAGCTACAGTTCATGGAGTCACAGAGTCAGACACGACTGAAGTGACTTAGCACAACACTAGGTGCTACGAATTAAATAAAAGAGGGCAATGGGCCAAATACAGGCTGATGGTGGGCTCACTGGTGGGTGGTGATCAGGGATGACTTCTCCAAGGATGTGATATTTGCCTGAATGATGGACAAGACCTGAATGAGGAGAAGAGGCAGCCCTGTACCAATCTGGGGAAAGCAGAAGCAACTGCCAGAGCAAAGGACCTGAGGCAAGAATGAGACTGTCGTGTACAAGGACAAGAGAGAGGCCAGAGGGGCTAAAGCCTGGAGAACCAGGGGACATGGGAGGGGATGGGTTAGGAGAGGAGGCGGGGGTCTCATCAGACGAGGCCTGGAAGGCCACAGTAAAGGTTTAGATTTTATTCCAAGTGTCTCATTTTGTCACTCACCACAGTGGCTCTCATCCTGGTTAGACGATGTCCCTGGAGCGGGCTGGGAATATTGACACATTATCAAATACAGTCTCACAGCTTAAAGTTCTTCTAGTCAAACCTATGCTGGAGTCCCCTTCGCCACAGTCTTGTGGAAGGATTAACCCAGCCAGAGCTGGTGCCCTCTGCCTCCTGAGATGGCATCTTTGAACTGTTAGGACACAAATGGATTTGAAACAAGAGCCACTCGTTGCCCTGGAACGTAGGCAGTGTCTGAATGACACTGCCTTGAAGGAGCCACCCTGAATGGAGGGTGATGGAGAATATTTCAAGGTTCAAATGAGGTGCTCAGGGTGGGTCTATACCACCATCCCCTCTCTCTGCTTCCCACTCCTTCTTGGGAGCAGGGAACCGAGAGGACAGCTCTGCCCCCAGGCCACTGGACCAATGCCGATGTGACGCTCCGGGGAGCGTGAGGGAGCAGAGGGCCCCGCCACCCCTGCCAACTGGGAACAAAAGCAGAGGCCTTTGCTCCCCTTCGGTGCTCCATCTGGGAAAGGTCACCTGGGCCTGGACTCATAACCGTGGGCAATAACAGACCCTGGGAAAGGGCAGCCTGTGCAGCTGCGTGGGCACTATCTGCCCTTGTGAGAGGTGGGGGGTGGGGAGGGAGACAGGGGCTGGTGAGGGGAGGAGAGGTCGTCTTCCCACTGCCCGACCTCACACATTCCTTCAGCATCTCTGGGAAATAATCACACTCCCCACACCGAAGAAACACAGTCAACAGATTCTGGTTTCCTAGATACGCCAGTGGCTTCTAAAAATAGCCAGGCAATGACAAAGCAAATTGGCATATGGACTGCAAATAATTCCAGTACCAGCTTGCTTGGCAGCACTCGAGCCTACCCGTGCTGGGCGCTCCCTCCTCTTCCCTCTCCTGTTTCTGAAACAGTCTCTGGTTGCTGAACACCCCAGCCCAAGTGTGAGCTGGAGGGGCCATCGGAGCCCCCCGAGTGGGTCCTGTTTGGGGCTGGTGTGTTCTGCTTGGCAACTCCTACTTGACTCCCATGCATCGGTGCCCTCTGCCACTCCATCCTCACACGGAAGACCCACCCCATTGCCACCTGCAGCTGTGTGTGTGCCCCGACCCCCTCCCAGGCAGCAGACCCTTCTGTCTTTGTGACCACATGTGGCTGTCCTGGCACTTCTATCCCAGGGTACCTCATCTAGGGGAGAGGTCACAGTCCAGACACCTCTGATTCTGACCCCATCCTTCTTCTGGCCCCAGGAGGGAGACTGGAAAGCATCTTCTTATCTAAGCACCTTTATTCCCCAAAGCCTGCATGTTGATGATGCCGACTCATTGCCAGGCCCTGCGTTCACATACCCAGCAGCCAGAATTCCAGGAGGGAAAAGACAGGATCCATGTCCCCAGGAACAAGGGAAAACTAACACGACTAAGCTCCTGCTCTATGCCACTCTGCTGAGTGCTCTTCACAAGCTGTCTCATTTATTTCTTGTTCAGCCTTTATCATGACTCCACGATGTGAGGAGTCTTATCATCTTCTTATCTCTATTCTTATTCTTAATGCTGTGAACCAATTGAGGAAACAGGCTCAGATGGATTGAGTAAGTTGCCCAAGGCTACAGCTAAAAAAAATTTCCCTGGTATTTGCTTTTATTTTTTTAAAGACTTCCTTTGTATTACAGCACTATGGCACAAAGGCCTCCATGCGTGCATTGGTGCTAAGGCACTTCAGTCATGTCTGACTCTTTGTGACCCCATGGACCATAGCCTGCCAGCCTCCTCTGTCCATGGGATTCTCCAGGCAAGAATACTGGAGTGGGTTGCCATTACCTTCTCCAGGGGGTCTTCCCAACCCAGGGATTGAACCCACATCTCTTACATCTCCTGCATTGTCAGGCAGGTTCTTTACCACTAGCGCCACTTGGGAAGCCCTTCATCCCTACCATTAAAACACAACATATCCTCAAGATCATTCAAAGGAGCTCAGTGAGGACTAGGCAGGTACCAGACCCCATCTCACCTGGTTCCAGAGACTCTGATTAAAAAACCATTTACAGAGTTAAGGGCAGGATTACTTGGACCAACAAGGGATGCTGAGGTACTTGGGGACTAGCAATGGCCAGAGGCTGTCACTATTCCCAGGGCCAAGGGACAGCAGGTATTTATTGACTATGCCAAAGCCTTTGACTGTGTGGATCACAATAAACTGTGGAAAATTCTGAAAGAGATGGGAATACCAGACCACCTGATCTGCCTCTTGAGAAACCTATACGCAGGTCAGGAAGCAACAGTTAGAACCGGACATGGAACAACAGACTGGTTCTAAATAGGAAAAGGAGTACATCAAGGCTGTATATTGTCACCCTGCTTATTTAACTTATATGCAGAGTACCTCATGAGAAACGCTGGACTGGAAGAAGCACAAGCTGGAATCAAGATTGCCGGGAGAAATATCAATCACCTCAGATATGCAGATGACACCACCCTTATGGCAGAAAGTGAAGAAGAACTAAAAAGCCTCTTGATGAAAGTGAAAGTGGAGAGTGAAAAAGTTGGCTTAAACCTCAACATTCAGAAAATGAAGATCATGGCATCCCGTCCCATCACTTCATGGGAAATAGATGGGGAAACAGTGGAAACAGTGTCAGACTTTATTTTTTGGGGCTCCAATATCACTGCAGATGGTGACTGCAGCCATGAAATTAAAAGACGCTTACTCCTTGGAAGGAAAGTTATGACCAACCTAGATAGCATATTCAAAAGCAGAGACGTTACTTTGCCAACAAAAGTCCATCTAGTCAAGGCTATGGTTTTTCCAGTGGTCATGTATGGATGTGAGAGTTGGCCTGTGAAGAAGGCTGAGCGCCTAAGAATTGATGCTTTTGAACTGTGGTGTTGGAGAAGACTCTTGAGAGTCCCTTGGACTGCAAGGAGATCCAACCGGTCCATTCTGAAGGAGATCAGTCCTGGGATTTCTTTGGAAGGAATGATGCTAAAGCTGAAACTCCAGTACTTTGGCCACCTCATGTGAAGAGCTGACTCATTGGAAAAGACTCTGATGCTGGGAGGGATTGGGGCAGGAGGAAAAGGGGATGACAGAGGATGAGATGGCTGGATGGCATCACTGACTCGATGGACGTGAGTCTGAGTGAACGCTGGGAGTTGGTGATGGACAGGGAGGCCTGGCGTGCTTCGATTCATGGGGTCGCAAAGAGTCGGACACGACTGAGCGACTGAACTGAACTGAACTGAAGGGACAGGGGAGCGAGCATGCAGAGCTGAGCTCTGGCTGAGCTGAGCAGGGGCTGCCTGGTACACGCACTAATCGTGGAGTGGTGCCCAGAGCAGTGAGGAAGCAGAGGGAATATCCCAACCTCTCTGTGCTCCCACCTGCAGCCCTTCTGGTCTGGGTAGTAACTTAACTGGATGCCACGTGTCAAGGAAGCATGGGGGGTGGGGGGGGAGGTGCAGCCCAGGGCACAGAGCAGGCTGAGAAGGGTGTGGAATCAATCTTCGGGGAACAAACAGAACAAACCACGCATGAAAGAACCATTCAGGACAAACTCAGGCTTGACGCTCAGAACTCATCAAGCCAGAGAGCAGACAAGGTGGGGAAGTTAGGAGCTGTGTGGCCTAAAAGGAGAAGAACAAAGAAAAGGTAAGCAGGAGAGCTGGGAAACATGAACTGCGGTCTGGGTCTCTTTGGATAAACTCCTTCATCTTGCTAATAATTTAAACATTAATAATAAAAATCATTTGACTGCAAAAAACTACCATTTAATCCACAGTTTATACCTGGTTCATATTTAATTTATTCATCTCTGTCTCCCTTGGGCCTAGCACAGGCTCCGTTACTTAGTTTATTGAATGAATGAAAGATCTTTCCCAAAGTTGCCCCAAAAAGATTTGATTCTGAAAATACAACCTCTGCCATGGGACGTGTAGCACTCAGCACACACACACACACACACACACACACACACCACACACCCCTAGTCAATTACAAGGGTGGTGGTTTAATCACTCAGTTGTGTCCAACTCTTGTGACCCCATGGACTGCGACCCACCAGGTTCCTCTGTCCATGGGATTTTTCAGGCAAGAATATTGGAGTAGATTGCCATTTCCTTCTCCAGGGAGTCAGTTATGAAGGAATGAACTCTTAATAATAGAGTTCTCATCAACTGATTGTTAACATAAATCATCCAGGACTTGACGTGCATTATCTCATGTAATCCTCCCAACAACACAGTGAGGTAGGTCATTTTACAGGTGAAGAAACTGGGGCAAGGAGAGCGTGCCAGTCCTATACCTTTTGGCCCTCAGAGCCATGCCTTGCATCCTGTATCAACTGGTTTCCAGCTGGATTCAGCCAATGGGAGGCCCTGGAAGAAGACTAGAGGGTGAGAGGAAGCCAGAAGTCAGGGTATTTCTCTCTTCCTCCTCTGCTATGTGCTCCGCAGATAGGGCACCACAACCTCCCTGTGCTGAAGCCAAGGGCTCCCGTACAGCCTCCCTCCAAGAGTGGTGGCTTCCTGGTAATCTCTGGTTACCTCTGGCCCAGTCTGGCTCCTCCCTCTCCATCGCCTGGTCACCAGGTCCCTCCATTAAATCCCCCTCTGTTTCCTTGGTTTGCACTTGGGTTCTGATAAGCCAAGTATGGAACACTGTTCAAGGCCACACAGGTAGGAGATGGCACAGTGAGAATTCAAGCCCCAGTTTCTGATTAAAATGCTCCTCACCACTCATATCTGCCACATATTAATGAAGAAATCACTTTAGTCTTAACTTCTCACTATACTGAAGTCCAGAGAGGGTGAGTGACTTGCCCAAGGTAACACAGCTGGTTAATGGCAACGTAAAGATTCAGAGGAGTACATGTCTCCCAAATGTTCCCAGTGATGTTTTCTGTCTATGGCACCATTAACTCCCTAAAGTGTCTGAGGCCTTGGATAGGAGGAGTTACTGTTTATTTTCAGAGCTGGCTTTTCCTTCTTGCATTAGACCTAAAAGAGCATCCTTGTTTTGCCTCTTCCAGAGCTGTTAGGATGATCAACAGGATAAACCAGGGCTCTGAGCTCCTGGAGAGATAATGTAGATGCCTAAATATAAGGTTTTATAGCGGTCATGATAGCGGGAAAGTGCTGTGGGTAAGCAATGATTAAAAAAAAATTTAAGTTACTGCAACAGCCATGGGTGTTCTGGTCTCAAGGCAGCTGAAAAACTCATTCTGTAGACATTTCTGTCTCCAACTATTTGTTGCCTTGAAGCCCCAAAGTGCTTCTAGGCAGCCCTAATTTGCCGGAGATGAACACAGAGGAGGTGATGCCATTACGAAGCCATGGCCACAGGCGGCATCTTTAATTCATGAGCAGGGTGGCACTGGCAGGAGGAAAGGAAGAACAGCCTTGAGTCTCTGCCTTGAGGTCAAGTAAAATTCAGATTCCAGCCAGTTCCAGCACAGCTAAGTGGTTTTCAATTTGTGTTTTGAGGAGAGGTGATGTGGTGGCTGGGAGAGGAGAGATTATGCTGACCAGCCAGCCCCGCCACCCACCACTGTGCTAAGAGCTCAGTTGAAGATTCCACAGCAGTTATTCAGTACTTCTATTCATTCATCCAACAAATGTTTGCTGAGTGTATGTAGAACACTACTAACAGTGAGTTCTTCTGAGTCAGAAAGTCTAGGTTATTGGCTGTATGATTTTGGCAAAGATACTTAACTTTGTATCTTTGTAACAAAGATACTTAAGTATCTCTGTGCCTTTGTGCTGTGCTTAGTCACTCAGTTGTATCTCACTCTTTGCCACTGACCCCACAGAATGTAGCCCACCAGGCTCCTCTGTCCATGGGGATTCTCCAGAATACTGGAGTGGGTTGCCATGCCCTCCTCCAGCGGATCTCCCAAACCCGGGGACTGAACCCAGAGAGCTCCTACATTGCAGGTGGATTCTTTACCATCTGAGCCACAGGGGGATAATAACAGCATTTATCTTATGGACGGTTAGGAGCATTAGTTAAGCTGGAACATACAAGGACTCAAAACAGTATCCAGCAGGCATACAGGAAGAATTTGCTAGATGCATTTTGGCTCTGAAGTCAGATCTGGCTGTAAGTTCTGTTTTTAGCTCTTAGAAGCTATGTGGCTTCAGGCAAGTTACCTGACCTCTCGGAACTACAATTTTCTCATCTATAGAGAAGCACAATCCCTGTTTTATATGGAAATTGTGAGGATTCAATGAGATAGTGATGTAAAGTATTCAATCAATGCTTATTCAGTGTCTCCTCTGTAAGAAACAGAGACAGAGGTAATGGCCTTATCTTTAAGGCTTATATCTTAGATAGGCACACACTCAGGTCTGATCATCCCCGAATGAAATAGGGACCACAAGTCAACAGGCCTGGCTCCAATCAGGCCCTGCCCACATTAACTAGGTGACCACTAAGAAACTGCCTGACCTCTCAACCTCAGTTTCCCCACCGGCAGGATAAGGGGTTAGAAGGTATGGCCTCTAGGTCCCCTTAAAGCTCAGCCATCCCAAGAATCAAGGCTCCAGGACTCCCCAGACCTCTGGCCCAGAGCCCGTCTTGAGAACCAACATGGCAGCCGGCAGAGTGGTCTCAGGGGGATAGATGTGGGCGCATGAAGCCAAACCTGATGTCAAACACTCAGTGTATGTTCCAAGGTGGTTTTCTGTCTGCTTCCTGTCCCAGCCCAGGCACCACCATCTGATTCCACAGATTCCAACTTTAAAGGCTGAGTCCTTTAAAGTTAGGATGCGCCGCCCTGACCACTCCCCCAGATCGTTCCATATTCTTCCCTCTTTCTGCGCCCTGCCCTCCCAGGCTGCCTTCCTCTGATTCTCCAACAAACTCCAGGCGGCCATCCAACTGAAGCTTCCAGGCCAGGACCTTGATGTGTCATCAGCCCTCAGCTGGCATCCAAGCTGGGTGGCCAGGTTGGTGGGAATGAGTGTGTGTGTGTGTGTGTGTGTGTTTGTGTGACCTGTCCACTTTCATATCCAGGATTCTAATCTCCGGCGCTATAACACCTGGGTAAATATCTTGGAAACGTATTTCTGTACTTCCAGTGAAAGAGGCTGTGCATGTTTTCTGTGTCAGTGAAAAACCAGTGGGGGCCTTAATACCTCCTCAGAAGCTCCGAACTCCTCAGTGGGGATGCTGGGCTTGTTTCGCAGGTGGGTACATGCCCCCTCCTTACTCTGCTCCTCCTCCTGAAGGCAGTGAGGGGCGGAGGTGCTGCAATGAGGACCACTGGGTAGTGCTCGTACCTTCACTGATCTTGTCTCCACATTCTGGGCCACCCCACATGTCCAGAGTCAGCATGAAAGGTTCAGGTGATGCTTCAGACCTCACAGATGCTTCAGAGCTCTGGGGCTGCGAGGCAGAGGCCCAGAGTTCAGGATTTCAAACCACAGAGGGATTCATGAGCTGTTGCTGGGACACGTCCATAGGCAAGGACCACCAGCATAGCCCTAACCAAGCTTCAGGTGGCAGGTGGGAAGTCACTGGAAATGGTTCCCTGACCACGGAGGGCTGTGCACCCCGCCTCCCTCCCTTCGTCCTTCCCTGCTCCCACACCTGTTCCACAAACAGTCACCAAGCCCCAAGTGCCTGGCAGTGAGCCTGGGGCTGCACAAACAGAGGTGAATAACACAAGCACCTCCCTCTGTGGAGCTGGCTGCCTAGAAGAGAGGATTATGGACATATAAACAAATAATTACAATAGTGCGTGCTAAGTGCTATCATGAAGCAATAAATGTGATGCTCAGGGAGCACAGAAGATTCTGGGAAACATTAGGCCCTGTGGATCAGTCAGTTAAGATAGGTGGAGACCAGAGTTCAATCAGGCTGCACCAATTGTCCAAAAGCATTGCCAGTTCACACTTCAGCACCAGAGATTTTCCTTTCTGCCTGTTAACATGTGTGTAGGAAACCAAGCCTCTGGCTGGAAGCTCAGCCCTGGGGCTGCTGCCCAGTGGCCCAGTCATCCCAGGAGAGCAGCCAAGAGCCTCCTGTGCTTAGAAAATGTCACCCTGTGAGGACTCTGCCAGCCCAGAGAGCCAGGGCAAGGGTGCCCTCAGACCATCTCAGTTTAGGAGGAAAAGCTGGGCTGCCATGGCTCTGAGCTATTTCAGGACACGATGCACTTGAGAAATAACAGCCTGACCTGTCTTCCTCCCTGACACAGGCTCCCTTGCACCTGACTCTTTGATTTCCCTGGAGGGGAAAACATATTGTTTCTGGCCATGACCCTGAGAGGGACAACAGTATCTTCTTTCCTGACCGTTGTCTCCTACTGGGAGAGGAGCCAGACCCGGCACACAGATGCACTTGGCACCTGAACACTTCCGAGGCAGAGGTACACGGAGGCAGGTCAGGTTTCTTGAAACCGAGACCTTCACTGATCTTGTCTCCACATCCTGGACCACCCTACATGTCCAGAGTCAGCATGAAAGGTTCAGGTGATGCTTCAGACCTCACATCAAATGCCCCCTTGATTCAGAGCAAGGAAGGCACTGACCAGCCTCACTTCCAGGCCCATGCCCCTTGCTACTTAGGTTGTACAAGCCCTTCCCTCGCTGCACTGGCATTTGGCACCCGCAGAATGTGTGCCCACAGCGTGCCGGATACTGAGATGTGGGGAACAAGAGCAGCTGCACACAGCGCCTCAGCTCTGGCAGTGTTGGCTGGTCGCTCTGGGGGATGAAGCTGTCTCACCCTTCACAGTGGCAGGCTTCAAACTAGGGGTCTCAGTGATTTCTGGTGCTCAGAACGGGAGGCTGGAGGGCCCACCTGCTCAAGAGGGGTGCTTCAACCATAGTCCGGAGACCAGATTGCAGACCCAGGTCCAGCCTGTATAAGGGGCCCCCAGCAGAGAAAACCCCGGCCAGGCCACCCTTCCCCTGCCTGGGCTCATCCCACACTCCTCCAACAGGTCAGTTGGCTATGTCACCAGAAGGAGGGACTAGGCACCGAAAGTCTTGACTACGTGTCTTGATAATAACAGCTGACACACGCCAGGCTTACTCTGTGCAGGGCACGGTGCCGAGAGCTTTTATAGGGGTTAACTCATTCAAAGCTCACACAGCAGCATGATGAGTTGCTATTACTTCCCCTACAGCATAGAGGAGGCACCGAGAGGCTCTGAAGCTCACTCAAGGTCACTGAGTCAGTAAGTGGGTGGGTCAGGATTTAAGTCCTGGGAATATGAATTCAGACCCTGTGCTCTTACCCACTACATACATTACTCACTCCGATTCCTCATTTTACACTGGAGACATCACAGTGGCTTGCTTGCTTTTTTTTAACCAGCAGTTTTAGTGGTAAATAGGGGAGACTCTGGAGTCAGACACCAGCAGACACAGGTTCTTACTGTGTGACCTTTGGAAGGTCAGTAAACCTCGCTGGGTCTCTGTTTCATCATCTGCAAAAGGGATAGGAACACCTGCCTTAAAGGAAGTAAAACTGGAGCAATGCACTTATTAGTGTACCAGATCTTTGACCAGTAAGCACTCCCACAACATCAACAATTATCATTTCACAAATGTGTTTCCTTAGCTTTACACGGGTGATCTGCCCAATACTTGCTCAGTCACAAGCTATGTGACCTTGGGCTGGTGGCTTGGCACTGGTTTTCCATCTGTAAGTCCCTGGAGCAGTACAACGCATTCCCCAGCAAACTCAGGCTGGGCCACGGGGAGAAAGCGGCTTCCAGGGGCCTGGGATTTGAAACAGTCTCATGGAGAATCCACATAGTAAACATGCACACACACACACACACACATATATATGCAGATGCATAAAGATTATGACATTCCCTGTCCTTTTGTCTAGCTTGGTACCCCTAGTGCTCACACCCAGCTCTTCTTAATCCCTCTCCCTGTTTAATTTTTCTCCATGGCACTTAGCACTGATACACTGTGTATTTGATTCACGTTTATTAACTATCTCCCCCTCCTGTATTGTAAGCTGTAAGAGGGCAGGGACCTTGCCTGTCTTGTTCCCTGCTGGATTGCTAGCTCCTGGGATATGGCCTGGCATGTGAGGTGCTCAGTAATGTAAACATGTGCTCGTTGAAAGAAAGGATGAATGGGAGACATCCAACTCCTGGTCCCTTCTCTCCACCAAGGTCTCCACATGTCCACTGCTAAGTTTCAGGGAAGACACCCACGTTTATAGAAAAGGCCATAAAAATCGCTAATAAATGGCATTATTTAGTGCTGACATGTACCCTGCCCTGGGCTGAGCACTTTACATGTATTAACTACATTAAGTCATTTAACCCATATCACAGTCTAACTGTCTCCAGTTTATAGGGCAGAAAAGTGAGGCACAGCTAATTAGGGAATTAAGCTCAAGAGGTCTAGTTTCAGGACCCACACTCCTCATCTCTTTGCTCCCAAGCCTCCCAAAGTTTCACTGCTAGCTCCTCTCACAGCTCCAACTTCCCTTTCTTTCCATTACTTCGCAGTTGCAAACATCTCACTCAAAGGCGTTTCTAAGCATGCCTTCATTCATTCAAGAGACCTGCTGAAAGTTCCAGGCACTGACTCTCCTAATAGAGAAAGGAGTCCCTTCCCACCTGGGCACCCAGAGACTCTCAGGGTCAATGAGTTGTGTTCTTCTCTCGTCATAAAGTCCAGGTTTGCAGAGTGCCTGGCTGGGTGGTTTGTCAGAGCCTCATATTAGAACCTGAGGCAGGCAGGGGTGGCTAACGGGGTGTGGCCTGGATATGATCTGAAAAAAGGAAGTATCCTCCTCATTTGGGATGAAAAGGACAGGGCCTGGACATCCTTCTGCCTGTCTTATCCTTGTCTCCAATTCTAATACCTTCCCTCCTCCCAGCTGATCACAAAAATGCCTTCTTTGCCTAATTATTACATATACTAATTATTTTCATTTACATGCCTAGCTTACCATTAATGTCTAATTATTGTGTAACTCTGAAACAATTATGCATACCATTAAGAATGTATTAGGGTAACTCTGCAGTGAATTTTATTTAATGTCAATACCAAATGGTTCTTGAGCGACCTGTCTCCAATTTGTGGTTCCCATAGCAGAAAGTTCCCTAAAATGAGTTGGGGCAGGGGGACATTCGGGTGGGTCCCACTGCTCTGTGATGGTGCATAAACAATAACAAGAGTAACAGGAGTAGGGGTAATTGTAAAAGTTACAATCTGCTGAGCAGTTATAAGCCAGACAACAGACACTGTTTAGCACTTGATACTAAAGAATCTGTCTGCAATGCAGGAGACCGGGTTCAATCCCTGGGTCAGGAAGATCCCCTGGAGAAGGAATGGCAACCCACTCCAGTATTCTTGCCTGGAGAATCCCACAGACAGAGAAGCCTGGTGGGCTACAGTCTGTGGGGTCACAAAGAGTTGGATACGACTGAGCGACTAACACTTTCACTTCTCACTTTTTCATACATTATATTATTTAAACTTCAAGACCTTTCTTTTTTAAAGATGAGGCAAATAATTCATTCATGGTCAGACAGCTGGGAAGTAGCAGGTCTGGGTTCAAAACCAGATGTGTGTGGTCCAGAGCCTGATCTTTTGTTACCTGCACAGGTGGTAAAGGCCCAGGGAGAGCCCTGGGGGACCTGGGAAACCAGTCAGTCTACTCACCTCATTCTCCCAAAGAGAAAAATGAGTGGGGCAGGGGCTTGGCCAGCCAGGCCAGACCTGGACAAGGCCCCAGTCCTTCCGATGCTCGACTTTCCCTCTGCTGCTCTAGGAGGAAGGTGCCCTGGAGACAGAAGCAGCCTCTCTGAGTCCTGTTCATCACTGGGGGCTGATGCAGGCTCACCACTGGATCATCACCCTGGCCAAGAACAGTGTTCGCTCTAATTCTTGAGAGCTGACCTGCTTTAGGAAGTGTTCCGTCTGGAAGGTGCCTGGTCTCCTCCCCCTCCAGCTCCTCTTTCCCAAACATGCATCTCCCTTCATTCCATTTATACTTCCTCAAAAGCAACAAATAGCATTTAGTGAGTACTTACTGAAGGCAGACTTAGCAGCAGGTACTGTAGGCTGGTTATTACACTAAGTGCTTTATGTCTATTTTCTTATTTAATTGTCACAATACCTCTTTGGGATAGAAACTGTCATTATCTCCCCATTTTCCTCTAAGGGCCCTGAGGCCCAGAGAGGTTAGGTGATGCCCTCAGTCACACAGCTAGCGATGCTAGCGCACAGACCCAGGGCCAGGTGTATCCGATTCCAAAGCCTGCTCTCTTAGGTCAGCTCACAGCATAATCTCTTAATATCAACCTGCTGGCTGCCAGATTGGCCTTACACTCTTCTTTGCTAGGCAGCCAAAGCAAACAGCCAAGTATTTTGAGCCCAAAGATTCAAAGTGGCTCCAAAGCTGACTTCCTTCCTCTTCCAGAGTTTTGGTCTCTGCCAAGAGTATGGACATTTCAGGAACCAGACTAGATTCTAAGAAGTGTTTTTAGAAGACACCTGCAGGGTCTCTGATTCTGGGAACCAGGAGACGGAGCTCCATAGACTCTGAAGTGTCTTCTTATTTTTGCCTATTGTTAGAATTATCAACAGGCAGGGAAGAAGAGCAAGGAAACAGCATTCCAATTAGAGCTGGAAGCATTCACAGTTCTAAATAGCACTCCTCAGCTCTCAGGCCTTCTGACCTCTGACCTCAGACCTCAGGCCAGCCACCAGGACTTTTCCCATTCCTGCAGTCAGTTCCAACACTTCTGAGGACTCTCCCCTCCTCAGGAGTCGTGGAGGACCGACGGGACGGGCAGTCTTCTACAGTGGGGCTGCAAGGGAGCCCACAGGCTGTGGAGGTTGGGTTGGGTGCCTCTTCCCTCTATCTCCACTGTGGAAGGCTGCTGATTCTGCTCTCACTCTGGGTCTTGCCTCCAGACCTCGGCATTTCCACCCACAGGAACCCACATCCACAGGAAGGGTGCAACACTTGATCACCTGCTCTCAGAAACCCATCCCTGAAATGGGCATTCTTCCCGCTTTAGGCGAGAGGTCACAGAAGTACTGAGAGCAGGGCTGGAGTGGGATTGGCAGCCAGTGTTGTGCAGTGTGGCGGATTCAATGACAGGTAGGGTCACTTCTTCCCAGTGAGCAGAGGGAGAGAACACTGGGGCAGACTTTCCAGGGTGAAATGTGGACAGCAGTGCCTATGTTCATTTCGCCCTCTTTCCCTTTCCTCCCTGCCCTCCCCTCATCCGTCTATCCAGCAAACATACACTGAACGCTTACCAAATGCCAGGCACTGTGCTGGGTACCAGAGATGCAGATATAAATGATACCTCTGCCCTAGGGGAGCAAAAGTTCATCAGAAGAGAGACACAGTGAGCCAGAAATTATAATAGTGCTCTAAGCACTACAGCAGGAATGTCGAGGCCAGACCATGGGGACATATGGTGACCTACGTGACCCAGTCCCTCTTACCTTCCTGACTTCCCTTCCTCCCTCTCTCTAAGCACACTGGCCTCACTGATGATGCTCAGACAACCCAGGCCTGGTCCTGATTGCACTTCTGCCCCCTCTGCCGGGAATGTTCCTCCTCCCAGACACCTGCACGGCTTACCCCCTCACTTTTACTAATTACTGCTTCCTCTCAAGGGGCCTTTCCTGCCTGCCACATGGAAGACTGCCAGACCCCTACCTCTCTCTTCCATCTAATCCAACTTTAGTTTCCTCCATCCAGCTCTGACCACCACCTGAATGGATTTTTTTTTTTTTTGCTTATGTATCTCTAGATTTTCAACTCTTCCTAGAATATAAGCTCCAAGTAGGAATTTTATTCTACTTTTTTTGGTGACTAGAATAGTGCCCATCACATAGAAGCTCAACAGGTAACAGGTAATTGAATGAATGGCCCAGTGGGAGGGGCTTATGATGTCCAGGTGATGGAGCCCAGGATGCCTGTCTCCTCCCCCTGAGGCTCAGCTGGCTGGGATCCCCCTGCCCTTAAAGATCTCCAGGACAGCCTCTCCCCAGGTACCTTCTCTATTGCACAGACACACGGAATAGTCGGTGCTTAAAGCTCAGCCTTCCCGGAGAGCAGCAGCGGTGAAAATGCCTCCAAGCAGTGAGCAGGTTGAGGGGGTCCACTCCCCTATGGCTAGAAAAGGCATGCCACGACTGGTCCAGGGACAAATTCACCGCCCTGATTGAGGCTGAGATGAGTTCTCACTGTCTGGATGGCATGTGCAGACATGGAGCAGGAAGCCCCCAGGCAGAGCAGGCAGCAGGCAGGGGCCAGCTGGGAATACCATTGCTGTAAGGGGAAACTTCTCAGAAGAGGGGCTGAATCTTGCTCACAGGCCCTGCTGAGTGTCCTGGCCCCTAGGCTCAGGGCTGCCCCCCATAAACCTCATGATACTCCCTACACAGCTCTTCCTGGGAGCAATGTCACAGCGGGCTGTAGCAGCTTTCCCTCTCTGGCTTCCAGTGCTGGGGGGTCAGGGGGAGAAGCACACAGCCTGGGGCCAGGGGAGGAAAGCTCAGCTCACAGATGAGACTGATTCAGAGGAGAGATAACAAGCCTGTGATGGCATCAGGGTTAACAGAGCCTTCTGCGATCTTGGAATCCAACAGGCTCCCGGCAGCTGCATTAAAATCTAAACAGTCTTTCCTGTGGATTTTTCCGATTAATGCAAATTTGTTTTGCTTTGCAAATTGAAAATCAGTTGCAAGCACCTGGTGTAAGAATTCCAGCGGGGAGTGGAGAACCCTAAGAGGAAGCCAAACCATTCCCCAACCTTGCCCACCCCTGGTCTCTAGGCAGTCAGGCCTCCTCCCGGTTCTCACTGGGTTCCAACCCCCCAGCTCCTCAGTACAGGGCTCTCATGGAGCAAGACTGACTACACCCCAGTGGTTTCCAGATGCTGGGACTCCCAGGCCTCTTTCTTTCCTCAACAATGGACAGTGATAGGTACAATCAGGGAAGTCATTCTAGCCCATTGTAAGCAGCCCGCCTCGGCATCTCCTGGTTGGGGGGGTGGCAAGTGGGGGGGGTGGCACCATCATTATGATTACCACAGCTGCATTATTTCAACTTTCAGCACAGGAACTGGCAGGGTGCCTTGGAGATGCACATCATGGTTGAAATGGCTCATGTCTAGTGCCTGTCCCAATTGCATGGCTACCTAGCTCAGAGCGAGTGCCTTCTCCCATCGGCACCAGAAAGCAAGGGGAACTATTGGGGTCTCCCAGGGAAAGCAGGGTGACAAGGAAGATGCTGCTGGCATCCCAGAGGTGCCTCTCCCTGCAGAGCCTGGCCCATCAGCTTGCGCCTGGCTACCTGTCATAGCCGAGCTCTGGAGCTAAGCAGACAGGAACAGCCCTCTCCCGCCGGTCCCCTCCTCCCCCAGCCGCACATTGTTCATTCAGCTCTGAGATAAGTCGGGAGGGAGGGCAGTTATGAACGGGCCCCATTATGCTCCCCCTTCCTCTGCTACGCAATTTAAAGGCAGGAGACAGAGAGAAACGCTCTGGAAATCCAAATTAAAATGTATTCCTGCAGCAATCCCGCACCCAATTAAAGTAACCCAGAGCCTATTGTCCTTTGCTAAATTTAGAAAACGCTCAGGTGTGTCTGATCCTACTCTGCACAGATATTTTTAATACAGATTTAATCATATTTTGGGTTAGGAGAAGAAGCTAATTAGGTAGGCAGATTTAGAAAGGCTGCCGGAATGCGGGACAAAGAGAGGTGATTTGATGCAATTCACTGTTGTTTTTTTTTTTAACAGTGAGTTGTGTTAGGCTTGGGTTTTGGATTCACAGCAGATAAGCTTGAAAGCCGAGGTGACAACAAACAGGAGTGCTCCCCACGTTAGTAGTCAATGGATGCTGGGGCAGGGTGGGGGGACCGTGAAAGAGGGTCTCATCCTCTCTCTGCCTCCACTGACAGCTGAACCCAAACATATCAGGGGCAGAGGGCCTCCACTGTTTAACGGGGCACCTAAACTGGCATTCTCCATCCGTAGGTAGAAAGCACCACTCAGGTTTCTCTGCAGGAAGGCACAGGCTGCCAGCAGCTGGGTGAGTGCTAGTGGCAGAGATAACTGAATCAGTGACCAAGCAGATGAGCCTTGAAATCTACCAGCCACAGACCTGAGCGAAGGGCTTTGGGTTCCTGCCCACCTTGTTCTGGGGGCCCTTGCCTACCTGCTCTGGTACTCAGCTGTGGGCTGGGGCTCCACCCCCAACCCAGTAAAGGATCTCCACAAAGCATCACAGACTGCACCCAAGTGTAACAAAGAAACAAGAGTCTCAGCTTGACTCCATGCTGACTCATCATGTGATCCAGTAAATGATACAAAAACACCTCTGAGCCTCAATTTCTCCTCCAGTAACATGGGGTCTGGGGCTTCTCAGGTGGCGCTAGTGTTAAAGAAACCCCCCTGCCAATGCAGGAGAGGTAAAGGATGAAGGTTTGATCCCTGGGTTGGGAAGATCCCCTGGAGGAGGGCATGGCAACCCACTTCAGTATTCTTGCCTGGAAAATCCCCATGGACAGAGGAGCCTGGTGGGCTACAGTCCATAGGGCCACAAAGAGTCAGACATAACTGAAGCAACTTAACACGCACACACACCCAACATGGGGTCTTGGGTCTCTTCCTTCACTTAATAGGATGACAAAGATCCAATGAGACCTGGGTTTGGCATGCTGGACCGTGACAGGGAGATGGCCATGGCAGGGCACGTGCCCAGTCAAGGAAGGTCATGATACTAGGGGTTCATTTTGTTTTAACCAAAGTGTGAGTGTGTTGTGGGGTGTGGGCTCTGTATCCAGGGCCAACCCCAGCCCTCATCCTGAAGATGGAAGCTGAGCCCAGCATACTGTTGCTGAGCTTTCTGACTTCCTGTTGAACACACTGTCAAGCTAAAAGGCAAAGACAAGACTATCCACAGTATGCTAGCCCTCATGTAGGAAAGAAATGGAAGGAAGAAGGTATACGGGCATCCAGTTCATTGGTGCAAGGGGAGTACAGACACTTTAGACTGTTCACCTACAAGAGGTGGATGAGGAAAAGGGGGAAAGGCGAAGGGATGGGAACAGAGGCGGAGATGAGGAGGCGGGACACCCCTCTGAGAATAACTTTCCGTTTGGCTCTAACTCCTTAGTGATGCTTCACGGAGCCTTCTGCTGCTGCTAAGTCGCTTCAGTCGTGTCCGACTCTGTGCGACCCCATAGACGGCAGCCCGCCAGACTCCCCCGTCCCTGGGATTCTCCAGGCAAGAACACTGGAGTGGGTTGCCATTTCCTTCTCCAAAGCATGAAAGTGAAAAGTGAAAGTGAAGTCGCTCAGTCGTGTCCAACTCTTGGCGATCCCATTGACTGCAGCCTACCAGGCTCCTCCGTCCATGGGATTCTCCAGGCAAGAGTACTGGAGTGGGGTGCCATCGCCTTCTCCGTCATGGAGCCTTCACACACACCCCCAAATGAATAAGTAGCCTAAGAGGATGTGGAGGGATCCCCCACCAAAACCCACTAACACAGCCCCCCTTCCTCAAGGAATAGGTCCCACAGCAAGGAGAACCTATTATTTTCACCTTTGCTTAACTGAAAGCAAAGATCAGCCTAGAGGTTAGGTTCAAATTTCACTATAACACTTACAGGCTGTGTGACCTGGTGGCTCAATCAGTAAAGAATCTGGCTGCAATACAGGAGACCCGGGTTCTATCCCTGGGTCGGGCAGATCCCCTGGAAAAGGAAATGGCAACCCACTACAGAATTCTTGCCTGGAGAATTCCACGGACAGAGGTGTCTGGCAGGCTATAGACCATGGGGTCGTAAAGAGTCGGACATGACTGCATGACTAATGCTAGGTCCAAATTTTACTATACCACTTACAGGCTGTGTGACTCTAAATAAGTCGTTTAACCTCTCTGGACTTTGGTTTCCTCAGCTGTAAAATGGGGTAAAATGGTAACTACCTCACATAGTTCTTATGACGGTATGTGTCAGCATAAGAGATGGGCTGAGGACAGTGCCTTACAGGGGGATTTGCCACTGTGATTACCACAATTTCAAGGTTTGATGGTTAGAGGCAGTCACACCTTCTGCTTATGGGATAAGAGCTCCCTGCCTCCCCCTAGGACATCTCTCCAGCACTGTGAATGGGTGAGCCTGACACGGATCTTCCCATGGAGGGCTCACCAAAGTAGCAGGACCGCTGAGCTCTGAATGCTGCTGCTCTGGGACTATAGTCCTTTCCTACTGCTGTTGGAACTAATCAGCACAGACTCAGTGGCTTAAACAACACAGCTGTCTCCCCTTACAGTTCTGGAGGTAAGAAGCCTGAAATGGGTCTCACTGGGTGAAAATCCTTGGCTTACAGTCCCCTCCTCCTCCTCAAAGGCGGCAACAGAGAGTAAGTCCTCATGTGACATCACTCTGACTTCATTTGCCTCCCTCTTCCATTTTTAAGGACCCTGGGACTTAACCAGAATAAGCCTGGACACTCTCCCTTTCTTACGGTCAGCTGATTAACCACCTGCTGTAAATCCCATCTGCTGCCTTAATCCCCTTTATAACATATTCACAGGTTCTGGGGATTAGGACATGGACATCGCTGGGCTGTTATTTTGTCTACGGCAAGGACCAGCTCCTGATCTGCTCCACCCTCTACGCTTGTGCTCAAGGCTTGGTCTCTTGGGTTTGTTTGTTTTTTCACCATTTTAACTGACAGTTCAGTGGCACTAAGTACATTCACATGGTTGTACAACTGTCACCACCACCCATTATCCAGAACATTTTTCTTCTTGCAAAACTGAAACTCTGTACCCATTAAACAACAACTATCCATGATTCTGCCTTTTTTTCCCCTCTATGAATTTGACGACTTTAGGTACTTGTTTCACTTAGCACCGTGCCCTCAAAGTTCATCTTTGTTGTCACACGTTGGCCTCTTGCTTTTGTAACAGCTCCTACTCCTGGTTCTACTCGTCCACCCCAAAGCTGTCTCCTCCAGGAGTGGCATTTCTGGCTAAAAGTTTGCAAGTAAGTGTTTCAGAGATTTAAGAAGACCACAGTGCAGTGTGGTGTGATGGTGCTGACTGTGGTTCAGAGTGCTGTTCTGGGATCGCAGGGCACTGGGTTCCAATCCATGCCCAGCTCTTCATTAGCTACGTGACTTCCAATCACCAGCCAGCACTCCTGGAGCTCCAACGATGTGCCAGTTACTGTGGAGGCACACGGGGCATAGAAGCTGCTCAGCACAGTGCCCATAAGTGTTCAGTGAATGCTAGTTCAAAAAGGGAGTCAGGAGAGGGGCAGAGTCAAGTGGCAAACCCCTAGGGTTCCACATGAACTTCTCATTAGGAGCCTTAGGGAGCTGTGGTCAGGAGTTCTGAATCCTGGCAGAAGAGAATACACAAAATTATAGCAGTGTTTCCTAAGATGTCAGGAGAGGCTGTGCTTGGGACAAACTTCAAAAGGTATACCAGAGAGCAGAATCAAGTCAAGAGTGACATGCACGTGGGAAAGGAGGCAGGGAGGCCAAGGTTCACCTTTCAAAGCTGATTTAAAAACAAACAAACAAAAAAACTCCTCCTCCAGGAAGCCTTCCAGGATTAAATCCAAAAAAACTCTATTAACTTTCATAGATTCCTCTCCATACAGCAAGAGGCAGCTGCCCTGACCACCCAAGACTAGGGAGCCCCAGTCCTGAAAACCACAGTCAACAGTGACAGTTATGTCATCAGAGAGGTGTGGATCCTTCAAGTCTCTTTCAATTTGGCTCTGATGTTTATGACACATGTATGGTTTTTTTACAGGCAAGTTTACCCTTTTGATTATATACTGAAGGCAGCTACTAAGATGAATTTTTATTCTGGACCACATTCTCCTGGACATGTGGGGAGCTGGCCAGGGCCAAATGGGCTACAGAGTATCCCCCCATGGCAGCAGAGAGTGGGTAACACCAGTGAAAAAAGGCTGAGTGAGGAGGGAGAGCAGATTCTGAGGTCAGGGCTGCCCTAGCTGGTCCTGAAAGCTGCTGTGTGGACCTGCCAGGGGGTGCTGGGTGGGACAAGAGGAGGCAGAAGATATCTTGGTCTCTGCTCACTCCACTCCCTGCCACTCAGAGAGGCGGGCAAGGCTGGGGAGTGGTGAGAACAGCCTGGAGGTGCCCTGGACCACTTTCTCTAGGTGGAAGCATCTTTTGTCCTGGTGAGAACATCCCATAATCACAGCTATCTTCCCAAGTAACCAGTGCTTTTTAGCCCTGTAATTGGGCCACTGCTGGGGAGAGAGGGCAGTTTAGAAGTGACTCGAGGAACACAGGAGGGAGGGCTATTTTCCTGGCATTGCAAGGCTGACTCCCACCCATCCCCCATGACTCCCCAGCCCCCATACCCATTCCATCCATCTCTGGCCTGGTGAGAGGCATCTGACTCAAAGGCTTTGCCCGGGCACATGTTTTATTTTCCTTAGAAGCTAGGGTCTGCCAAGGGAACAGGGCGGCTGATGACCAACCACATCAGGGAAACCAGATCTCGGGAGATGCTGTCCCCAACAGAGCCACTGCCTCAGGCAAAGGATGACTGGACAAACCAGGTGGACGAAACTGTCTAACCCCCAGGGAACAATCCCAAACGGCTACCCTACCAGACTTGTATGTGTTCTGGAAATGCCAATATCATTCTTAGAAAGAAAGAGGGATATGAATCTGCCGAAAAATGTGCACATGAGTGTGGTTGTGCACGAATGTGTGCATGAATGTGTGTGTGTCTGCCCTGGGCCTCGTGTGGACACTGCAGGCAGAGGTGCAGTTGGACACATGGGCTCTGGACTCAGGGTCTGTGTCCTTGTTTGGTCAATTTTGATGAACTTGGTTCACCAAACATTGATCGACTTGGACAAGTGCCTCAACCTGCTATGCAGATATGTTAATAGCATCTAACTTATGCAACCACTGTATTTATTAAATAAGCTAATATGTAGAGAACACTTAATGCTTGGTATATGAGTCTCACTCAATAAATGTTGCTCTTTTTATTTTTGTTTATTTATCCAGGTCAGCTGGCTGAAAAGGGTCACTTCTTCCTGACTGCAAACTGAGGCAAGCAGGCAGCCTTGGAGGTCTCCAGACTTAAGCCAAATCCAACCATACATTTGGCATAGACACAAGACCTGTGCTTTTAAGTTGATTCTCCAGTGCATAAGAAGGACCTTCAGTGAAACACCATCCCTAGAGTCCATGTACTGGGACCCTTTTACATACTCGACCACCCTGTAACAAGATCTTTCAGATACGTCATCAGCCAGAACCTTTAAAACTGGTCCAACCCATTCATCTTACCATGGCTTGACTGCAGGGAGATGGCTGAGTTGACTGTAGAGCCCACAGCTTTAGCTTTTGGATTATTTGTGCAACCACCTGTTTCCCTTACTCCCAGGTAATTGAATTGCCTGTTTTCACTCATTTATGTAGCAAGATACCTACATAAACGAAATCATTTTAATATCTTCTCTTTATTTGGTTGTAATTGCTCGGAGAGAGAAAAAAAACACGTCCTTTCCTCCTGGGAGATGTGAGTCTTTAGTATGATGGATACAACGAGTGGAGGATTTTAGAGATACAATTGGTGATAATAATAATGAAATACTAAATAATAATTATATCGGCAACAATACTAATGATAATGATGAAGCTGGGAGGACTGCTGTCTTTTGCTGGACACTTACACGTGCCAGGCACCGGACTCTGACCTTTGTTGGCACTAGCTCATCTAATTAGGGCACAGGAGCAGAACTGCCTCTTTGCTGCACACTGATGGGCAAACTTTGCCCATCCAGGTGTGCGGAAGAGGTGTGTCCAGAAGGCCTGGCTGAAGAACCAGAGAGCACGTGCACGTCCTCCTGGAACCCCAACCTCATCCCAATCCACAGGGAGAACAGCGAGCCTGCCCTTGGCACAGAACACCCCCAATCCACTTTTCAAATTACCCAGACACACACATGCCCCCTATGTAATTATCCCAACAAATGTGCTAAAGGAAAATAAACTCTGCAAGACTGCCTTACAAAAATAGCAAAATGCACAGCACAGGCCTGCTCTGTATAATTCATGCAGGAAACATGGAAACATCTTATCCTGATAAATTGTGCTTTCTGTGAATTTGCTGATTATACACACACACACACACACACACACACACACATGCTTGCACGCAAGCACAGACTGCCTCTGCAAAGCTTGTATTTGATAAGAAGATGAGGACAGCCCAAGACTGAAGACTGGCTGTGCCCTGGGGAAGCTGTCAGTTGAGGGCCCAGAACCTGAGTGGCTAGATGGGTGACCACTTTCTGGCAGCCTGGGCATGTCTTCCAGTTCAGGCTTTTCAGGTCCATGACTTTAGCAAGTCCCTGTTACATGCCCATACTGGGGGAGCAAAGGGATCACAGGAGTAGGAGTCTGGTGGAGGAAGCAGGCCCCTGAACAGATGAAAACAGGACCAGATATGCATGATCATGGTGCTGAACTGGAGGATGAGGTGGGCTTCTTGAAGGACGGGTAAGAGTCTTGAAGGATGAGGGTGGCGCCCAGGGGAGGAGAATGGGTGTGGCATTCTAGGTAGAGGGAACAGCTGGAGCAAAGGCTCTGGACACCAGGAAGTGGAGGGTGGACCATGAGCTTGGCATCATGGAGTCATGCAATGGGACAGACAGGAGCTGGAGCTGGAGTGCTAAGGGGCAGGCAGAAAGGAAGAGAAGGCCCCAGCCATCATGCCAGGTGACCTCCCCACTTGGCCACTGCATAAGGCCTGCTCGGATGCCCCCTACTCAAGGAGATCCTCCCTATGCCACACCTCGACTAGATTACAGCTCTCGCCAAAACCCTTGGCCCTCCTTCCCTTTCCATCATGGTGCTTCTAGTTCCACCTGGAGCCATAGAAATTATCCTGTGATATTTGGGTCACTGTCTCCCCAACTAGACACTGTGGGCTTTCTCTTCACCCAGTGCCTTGTGCAGTTGCTGGTACTTATGAGTCACTCAATAAATGCTTATTAAATGAATGAACGGGTAATGAATGGTTATTGCAACCCATTGTGGGATGGCTGGGTGGGGGTGAGATTGGGGACCAGCTGGGAGACTAATGGAATAACTTTGCCTGAAAGATGATAAGGGTCTGAAGCAGAGAGCAGGGAGTGAACAAGTCAACCTGGTGGCAAGGCAAGACCAATAGGCAGGCGTTGCTGGATCTGGGTGTTGGTGGAGAAGCTATCTGCATAAGTCCTAGGCTGGGCTCGCTTCCTGGATAGGGCAGGTGCTGGGCCATTGGCCCAGATGAGGAACAGGGAGAAGGAGCAGGACTGAGGAGGGAAGGGGTGGGTGGATTACATCACGGTCACAGTGAGTCTGAGTTCCAGGATGCTCAGGGCATCCTTTTCCTGGAAATAAGTCCTGTGATGCCTCTGGCCACCTCTGGCACCCCCTCCCCAGGCAGCATTAGCATCCATGCTGACCCTGCTGAAGCCAGAGCAGTCCCTGCGCTTTTCCATTCCATCAGCCCCACCCGGGGTCACCAGACTCCCTGGGGAAGGCGGGTGCAGGCCTGGCCGACAAAGACTGCTGGTCTTAACAGGAGGATGAAAAGGATGTCTGCTGTATAAATGGAATTCAAGCAGACTCCCTGGACAGGCTGGCTGGCTGGCTGTTCCACACCAGTGCTCATCACTTTCAGAAACTTTCTCCTTTGTTATAATCAGTCTGTGCCTGGAGGTGGAGATGGGACTAACGCTGCAACCATCTGTGGGACACACGAGGCAACAGCAGGGTGGAGCTGTTTCTAGCTCCCTCTCCAGCTAGATTCCCAGGAAAATTCAAGGAGAAGGGTGTGTGTGTGCTCAATCATTGACTCTTTGTGACCCCATAGACTGTAACTCAACAGGCTCCTCTGTCCATGGGATTCTCCAGGCAAGAATACTGGAATGGGTTGCCATTTCCTTCTCCAGGGGATCTTCTTGACCCAGGGAGCAAACCAGTATCTCCTGCATTGCAGGCAGATTCTTTACTCATGAGCCACTGGGGAAGCCCAGTGGCTTCTAGAACCTGGGGTGTGACTCCCAGCCTGGAAATGAGTCAGCAGCCTCACTCTCCATGCCCTGGGCCTGCCTGAATACAAACACACACGCACACGCAGCAGAGATGCTGAGATGGAGGGCTGAGATAGGGGTCTAGAGCAATCGCCCCACCCCACTCAGCCTGCTCACCCCGTCGAGTCAGTATTTCTGAAGTTCCACATTAATCATGCTGCCCTCCTACTCAACAACCTTCAATGGCTCCTTATTGCCTTTGGGATGAAGCTGAAGTCCAAAGCCCAGGGTTCAAAGCACCCTTCAGGCTGACCTCAACCCACCTTCCCAACCTTTCAATTTACTCCCTACCTCCCTGCATGAGAGGACTTCACGGCAGCCCAGTTGGTCTCCTCACTGCCTTGAGGTCTCAGAAAAAGACAGAATCATAAATGGTTAGGGTTGCAAGGAACCCTCCATTTGACAGACAAGGACCCAAGAAGGTAAGTGATTTGCCTCCAACTAGGGTGTGTGCTGGAGAAGGCAATGGCACCCCACTCCAGTGCTCCTGCCTGGAAAATCCCATGGATGGAGGAGCCTGGTAGGCTGCAGTCCATGGGGTCGCTAAGAGTTGGACACGACTGAGTGACTTCCCTTTCACTTTTCACTTTCATGCATTGGAGAAGGAAATGGCAACCCACTCCAGTGTTCTTGCCTGGAGAATCCCAGGGACAGCGGAGCCTGGTGGGCTGCGGTCTATGGGGTTGCACAGAGTCGGACACGACTGAAGCGACTTAGCAGCAGCAGCAGCAGCAGGGTGTGTGCTGAGTCTAAAGAGGCTTGTTCATTCATTCATTCAACATGTACTATACGCCCATTCCCTGACAGCCACTATCCTGGTTCACATAAAATTTGGAACCCACCCTTAGCCATTTATTTAGTAGATGTTTTCAAGGCATCTTCTATGTGCCAGGCTGGGCACGGGATGCAATGGCAAACAGTACAGAGAAGTCCCGCATCCTTGGAGAGTTGAGGAACTACACAATCAATAAAGATGTATGACAGGCGGTGATGAGTGCTGTGGAAAAGGACAGCTAAGGGACGGGGACAGAGAGTGATGGCAGAGAGGCACATTTTACTGAGGATGCTTGCAGAAGTGGGTGTTTGAGCAGAAAGCTGAAACTACTGAGAATTCCCTGAGGGAAGAGTGGTCCAGGGAGAGGAAGCGGCGATCAGAGAGGCCCTGAAGCAGGAGAAGCTCCACTAGCTGGGAGCTGAGCAGGGAGTGAAGAGCAACACCAACAACCTCAGAGGAGAAGTGGGAGCATTCCAGTTGGGGTAAGGACTTTGGTGCTTACTCTAAGTGGGATGAGATTCTGAGCAGCAGAGAGGTGTGAGCTGACTTGGATGGAGGAAGGAAGAGTCAGACAGATGAAATGCAGAGTGACAAGAGCACAGCAGCAGTGGGGCAGGACCAGGCAAGTTTCCCCAACCAGCTTCCAAGTAGGATGGGCAGGTGTTTAGGCAAGAGAAGTGTGTGTGTGTGTGTGTGTGTGTGCGCGTGCACGCGCGCGTGTGTGCACATGCATGTACATGTGTGTGATTAGTAGGGGAGAAAGAAAAGGAGAAGAGAATAATAACTAAAAATAATAGCCAAGAATTATTAAGGACTCAGTACACACCAGGAACTGCTAAGCATCAATTCATATAAAACTCCATTCTCCCATTTTACAGATGACAAAATCAAGGCACAGAGAAATGAACCTGTTGAAGACCATGCTACTAGTAATGATCAAATGGCACAGAAATGCAGGCAGTCTGGCTGCAGAGCCTGTATTGCTAACCCCCCACGTGATATACCAGAGTGGGAAGTGTTCCAGGTGGAAATGAGAGGGGCAAGGCAGTGGTGGGGGGCAGGCATCTGGAGCAAGGAGGGCTCTGGCACTTTCCCTCGTTTGAACAATGTCCCAGAGTTATGGAAGCTCAGGCCAGGGCATGGGCAGATGGGCTGTGTGTGGGTGGAAGTGGTCATGGCTCAGTCCCAGGTAGGGGGACCTAGAGCCTGAAGGGGTTCCCAACTGCAAGCCTTTAGATCTTGGCTACTCAAAGTGGCCTCCAGACCATCAGAAGTGGCATCGCCAGGGAACTTACTAGAAATGCAGAACCTAAGCCCCTCACCCAGACCTCGGATTCAGAATCTGTGTTTCAGCAAGATCTTCAGGAGATTTATTGCAGACCCAGTAATATCAGTGAAGCCCTGCTCTGATCTCAGGAGAAACATGGTTTCAAGAAATCCTTCTCCGATAGCCCCCCGGCCCACATGATCTCAACCTATAATCTTATTCTCTCAAACCAGCTTCAAATCCTCAATCGTTCTCAAAGTCACATCGTAAATCACCTTCGGAAAGTGAAATACTCGCAGGGTCAGCTGCTCCCCAGCCCTGGACAATGACGTCAGAACCCAGGTACTAGGTCTGCAGCATTTTCTGTTGCTCTTTGCTGTTGTTTGTTTGTTTTAAAAATATTTACTTATTTGGTTGTAGCAGGTGTTAGTGGCAGCGCTCAGGATTTCCCATCTTCGTTGCTGCAGGCAGAATCTTCCGTTGTGGCATAGGAAATCTTAGTTGTGACACGCAGGATCTAGTTCTCCTGACCAGGGTTTGAACCCTCGCCCCTTGCGTTGGAAGCGCAGAGTCTTAACCACTGGACCACCAGGGAATCCCCGGTATTTGTTTTTTTAACGTCCCCTCAGCCCCAACTCCACAGTGTCTCCATCTTACCATCCAGTCTTTGAACCCTTGATGTAACCAAACATTCCATGTCTCTCTCCTTTGATAAAAGTCCCAGGAGACTTTTTACAGGATTACATCTGTCTAAGTTACTGCTGTTCTCAGCTTCTAGAACTCCGCCTGGCACAAGGAAAGCAGGAAGGAGGAGGGGAAGGAGTGGGGAAGGGCAACCCCATCTGACAAACTTACCTACGAAGAGCAGCGCCTGCTGCTATTTCTGATATAAAAGGAAAGCGGAGTCACTGCCGAGATGCTGACCAACTTCACTCATAAAACCCGACCCATGTGTCTCCCCATCTTACTCGCTATGGAGGCCACCCAGGGAAGGAAGCAGCCCAGCTGGGTGTCGGCTCAGCCTGTCACCAGAGGGCATGGTTAAAGATGAAGAGTGCCGTGGAAACGGGGAGAGGAGGCCTGGTGCTGCTGTCTGTGGGGTTCTCTCCGAGGCCCCTTCTTCTAACCACCCTCACACGCAGTGGGGAGACAGAGGTCCTCTGTGTAAGATGACTTGGGAGCCCCTGGGCCCAAACCCTGACCCACCTCCCAAGGGCTGGGTCATGGCTCCAGATCCACTCAGGTTTCTATATGGAAACAAATCAGGACCTTGTTTGACCCCAGAGTACACATTATTTTCCTCTCTCGCTAGAGCAAACTTCTCTCCCATCCCTTCTGGAGAGGTTCATTTAATAGCGTGTGAAATGAAATGTCAACAAGAATTAGAACAAATGGCATGGTAATCCCCAGCAGATGACGGGCAGCCAGGGGCAGGCTAGCTCCGATGGCCTCGAGCCACAGGGACCAGCCTGGGGGACCCCAGCCCCAGCTCTGGGAGCGGGGACTTCTAGGCACACCACCTCCCTGCTTGCGGCTGGAATACAGTCTTTGAGCTCTGACAGCAGATTAAAAACTGCCTTTGACATTGGAAACAGATTTCCTCTGACACACAATTAGCAAGGACAAGTGTTCCCTGGGGCGGGACCCGAGAGCCCCATTAGTCAGCCCATCAGGGGTCATGTGGATGGGGGGCTATCCGGACCAGAGCCTAGACCTGCTGCCAGGAATCATCAGTTCACTTTGCCTGGCATTGGCCCGCTGCTCTTCACGACCCCAGCATCTGTCAGCTCGCCTGCCCAGGGGGCTCAAAGGTGTGGGAGAAAATTGCCTCTGCCCTCTGCTCACCTGCACCACAAAGGGCACAAGTCAGGCTCATTTAATTTGACCATGGAAACAATGGCTGCTGATTGGATGCTTACCCCAAGCTGGGTCCTAGGCTTAGAATGTTGCGTACGTTATTCTTTTTAATCGGTTCATTCATTCACATGTATTTACTGTCTACTATGTGAAAGGCGCTGTTCTAGGCACAGCAGTGGACAAATCCCTGCACCTGGGGAGTTTACATCTGTGTGGGCTCAGGGGAGGAAGATGAATAAGGGAAAGGTAAATCAGGGGCTTTCTCTGAAATCTGGGGAAGGCTCTCTGTACTCACAGAGGCACAGTCATCAGGGAGACAGGTTCAAGAGCTCCAGGCTCTGTACATGTCCTTGCGGGACAGCTCTGGATGTGCCTAAATAGTCCCTCCAGGATCCCCATGGGATTGAGCCCAAATTGACCCCAGGAAAACCAGCTCACAAACCTCCATCACCGTCCCTTCTCCCTTCCTTTCTCGCTCACACCTGCCCTCTGCAGTTGCTGCCCACATGCTGTGGTACCCAGGTCTTAGGCTGTGTTTTCAGGGGACCCAAGTTTAGACAAGATAATATATAGTAGGGAGGAAACGAAGCAGGGAAGGGAGGGGAGATTCCATTTTAAGTCAGAAAAGATCATCAGCATCTCCATCTTTCTAGATGCAGAAACAAGGCTCTGGCCTCAGCTTTCTTAAGTTGGCTGCAAGGTGGTAGAGCTGGGCCTTCCTGCCTTCTTTCTTGGGTGGAGGTGTGTGCTCTTAAGACCAACTCTGCCAGCTGGAGAAGAGACGGGAGGCACCTCTCAGGAGACTAGGGCAGGAAAACTTTGAGCAGGGATGGGATGCCAGCAGTTGGGAAGAAAGAAGAGCTGGGCAGGGTGCCCTGGGATGGGGAATGAGTGTTGAACATGGGGGAGTGGGGGTCACATTTCAGACTGGCCGGAGGGGAGGCTATTCTACCGGAGAAGGGAGTGGTGAGAAAGCTGTGCCCCAAAGTGGGCTCAGACTCAGCAGAGGATCCTGGTTGAATCCCGGTCCATAAGAATGATAGCAAACAGGGCAGAGGCACCCTGACTCCTGTTTCCACTCAGCTCTTTCTCCATGGAGACACCACCATGCCCACTTAACCCACAAGTATGGCCCCAGCACCTCTCCAGCACACAGCACTGGCAGGGAGGCTATAAAGCTGGAGGAAACCTAGATACTGGTTCATGGAGTACTCTCATTTTTCAGGGGAGGCAGCTGAGGCCCAGAGAGGGAAAGCGATTTGTCCGAAGTCACACTGTCAGACAGGAGCAGAGCGATCAAGGGCCCCAACATTTACTCCAGGGCTGCGATGTCCTTTCTTTCTCCAGAGAGGGGTTATATTTGCATGACATGGTGCCTGCTCGAGGCTCCTATGGGCTAGAACCTGGAGGAAGGAGGCTGGTGAGAGCAAGGGGCCATCCAGATGCCTCCACGGCACTTAGAGATGCAGCAGAATTAACAAAGTGCTATCACTCTGCCCATGAAGCAGGCCAGGCAGGCATCACTCACCCCACTTCACAGGGGAAGAGTCAGAGACTCAGGAATTCTACCCAGGCTGGGAAAGGCATGGCCAGGGTCCAAATCTGGGAACTCTTGATTCCAAGTTGCAAGCTCTTTCCAATTACTCTGAGCTAAGCCCAACCGGGGCCTCACAGTGATTACCTTTCATTAGCTTCAGAAAAGCCTCTGCTTTGGTGAGTTTCATAAAGGACTAAATCTGTCAGGAAAACATAAAGACAGGGCTCTCATCCATCTTCTCGACAACTATTTATTAGACTTATTATTATGTAAATACAAAAGAGGAGGGGAAAACTACATTAAAAATCCAATCTGGCTGCCTCTGCAGGCAGGGGGGAGATGGCAAGGGAGGTAGAAGGAGGACTGGGTCCGTCTGTCCCCTGCGGAGGCCCTCCGGGCGGCCTGGCCCAGTGGGTGCCTGGGGGATGGGAAGGTGGGACGCAGAGGAAGTAACTGCTGCACCACTCGACACAGGCCATTGTCATTCCACTGGTGGTAAATGAAAGGGTGGGACATAATGAAAAAGCCGAACGTGGCCCTTGATGACAGCAGCAGGAGAGCAGCTTAGTTGGGCCCCAAGAGGCCCTTCCCCAGGGGCCCAAGGCACAGGGGGAGCCCAGCCACTCCTCCTTGGCACCCGTGCCTGGCCCCTGGGGCCGCTCAGTGGCATCTGTGAGGGCACGTGCGTGGCAGCCCCGTCATGGATCTGCTCATGAGTTGTCCCTGCCACCCTTTGTTGCCAGTGTCGGTTCACTGGTCTTTGTGTATCCCCCACAGAGTCTGGCATACATAAGGAATCCAGTCAGTGTTCCTTCTTGAACGTGTGAATACATTCCCTGGAGGCGACTGTGCTCCAAGGAGAGGGAAAGGAAATCAAATATGGGCATTTCAGCTTTTACCACTGTGGGGTGAGCCCCACAGCATAGGGAATAGCAGCTCCAGGCTCCACAGTGCCCCGAAGCCCACCTCGACCTGGACCCCAGCCTGCTTCTGCCGCTCCACCTGAGTGCTGTGACAACAGGGCTGAGTATACATCCCAGTGCCAGCATTGCAGCAACACACAGTAGGTCTTCAACAGGGGAAGGAAGGCAGGAAGGAGCAGAGGTGGGCTGAGTCCTGAATCACAGCCCCCTAAAACACACACTGGGCACCCCTGATGGCAGCAGGTGTCAGCCTGCCCGGGCACCGCCAACAGCACACGATACACAGCAGGGTCACCGCTGGCCTTTCTGCACCAATCAGAATGAGGCAGCTGCCGCCAGAGTGGGCACCTGTCCCTGTCTGTACCCCAGGCACAGGGGCTCAACCATTTGTAGTAGTAGTCCTGTGTGGTTCAAGTGACACAGGAGGCATTTCTGGGGGAACACACAGAAGACAGGTCCACACTGGATTACTGGAGCAGTCTAGAAAACACAGTTCAACCTTCAAGGTCAGGGGCATAAGCCATGGGTCCTCAGTTATCTCCCACTAATGAAACCCTGCCAGTTCTGACTGTCATACTGAGAAACTGACATTCATAAGCCACTCCCTTTCATCTTCACAGCTATCTCATGAAGCAGGCACTGTTAATACTCATTCACAGATGAGCCAACTGAGGCTCAGGGAAGGTTGAAAGCATGCCAAAGTCACGACTGGTAAATCCTAAGCTGGAACTTGAGCCCAGGTGGTCTGAGGGCCCTGGCAGCCGTGCTGGTTGACTCAGGGAGGCTGTTTGTACAAAAACAGCTCAGGCCTCAGCCATATCTTAACCTCATCCCTTCTTCAATTCCTCATAACTCTGAGGTTCCAGAGTCCTTGCCTGGACTGGCTTTTGCATTCAAGTAGCAATGGCACCCCACTCCAGTACTCTTGCCTGGAAAATCCCATGGATGGAGGAGCCTGGTAGGCTCCAGTCCATGGGGTTGCTAAGAGTCAGGCACGACTGAGCGACTTCACTTTGACTTCACTTTCATTTATTGGAGAAGGAAATGGCAACCCACTCCAGTATTCTTGCCTGGAGAATCCCAGGGACAGAGGAGCCTAGTGGGCTGCCGTCTATGGGGTCACACAGAGTCAGACACAACTGAAGCGACTTAGCAGCAGCAGCAGCAGCTCGGCAGCTGTTTGTCTTGATGGGTAAGAACCTTGAATGAGGTCCTGGGTACTGACCAGTGGTGGGAGTTTAAAACAACATCTGCTAAGAAGTCACCTTTCTGCATTGCCTGATGCCTGAACCAAAAGGGTCCCTCGAGGGCTTAGAGTACTGGCTCCACGGCCTCCCACCATACGGTCAAGTAGCCCAAAGAGCATGAATTCTAGTGTCAGCTGGGCTGGGCTTGAGTCCTGGCTCCATCACTTTACTAACTGACCTTGTAATCTTGGGCAAGCCTCAGTTTCCTCATGTGAGTAAAGTAATATTACCCACCTCACTCGGTATTGTGAGGATTAAATGAGCTAATGTGTACACAGCCCCAGGCCAGTGCTTGGCACATAGTAGGTACTCAATATATAGTAGCTATTCTCTCTTTTGTAATTTTATTTATTTTTGACTGTGCTGGATCTTCAGTGCTGTGCAGGCTTTTCTCTAGTTGCAGCAAGCAGAGACTACTCTCTAGTCGTGATGTGCAGGCTTATCATTGAGATGACTTCTCTTGATGCAAAGCACCAGCTCTAGGCTGTGCGGGCTTCAGTTGTTGCAGCATGCGGATTCAGTAGTTGGCTCTCGGGCTCTAGCGCACAGGTTCAATAGTTGTGGTACACAGGCTTAATGGCTGGGCATGTGAACTTCTCAGATCAGGGACTGAACCCCTGTCTCCTGCATTAGCAGGTGGATTCTTTACCACTGAGCCACCAGGGGAGTCCAGTATCCATTATTCTTAAAAAATTATCAGCTCAGCTGCCCCATGGAGTCTTGTAAGTGTGGCAAAGTGTTATGGGGGCAATAGCAGACCCATGCCCAGTGCAGTGGGGACACCAGAGATGAAGGGATGTGTGTGTGAGAGAGAAGGGAGGGGAGAGTCTTGGAGAAGGTCAAGAAGGGCTTCCAAATCCCCTGTGTGAGCTGGTGTTCAGGTGGTGGACAAGGAAGAAGGTGTTCCAGAGAAAGTGAACAGGGCAGAGAGCCACATATCCCAGGGGCTGAGCACAGACAGGGCTGGGAGCTGCTTGGCGCTCTCCATGGTACTTGCTGAGTAAACAAGATGGGAGACATGCTGTCTGCATCCTTCTCCCCTTCAGTGGAAGAAGCCAGCCAGACTCTTGTTGACAACAGGTTGAGGCCACCAGCCCAGGCCTGCTGGGGCTCCCCATCCGGGCCCCAGGACCATCTGGTTTAACGCATGCTTGTTTCCTCCTTCTCTAACTTCCTTGTAATACTCCCCCAGAGACTTGTAGGTCATTATTAAATACTAAGAAGTGAGAATTCAGAAGGTTGCGCTGCTCTTCATATTTGCAAAGGACTTATCCACATCCCGTCAGAGCTGTTCTTTGTCCCTACACCCCATCCTGCATGGGAAACGAGTCATGGGGGACCCAATGGATGGGCAAGGCGAAGCAGACAGCTGTTTACTGGCAGATTCATAATTCAGTTAACCAGTCAATAACAAGTACATAAGGTAGGACTGTATGAATCTGGAACTCTGTCAGGCTCCATAGATATAACGTCAAATTGAGGGCGAGACCAAGCAGGACTGAGGCTGAGTTGCAGGTAAGTGACGTGCCTTGCCCGGTTTCTGTGTTCTGGATAACCAGTTAGCCATTTGTTAATTTATTCAACATGTGAGTGACTGCCATGTGTCATGAACTGTTCTAGGTGCTGGGGATTTGGCAGTGAAAAAAAACAAGGTTCCTGCCCTCATGGAGCTCATGTTCCAGCAGGGGAGACACACAATGCATGAATAAAACATTTGTCCAGCATGTTCAAGTTTATAATACACTTTTTCCAACATGTGTCAATCCTCCCTTCAGTCCTGTGATGACTGTATTTTTGTTATTTTCATTTAATAGATAAAGAAATGAAGACTCAGAGAGGTTAAGTGACTTGTCCTAAATCACACAGCTAGTAATCAGTGAGACTAGGATTCAAACCCCAGTTTTCAGACACATGAGCTCATGTGTTCTTTAGGCAATACTCTGTCAGGACAATGGTATTATCAGAGGAGCTAAAGGGAGAAGGGGTATTTCTAGTGGGAGCTTTCCTTCATCTGTCTGGAACTTCCAAGGGGGATGCTGAGGTTCGGAGGAACTCTGCATATTCCCATAATGGTTGACAAATAACCTACGGTAGACCAGATGTCTAAGAATTCACAGGGACTGTGAATTTGTGGCTTGGAGTCATGCTTGTTGTTTGGTTAGTTTTTTATTTATTTACTTGTATTATTTTGTTATGCTTTGTATTCTTTGTCTTGTCTACTATGACATTTCTCCAGTGGGGGCTGTGTATGTATGTATGGGAGGGGCAGGTAAGCGGACAGGGAGAAGTGAGGAATGCTAGGCCTGAACTCACTGGAACCTTGTTCCGCCACCCCTCACTCCTTCCACTGACATCGAGCAGGTTCCCAGGGTGCCCCAGTGTCAAGACTGCACAATGTAAGGCCCGTCCACATGCTCTGGGAAGGCTGCCCACCAGGCTCACTGGACATACGCGTTTGCCTGTGGCCCTGCCACGTGTCTGGCCTGTGCCCTCCCTCACCTGCTCAGCCTCTACAGAAAGATCTATTTCCAGGCACTGCGCTGGTTCTGGGCATGGGGCTCCCCTGCCAGAGATATGCTGTTCCCATCTGTAAATGGCTCCAGTGCCTGGAAAAGTGGCCACAGACGAGTGCTTAGCAGCAAACAGATCACTCCCCACTGAGTCGGTGATTCACCAGGGCAGAGGACCAGCCTCCAGGCACAGGGAGGCAGTAGCCATGGGAGGTGCTGGGAAGGGGCATGGGACTCTGGCCCACACTTAGAACAGATTTATTTCTTCTCCTGTCCGTAGCCTGTCGGGCTATTCTGCTAGTTCTTCAACTTATTTTATTTTTTTCCCCCGAAGGCTGGAGAGAGTTTCCAGCCCAGCTATACAGGGCATTTCCCCAGAGAGGCTTAGAAACCTTGGACCAATTAGTTGGAAGCCTGTGACCAGGGTCTTTTTTACTCTCCCTTCTCAGCAAGCAGACCTCTCCCCTCTGGGAATGGGCCTCCCTACGGCAGGTGCAGGAGAAGAGGGAGGGTGGGTTGAGAGGAAGGGAACGGGGGGAGCAATGAGGGAAAGAGTTTCTGGAAGGGGAGAGCAGGAGGAGGGGAGCAAACAGAGAAGAAAGGCAAGCACACACAGAGAAGAAAACAGAAAGGAGTGGGGTTCGTGCTGTTCCAGTGATCTGTGCCTTGGGGCCTTAATGTCACATTGCGATGCAAGCAGAAAATCAGTAACAAGCATTTCTGGGCCTTGTCCAGGTCATCCAGCACTATGGGAGAGGCACAAGTGTGAAATGCTGCCTTCACCCTGGAGGGGCTTACGATTATGCTAAAGGGTCGGTCTGGTCATCACACGTTCAAGGTCCAACCTGATACAAATAAAAACACTGTCATCTGGGAGTGGAAAATCTGGTGACAGTTCTGACTCCATCGCTCACAGTGAGGTGAGTCTGGGCGTGTGCTGGGCCTCCCTGTGCTGCGGTTTCCCATCTATAGAGTGGAGATGATACTACCTGTCTCAATGACTCTACAGGGCTGTGTTGCTGTTGTTGTTCAGTCACTATGTCCGACGTTCTGTGACCCCATGGACTGCAGCCCGCCAGGTTCCTCTGCCCGTAGGATTCTCCAGGCAAGAATACTGGATTGGGGTGCCATTTCCTTCTCCAGGGGGTATTCCCGACTCAGGGATTGAATCCGTGTCTCCTGCTTGGCAGGCATATTCTTTGTCACTTTGAGTCACCAGGGAAGCCCCTACATGGCCATGGGATCCCTCAAAGAAAACACTCTGAGTGAAAATAAATAGTAAATTCTAAAGCTGGTCAGAAATGCAGGAAACAGAGCAATCAAGGGCTAGATACTGAGTCACTGAGGCCACTCAGAGGACAGTCAGAGTCCTGGCGGCCAGAGCATTAGGCTGGGCTGGGAAGCAGAAAGTCTTCGAAGAGAACATGGAGACTGGTGAGAGGCGGGCAGAGGACACCAGAAGACAGGTGCGGGGTGCGGATATACTTGCATTTGTGGGGTGATTAACAAACAGTTCTCTGTTTGGTTCCTTCGCTTGTTCTCTCTGCCCTCCTCCTTCTCCTACTCCTGGCATTTTAAAGTGATTCCTTCTCCCTAAAACAGGCTATCTTCCTACCCTTCTATTTGATGAAATTTTATTAATACTTCAGGTCTTTTTTAGATGTCATTCCCTCCAAAAAAGTCTTCCTGATTGCCAAGAACAAGTGCTCCAATATGCCTTGTTATTGTCATTTTTTAGTCACTATATCCGACTCTTTGCAACCCCATGGACTATAGCCTGTCAGGCTCCTCTGTCCATGGGATTCTCCAGGCAGGAATACTGAATGGGTTGCTATTTCCTTCTCCAGGGGATCTTCCTGAGCCAAGGATCAAATACAAGTCTTCTGTGTTGGCAGGCAGGTTCTTTACCACTGAGCCACCAGGGAAGCATTCCAACATACCTTAGGTTAGTGTTTTCTAAACAGTTTTACTAGGACCCAAAATAAGAAACATATTTTATATCACCAGACACACAAGCAGGTCAATATACAAAATGGAAACAAAAGTTTTAAAGAAATAACACTTTCCCTCATTGTGGCTGTGATCCCATAATATTGTTCTGTGATATTTTTCTTCTACTCTATTTAATTTTTTAAAAATTGCTGGTCATGACCCACTGAGTTAATTTTATAACCCACTAATGGACTGATCACCCGCTATTGACAACACTGTCTGCCTGCTGCTCCCCCGTCACCACATTCATGCCTCAGATCACCATGAACATCTGCAGCCCCCAGCTGACTGCAAAACCCCTGAAGACAGGCATTTCTCATGCTCTGTGCTCTCTCTTCGGAGAAGGCAATGGCAACCGACTCCAGTACTCTTGTTTGGACAATCCCATGGACGGAGGAGCCTGGTAGGCTGAGGTCCATGGGATTGCTAAGAGTCAGACACGACCGAACGTCTTCATTTTCAGTTTTCACTTTCATACATTGGAGAAGGAAATGGCAACACACTCCAGTGTTCTTGCCTGGAGGATCCCAGGACAGGGGAGCCTGGTGGGCTGCTGTCTATAGGGTCGCACAGAGTCGGACACGACTGAAGCGACTTAGCAGCAGCAGCAGCATGCTCTCTCTTAGACCCAGCCCTGAGCTCCCTGCCTAGTGCCCAGGAGGTGCTTTAAAAACACTGAATGGATTAGTTATTGGATGGAGGGGTGTCTGGCTGGAGCAGAAGAAAATAAAATAAGAGTGGAACAGAATGAGGGCCTTGAAAAGCAGGTGGATAAAGGCGAAATTTAAGAGAACACGTGAGGGCAGAAGTCCCAGGCTGGAGAGGAGGAGGTGCTGGCTGCAGGGACTCACCCTTGAGGGTGTTTGAAGGCAGAGGTAACCAGGCTTTAAGGCAGAGAGCTCTAGAGGTGGCAGAGAAGAAGTGGCAAACAGGAGCCCAAGTCTCTGGCCTGGAGACAAGATGCCTTGTGATGGCTGTCCTGCCTGATCACTACAGCTTAGTAAAGACCCACAGTCACAGCCAATGCAGGGGACACAAGAGATATGGGTTTGATCCTTGGGTCTGGAAGATTCCCTGGAGTAGGGAATGGCAACCCACTCCAGTATTCTTGCCAAGAAAATTCGAAGGACAGAGGAACCTGGTGAGCTGCAGTTCATGGGGTCGAAGAGTCAGACACAACTGAGCACCCACACGTGCACGCATGGTCACAGCTTGCATTTCTTGACCACCTACTATGCCCAGGCACTGCACGGGATGCTTTGCATACTTTCACTGTTTACAACCACAGACCTCAGTAACCCACCCAAGGTCTCACAGCTGGTAAACAGCCTAGCCAGGATTCAAGCGGGATCAGTCCAAGTCCACGGTCCATACACTTTCCCACGTCCCACCCTGTCCACACCTCAGTCCTCACCTCTGCCTCCTATCCATCAGCTTCTATGGCCGACACAGTCCGTGAGATCCCAATTTGTTTAGAACTGGGAATCACATGTAACCATGTGAGTAGAGAGAAGTAGATCATGTGTGTGGCAGAGGGTTGGGTGGGTGTCATGGAGATGGCATGTGCTGACCACCTGAAATGTGGGAATGTCCAAGGGATAAGGAGAACGACATTCATTCATTCATTCACTCATTCAACAAACATATGTCATGTGCCTACTCTGTGCCAGGCACTGGCCAAGGTGCTAAAGGTACATGTAAAACGAAGTTCCCTGCCTTTGTGGAGTTCACATTCTAGAGGAAAGGGGCTGTAGGGACTTCCCTGGTGGCCCAGTGGTTAAGACTCCACGCTTGCAGTGCAGGGGCTGGTGTAATGTTATGGTGGACTTCTTTCATCTCGGCCTCAGACAAGGCTCTGCAGCTCCAGGGACGTGCAAGACCAGCATGCAGGATCCAAGCTGTCCACTCGCCCCAGCCGTGGCTGAGGCAGAGAGAGCAAGAACAAGAACAGGGCTGCCGGAGACAGAAGAGGAGCACTGAAGAGGGGACCCGGTACACTCAGCCTGCTCCCCGTACAGGCTAAGTCAAGAGTGAGGGGCTTGAAGGGGTCCTCTTAGGGAGGTTTACTTGGGTCCTTTGCACTTGGGAGACACAGGAAATTGACATGTACTTCGTGCCTGAATAACCTACAGGTAAAGTGATGGACATGCTCACTAGCAGTTTGGATGATGGAGCAAAGGAAGGTGGCTTCATTGTTATCCTGGGTTTCCAGGCAAAGGAGCACTTCCTGTGGGTGGGAGTGGAGCCCAGCGGGGACAGAGTCAGCCTGAAGGGCAGTGGGCCTCACAGGGAAGTGGAGGGCCCCCACCAAGCCTGCATCAGTGAGGGCATCACACACAAGAGGGGAACTGAGGGTGCTTCCCTGTGACTGTGGGCAAGGGTCTCTTAAGAACCCCAAAAGTGCTGCCCAAGGGAGAAAAGTCAGTATTACACATCTGTAGAGCCTGGAGAAACTCGAGGAAGAACTTCCACGCCCAGCTTTCTGGTCCACCCTGTCCAACTGCTTCAACCTGGGAGGAGAGAAGGAGAGGCCCCAGGAGGGTTTTCCTCTGCCCTCCAGATCCACTGGCCACTGTTCCCCAGCTCCAACAGGAGCCCTCCTCCTTGGACTTAATCAGCAGGCACCCCACTGTCCAGCAGAAGGAACTGTGGGCTACCAAGCCTGGGGGGTGCCAGCCCCTCTGCTTCTGCTCACTGGTGCCCACTCCCCTCAGGCGGCCCCATCCACACAGCTCCTTCTCTTACTTCTGGTAACTTCTTGCCCTGTCACCTGCAGGTCCTGCCAACGCCTTTGGGAAGAGTCCTTTTATGAAACTCCCCTCAACTTTCCAGCTTTTGAGAGCCGTTTGCTTCCTGTTGGACTGGGACTGACAGAGAAGGGAAAGAGGGAAAAACCAGCCACACCACCCACGCTGTTTCCACCAGCAGCAGGCAGAGCCAGGGCGGGAGGCGAATTCACTGGGTGGGCTTCTAAGATGTGACAATTGGACCGAGCTGGACACAGTCATGACAGAAGTGAAGCTGTTTGTATTGCCCAGAAATGACCTAGAAAGTCATGGCACCTGGCCCAGATTTCCCCCAGGGTGGCAAAAGAATAGGCTCCATTGCACAGATTCACGGGGACAGTGGAGACAGAGTAAGCATGCTTTCTCAACACACAGGGCCTGCCCTTGGTCAAGGCCCAACTATTCTCCCAAGCACCGGAGCTGGAATTCCAGTCTAGGTGGTGTGACTCCAGAACCTGTGCTCTAACCACTCTCCTGTACAGTTTCCTGGAAGGCTGGTCCTCATCCATGTGAGGTTCTCTTTAATTTTCAGTGATTATGACAAACCCAGACAGTGTATTAAAAAGCAGAGATATCCCTTTGCTGACAAAGGTTCGTATAGTCAAAGCTATGGTTTTTCCAGTAGCCATGTATGGATGTGAGCTGGACCATAAAGAAGGCTGGGCACCAAAGAACTGATGCTTTCAAACTATGGTGCTAGAGAGAAGACTCTTGAGAATCCCTTGGACAGCAAGGAGATCAAACCAGTCAATCCTAAAGGAAATCAGTCCTGAATATTCATTGGAAGGACTGATGCTGAAGCTTAAGCTCCAATGTTTTGGCCACCTGACGTGAAGAGCCAATTAGAAGAGACTCTGAAGCTGGGAAAGATTGAGGGCCTGAGGAGAAGGGGATGACAGAGGATGAGACGGTTGGATGGCATCACTGACTCAACGGACATGAGTTTGAACAAACTGGGAGATGGTGAAGGACAGGGAAGCCTGGCGTGCTGCAGTCCACGGGGTCACAGAGTCACACACAACAGAGTGACTGAACAACAAGCCAAGCAGGAAAACTTAGGCATCTCCAGCTCCTTCTTTTAGAATTCTATCCCTAGCTTCTGGGTTTCTAATCTAAGTCCATCATCCGGTATATTTCCTTTGATTTCTCTGGAGATGAAACTGAACTTTGGGCCAAAGACTCTGAGCCAGAGTACATGTATAGACTGTCTATGGGCTGGATCCCCTCCTCCCGACCAACTGCTGAATATCTGCCATTCTGCCTTTGATGTCAACCTGGACAGCAGAGTCTGGTGGTGGCCCTGAAGTTGTCCTCAGCTTCTGGTCAGGATGCTCCTGAGTGATTTGAACACTAACTTTCTCAAGTCCAGGCCTTTCTCCCTTCTACCTAGACTCCCTATACCCCCTTCATGTCCCATGTTGTGACCCTCCAAGGCCTTCCCTAAATACCATCCACTCTGAGAATCTTCCCCAGTGGCTCAGTGGTGAAGAATCTACCTGCAATGTAGGAGATGCAGGAGATGTGGATTCGATCCCAGGGTCAGGAAAATACCCTGGAGCAGGAAATGGAAACCCGTGCCAGTGTTCTTGCCTGGGAAATCCATGGACAGAAAAGCCTGGTGGGCTACAGTTCATGGGGTTGCAAAAGAGTCGGGCACAACTTAGCAACTAAACAACCACCAAGAATCCTCCACACCCCAGAAGGGGAAGTCACCTCCTCCTCAGTGATCTCCTCCGCAGGAACTGGCCACACTTCTATTACCACTGTCACACTGCATCATAATGCTCTGTCTACATGGGCATCTCCCTCAAGAGAACGTTCATCTGTGTCTAAGGGTTTCCACATCTTCAGTGTCTGGTATGAGGCCTGACATGTGAAGGCTCAACAAAGGTTTTGAGAATCAATGAATCAATGAGAGAATGAATTCTTTTAGCTTTTGAATCAAATGGACTAAAGAGCCAACACTTATGAAACACCCTAGAGGTGGCCAGCACTGTGCTAGGCACCATAGGAGGCTACCTCAAGGATAAAGGAACCATTCCCACCCTTGAAAAACCATCTGGCTGGGGAGACAAAGGTAATTAACACACAAGGAGTACTAGCATGGTGGTAACAGGGACCAGCGCTTATGGAGTGCTTGCCAAGTGCCAGGCTCTTCCAAGAGAGTTGTTGTCATTATTTAGTCACTCAGTCGTGTCTGACATTTTTGTGACCCCTTGGACTGGAACCTGCCAGGCTCCTCTGTCCATGGGATTCTCCAGGCAAGAATACTGGAGTGGGTAGCTATTTCCTTCTCTAGGGGATATTCTCCACCCAGGGAATGAACCTGCATCTCCTGCATTGCAGGCAGATTCTTTACCAATGAGCTACCTGGGAAGCCCTCCAAGTGAGTTACTAGGTGGTAACTCAACTTAGCTCTCATAACTACCCTATGAAGAAGTTGCTGTTATTATCTCTAATTTACAGATGAGGCAGGAACTACAGCTGCAGCCCCTCAGCTAGGAGGGGTATGCTGATCCTGACCAGAGTATTCAACATACTGCAAAGACTGCAGAAGTAAAGAGAAGAGGGACATGCTTGTGGGCTGGAGTAGTCAAGGAACATTTTGAAAGATTGGCAGGATCTGAGCTGAGTCATGAGTCCCTGTCTCCCGAACGTTTTCTCCTGCCCTGCTGGGGTCCAGGACCCTCACCCCCATGCATCTGGAGCCCTGGGGAAGACCACTGCTATTAGATGACTTTGTGAGGGCACTGATGGCATCGGCACTCCTGGGGCAGCCGATGCCCCAGCTCCCGCCAGACACCTCCCCAGTTCTGGAGCCAAGGGGGCAGGAACCCACAGCAGCCGCTGATTAATTTCCACTGACAAGAGGTTGCGTCTTCGGCAAGCACGGTATTAAATAGCTCCTTTTGATCATAATTAAGTTTCTCTCGGGCTGATGCTATAAATAGCCATGCCCTATTGATTGGAGGGTCTGGGCTGTGAGCTCAGCATCCTCTGGGAGCCTTTCCAGGCTTGGCCTGGGCTCTCGAGTCCCACTTTTCTCTTCCTGACATGCAGCATTCCTAATTTCAAGGGCAGGTGCAGCCAAACACCAGGCTTGGGTTTGGCTAATTTTTCCAATCTCCTCCCCCCTCCCACTGCCATTCCAGCTGAAGCCAGGGTTGACTCATTGGGTTATGTGGCTTCCCAGGTAGAGACCTCCATGAGCAGGACACCTGGTGTCTCCTCCTGGATTCTCAGATCCTGGGCTTTCCTCTCTGTCTGCAATGAGGATAATGTCTCTGACACCTCTCTGCTCTCCCTGGACACCTCCCTAATACACCAACAGGGAAACTGAGGCCCAGACAAGTGAACATCCCACTCAGAGTCTCTAGAGGAAAAAACAAAGTCACAACTAGAGCCGTCTCTTTCTCTTCTTAAAATAAAACCAATCTTGTCTGTGAGCAGGGAAACCTGGAGCTGTGTCCTGGGTGCCTGCATGCTAAGTCGCTTCAGTTGTGTTGGACTCTTTGCAACCCCATGTACTGTAGCCCTCCAGGCTGTCTATGAGATTCTGGCAAGAAACTCAGGTGGGTTGCCATTCCCTTCTCCAGGGGATCTTTCCGACCCAAGGATTGAACTCACATCTCTTATGTCTCCTGCATTGGCAGGTGAGCTCTTTATCACTAGTGCCACCTGCACTCAATGCTATGTCTAAGACAGGATGAGAGGAGGGGCTTAGGGCCTTCAAAGCCCAGGGTGGCAATAGGAAGGGTGGCAACCAGAACAAAGCAGATTGATTGCAATGCTGACCAAGACATACTGGTGAAAAAAGTGCCAGAAGAACTATCTTTTCCCCAACTAGATGCCCACCAGGGGCACTTCCCAGAAAGCAACTAGGTTCTTTCGCCAGGACTCCTCCAATGCCCGAGAGCCTCCCACAGCCACTAACACACACACACTGTTGCTGCTTAGCCTAGTCTGTAATTCCATGGTGCTTGGTGCAGTTTTGTTCTGCCCACTCTAGGAACATAATGTGCTGAGAATGAGACTATGCTGCTGCTAAGTCGCTTCAGTCATGTCCAACTCTGTGCAACCCCATAGACGGCAGCCCACCAGGCTCCCCCGTCCCTGGGATTTTCCAGGCAAGAACACTGGAGTGGGTTGCCATTTCCTTCTCCAATGCATGAAAGTAAAAAGTGAAAGTGAAGTTGCTAAGTCATGTCCGACTCTTTGTGACCCCATGGACTGCAGCCCACCAGGCTCCTTTGTCCATGGAATTTTCCAGGCAAGAGTACTGGAGTGGGCTGCCATTGCCTTCTCTGGAATGAGACTATGGTAGAGAGGAAAAGTCTGGTTGAAATTGCCAGGCTTTGCATGATCCCACTTCTGCCACCAAGTAGTGCTGAAGTCCTGGGCAAGTAGCTTCACTATGCCTTAGTTTTTCTCACCTATGAAATAAGTGGGTGGAATGAAATGACCTTTCAGCTCCCAGTGCTATAATATTGATAGTATAATTCTAAGTACAAAAAGGGTATGTACACACGTGAACTTAGCTTATGCTAAGTTTTCATTTTAAAGCAAGATGTTGCTCAAGTCCCCAAAGAAAGAGGGCATCTGCAGAGGGCAAGTGCTGGTGTTGGGCTCCTGTCCTCCATAACTATGGGACAAGATCTGTTCCATCTTTTATTCTTATAAATAAGATTGGAACACAGCCATGCTCATTCATTTACCTATTGTCTATGGCTGCTTTTGTGCTACGACAGCAGAGTTGAGTAGCTTGAACAGAGGATGTATGACCCACAAAGCCTAAAATATTTATTTATTTTCTGTTTCCTTACAAAATAAGTTTGCCAGTTTCTGCTAAGGCAAGTCAGTGAGTGGGGAAGAGGGAAAAAAGGACTCTCTCAGTGGAGCTCGGAATATAAACCTGGGGAGACCATGGGCAGACCCTGCGTACTCCCCACTGTCCTGCAAATCAGCTTATAGCAAGCAGGTCACTTGTATTTTTCCACGGCACATGGATAAGGACCCTTGAATCCTTGGGAGCTCTGCCCAGTGACCTGGCAGTCTGGTGAGAGGCTGTCCCCAAACCACCCAGCACACATAAACACAGAGACACCCATGTGTGTGGACGTGCACACATACATACACTCACACAGCTGGGGTGGGTAGGTTAGGGCAGGGAGATACTTTCATCCCAAGCATGTGACAAGGACAGAGTCCTAATCCACCTTGTACAGAGGCATCCAACCCGACCAGGCTATTCTCATCCCTGCCAGGGTCCCACATCGATCTGCTCCAGAAACCTCCCCAGTCCCTGGCAGAGCCCTAAGCAGAGACCAGGGTAGGAAAGAGCCTGGGGCACAATCTGCGGTGCCCAGGAGCAGAGTCGGTCCCAGGAAAGAGTGGGGAAAGCTGGTCACCAGCAAATAGAGCAGACTGGATGCCCCAAGAGCTTCACTTAGCAATGTGATGTGTGAACAGAGCAATGAGCTGCCAGAGAACTGGGGAGCAGGAAGCGGCTGGAGCTGGAGGAGGGGCACACAGGTATGTAGTAGAATCAGCAGTGATGAAAGGAAAACACACTGCCTTTCAGCCTGCACTCTCTGTGTTCCCCCCAGATTGTCCAGGCTTCGGCTGCTCAGTTTGGGATTTGGGGGCATTCCCCATTCTTCTATACCCTCTGGAGCTGGCAGGCCCCTCTGTCTAGCTGTGCCCTAGCAGCCAGCACTGCAAGGCAACCCTTGATCTCCACCCCAGAGCCTCCAGCATCCATCTGGCAGGCTGTGGGGGGCTTTGATGGTCTCTTCCTCACCATGAAGCTGATCTGGTTTTTGAGGGCGATGAGGGGGAAACAAAACCTCCCGATTAATTCTCACATGGCGGCCGCCTGAGGCCATATGCCGTGTTCTCCAGCTCTGCCATTATGCATCTTGCTTGTAATTGCTTTAGAATGACACTCATCATGCTCTATTTTATCAACCAATGACAGACCAATAGAGGAGAAGGGAAACACACTCACACACTCGCACTCACAGAGGAAGCCAGACTACATAACAGACAGAGCGATTGTGCCGAAATTTAAAAGCTGGACTCTGTCCACTTGTCTAAATAGACTACATTGCGTTCACTGTGACTGCTTCCGAGTATCAAAGGTAGGTGAGGCTGCCAGTGGTGGATGGGCTGACACAAGCTTCTAGAAGCACTTTGCCACGCTTGCCCCACTCCCTCTAAACTTTTCACAAAACCCTCAGCCTTCTTGGCTTTAATTACTCAAGGAATGAAGATTTCTTTCCTGGATCAAAAAACTATAAACAGAGAGGGAGAGAGAGACATTTCTCTGTATTTAAACACTCCACCGTGAGCACCCTAAGGTGAACAGCCCTCCGTTTCTGCCTTCCTGGGTCTTCCTGTGACTCCCCTTGATCTAGGAGGCTCACCCCATCCCCCACGTTGCCCCCTCAGCAGTCAGGGCCTCCCTCATTCCTAAAGGTCACAAGGGAGGGAAGCTCCCAGGGGCCTCCATGAATGAGCTGCAGACTTGCTAACTTCACTCAGTGCCGCCTGCTTCCTGGGACCACTGGAGTAGGAATACGTATAGTCTCTCCCTGCCCTCCACTGTGAAGCTGGGTAAGCCCAAGAGGCCAGCAACTGTGACAAATGAACTGCAGCATCTTCAGTGCCAACACTGTCCCAGACAGATGCTCTGTGGCAGGTATGGAGTAGAACACTGAACACCCTGAGGGGGCAGAAATGGTTGGGTGTGAGGGCCCCACAGTCCCAGGGTCCCACAGTCCCAGCAACATCCCCCTTATCCATCCGTGCGTGTGTGCTGAGTTGTTTCAGTTGTGTCCAACTCTTGGTGACCCCGTGAACTGCAGCCCGCCAGGCTCCTCTCTCCATGAGATTCTCCAGGAGTCGGTTGCCATTTCCTCCTTTAGGAGGTCTTTCCAAACTAGGGATCGAATCCTCATCTCTTACATCTCCTGCAATGGTAGGCTCCCTCATCCGCCTTGGACCAACCCTTCCATTCCCACTGCTGGGACCGGCAGCCTCTTCCCAAGCCGGCTTCTCAGTAGACCCTAAACAAATTCTCTAGCATCCTGCAGTCCCTAGCTAATTAGGGTTTGAAATCTGGGCCCAGAGAATAGAGAAAATATCCCCAAGCTGAAGATCCATTTTGCTGAAGCTGCTGATCCTCAGGGCACTTGCGAAAGCTCCACTCAGGAAGCCAGAGGGGGATGGTCCTAGGTTCATGGTCCTAGGTTACCTTCCAAACAGAGAAACAGGAACCTCGATGAGGTGGGGACATGATAGGAGCAAAAGACCAGCCCAGGCAAGGCACCCCTCCCTTCCCTCCCTACAGGACCAGTCAGAGCATGGACCTCAGTCCCCTCCCCAGCCTAGAGAGCTTTCAGGTAAAAACACTGGAAGATGCTTGGGAAAACCTGGGCACAGAGGTGGGGTGGGGGAGAAATCCCACGTTGACCCCCCGGCTGAGCCAGGGGGAGAGGCATCCAGCACCAGCGCTATAGTCCCGCGTGCAAAACCCCTTAGCTCCAGGGGAGACGCGGGCTCTCCAACCCCTTCTCACAGGAAGATGCGAATGAGCTTACATCCCTGAGGACCGGGAGAGAACAGAACACTCTGTTTCCAGAGCACTCTCCCATCAACTCTCATCTCTCTATTTCTTAATGAGGAGCCTGAGGGGAGTCCGGGCCTCGGCTGTGGAGCAGGTTAGGGAGTAATTGGGGGAAACCCCATTCAAACTCATGCTTCCCACTCTAGGGAAGCTTCCAGCTCATGCCTTGCCTCCCCTCTTCCCACCAGAGCAGTGGGGCATCAGTCTGGGAGTCTGAGGAGGGGGCCAGGATAGGGCAGCCTGGACTCTGTGCCCTTATCCTGGGGAGGAGGGAGGTGCCATGGAGGGCGATGCTTGCTCAGCCCTGGGGACCTGGACCTGGACCTACAGCCCGACCTACTTTGCAGCTCGCTGGCCCACCTGCCAGGGGCCAGCAGCCAGGATCTTGGCTGGCCGCAGAAGGCCTGTCCACCTGCACTCAGCACATGTGCAGTGGGTGTCCTCAGTCAGCCCTCCGACAGCAAACACTGACACCAGGGAGCCCACTGTACTCCGAGCCGCCCGGTCACCCCCGGCAGACTCAGCTGGCGTGATGTTTCCTGGTCTTTGTTGAATGTGTCCAATTTCCTGACCAGCTCCCTGGTAAATAATCATTTCCTCGTTCACTCCAGGCAGCTCCAAGCTAGAGAAGGGCAGAGGCTGCCTTGCTGGGGATGCTCTTTCTTTGGTTTCGTTGATGTCTGAGAGCCAGGGTTGACCTCTGCTCAGAGCAGGGGGCACAGGCTGCTTGGTAAAGACCCATCTTGTCCTCAGCAGCAGCCAGCAGTCACTGAGCTCCCTCCTTGCTGCCACGTTGGATGCTGTCTCTGAGTCTTCTCTCCCCAACCCTTAAGGCTGAAACTCTGCATTAAGGCAAGGAGACGGGATGAGAATCCAGTGGGATGCTGATCTAGGGAGGTGGGTATTTTAAGGGAAGTCAGAGGGAGACATTAAAGACCTCTCAGCATGAAGGCAAGGGCATAGGCCAGGAAAGAAAGTGATGGGGTTCCAGGCCGCCTTTGGTTGCTGCTTGGCCGACACTGGGGCTGTGATCTCACCTTCATGGTGTCTAAGGCACAGGGGTCCACAGAGCCCTCCTCGCCTGCGTGGGTGTGCACACAGAGCCGAGCCCTTGGGCAGCTCCAGCCCCACTTCTGTTCTCCCTGAAGCTCCCGCCCTGAGTTTTCCTGGCCCGAGTTGCTGGCACACCATCTGGTACTCCTGGGCGAGCCAAGCGTTATTTACCAGCGACAGCTCTGTTCATCTGGCCGTCCCTGCCCAGGAGCAAGGGCAGAAAGAGACCCTCCAAGTGCTGGTGGTGGTTCACGCTGGCCACTCACACGTGCTGGGCACTGGCCCAGGCACTGCATAAACGTCATTAGTTTTCAACCTCACAGGAATCCTCGTTTGCCTAAAGGAGAAACTGAGGCTCACAGGGGGACTTCTGTTTGGTCGTGCCCTAAGAAAGTGGCCGAGCATTCAACAAAGACCGGGAAACATTGTGTCATCTGAGTCTGAGGAGGGAGACAGGACTGCTCAGAGCTCAAAGGGCTTGCTGGCATTAGGACCAGCTGGCATTAGGACCCCGACAGCCTCAGGTGGGTAGAGGTGAGACTAAGGAGGCTAGACGTTCCTAGCCAGGGGGCCATGGCACACAGGTGGGCAAGAATGGATTACAGGTATGCAGGCAGGTGCAGATCTCCCCAGCCTCCAGGGCAGCCAGGTGAGGCTGGGAGAGCAGAGCCGCTGGTGAGCAGCTCCGCCTGCCTCCAGCAGCCTGGCCAGCTCCAGAGGAGCAAGATCAAAGGCATGGCCAGGTGACCCCACTGGGAGGCACAGATCTAAAGGAAAAGACTCTAAAATCTGGAGTGAGTAAGGAGGCACAAATTAAGAGAGGCTTTTCTGAGACAGAACTGATGTTCATATTGTCAAAATTCTTGCTCTGACTAGGAGGTAGACACAAAGGTCGGGTGGAGAACGGGACAGATTCTTGCTCTTGCAAAGTCAGGAAAAGGAGGGGCTCTGATACTCTGGGATGGACCGGGTGGGCCTACACTGCTGAGAGAGGAGGCCCTCGTGCTGGGTCCTAGAGAGGGCCACTTCCTTCACCTTTCTCCCCATCACCCAAAGAGCATGGGCCTGAGCTCTGCCAAGGAGCATAATTACAGGTGTCATGGCAATTTATCTGATTCATTTCATGTGCCCGGTGACTACATGCGGTGAGCTTTTCATCACCTCAAGGCACACACAGTCAGCACAACAGGAATATTTGTTGAATGAATAAAGGAAATGGGCAATAGTGGATTCAAATTAGCATCTGCAGTGGAAAGCCTGTGGTCCCCACAAACCCCACCCCAACACATTTTTTGTGTAAACAGGACTACAAATCCAAGGACTGCTGACTTGCTCTGGTTCAGGTTTAATTTTAAACAATTAACACAAAGAAAAAAAAGATATTTAACTCATTTTTTACAATGTAGTCACAACCCCCCCACCCATTAAAATAAAGGTACCCTTATAAGTTCCATTAAATAACGCTGCCATGCTAATGAGAGGCATTCATATTTATAGGCATAAGGGAGTTTTATGGATGCTGCCTGAAAGATGACAAGATGTTTTTTCTTTGCATGTTTGATGTATTTTATAATTTTTTAAAGTAATGATCTAACATCTTCACTTATATGAGGTCCCCAGAGTACACAAATTCAGAGAGACAAGAGCCCCATCAATTCTCTGTGGATTCTCCAGGTATAGAGTTGCTTTTCAGGGGAAATCTGTAGGTGCTTGGGGGCCTCATCTAAGAACCAGAAGACCCAGCCCTGGTCCAGGATGATGCTTCTGGTGAGAGGAAGGGTCACCTTTCAGCAGGCCAACCTGAGAACAAGGACCTGGAGATTTTCTCCTGCCCACAATGGCCCAGGGTTACACTGGGAACCCCCTCCTCCCTCCCCACCCCTCACTTCCAGCAGTCTTTCACAGAAACACACACACACACACACACACACAATGAGCATAGAGCCTGTTTCTCCTCCGCCTTTCACTGTTTCCTTGAAACTCTTTCCCTTTCCAGCCCTCCAAGCCCCGCTACTTTCTCACGTCATTTGCACACTCCTGGGAGTTCTATCTCTTCCGTAACATCTCCAGGTCAAACAGATCTGATGATCCTCTTGGCTCAGCCCTACCTGTACAGGAAGTGTCCCAGAGCTACAGATTCCACTCCAAGTTGGGGCACATCCTCTGGGCTTCTCTGGTGGCTCAGATGGTAAAGAATCTTCCCGCAATGCAGGAGACTCGGCTTTGATCCCTGGGTCAGAAAGATCCCCTGAAGCAGGGAATAGCAACCCGCTCCAGCATTCTTGCCTGGAGAATCCAATGGACAGAGGAGCCTGTGGGCTAGTCCATAGGGCCGCAAAGAGTCAGCCACGACTGACAACTACTATACTGTCCCTCGCTTCATGCTGTGAAACACACAAACCTTGCACCTGATTCAGTGTCTAGTCCTGCTTGGTTTAAAGTTATTTAAACAACACACACAGGTTGTTTGAGCCACCCGTGTTCAGGTGCTTCTCACTCTGAGTAAACTGGCAGGGCATGACAGGGCAGCGACATGCCAGAATCTGAGCACTGAGCCCCTTCTTTTTCCAGGCGCTCTGCTGGAAGCTGGGGCGGGGACCATGGTGCCTGACTCTAAGGAGCAAGGGCTGGCTGTGCTTTCAGAAGGTGGTGACGGGAGGGAGAGAGCCTCCTGAGATGACTCACTAACCCGGCCCATTTCCACTGAATTTCCTTTCCGCGCCCATACCCTGCTACCGGACCTTCAGTCCTCATCCTCTCCGCACTTTGGAAAGCCAGTGGTGAGATGCCCAGAGCCAGAGACAACCCACACGCTCACCCTCTCCCCAGTCCTCTGTGATCATTTAATGGTTGGTTTCATTCAAATAACTCAAAGTAATGTAAGCCACGCTGCCCACACAGATGCTAATAGCAATGTTGAGATTCTCCTGCGTTCCTCTGGGGAGCTCATGTTCTTAAATAATGGGAGTGGAGAAGAGAAGGGCCATTTACTGACCAAAGGGATAACAGCGGGAAAGAAGATGGGGATGGGGTGGGGCATGGAGAAACCCTGGGTGGGGTGTCAGTAGAGATGGGGAGTGGGGGACCAGGGACAGGATGGGGACTCCATGCACCCCAGAACTTGCCCATTCATGCTGTGCAGGCTCCCCAAGGGCCTAAAGAGCAACTGGTTCATCTGGGAACCTCCACTCTTCCCCAGGGCTTGGATTTGCCAGAGCCGCACTTGAGCCATCCCAAGTCCATGCCAGGACACATGTCCCAGGGTCTTCTTGCCTCCAAGTCCCCTAATAACTTCCCTGATCATAATTATACTTGCCTTCCACAACTGTTTCCTAACAGGACCTTTTGGGTTCTCAAAAGCCCTCATCCTTCTAAGGTGTAGAGGAAATAGGCTTGAATTGAATACATGAGAGGAAGGTTGTGATCACTGACCCTCTCCAAAATGGAATCACTGCAGCCCAAAGGGTAAATTCCCATCCCTGAATGTTCAGGCAGATTCGTTGCCATCTGCTGGGGAGGTTGCTGAAGGGAGTCCAGCTCTGAAGGGTGATAGCAAAGTAGGATTCATGGGGCTTACGTAGCTCTCTGCAGATCCCACGGTTAACATCTATCTTTCCCTCATCCAGCTAATCTGGCCTATCCAAGGAGCTGAATTCACAATTCCCTGGTCTCTCCAAACATAGTGCTGTGTGGCTGAGAGCTGCTGACCCGAATCTGAGCCATGCCGGCTTACCGTCAGGAACCCTGGAGCCCTCTGGGGGAGTCTCTGAGCAGAACCTCCCAGGTCCCTCTGCAGACTTGCAGTTCTGATGGTCACTTTGGCCAAGGACTCTTTTCACTTGGACCTCTTTAGAGATGAAGAAATGGAAATGGGATGGTTCCCAGTGCCCCACCATCTAGAGGCTAGTTCCCCAGGCTGTGATCATCCAGGCTACTGGGCTAATGATCAGATTTCCTCTGAAGAGGGAGAGACTGACAGCTTGTGAAACTGACTTGGAAGTGAGAATTCACTAAATCCAGCCCTTCATCATTGAGAAGAGGATTCTGAGGACCAGAAGTGACTTGTCCAAGATCATACAGCCTGCTGAAGCTGACCCTACAACCCACATCTCCTGACTCGTCGTTCAGTGGTCTTCCCATTGTTCTAAGGAGCCCAACCCCAGTAGAAGGGTGCAGTTAACCCACATGAGCCAGAGTAAAACACCTAAATCAGAGTGTGGACACAGCAGCCCCTGCTCCTCAGATGAGAAGCTGAGCTTACATGGAAATATTAAGAAAGTCAAACACTGTGTGGAAGTGGGCATAACACTTCATCTCTTTCTCAGCCCTGCCCAAACTGGGAGTGTGCCGGCCAGGCTGCAGGGAAATGCTTTATTAATCAACACAACAGACTTTTGCTGGCCAGGAGAGATGTTTCTGCTGAAGAGGGGAGGGTGAGGAGGGGAAGGGGCTTTGGCTCAGAAGACAGGGATGCAAACCCTCAGGTACCGAAGTCTCAGGAGAACTTCTAGCAGCTTCTGGAAGCAGAAGAGAAACAGGCCAGGGAAGAAGGGAAAAAAGAAAAGAAAACAAAACAAAACAAATGTAGGGTTGCATGCAGCAAACTGCTCTTCTCCATCTCTGGGGCAGAAATGGCATGAAAAAGGCTGAATGAGTCTAACACCCCAATGTCAGGAGAGCCAGCAGAGGGGAGCGGGAGGGTCAGAGCTCATGGAGGAAGAGTCACACCTGGCACTGTGAGCCCTCCAGGTGGGCAGAAGCAAGGCGGCACCTATGACCTCCAGGGAGGATGTGCCCGGGAGCACCTATGACCTCCAGGGAAGATGTGCCCAGGAGACTCCTTATCCCACCCCCGACCTGTTTCATCTTCCAGCCACAGATCACCATGAGGGCCTATAGCTGAGGAGGCCAGAGGACTGGGCAGCCTGTGCTCAGTCAGCAGGTTCAGACAGGACCCCCCATCAGAGCTGCTTCCTTCTATTCTAAAAACATGAGGACTGGCATCCAGCTCTGCTGAGCTGAGCTGTGGTCTCTCTGGTGGGCTGGGATAGGGCCAGTAAAAGGCTGAGTTATGCCCCATGGCCTGCCATGGATGTGGGGCTGGCGGAGGCTGCCAACTTCTAGACACAGGACATGGGTAACAGAGCCACCAGGGACCAGGATCTCCGCAGAGTGGGAGAAGGCATAAGACTTTCAGACTTTTATTCTGAAAGATATTTACATAGGATATTTACACATTATGCATATTTACAACTTTACTTCTCCCTTCAATTTTTCTCCTTTTGTACAAACTCTACTGTAACACTAAAATCTCCCACTTCCTTCTTTTTTTGTCTTCTCTCCTTTTCACCAATAAGTTCACTGCCTACTGCTGAATTCTGGCCCCATGCATGTGCTATCCCTTCTCTGTTGGACCAGACCAGCTTGGGTCCCTTAGATCCTGCTGGCCCCTTCTCCATGACTCTGATCCTTCCTTCATCGCCGTCCTCCATCCACTCTTCACCACCAAGACCTATGCCAACAAGCACGAGAGCCTTTGGTGCCAGCACATTAGGAGGCTGGGAGGCACTGTTTCTTCCTCCCAGTCCCCAAAGCCTCTAGTGAAAATCTGGGTGGTTAATGACGGGTTAAGAGCAGACACTGGTTATACTGCACACAGAGCTCCAGCTTCTCCAGACACCAGCCATAGGCTCTGAGCGGGCTTTGGTTTTCTCAGTAACCTCACTCTCCTTTGGTTAAAAAGGGCTACATGAGGAAATCCATGTAAATGATTTATAGTCAGCACCAAACCCGGAACATCATAAAAGTTTGATAATATCAATTTTAGCTATTATTACTGTGGTTGTTGATGGTGATGAGGGACAGTGGTCCCTCACGTGTCAGGGTGAATCTGCTGCTACCTATTCAGTCTCCTCACCTTCCAGATAACAACCCTAAAGAGACTCGGACACAGCTCTTGAATCATCATTTCTGTCCCAGGCCAGCCTCTCCCCGACTCCTAACCGTGGATGGAGCTCTCACTTTGGGAGACACTAGAGACACTGTGCCTTTACTCTCAAGGTGGGGCTCCTCATCTCTTCCTGGGTCAGGCTGATGGCCTCATTCCATCTCTCCTTATGAGCTTTATCACTTTTTTCCTACTTTTTAATTCAACTTTTCATTCTCATTTTATACATTGATTTGTCTCTCATCATCTGCTCCTACTAGAATTCCAGTCCCTCAGAATTTGCCTGTTCTGTTCATAAATACATCCTTAGCCCCAGCACACTGCCTGGCACATAGAGACCCACAATATTTACTGAATAAATGATAGAGTGAAGGAATGCATTTAACATTTCCACCACAATCTTCCAAGGACCAGCTTAAACATCACCTCTTCCAAGAAGTCTTCCCTGATTCCTGCCTCCTCCACTTTCCCTACACTTTTCTGCCCTTTACTCAGAATTCTCACCTTATTAAATCCAGAAATATAGTTCTATGTGCACAAAGGACCCATGTTACTAGGCTGAGGCTTCTTATGAAGCAAAGACTCTAAACGAAATCAGAAGACCTTGTTTTGAATCTAGTAATGCTGCTACAGTGTGGGAGCTCAGGCAAGTTGCCTACACTCTCAACATCTCCTGCATGCATGCTAAGTCACTCAGTCATGCCCGACTATTTGCAACCCCATGGACTCTAGCTCTGTCCATGGGATTGTCCAGGCAAGAATACTGGAGTGGGCTGTCATGCTCTCCTCCAGGGGATCTTCCCGATGCAGGGATCAAACCCCTGTCTCCTGTATCTCCTGCCTTGGCAGGTGGGTTCTTTACTGCTAGTGCCACCTGGGCATCCCATATATAGGAAGCAAATTGAACACCCTCCTCCTAGGACTTAGTCCTCATCCCCTTTCTTTGGAGCCCCTCATAGCAACTAGGACTGTGCTTTGCTCACAAAGATAGCTCAGTGCAAATTTCCTGAATTACTGAACCATCATTTTCCCCAGGTGCTTACCAAGAGCCCAAGAGAGATGTCTCCAAGACAGGGCAGGCCAGAGGACGTGCCCAGTGATGTCAGGAGTACGTCTGACGTTTCGCTCTAAAGAGGAGGGAATGAGTGGGACAAGCACTGTCTCTAGCGCTTAGAAACTCTGCCCAGGGGTCTGACGCTGCAAGGCCCGACAGTGTCACACCTGTGGAGGCTGTGCCATACAGACTCAGCACCCTCCGTGGCTGGGCAAGGGATGTTTGCTGGTCTGTGACTATTTAGACCCCAGTCTCCCATCCACAAGCCAATGTAAGGGTTCTGTTCTTATTATATTTTAGCAAAGCTCATAAACCAATTTTGATTTCCTGGGTCAGTGCTGTTTATTTAATTATCATGGTAGGAGACTAAAAAGAAAACCTTGTTTTACTCAGAAAACCAATATGACCTTTTAGCTCCAGCAGAAACCTGGTATGAAAGGGAGCTTCTGCAGACCAAGGAGAGAGGCATGGGCCAAGCTGCACACAGTGGGCACCCGTACTCCTACGGGGGGCAGGTGCAGAGAATCAGGGCCCAGGGCAGGAAGGGGTTCCAGGTCCTCTCTTCATCCTTCCCTTCGTGTTTTCTTGGGCCATCTCACCTATTTTCCCTGCTTCAGATGATGATTTCAGAACCTGCTGCTTTAGCCCCCTTCTCCCTGTTCAGTTGCAGACCCACCTTTCCATCCGCCTGCCAGCTACTTCAAGGACACTCAGGGTTACCAGCAAACACTGCCGACCCACAGTCAAGCTCACGGTCTCTATCTTGCCCTTGACCTCCAGCCAACCTGTTCCTCCTGAATGTTTGTCTACTTGTCCACTCGTATGGTTCCAGAGTTACTTTGGACTTCACCTCCTCCTGGACGTTTATCTCTCCTTTTCCACCGTGACTGCCCTAGGTCAGGCCTTCTTTACTTCTTCCCTGGATCTGTCTCCTGGCTAATGTCACAGTGTCCAAGGGCTCCCATCTAACATTCATCCAGAAGACACCTTCCTAGTCCGTGTGTCACAGGGACACATTTAGTGACTCCCTAATGTCTACCAAATAAATCCCTTAGCCTAATATTTTAGACCCTCATGTCTCTAGCAAACCTTTTGTTCCTGCTCACCTCCAGCCACACTCCGCATATACCCTAAACAAGCAAACCAGCACATTAGCTAAACTCTCCAAGTACCATACTCGTTTGCAATTTACTTGGAATTTCTGTCTCCACATATCAAAATCCTGCCTACTATTGTTGATTCAGCTGAAATGTCACCTCTCCATTAAGCTAATCACTCATTCATTGGCAAATACTTGTTAAGCTTTTCTTCTGTGTCAAACACTTTTTAATCATTTCAGGCCATGCCTTATCCTCTCTTGTACACTCAGAAACATATTCCAATCCTCTACTCTACTGTAAACTTCTTGGAGACAGTACTGAGGTGTCATTTCCATATCCCCAATACTGCCTAATAGGGTGCTTCACAGATAATAGGTGCTCAGTAATGTCTGTCGAACTGAATCGAGGTTTATGCTGTCCATGATTTTGATATCATTTAGTTTAGTTGGACTCTCCTACGGTTTTTTTTTTTTTTCTGTTTAAGTATGCGTGACCAGGAAGAAGTAAAAATAAACTAATGATACTTCTCAGCAGCTCCAAGCCTGTAATTATGGTTAACTCTCAGTTATCCACGCCATTGGAAAAGCAGCTTGGAGAGAATCCCACACCAGAAGCACAAAAACATGATTTCCATCAGTCTTTGACATGTATTGTATGATTTTCAAGGAGCTGATTTGCCTTGTTAATTTTGTTTGGCTGATCGGGTTGCTATTTGCGTTTATAGTCTTTGAATAATTGGCTGGGTAGCAGGGATGGAAGGGGAAGTGGACGGCTGTGCTGGGGGTAGGAAGTCGGTCCAGAAGGAAATATCAGCTCTATACAACTTCGGAGGCCAGACTGGATGAAGTGACCATCACAGGCGCTTGGGGTTTGTTGGCACGGCTCAGGGTTTGGCCAGTTTCTCTCAGATGACTGCAAATGTAGAGCTGTCCCTGACCACTACCAGCCCACCCTGGGTCCAGAGTTGGATTTTGCTTAAAGATGATATAAAGTAAGTAAGTAAAGGTTCTGGGATGGAGGGAGGGCTGTGCTTCCAGTCTTGTTGGTAACAGGAGGGTGCCTCGCTGAGCTACTGGGAACCACTGGATGCAAATCAAAGAAAATGAGATTTGCAATTTTGCATCGATAGCTAGATAATCCAAGGGGGAAAGTTCCCCTCTTCTCCTTCTGAAGCAAACAAATATCACATGTGGTGATTCAGCAGCTGCATTCGTTGGGGAAAATTGATGCACATTTCATGTGTCAGGGAGCTGAATCCCAGAGAATGGAGCCAGCCTCCCAGAAAATGGTTTCTTTATATAGTTCCATCCATTTATTGTTTGATTGGACTTTCTGTATATTAAATTCAAGCTGTTCTGCCGCTCTTGGGTATTATGATGTGTTGGCTCGGTGGGAAATAATGAAGGTGATGGGATTTTACAGCATCGCATTACAAAGGAGGCGTCCCCAGCCCCATCCATCTCTCCATCAACTAGCTTGTGTGTGAGGTGGCACTTATATTAAAACGATTTTTCTGATTCAGTTTAATGACACTCATTCGAGTCCTGACACCCGGAATATGATTACATGAGCTAGATGCAATCTCCCTCCATCTAGCCATGGTCAGCAAAGGCTGAGTTCTCCTCCTTCCCCAGCCCCTCCCTTCCCACTTAGCCATCATTTGCATTGAGCTGGGTGGAGGGAAGTGGGGCTGGGGCGGGGGAGAAGGAAAAGGCTTACATTCTGGTCTGAGAAAAGCAGGCTGGGCAGAGGCAGGAGCACTGGCCTTGCCCTAGGGGTCACAATACATGTAAGTCTTTTGGCTGAGAACTTCGGATGCTTGAAGCGATTGTGGTAACTCCTTCATCCTCATCACAAACAAGTCCCCTTTCAAAGCTGGCTTGAATTCACTACTATAGACTCCAAAAGAGACTGCTAAAAGCCTGGTTCTCACTTGCCAGAAAAGAAGAACTGACTTGGTCATCACAAAGGATGGACACTTAAGATGTGAGTAGATTGTCCATTTCCTGGAGGACAGTGGGAGAGGGACTCACAGACAAGTCTCTGCTCCTCTTACTGCCTGGGAGAAGCTTCCAGCCACAAAGGTGTGTGGCCAAGAGCCCTGTGGGGACTGTGACAGGTGCTCCCTCCTGTGAGAGGAGGGTGAGAGAAACAAAAATCCCCCTGTGGTTACCAAGGGGTTCTGCCCCTCCCCTGGGGAGAGAGAGGGCCAGGCTGCCTTTTATTTACACTATTTTCAGGCAGAATAATTGCTGCTCCTCAGGAAGAATCATGTTTTTGTTTACGCGTGTGTTTAAAGAGGGAAACCCAAACAAAACCAAACAGAGAGAGAGAGAGATTGATTTTAAGAGATTCCAGAAGAGAGCTGTGAAATGGGCATCAGCATGGAAATTCCCTCCAAAAATTGCTGCGATTTGAACAGCTGGATCGGAAGTAATGTGGTGACCCTGGGGTGAAGAACCCCAAAGGCTGACATTCCACCTGTGGGAATTCATTTCTTCCTCCCCTGCAGCCCCAAAGTGCTCCCCCTGCCTGTGTCAGCAGCTACCAGAGCTGCTGCCTTTGAGACTGGCTGCTCCTTTTCAGTTTCTGAGCCAAGACTGCCCACACAGTGGTGAGCACCTTGGCAGGTGCTGGGGAAATTCTGCCTGGGTTGAAGGCAACTGCAGTCAAGTGCAGATGCTCCTGCTGATTGTCAGTCCAGCCCTGTTCTCAGATGGCCACGCTCTAGCTCAGCCTCAGAGGTCTGCCATCCGGTGCCGGAGTCTGGGAGCCACCCTGCAGGCCCTTTACGTATGCCTCTTCTTGTGAAATGCTTCTCCCAGCAGTGGAAGTCGTTAGGTCTCTGTCTTCCAGGCCAGTCCTCGGCCATGGGAGCTGGTGAAGCTTTCAGCTGGCAGGCTGGCCGCAGGACCAGCAAGGGTGTCCTGTGGCCTTGACTTTTGAACGTATGCAGAATCTCTCACTTCTCCCCTTTCCGATGCCACTACTAGATCCCAGCCACCCTCCTCTCTTGCTCAGATTGCTGTGGTAGCTTCTCTTCTTCAATGTATGCACTACCCATTGCCCAGATCCTTTCAAGTGAGTCAGATCTTTTCAAAACTCTCCAACGACTTCCCATTCCAAGCATATTCGTAAAAGGCAGAGGGCCAAGTCTCTGTGGTGACCACAGTGATTACGCGGGCCCTGCATGGGCTGCTTTGTGCTACCTGTCCCTGCTCTTGGGGCTGGACCATCAGCGCCTTCTAGCCCTTCCAAGAAAAGCGCACCAAGGCCCCTCCTGCCTGATGGCCTTTGTGTTTGCTGTTCCCTCTGCCTGGAATGTTCTTCCCCAAGAAACCCACATTCCAGGTTCTGCTCAAATTCAGCCTTAACTGAGAGGCCTGTCTTGACCTCCCCACATAAAATAGCAGCTCTCCCTTGCTGCATCCCCTCTCACACTTGGCATCCCCAATTTATCACATCATGCTTTATTTTTCTCTGCAGCATGCATTACTTCCTGATTGCCTATATGTAGGTATGTATCCATCTATCTCTTTACTGTCTGGTTTTCTCCACTAGAATGTAAGCCCCACAAGATCAGGGGCTGTTTCCTTTGCTGCTGTATCCCCAGGGCCTAATAGCTACTCAAGTATCTGTTGAATAAATAACTGAATGGAAGGAAATGTGATGGGTAGGGGGGGCTTATCTATGGCACCCTTTCTGCTCCTCGCTGGCCATGGAGTCTGGGCAAGGAGCCTGGCAAAGCAGCCAATACTGAAATACATGGGTTGAAACCTCCCTTGCAAGAAAGCCCCAACCCTGCTAGGCTGACATCAGAACTAGAGAATTCCCTGCTTGGCCTCCTCATTTCCACCCACCCACAAACATCCTGTTAGACAGGACCATATCACTAACAGTGAGATAGTGCTTTCACTGGTTCTTACAATGGGTAGGAGATAGTTAACAAGTGAGAAAATTGAAGATGGGTAAGCCAGAGTACACAGCTGTTTGGTTGAACAGATAGATACTGAAGCCTAGTACATGTCAGGTCCTGTGCTAGATATAGATCATAAAGTGATCTTTGAAGCAGATACCTGCCCTTGAGAAACTCATATTCTGGGGAAAAGACATAAAAACAAAGTTAATGACATGTGGCAACTGGCAAGAAAGATGCATGGCAGAGCACGTGGGAAGCCTTCCTGGAGGAGACAATGTGGGCTGTTTTGTAGGATGACAGGAGTTAGCCAGACAGAGCAGAGTGAGGGGTAGTCTCTGGAGGGATGGGAAGAATGTGAATAAAAGCCTCTTTTCTGACCCTGCTCTTCCCACCCTCTCTTGTTTTGGTTCAAAACAAGAGAAATGAGTCTCATTCATTCTGTCTGTACTTTACATAGGGCTGATGAGCAATCATGGTGCCTGTGCATTCTCAGAGCCTATGATGCTGGCTGACATGCAGTAGACACTCAGTAAATGTTGAATGAATGAATGATTCCTTGTTGGGATGCAGGTCTCCACTCTCTCTTAGGAATTTCAGCACCAGAGAACTATTGGTTAAGAAATGTCAAACCAAGAGAAGATCCTGAGGTCATTTATTCCCAGTAATTACCCTATAATCAGATCCCCCAGGCAGGGACCCACCACCATCTAGATGGGCACTGTTTGGCCAACACCCTACTCCAAGGCCCTTGGAAGGTGGGAGGAGGGTTGGTGGACTCCCCAGAGGCAGTGGATGATGGTACAGCCAGAATTTCAGGAACTGAAGGGTTAACGAAACCCACCTCTGGTTGGTTCCACTGGGGGTGCCTGATCAAGCACCCCATTCTGTGGAGTGCCCATATTGATCTCCCAGGCCTGGCTCCCAGTCTCTGAAACCTCAGGCAGGCCCCTTCCAGGATTAGACTTTAAAGGGAAATGCAAATTACCTGGAGGCTGCTTTGTGCTTGGAAGAAGTAAAAATCGATTCTGTTTTCGTTAAAGTGATTTTTGGACACTGTCAAAAGCTCTCTCATCTCAGAGCACGGGGTGACAGATAGGCTGCCGGTCTCAATTACATAACCAAGCCAACCAGGCGGCATCGGGCCATCTCATTAGAGTGACACTGCTCCATGCCCTTCCCAAGCCCAATTCCCCCTCCCTAAGATGCCCAAGAGCACTTTATCCCTTCCAGGCCTGGAGCTGGCCCTCGATGGCCCTTGTGGATGCTTGTTCACAAAGCTTCCTTCCCCTCTGCCCCAAGCCCCACGTGAGCTTCACCCATGGACTGGCTCAGGCAGTCTGCCCAGTGGTGATGTCAAGCAAAGTCAAACAAAATGAAGAGGGAAAATCTGCTTTGAAAAAGTCTATGATAATAATACATTCCCAAACTAGAGGTGCTGGTCTTATTTAATATTGGGAGCTCTGTGTTATCCCTTCCCTCTGTTAACTGTGATAATTGAGGATTTATTTTATTTATAGCATCAATTATGAGCACAGAAATTAATCCTTTAGTGGTGAACTTGGAAGCTCAACTGTCAAGGGGGCACCAGGGAACCCTGGCCTGGGCAAAGGTGTCTTCCCCACCAGCATGGGAGGTGGCCAAGGAAAGCCATCCTCCAGCATTGGTGGCGGCCGGGTTGTTATTGTTCTGTGTGCTCAAGATATTCTGAGAAATTAAATAAATGGGAATAATTGGCTCCAGGAGATCCCTCCCTGGAGGACACCTGAGTAACTCATCAGTGGGTCCTAGGAAAGCAGGCAGAGCCAGGAAGAGCAAACTCCTTCACGCAACACATCGACCCTCGACTAGTCAGTCAGCAAAGGCACACAGACTGTAAATAGGAAGCCTGGGAAGGTTTGGGTGGGAAGGGTCTGGAAACAGGAAGAAGTAGGTGTCTGCCAGGGATTGTTGGGAGCAACCAGAGAGAATGTGGAATGTGGCAGAACACTGGCCCTTGGCATTGCATGACCACTTGGGGTTCAAACACCAGCAAAGAGTAAGCAAAGACAGGCTTTCTGGAATGATTCAACAAGCTTACAAGTAGCCAATGAATGTGCTCAGGACAGAGAGCAGCCAGAGGAGAGGAACGGTTTCCAGGATAGGGTGGGTAAGACCTCCAATAAGAGCAAGAAGACCCTCCACAGCGTCGCAGATCATCCCAGTGAGGGGGGACCACACACCAGGTGAATGCTGCCCTGCTCCCTCCCTGGGGCCAGGGCTGGGGGAGATACAAATCTTGGGTCCACCCTAGAGAAAGTACAGGTGGGTCTGGAAGGGACTGAGGACATTATCAGACCAAGCACATGGAAAAGAAGCCCCATGCTCATTGACTCACCCATTTAAGAGTTTTGCCAAATACCTGTTGTTTAGAGTCAAGCAGAGAGCCGGGCGATGGTTCTCACCGCCAACTCCGGTCAAAGTCAAGCAGCCCGATCCACCCGACACTGGTCAGGGTGGACAGGAAGAAAAAGCCTGCTTTCCCATTACTTAACGGAGGTTAAGCAAGACATGACTAAAGGCTTCATTTTTGCTTGTGAGTTTTTCCTCCCTAAGGCTAGATATCTTGCTGCTTGAGGAAGGGAAGGGTGAGGAGCTTGCAGGGCCCGAAGTCGGGGCCGGGGAGGGGAGGGTAGTCTGGGTCTTCCTACGCAGGAGTCCTCACTCTCTGGCAGTCCTCTTGCTCTGCCCCTCCCTCACCTCCCAAAAGAAAATGTGAGGCCATGACTGTCCACCCCCTGACGCTAGACTTGACCTTGATCTACACAGCGAAGGCTAAAGGAAATCACTGGTCTCCCCAGTGACAGTAAATAGATTTTGCAGTGAAAGCAGCCATTAATTTCCCAGGCAGAACTTAAACTGGCCAGAAGAAAATGTTTTATATATTCATAAATTCCCTGTGTGCCTAGTGAGGTGCCTGTAGTCCTCACCACGCTGACACTTTCTTAAATAGAGATAGGACTAGAATAGATTATGACACCCTGAGGCCATTAAAAAGAAAAGCTCTGAAGGGCTGATTTCCACCTACAGGCCCTGATGTTAAGGGAACAAGTAGAGTGGGAAATGAAAAGAGAAAGGGCCCTGGAGACAGCCAGCCTGGTATTTTAAAAGCGGCGCTGCCCCTCAGCAGCTATGTGACTACAGATATTTACTTAACCTCTCTGAGCCTCGCCTGCTGCATCTTCAAAGTTGTGTGGAATTTTTCCTACCTTGCAAGGCTGTTGTGAAGACTTAAAGAGATAACATATGCAAAGTGCTCAGCACACTGCTGACACATAGTAGACACACATATGCTGTTATGCTAATAATAAAAAGTAACAGGCAGGTGGCCGTTCAAGTTTCCATTGATCTCTGAAATGGCCCCATTTTAACTCCGACACTCATCCGTCTGCCCTGTTTTCTCCCCATGGCAGTCCTGAGGCATCACTGGTGTCATGAGTCCCATCAAGGGGCACTTAAGGGTTTTGGACAGTCAGAATGTAGCCATGGAGGTCCTGGCCATGGAAAAGTCCCCTTCAGGAAAGCGAAGGGATGGCCAGGTTAGCAGAGAAACAGCAAATGTGCCTCCTTCTCCTAACACAGGGCCAGCTCTCCAGCCCATCTTATCCCTAAATATCCCACGAGGCCAGGAAGCCACATCTACTCCCTGAGTCAAGAGAGACAAGGTCAAATGACCAGACATCCTTGCCCACTTTGGGTGGGAGCAGTTAGTGGGAGCCTGCATGTGTGTTGAAGAGGAAGGAAAGGGCAAGGTGGCCTCTGCCCGATGAATGGAATGCCCCCCGTCAAATGTGGCCTTCACAAATGGACAGCAACACCCCTCGCTCTCCCCCTTGCTCCTCCCTTCTGTGTGGCAGAATGACAAATGTAATCATTTTAAAAGGTCCTGTCACCTGCTCAGTCATTCCCAATAAGCACTATGGAAAAACCGATACCAGCGCCACAGGGTTTCAGCCAGGGAAAAAAAAAAAAATCGAATCACCAGGACGCCACCAACTGAATTGTCAAACACCAAATAAAAAGCTTCATGAATTCTCCATCAGCAATATAACGCTTCCTGGCCTAAGCAAATACAGCCCCAGTGTATGAATTGTGAAGGGATTTTGCTTGAGCCTCAATGACTTCCCACAGCTGAAGCAGCAGCCCCTAAGAAATACACATCTCCATGAAGCTGCCTTCATGGAGTGAAGAGTGTAATCTGCTTCCTGAGTGAGCCCCACCCCTCCAATCCTCTTCTGGAAAGCTTCATATCCCAGCACCATAAATATATTTCGGTGATCTCAACTGGAGAGGGGACCCTGGGGAGATGGAAGAGACAGTCACCCGTGACCTCACTGAGCACCTTTCCCTCCCACTGATGATATTGTTGTTACTGTGTCTGACCACATGATCCATCAGACCATCTCACCATCACCCAGGTAGGCTGAAGGATCATTCATTCTCACAGAGTCAGACTAAGAAAGCAAAACTACTGCTTCTTCAGTGAGAAAAAAGAAAACAAAAAATCAGGTGCCCCACTTTGCAGAAAACCCAAGTTCAGAGTCACTTAGAGAAAGTCTACTCAGAGCTCCTGACCCCTTGAGCATTTGTGGCAGCAAAAAAGAAAAATAAGGCAGAAGAGAAAACAGCCTGCAAATATACTACAAAGGAGAAATGCAGGGAGGCTCCAAAAAGAGAGTTCTAGGGTCTCCTGTTAATGGAAATCTGTACCCTCTTGACCACTCTCATTGAACTTCTTACAGCATTCTTCCTTCCTGCTGCCCTCTTTTCCTCTTCAAGACAGCCCTTGCAAGCTCAGGTGCATATAAGAATGCAGCAGTCTCCACTCACTCCTCCCCCACCACACACACATACACAGAATGCATGGCTGAAAAAAGACATGGTGACAATTTTCCGTGTTTTGTAAAATATATACCCTACTCCTAAAAGAAAACTCAATTCAGAGCATTCATCAGCCCCAAACAAATCATTTTGGTGCCTTCCACTTCTGATTAGCAACTTCCCTTGCTCCTACAACTTGGGGAAGTGACTCCAACCTTCTGTGTCCAGCTCTGATACCATCCACAGTGTCCCCGTCAATCCAACCTCCGCCCTTCTCCAGGACAACAGCTCCGACTTACCCCAGTGTTGTCATGGTGACGATGGTGTACCAAAACGAGGCGGGGATGCTTGTGAACTTGCTGGCGGAGGAGCCCTTCTCGGCGTAAAACATCACAGTGGCAAAGATGATGATGGCCATGGTGAGGGAGAAGAGGAGGAAGCCGAGCTCCGAGGCACAGCTCTTCAGGGTGTAGCCCAGGATCCGCAAGCCCTGGGAGTGGCGCGAGAACTTGAAGATCCTGAAGACGCGGAAGACCCGGAGCGTGACGAAGGCGCCTGACACGTCCTCGTTGTTGGTCATGACGAGGCCGATGTAATAGGGCATGATGGCCACCACGTCGATGATACTCATCACGCTGCGGATGAAGCGGTAGCGGCTGGGCGCCGCGAAAAGCCGGAGGAGGTACTCCACCGTGAAGATCATGACGCAGGCTGTGTCCAGGCAAAAGAAGGCCACGGAGTAGCGCTCGCCGCACGGCAGCTCCTTGCTCCCGGGCACCGTGCCGCACGGCACCGTCTCCACCACGTTGGTGATGACCGAGACGGCGATGAAGAAGCCAGTCACGTAGTAGAAGACCAAGGCCAGTGTGCTGGTGTGCGGGTTCTCGAAGGCCCGCCACATGGTCTGGCGGAAGCTGAGCGAGGGCATGGACTCCTGGTTGTTCTCCGAGTCGTTGTCGTCCATGAGCCGCTCGGCGTTCTCCCTCTTGCGGTCCTTGTACTCCTCGTAGCAGCAGTCACCGATGATCTCGGGCAGAATGCCGTAGAAAGCCAGCTCGTCGTCGTAGGCGGAGATGCACTCGTAGCGCGGGTAGTGCAGTTTGCCAGTGCGGTAGAAGTTGAGGACGCAGCGGAACACTTCTGGGTCTCGGTCGAAGAAGTACTCCTTGGTGTCCTCGTTGAAGAAGAACTCCTTCTCCGTGCTGCCCAGCAGTGTGTCTGGGTAGCGCTCCAGCGTGGTCCGCCACGTCTGGAACCTCCGCCCGCTCACATTGAGGACAATCAGTTCATCCTGCCGCTTGTTTTTGTCGGCCGGGGCTAGGGGCATGGGGCAGTTGGCCACTGGCATCCACCCGATGGCCGCAGCCCGCGCGAAGGGCAGCCAGGCTGCGACTCCGGCCGCCATGGTGACTCCAGCTCCTGGGCGGCCACTGCTCTGCCACGCGGCACACCAGCTTGGAAGTTAGTTCAGCAACCCCTGGAGACAGGAGGAGAAAGCAGAGAACCCGTGAGTCCCCTGTCTGCCCCTAGAGGGTAGATGGGATACAGGGAAGGGTCATCAGGAAGTGAAACAGCAAACGTCTGGAAGGGAAATGAATGGAACTGAAGTCCCCACCAAAGAGAGGAGACTTGATTCACACCCGGTCTTGCAGCAATGTGGGATCACCAGATGTTGTTGACTGCCTGACAAATTGTCAAGTTCCAAGAGGGCTCAGGAGCACTTGGAGGGAAAACCTCTTTAGCAGAAAGATCTGGGAAGACGTGGGTAATAATCAGCTCCAAAAGGTTATGGTGTTATTACGAATTTAAATTGGGAGAGGGTAAACGAGTTCTCATTAAATGAATTTAAAAGTGGGATAAACATGCTAATTTTTATTTCTCTCTTCACCCACAAGGGCAATCAGGAATGGGGCATGGAGGCGGGAGATCAAGGAAACACATTCTTTCCACTCCTCACTGGTGAGGAGGCTGGGGCTGCCTAGGACTCTGGAAAATTCTCTGAGATGCCAGAACTTGGTGGAGTTCTGTCCCCAAGTTCCATGGCGAAGGCTGACCCTGGTGGCGTGCTACCCTCTGGGACATTCAGCTGGGACATTTGGCAACCTCATGTCCAGTCACGCTCTCAGAGCCATAATAGAAAGATGTGGGAGAGGCTGGGAGGCTAGGGTTCCTCCCCCACCTTGTAAAGGACTCTTGGATTCTTGGTTCACCTGCCTTCCAAGCATTGTCCTTCTTCCTCCCAGAGGAAGCTGATCCACACTTACTGCCATCTCCAGACTCCTCGCCTCCCGTCTCCATCTGCCCACCATCCCTAACTCCCTCAGGTTATATAACAATACCCTTTCCCATGCCAGCCTCTTTCACCTGGCCCCACTCCACCCTCAGAGGTTCTTCCAGAGCTGGGCCACCTCGGCCCTTCACTCACCGCTCTCTGAACCGGGCTGTGTACACACTTCCCCATCACCTGCATGGATGGAGGGAACAGTGGCATGGAGAATTATATTTGGCTTTGGGAAACAGATTTACCTTCTCGAGTCTGGCTTTTTAAAGACGGTAGTGAAATGAGTCTGCAATCCCCAAATGTATACCATCTGTGGGGAGACACGTGGTGACACAGAAACACACGGAACAGCAACGGGGAATTGTTTGGGGTTGACACGCTCATTTTCCCAGATCCTAAACTGATCTCACAGAGCCAATCCTGACTCAGAATTCTTTGGACCCTCTGGAATTCAGCTGGTTTAAATAAATGAGGCAGAAGCTGAGTCTCGTAGGGAGATTTGATCTCATCTTTCCTTGTAACCCTGTTTGCTTCTCCTGACTCCCAACTCTGCCAAGTTTTCCAGATTTCTCCCTCCTCTCATTCCTGAGCCACCCCTGGACTCTGCCACCTGGAGATCTCTGAAACTGGACAGGTGGAAGCTGGGTCTACCACCTTGCAAAAAGCTGGTCTTCACCTTTTGCTCACAGCATCCTTAACCCCCGGCCTGTCACCTTGGCCATCTTCCTTACTACTGCACCCAAAGATGCAAATAATTGCCAAATAATGAGACAGCAGGTCTCTGCCCGCATAAGGCCTCGCTTCCCTGAGTCCTCTTTCCCATTTGTCTGTTTGTCTCTCATTCCCCCAACCCCCATTTCTCCTGTTCCAAGTAAATCCATCCTGCTCAGGTTAATTTCCCTAAAGCAAGATCTTCCCATTGCCTACCAAATCAAGTCTGAACTCTTTGGACTGGCATTCTGGCATTTTCACAAATGGATCCTGGTTTATCATTCCAGCCCCATGTCCAGGCACCTATCCTAGATCCTAAATGGGCTCATGCATAGTCCTTGGGGGTCTGTCTGTGGGCACTCTTCCTTCTGTTGGGACTATGCTTCCCCTTCACCCAGCTCTCCTATTAGAATCTCCCCTGTGCCTTGCTCTCTCTCTGATGCATCTTCCTCTCCCCACGCTGAAAGTCTCTCCTCCTTTGGGCTCTTGGCACTCTGTTTGCTCCTCTTCCCTAGCACCTATCATCCTCTCGCCTGGGTTACAGACACTCTCCACGAGTCTTATCATCATGGCCAACAGTAATTGAGCGCTGACTTTATGCCAGGCACTGCACTGTCTCCAATGGATCAGCTCATGTAATCCTCCCAGCAACCCTAGGAAAAAGAGGTCTGAAATTCAGCAGTCGGCCAGCTGGAAGGGGGAAGGACAGGGACTACAGCCCTGGACAGGCAGTCTGACCCCACACCACATGCCCTGAGATCCTGCTTCTCAAGGTCTTCCTGTAAGAAGAATATTACGTGATATTTACTGAGGGCTGACTGCCAGCCAGCACAGTGTCACATGCTTACATGGCATGGACCACTTCAATCCACCCCAGCAACACCCACAGGGGGCAGACGCCACCATTGTCCGCATTTTGCAGATGAGGAAAATGAAGCATGAGGAGGTATAACTGGCTGAAGGATGTAATGATCAGGCAGGGAGATTTAAACCTGGGCCGTCTCAATGTGGAGTTCGAGGGGATAGCCAGGCCTCTTCCCTGCTTTCCCCATCCCACACGAAGCTCCTTAAGGGTAAAGGCCATGATGCTTCTATCTTTACATGACAAGTCAGGAGGTAACATAGTAGGTGCCCAACCTACCGATGATCCCCAAAGGTGGGCACAATAAAGGACAGGTGGGAATCCAGATTATATAGATGCCAATTGTAATCCATCGATTTTATTCCACACCATCAGGGCTTTTAAGGCTGGGCATTCTCTCTCCACTCAGTAAACTCTGAAGACAGATCTAAATAAAATGAACCCAATTTAAGTGCCTCTGACTCACTGTAGCTCTGTGTTTTCCCAAGGAGCCGACCTCTACCTCAGTTTCCCCTCTGCGTGCTAAGGAGCATGTTCACAGGACTTTCTGCTTCCTCAGAAAGGGAGGTTGATTCAGGTGCCACAGAAGACATCGGGAATGACAGTGACATTCCCTCTAAATGTCACCAGTCAGAGAATAGAAAAACAGCGCGGGCCTGATGAGCTCTTGATTACGGGAACTGAGGAAAGAACAGGGGGATCATTTACCCACGGCAATGAGTAATCCACATACCGCTGATAGAAGACTGGGGAACACATCCCATGTATTTTATATCTTTCTTCAAGAAATGTACCCTTTTAACTCCCTGTATTTCCTTTAGGCTACTAGGAGAATCTGTAGTCCCTAAGCACACACTTAGCCAGGTTTTCTGAGGAGCAAGAGAAGTTTGGGAAGAAAGCCTGCAGTTTAAAGACTGGTCACAAGATAATTCCAATTCAGATTTAGCTAACATTTATTGATCACTGACTATGCAGTGGGCACTGATTTAAGCACTTTTTGCAGCAACAGTTAATTAATCCCACAAAAATCCTATGACATGGGCATTTATGCTGACAAGCTTCAGGAAAGGAGCTGAGACTCCTTCAAAGTGACTATGTTCTGTGTATATAGGAGGTGACGATTTTCCAATAGGCTACTGATCAGTTAGTGCTAGTAGTAAAGAACCGGCCTGCTGGTGCAGGAGACATGAGAGACACCGGTTCTATCCCTGAGTGGGGAAGAGCCCCTGGAGGAGGAAATGGCAACCCACTCCAGTATTCCTGCCTGGAGAATCCCATGGACAGAGGAGCCTGGCAGGCTGCAATCCATAGGGTTGCAAAGAGACACAACTGAAGTGACATAGCATGGCAGCATGGCATGGCAGCTCACTGCCAAATGACTTCCTTAACCTAGGTGTAACCAAATACCGAAGGTCCTTTGGGAGAGAGCAGGATGCAGGCTCTGCCCACCCTGTCCCCAGGCAGCAGAAAGCATGGGGTCTGGAAGGCCCAGCACTCCCGTTCTAATTCTCACCTGAACTTGTGAAAGCAAGCCATCATTATCCTCTGGGCCTCACAAGCCTCGTCTGTCAAACGAGATAACTGGACAAGAAAGTGACAAGGAGATCTCTAGCACAAACAATCCTTGATTCTACTGGATCCAGGACATCAAGCCTGTAGCTCAGGTCTCACCAAGAGCTCTTCCTCATGGTGTCCCCTGCAAAGCAAGCAGTAGAGCCTCTGGGTTTGTTGCTGAGGGGACAGAGTTAATCTGAGCCTCCTTTTAACAGAGGCACTTCTGGGAATTTCTGATGAGGCTGGTGCCCAGAAAGGGCCACACAACCTGCATTGCTTAGAACTCAAGGCAATCAAAGGCCCAGTTCATTCATAGAACCCCTGGCTACACCCCTGGAGGGAAAAGGGGCCTAGGCTCCAGACCCTGGGCCCTGGACCTCTGACTCTTAACATCCTTGCTTTATCCCAGGATGGAGCTAAGAAAGGTAGGAACTTGGGGGATTCCTGTGGCAAAGAGTAAGAGACCACAGAACCAGCAGGTACCCCTCTAATACTCTGCTTGGGCCAGGTATGCAGTTGTATACCCTGAGAGAGTGGAGCCCTCCCACTTCCATTCTGCCAGTGCTGTTTCACCCTGACTCCCAAGCCTCACTCCCTGGTACCTGCTGCTGCCACGCTGAATCCCATCACTTTACCCTCCCCTCCTCATACCGATCTCCTCTTCTCCAAAGTCTCTGGGTATTTTACAAACTACTCTCAGATGAATAATTGAGAACTGGGGAAGGAAGAACAGTCCCTCTCTATCTATCATAAAAGCCTCTGGTCCCACAGTCAAACTTTTATCCCATGTATTAAACCAGGACAATCTTCCCAAAGAAGGCCAGGCTGTCTCCGAAGCTTCAAGCCCTGTCCCCTTGGTAAAAGGTACCAAAATGGGAGGAATCACCCTATTGTTACTTCTGTGTGTGAGAGAGAGAGTTTGTTTGGAAGTGGAGGAAAAGTGTCCCATGCCTGTGGCCATGCCAGCCATCCCCTCCATACAACCCTGCAGGCTTTACCCAGCTCAAGCAGGGCTTCTCCAAGACTCTCACCACAACACTCGCCCCCTGACAGGCACCAACGCCTCCTGGAGCCGACCTGGGTATGAATTCTTGCAACAGGCACCACAGTGCGGCCCCATTTCCAGCCAATAGCACTGCACAGGCCTCAAATGCCAAGGTTTTACTAGGACGTGGACGCCTTACAAATGAAAAATCTGAAGCTATTTTTGTTTTTGGCAGAAGAGTTTGACAGTGGGAAAGATGGGGGTGGGGGGAGGATGAGGAAGAGACATTTGAAACAGGTGAGTGCTGAAATGACACAGGCGGGGAAGAAAAAAATCCTAGAAAAGGGAAACGTTCCCCCTGCTGTAAACAGGCAGCCCTGTTAGCCAGCTTCTGTGGCAGAGATAGAGGGCCCAACGTGCGCAAAGTGAGCAGACCACCTGTCCTGGGGACTGACACTTAACCCAAGCACAGGCACAAGGCAATGAAAACAGCATGTCACCAAGGTCTACCCTTCAGTGACCTCGACAGACTACTGGGTATGGAGAATCTCTTGAAACTTTTACTTTCCATAATTTTTCACTCAGCCCAGAATGGAGCCAGTCTGGGAGCCGAGGGTCCTGACAACCTAGAGGGCATTCTCCTGTGCCCCCAGGGTTTGGGTAAGCAGCCGTGAAATTGGTAGGGTGCCGAGATAGGGATCCTTGGGATGCAGGCCTGGGACACACACAGAGATCCTCTTCTCCCGCAGTGCCTCTCCTAGGCTGGCCAGGGCACTTTTCTGAACTCTTGATTTTTTTCTCCAGCCTCTTCAACAGTGAAAGGGAGCAAGCCGCTAATCGTACTTCCTCTGGGGGTCCCTTGTGTACTTGCATTTTGTTGCTTTCCAGTAGAGACAGGGGAAAATAAACACGTCTATTCCAGCCCCTGTGCCAACATGTCCACATGGGAAAAAGGTACACATGCTTTGCGTGCAATTCCTGCTGGCCCAGGCCCCCTTTCTACAGACATTAAATATCCGGGTTCCCTTGAAGTGATGGTAAATAAGGCATAAATTTAACCATCTCTGTTACATTCATGCAAAATACCATCACGAACCACATAGAACCAGGTCTTGAAAAGATTGCCTAGTACCTAGGATCGGGAGAAAGTTCAGGCGCCCTCTCCCAAGAAATATAACCGAGCCTTCTCTTCGCTATAAGATTCCAGGTTCAGAACCTCTGCCTGTTGCTGACATATCACCGCTGCCCGGGATAAAAGCAGAACATCTTGGACTCGATTCAAATGTCAACACTAAGCAAGTGCAGGAATTTAGTTGATTCTAGGTAACTTCTCTGCCCAGTCCCTTCCGCACCTCATTCCTAGTGTAAACATCTCGCAAAGTGAGTCTTTCCAACGGCCTCCCCCCCGGCCACTCTGGCGCCTGGTGTTGCTCAGAGACCCTTCCCAGAGCTCGCCGAGGGCAAGCGGCGTCGGGCAGGACCAGATGTGCGGGCCTCCAGGCTATGGGAGGCACACCGCCCGATCGCCCGGCTGAAGAACTTTGTAAAGCGCCCCAAACTGCTCCCCGCTTCCACCCTCAGCCATTTCTCTCCTTCTCCCCTCAGAAGGAGCGAGGGACCGAGCGAGCCGCCGCCACCTGCCGCCGGATCCCGGGGCGCTGCCTCTGGCACCCCGGAGGGAAGGCAGGCCAATGGAAGGAGGGCAGAGGTTCACACCCCCACCTCCAAACCTCACAGCGCCTAGCTGCCCGGAGGTGGCTCCGCAGCCCGCGGGAACCGACGCCTCCGGGCCGGCTGCCTTGCTCCCCCACGGCGCCAGCCCCACCCCCAATCCTTCCGGCGCCCCAGCGCCCACCCACCCGGGTGCGGGAGTGGGAGGGTGCCGCGTGGGCAGCCGGAGCAACAGGCGTGGGAGCAGCGCTGAGCGCGCTTCCTGGCTCCAAAAGGCTCGGTCGCGTCCCTCTTACCTTCAGCGAAGCAAGCCCCGGGCCCCGCACCCCGCGCCCCGCGCGCGCTAGGAAGCTGCCGCCGGGAGCCGGGGGCCGCGGAGGCGCAGAGCACCCAGCAGCGCGGGGAAGCGCCCAGCGGCCGCCGCTCGCACCGCTCCTCCTCGCGAGCCAAGTCTCTCCTTCCCTTCTTCGCTCCGTCCGTTCGTGCGTCCGTCTGTCCGTGGGGCCCTCCCTCCCCAGTCGCCGCCGCCGCGGCCGCCGTCGCTCCAGCCCCGGCTCGGCAGCGCGTCCCCTCCCCGCCTCGCCGCTCCGCTCGCGGGCTCGCGGGCTCGCGGGCTCCCTCGCTCGCGCCCTGCCCCCGCCGCTGCCGGCGCCGCGCGGAGCGGAGCCCGGCGGGCCACCGGCTGCCTGGCGAGGTCCCTCTCCCGAAGGGGGAGGCGATGGGGGCGCGGCGCGGGCGGGGCGGAGAGGAGAGTCCGGGGGAGGCGGCGAGGCTGCGCCCTTGCCTCCCGACAGATCCCCGGCGACCGAGCGGCTCCAGGCCGGGCCCGAGAGCGCGGAGGGAGAGACGAGGAGGACCCGGAGGCTCGCCGCGGGAGGGTGCCCAGGGCGAGGGCGTGCTAGGGGGAGTGACTCCCCGCGCGAGGGTGTGTGTGTGTGCTGTGTGTGTGTGTATGTGTGTGTAGAGGGGCGCGCGCGTGAGCCAGGGTGGGGGGCAGGGAGACAAGGCAGAGCCTGGTGCGTCTCCCCGGGCCAGTGGAGGAATCCTAGGATGTGTCTGGAGGTGGCGGAGTGTGCCGACGCGGGTGTGGGCGCGTGTGCCAGCGAGGGTGGGCACGGGGGTGAGCGTGGCAAGGTGAGCTCGGCCTGGGCGTGGAGGCGGAGCGGGGAGTAGGCGTGAGTGTGAGCTCGGAGGCGTGTGTGCTGGGGACTCGGGGAGAGGTGACAGGGAGCGTCAGTGTGTGCGCGCGTGGGGTGTGTGTGGACCCAGCTGGGTGTCTGTTTCTCGCCGACTGTCCACGCGGCATCAGCACTTGCCTGCGGCCGAGCCCTGCCACCTGGGGAGGTGGAGCCCGTCACCGCGCAAGCTTCGTAGCTCGCCGCGGCCGTGAGCTTGATGTGCCGGGGCTGGAGAGGTCCCGGGGGGACACACAATGCCCTTGCCCCACGTAAGAGCCGCTCTTCTTCCGGAGCGCAAGGGGCACGACCCGAAGGTAGGGATTCGCCCTCCTATCCTTCCACGTGGACTCAGTACCTAGACCCCAAAGTCTGGACTTGGGAGCGTGAACTCTCAACCCGAGTCCGCCCGGTCCCTCGATCCCTCTCCGGAGCCCAAGGATCCCAACTGCCCGGTGGCTCGGCCCAGGATGGGGAGCGTGCAGTCGGCAAGTGCCCAAGAGGTCGGGCGGATGGAGCCCCAGAGCATCCCAAGAGAGTGGTATATGGCCCAGACTCCCACACTCTCGGCCTGCGTTCGCAGAGGGTTCAGTACGCTCGAACGGTGTCAACCCAAGCGGCTCCAGCTGTCCCCGCGTCCAGAATTCCGAGATCTCGGCCTGGATGCCCGGAATCGCCTGGCGCTCCGGAGGCGAGGCAGCTCCGTGCCTCAGCAGGGACCGAAACGTAGAGCTTGAGCGACCACAGTTTTGGGTGTGAAACAGAGACCGAGGGAAAAGCAGAGTGCGGTGAAGGGGCGGGCGTGCTTGAAGGGGGCTGGGAAAGAACCTCTCTGAGTCCGAACGAGGCTTCTGGCTTTTATGAGAACCCTTAGCCCTGTTCTAGATTAAGAGGTGGGGTGAGTCATGGTGGCCTGAGCCCCAGCGGGCTCCTGGCTGGCTCGGAAGCCCTCATTCACCCATTCGTTCCACTCCCCGAAAAGCCCCCTTCAGCTTGTCTGTCTGAAAGGTGTACAGTTAGCCCTTGAAGAGCTGGGCGTAGGCTCTATTAGCATTTGCCAGGAGCCCCAGGAGCGGTGTGGGATTTGCATAGTGATTTGCATACAGTAATAATGATTAACAACAGTGCCACTCCCTGGCAGACGGGGGGAAGAATTCGGGGAAGGCCCTGGCTCTACTCCCACCTCCCTCCTCCCATCCCTGGATAAGAGCTAATTTTCTCACAACTGCTGTGACCCCTGAGAATTCTCAAACTCTGGGTGAGCAGGTCTGGGGAGGGGCAGTTTCCTTCAGCCTTGTCCAATTTGGGAGAGTTAAAACTCAGTGCTTTTTTTCTTAGGGCTTCCCAGGTGGCGCTAGTGGTAAAGACCCCTCCTGCCAATGTGAGAGACGTAAGAGATTGGGGTTTAATTCCTGGGTCAGAAAGATCCCCGGTATTCAGTCCTGGAGAATCCCATAGACAGAGGAGCCTGGTAGGCTACAGTCCAGGGTTGGGAAGAGTCGGACAGGATTGAAGCAACTTAGCACAAACACATTTTATTTCTGCCCGGGTTTGAACTCTTGTGCATTCCCATCTTTGTTTTGCATCTTGCAGGTAGCTTAGGGGCTGGGTCTGCCCCAAAGCTTGGAGGTTTCCAAGAACAGTTAGCTGGGAGCATCTTCCTCCTCCAGAGAGATATACTTGTGGGACAACTGTGCTCTCCTGTGCCTGGTCAGCCTTGTTTGAAGACAGGACATTGATTCAGGACACCCCCCGCCCCCTGCCCCACCTTGCCCTGCAACACACACACACCTCTGGATCCATTCCTCCCGGGTTCACATCTCATCATTTAAGGGAAGTAGCTGTAGACTGTATTCTCCTTTCTGTTGAGAAGATCTAGAGGAAAATATAAAAGACAGATTTCTAGTCTAGGCCAGTGTGGTTGTTACTTACCAGCTCTTCTCACAACCAGGTGACCTGGAAAATGAGAGAGAGAGAGAGAGAGCAAGTGATGGGCAGAAGGGAGGCCCCTTGACTCCGGCAGCTGAAGGAGCCATTGCCTGGAGATGCTTCCCTTGCCTGGGCTCCATGCCCTCCATTGCATCTTTCCAGCACTGCCTGGTCTCGCCCTTCCCCTCTCTCCCTCTGGCCTGGCCAGGATACTCACTTGCATTTCCCCCATGACACGGCCGCTTTTCCTTTAACTCTCAGCTTCTATTTAAAAAGCTAATTTGGGAGCTTGTCGATGCTCCCAATTCAGATATTCTAAATAGGAACTGAAAGTTAGGAGCTGCCAGGGCACTAGAATTCCTTCCTTTGCCACCAGCACAGCTAAGGCATTTGTTCAGTCAATCAGCTGGCCATGGCTGTGTGTGTGTGTGTGTGTGTGTGTGTGTGAGAGAGAGAGAGAGAGAGAGAGAGAGAGAGAGAGAGAAAGAGAGCGCACGCACATATGAGTTCAGGGCGTATTTCCAGCTATCTTTTCTGTTTAAAGATGGTGCTCCTATGGACGACTGTGATCTGTGTGTCCTTTCCAAGCTGTGCACACATGAGGATTCTTCTTTAGTCCCTTCACTCTGGCTGCTATTTGCAGAGCTTGTCACTGTGTGGACTGTGGGGGTAAGAGGCTGCCCCACCAAGTCTGCAGCCTCCAAGTTTGCTGACTTGCTGGAGCTGGTGTCTGCTTGGGGATTTCCCAGGGCTGCTCTGCTCAGGTTTGCTCTTAGAAACTGTGCCGTTGAGTGTCCATAAGGGTTGCTTCTCGGAGAAGGCAATGGCACCCCACTCCAGTACTCTTGCCTGGAAAATCCCATGGATGGAGGGGCCTGGTGGGCTGCAGTCCATGGGGTCGCTAGGAGTCGGACACGACTGAGCAACTTCACTTTCACTTTTCACTTTCATGCATTGGAGAAGGAAATGGCAACCCACTCCAGTGTTCTTGCCTGGAGAATCCCAGGGACGGGGGAGCCTGTTGGGCTGCTGTGTATAGGGTAGCAGAGTCGGACACAACTGAAGCGACTTAGCAGCAGCAGCAGCAGCAAGGGTTGCTTCTACCCTCATTGCTTGCGGCTGGACTACTTCACCAATCTTCCCCTTGACAAGGCAGGAATTTGGAGGGTGGAACTGCACCTCTGAGGGTTGCTGGCTTTCTATATTCAGGGTGCTGTGTATCTTGGAGGTAAATAAACAGACTTTGAAGTCAGACTGCCTGAGTTTGACCCTGCCTCCGCTGTTTACCTGCTGTGTGATCTTGGGGAAGCTCCTGAACTTCTGTGCCTTGATTTCCTCATCTCTAAAATAGTAATGTGCCCACATGCTAAGTCATTTCAGGAAATGCGGGAGATGTAAGAGACGCGGGTTTGATCCCTGGGTCAGGAAGATTCCATGGAGGAGGGCATTGGCAGTAGGGTTCTTTACCACTAGCGCCACCTGGAAAGCACAAAATAGAAATACATAGAACTATCTACCTTACAGGATCTGGGGAAGATGAACAGTTCTCACAGTTAAAGCACTTAGAAGGGCGCCCCGAACATAGAAAGGGAAATATAACTGGTGCTTATCTTTGCTGTTCAGGGAAGGACTGGTGCCCGCAGGAAGTGTGAGGAAATCTGCCTGGAGAGGAAGGTAGAGGGACAAGACATACACAAAACAGACAGACACACACCTCTGTGCATACAATGATAACAATGCCAGGCCATGGCTGGGGGTGGGTTCCGCTCACCTGGATGAAGTGGTTGTTTTTCAGCCCCAAAGAGGGAGACCTCTGATGAGGAATAAAGGAAGTGCCACAGGAATAGGGGTAAGCCAGGGGCTGGATCATGTCAGAAGCCCATGGAGCATGTCCCGGGGGAATTTTATGCTGGGGGAGTAAGTAAGGATGCTAGATGCTCACGTGGATGCAGCTTTATGAAGGCAAAGTTGCAGGGAGGGACTGCAGTAGGGGTCCCTTAGTAGGGGCCCTTCATTTTCACTGAGTCTCCTTTGGGCTTGGGAGTCCTCTGGCTCTGAACCTGCCATTGCCTCCTGTCCCTTATTCCCACAGCTGGGCATAGGAGCATTTACTCAGGGCCATCAGAATGTATTTACTCCAGTCCCTGAGCAGCTAGTCAATGTACAGAGGTTAAGTGGCTTCTTCCAGGGTCCCACAGCTGGGGATTGAGGAAGCCACTGACAGGAGTATATGTGTGCTAAGTCGCTTCAGTCATGTCTGACTCTTTGCAGCCCCATGGACTATAGCTCACCAGGCTCCTCTGTCCATGGGATTCTCCAGGCATGAATACTGGGGTGGGTTGCAATGCCCTCTTCCAGGGGATCCTGCTGCTCCAGGGATCGAACCCACGTTTTCGGTATCTCCAGCATTGGCAAGTGGGTTCTTTACCACTTGTGCCACCTGGGAAGCCCCGCTAACAGGAGGGGGAGCTCTAAATGCCCAGGCCTGGGAAGGCCATCCAAGGGGTCCAAAGCAGCACTGAAAGTCTTTGGATTGTATCAGGCTTAACATATCAGCCTTAAGTTGAGGAGCCAACATGTTCTGGACTCCTTGCAAGGTCTGTGCCATAGATATTACTGCCTGTGTCCCCTTCTTATGAGGAGGACACAGGGACTGGATGGAAAAAAAAAATACTACTCATCTGTTCAGTTTTTGCTGGTGACCATTTGAAGGAGGGTGGGTAGAGGCTGAAGGTACAGATTATAGGTGCAGGGACTGTTTCTTCTTCCCTGGTGATTCCTTCTGCTTCTGTGCTGATGTTTCCCAGGGCTCTGTCCTTTGTCTTCTCTGCTTCTTCATTTGCCCTTTTCCCTGGAGGGTTGATGGGAGTCCCTGATTTCAAGCTCATTCAGGTGCTGACTGTTCCTTCCTGAACTCTCCCTGACCACTAATTATGTACCACGGATCTCTATCCTTGTACACAGGCACTCCTCTGTGTCATCTCGCCACTCCCCTTCAATCTTCTCCAAAAGATCATTTCCTCTAAAACGCCCTGTTCAATTGTGTCATATCCTGCACTTCATTTCTGGCCTTACCTTCTTCCACTCACACATGTTTTTCTTTCCATCATAAAGCCCTGTTCTCTCCTACTTGACCAAATCACATCTTTTCACACTCTCATGCCTTTGTACATGCTGTCCTGTCTTCCAGAAATGCCATATTTCCTATTTTCTACTGTTTTCCTAGCAAACTTCCACTCAGTCCCAGACCTTCAATACCCAGCCCAAAGGTCACATAAGGCATATTGATTCATTTCAGATCCACACCTCAGGAGGAACTAACCATTCCCCACTTGGGCTCCCACAGTCCTTCCTGAATACCTCGGATATAGTTATTACCTTGGTTGTTTGCATAGCAGCCTCCTTCTCTGACTTTAAGCTGTTTAAGGAAGGACCACATCTTAGCCATCTCTAAACATGCTAGCTCAATGCTCAGCACATTACAAATGCTCAAGAACTTTGCATTAGGAATTTATTTTAACTTTCTTTCTCATAGCTCCCTTGATTTTACATAACTGAGAATATGCAATAAATTTTTCAACTGGTCAGTCTCCAGGTTCCATCTGATTGAGCTTAAGCATTGTCGTGAAGCCAGAGAGAAAGGATGAGGGTGTTCGATATTTGGCTGATCCTAGATGAAAAGAGCCCCAAAGCCCCCCTCCTCCAGCCTTTTCAGATCTACAAAGAGAACCTCAGTCAATGCTGCCTGCAGAGACCTTGCCAGTGTTCTGCTCTTGAACAAGATTGGTTTTTAGGGAAGTCTTCTCTTTCCTTTCTGGCAGAATGTCAATCACATCTCCAGAATATCACCTCCTTGGGAACAGCCAGGATGCGGTCAGTTGGAAATGTACCTGGTTGCCTGCAGCTGTGACTGTGCTCGCCATAAAACCCTGCAAGACAGCTCGTCAAAAACCCATTAGCCAAAACGTAGGCTTGACACAAAGAGATGCCAAGACCAAAGCTTGTTCAACTTTAAGTATAAAATTGTGTGTAAACCACATAGGAAACCCAGGACAGTGGAAGGGAGAACATGGGCTCAAGATAAACCTGGCTTCAAATCTTGACTCTAATTTACAAGCTGTGTGGCCTTGGGCAAGCTGCTTTACTTCTCTGATCCTCAGTTACCTCACCTGTAAAATGGATTATAGTGATTATCTTGACTCAGGGTTCATGAGGTTCGAGTTAGATAATGCATATAACATGTTTCATCAATTCAGTTCAGTTCAGTCGCTTAGTCGTGTCTGACTATTTGTGACCCCATGGACTGCAGCACGCCAGGCTTCCCTGTCCATTACCAACTCCTGGAGCTTACTCAAACTCATGTCCATTGCGTCAGTGATGCCATCCAACCATCTCATCCTCTGTCATCCCCTTCTCCTCCTGCCTTCAATCTTTTCCAGTATCAGGGTCTTTTCCAATGAGTTGGTTCTTCACATCAGGTGGCCAAAGTATTGGAATTTCAACTTCAGCTTCAGTCCTTCCAATGAATATTCAGGACTGATTTCCTTTAGGATTTACTGGTTGGATCCCCTTGCAGTCCAAGGGACTCTCAAGAGTCTTCTCCAACACCACAGTTCAAAAGCATCAATTCTTCAGCACTTAGCCTTCTTTCTAGTCCAACTCACATCCATACATGACTACTGGAACAACCACAGTTTGACTAGATGGACCTTTGTTGGTAAAGTAATGTGTCTGCTTTTTAATATGCTGTCTAGGTTGGTCATAGCTTTTTTCCCAAGGAGCAAGCAGCTTTTAATTTCATGACTGCAGTCATCATCTGCAATGCTTTTGTTTCATATGCATTTATAAATAAAATATTGGATGGTATCATAAGTTTGCAATTGACTTTACCCTAGCATTTCTTTTTAATTCATTTATTTTTAATTGAAGGATAATTACAATATTGTGTTAGTTTCTGCCGTATATCAATATGGATCAGCCACAGGTATACATCTGTCCCCTCCCTCTTGCCTCCCTCCCATCTTCCACCCCATTCCACACTTCTAGGTTGCCACAGAGCCCTGGTTTGAGTTTCCAAGTCATACATCAAATTCCCACTATTTATTTTACATATGTTAATGAAGCTGAAGGAATCAACCTTTCTGACTTCAGTCTATACTACAAAGCTACAGTCATCAAGACAGTATGGTACTGGCACAAAAATAGAAATATAGACCATTGGAACAAGATAGAAAGCCCATAGATTAAACCCATGAACCTATGGGCACCTTATCTTTGATAAAGGAGGCAAGAATATGCAATGGGGCAAAGATAGTCTCTTCAATAAGTGCTGCTGGGAAAACTGGACAGCTACATGTAAAAGAATGAAATTAGAATACTTCCTAACACCATCCACAAAGGTAAACTCAAAATGAATTAAAGACTTAATATAAGGTCAGAAACCATAAAACTCTTAGAGGAAAACATAGGCAGAACACTCTATTACCTAAAATCACAGCAAGATCCTGTATGACTTTACCCTAGCATTTTTAAGTCTAAGGCTCAGCTCTCTATAGTGCTTGTTTGTAAAGAAGTTCAGACAGGTCACTCAAGTTCTTTCCTTGTTATTCTTCATATCAAGACCCTAGGAAATGTGTGAAATCAGAGAAATTTGTCTCTAGATGCTTTTCTATTTTGCCCCTCCCTCCATCCTGTGTCACCCTATTTCTGTAAGTGCCTACTTCTCTCCATTCCTTCCTTGTGAGCAAGAACTCATAAATCATTTAAACTAATGTGTAAGTATCTATCCTGTCCAGAGATACAGTATTCACATTTTAACAGCATAATGAAAATCAAGGTCATGAAATAGAGTAGATCTGAGGCTCCATCTGAGTAACAGGGTATGTTTTAGGGGGACAGAAGTCTTCCTAACTCCACAGAGTCACTGTCCACTCAAAAAACTGACCCCATTGATACAACTATTAACATAAGCAACAAGGTGGGCTGTTTCTGAATTTTGAAGCTAGAAATCCAAGCCTTCAGCTTTTGCAAAAGTGTTCTGATGAAGTGATCTGTACACTAGTTTTTATACCAACCTGTTCTTGGTAAGCAGACAGAGCCCATGAGTACCAGCCAAGACTCTCACAGCACTGCACCTCTATGATACTCATACTCAAGCTCACTTTTTCTTTAGAGCTCAAGGCTGGGATTGGATGTTTCTGCCTCACTGGGTTTGTGGGAGATTCAGCTGCAAAACTGTTAATTGCTTTGATGAGTCAACAAGTAAATAAACACAGTCCAGCCACTGTCTCCATACTGCAAGGTCATAAGAGGCTTCTGGGTTTCTCAGCAAAGCCTGTTAAAGAAGGATCCTCAGGGCCCTTAAGAAGTTCTTTGTTATGGAAAATTTCAGACACACACAAAAGAACAGAGAATTGTATAAAGTACCCACCATGAACCCACCATTTAGCTTTGATAAATACCAACTCAAGGCCAGTCATGTCTTATTGATACCCATGGTCATCACCACTCCCTGATAATTTTGAAGCAAATTCCAGATGACATGCAGTTTCATCTGTAAATATTTCAGTAATTGCACCCTCCGATGGCATCAAAATCCATCTCTCCAAGGAATGAGATGTCTTCCTCCCTGACTCCAGGACACTAAGACCATTTGGGCAGTATTTGCGTCTGTGACTAAGGGCTAGTCCTTGGGTTTGGCAAGCGCAAGGGCTTCCTGAATTCTCTCCAAAATCTGACCTGCTCCTTGGAGAGAAAGAAAGATGAATTAAATGCCATGCAGTGGTGTCTCCATGGGCAAGCTTTTTGGTGTCAGCAGGATTGCTGCCTAATAACTGAAATGAGACCCAAACTGAGTGGCAAAAATCAGTCATGAATCTCAACTTAGCATTTTTCACATGTGTTATTTCATTTCACCTTCATCAATTCTTAGTCTACCTCCGTCTCACAGATAAGAAAACTGAGGCCTAAGGTCACATAGCTAGCAGGTACCTGTGGCAGAGACTGTGGCTTCATGCTCAGTTCTCAGTCACATCTGACTCTGCAACCCTATGGACTATAGCCTCTCAGGCTCCTGGCAGAGTCTGACTAGATGTTAACCAAACTCAGTTCATCTTTTTCATGGGCACAGCTACCATACATTTCCCAGGATCCCTTGTGATTAGGTTTGGCTTCTGTGACTAAATCCTGACAAAGGTAGTATAAGCCGGATCCATAAAAAATATCCAGAGCAACCCTACGTGTGCTTTTCTTCCCCTCTATCCACTAGCTGAATAGAGAGAATTTCAAGGACCTGGAAGAGGGTGGAGCCACAATAAGAAAGAATCTTGGGTCTCCGGATGACTGTGTGGAGTAGTTCAGTTCAGTTCATTTCAGCACTCAGTTCAGTTCAGGCGCTCAGTCATGTCCAACTCTGTGACCCCAAGGGATGCAGCACACCAGGCTTCCTTGTCCATTACCAGCTCCTGCAGCATGCTAAAATTCATGTCCATCGAGTTGGTAATGCCATCCAGCCATCTCATCCTCTGTCCTTCCTAACCTTAGTTGGTCTATGAAATGAATGGGGAAAAAACCCAAATTTTTATTATGTTAAGCCACTGAACTTTGGGTATATATGTTCAAGTAGTAAGCCTATCCTGACCCATATGGTGGCACAGTTAGGATTTAAACCCTGTGTCTGACTATGCCAATGTTCAAGGCCCTGCTCTCTACCATGCTGCCTTCAGGCACAAGAAATAAGACTGTCTGACAAGAATGTCCTACATGCTCAGGATTTGGTAGAACTGTCTATGAGGATCTCACATCTTAGATTTGTGCTAATATGGTAGCCCCTAACTATGTGGGCCTATTTATTTATTTTCAATTTATTTTTTAATTGGAATGCAATTGCTTTACAATGTTGTGTTAGTTTCTGTTGTATAGCAAAGTGAATCAGCTATATGTATACATATTTCCCTCCTTCTTGAGCGTCCCTCCTACCCCATCCCCCATCCCATCCCTCTAGGTCATCAGAGAGCACCCAGTTGAGCTCCCGTGCTATATGGCAGCTTCCTACTAGCTGCTTCATATACATATATATATATATACATATGGTATGTATATATGTCAGCGCTACTCTTTACATTCGTCCCACTCTCTCCTTACCACCACCACCCCAGTCCACAAAGGCTATTTAAATTAAAGCTAAAATTAATTACATTTTTTAAATCTTCTTTTTAATTGTACTGGTCACATTTCAAGGGCTCAGTGGCCACGTGTAACTCAAGGCTACCACACTGGACAGTATAGATGGAGATTTCCATCATCACAGAAAGTTCTGGTCTTAGACAGACCCAGTTTTCACAATACATCTCTCCCTGGACCCCCACAGAAAAGCTAGGGGTGCTGCTCAGAAGAGGACAGAGAGTCGTCTAGCCAGCACTCAGCTTTCCTCAGGCATGATAAGCCTTTCCATTCACCCAGACCTTGGGTTTTTGCTCTTGCCTCCCCCAGTTAACCCTCCAGCTATAATCTGGGACCCTCCTATACTCACCGGTCACATGCTTTTCTCTGACTTCCTCAAACAGAGCGAGCCCTGCCTATCATATAGGACTGCATCTTCTGAGAGCAGGGACAGCCTCTCGCTCTCACCCAGCACCTCTACAGGTGCTGAACATTGGGCACCAGGAGACTGGCAGGTGACCCAGGAATGTGCTTCTTGGCCAAAGCTAAGGACAGGCAGGCGGTTTTCCAGAAATGGACACCCAACCAAGGAGGCCAGTATGTTAATCCATTTTCCGCAGAGCAGTCAGAGCGATCTTTTCAAAACACGCGTCCAAACATGTTGCCCTTTGGCTGAAATCCTTTTAGGAATCCCCCCTGCCCTCTGAATTAAGCAGACATACCTTCACGTGTCTTATGCTGTTGTCCAGTCTTCAGGTCGTCTGCTTCTCCACTTTCTGCTCCTGGACCTTGTACCTGTATTCCTGCTGGTTTGGTGGTGTGGCAGCTCTCTAAACCCTGGAGTGTTTGCTCACACTATTCCTTCCACGAAAAACTGTCCTGCTTCCCCACCTCTGCTTAGCTGAGCCTACACGGAGAGCTAAGCTTGGAAACCTTCCTGGAAATCCTAGCTGCCCCTCAGCCTGGGACAGTCTTCCCCCATCTCTCTCCCTCCCCACCCCCCACCAGCTATAAACTCCCTCACCTTCCCAAGTCTTCCCTGGGGAACAGGAAGGAGATACATTGAGTTGCTTTAGAGATCAAAATCAGAGACTCTCTTGCAGAGGTGTTTCCCAAGAGACTGGCCCTTCTGCATCTCTCTGAATTATGAGTCTTGGTCCTTTCTTCCCTTCAACACACACACACACACACACACACACACACAGGTTTTCCATTCATTTAATTCCTCTGCAAAGTCACTAGGGAGGCAAGTGAAGCCCTATAAATCTTTCACAAGCTTCAATGCCCAGATACCTCTGCTCCTTGACCCCAACCATTGGCTCAGAACAAATCCCACTAAATCCATGGGGCATGCCCCACCCCTCCCCACCTGCCATGGTCTCATCTTTGGGAAGGGGGCCCTGATATACTGACTGGGGTGTGGCATTTACAGTCCAAGCTAGTGCCAGGATGCACTATGGGTCTTCCCTTCATTAGATTATTTTTATGGGGATTAGAGCACAAAGAGGCAGTGGACTCCAGCTCCTGAGACATCACAATAAATCGCCATAGCAGCTCTTCTATGGCTCATAACTAGTAAATCAAATCTATTGAACAATACATTTACTGCAAATTTAAGAAGTTGTTCTTCCATTTTTTAAGTGTATGTGTTAAATCATGCCCAGCGTCATAAAGAATGGAGACAGCCGGGTTTAGTGTGAAAAACAAAATGTACACATGCTTTAAAAAGTTAGAAAATTCCTTGTCTTTTGTTGACTAGAAAGTGAATACCCTTTCATCCTGGGACACTCCTCCCATCCACACCAACTGGAATCCCCAGCCAACAGCAGTGTCAGTCTTGCCATCCAGGTTCAGGATTAGCTGGCTCTCTTTGCTACAAATTCTGGAAATGGACAAAAAGTGAAACACAGGACAGGATGGTGGTGAGGGAAGTGAGAGGGTATGAGTTATAGACTGGTTTTCCCTAGAAAATCCTTTTATTTCCCATTTCACCCAAGTCAAATGTTAATGAGTAGAAGTCCCAACTCAAGGTGCCATTTTGCTTTGCATGTTTTATCTGCGTCCCACCCAAGTGTTAAGACTGGAGCCCTAGCCCAGAGTCTGCCATTCAAACAGGCATTTTAATTGAACTGATATGTCTTCATCCGCTAACATTAGTTCAACAATCACTTCACTTAACACATAGTAATTACTGTCTGGGCATATGGTGGTGAACAAAATAGGCACAGCCCTGCCTTCTCAGAGCTCATGGTTTAAAGAGAAAGATGAACAGTGGTATGAGCTCTGCACTCATGTTTAGGCGTATTAAACCTCATTTGCAGGTCATTGAAGCCTGAGGGATATAGAGAAGCTAAATTTACAAACTCTCAAAGCCATCTCAGGAGTGCTTCCCTGGTGGTTCAGTGGTAAAGAATCGGCCTGCCAATGCAAGAGACACAGGTTCAATCTGTGGTCAAGGAAGATTGCACATGCTTTGGAGCACCTAAGACCAGGTGCCACAATTACTGAGCCCACTAACACTGTCTAGAGCCCAGGAGCTGCAACTATTGAGCTCACGTGCTGCGACTGCTGAAGCCCTCGCTCCCCAGAGACCATGCACCTCAGCAAAGAGTAGCCCCCACTCATCGCAACTAGAGAAAAGCCCACACAGCAACAGAGACCCAGCAGAGTCCAAACAATCTCATGAGATAGATCTATTATAATTCTCGTTTATCAGATGAATTGGAGATGAGCATCACAAAGCTGCCTGGTGACAGAGCTGGTACATTGGATGACAGGGGTGTGTATGGAGAGTTGGGGAAGCATGGGGAGGGGACACTTGGTCAAGCCTGAGGGGGCGGGGAAGATGCTTTGGAGCAGATGACACCTAAGCTAAGTCTGGAAAGAGGAGAAGAAATCAACCAAATGACAGAGAAAAAGAAGAAGCAAACAGCAGGCAGCAAAGACCTAGGGTGTGAATGAGCTCAGCTGTGCCTAGAATGTGAGGCCAGAGGCAGGACAAAGCAGGGCCTGAGGCTAGGAGTCCAAGCCAAGGAGCTGAACTCTATCCTGCAGGCCACAGGGAGCCAGTGAAGGGCTCCAGGCAGAAGCATGGTGCAGTCAGATCTATGTTAGAAAAATCTAGTCTGGTCCAGCAGTGTGGAGGATAGATTTGAGGAGGACCAGATGGGAAGCAGGGGGACCAATTAGCTGGCTATTGCAGTCAGTATTCCAGGAGAGAAATGATGATGAGGGCTTCGGCTAGGGCAGTGGTGGATGGATAGAGAAGAGGAGGCACAAGAGAAATAGGTTAGAGGTAAAAATGATCAGGACTCTGATTGGTTGGGAGCGGAGCAGCAAAAGAGGGTCCCAGAACAGGCTGTGCTGCCTGGCATGATACTGTGCCAGTCATCTGGGGGAGCAGAGCCGGCTGAGGGCGAGGTGCAGTCCTTCCTGGAGTGGGAGGGAGCTCTCTCCCAGGGTCCTTTCCATACAGAGATGTCCATGCTGGACTGGAGGAAGTGAATAGCTGGGCCTTCCAAGAACTTCGGGCAATGCAGACCCTAAGAAACAGGCTGCGTTCTCAGTTGCTCACCCGTATCTGCCTCTCTGCGGCCTCATGGACTATAGCCTGCCAGGTTCCCCTGTCCATGGGATTTCCCAGGCAAGAATACTGGAGTGGGTAGCTATTTCGTCCTCCAGGGATCTTCCCGATGGAGGGATCGAAGTCACATCTTCTGCTTTGGAAGGCAGATTCTATGACCACTGAGCCATCTGGAAAGCCCTAAGAAACAGGCTGGGGTTTCCCTAAAACAAGTTCAGTAATTCCTTTGATTGTAGGGGAATCAATTGTAGGGGAATTTTCAAAATAAGGCTGGGCTGAACAAAGCCCACCACAGTAGCCCACAGTATCCAGAGGCTAATAGAACTGCTGATCTCTGGAGAGATAAGAGGAAGGTGAACTTTCCAGTCTCATCTCCTGACGTACTTATTTCTACTCCCTTATTGTTCCCCAATACGTGTGCATGCACAACACACATACACGCATGCGCACATACGCTTTATCACCCCTAAATTTCTCACCTCCCCCAGACACAAGAGGCCCTTTCACACTCCCTCTCTGCGCCTGCTGTTCTCTCTGCCTGCAGAGGCCTTTCTCCTTCTCCACTGGGCAAAATGTATTCCTCCTTCCAGCCCAATCCAGATGCCAGTCCCTCCTGATGCTCATGCCCTGAGCGTCCTCACCACACTTCCTGTGTCCAGTAGCACCTCCTGGTGTGTTGCTCTGAGATCTTTCTTCCCCACCAACCTGACCTCCTGAGTCTTACTTCCCTCGGCTTTTCGGGCAACTGTATGAGTTTTGACCATCACTAGTGCTCAAAAATGCTCGTGGAATGAACAGGCACATCCCTGGAGGTGGACCAGATGCACCTTCCCAAGCCCAGTCCCAAGTCCCTCCCATCACTGAAAAGGATCCTCTCCACCCTCTGAACACATGGGAAATAAAGCCCCTGCCCATATGTGGTTAGGGCCATAAAGGCAGTGCCTACGTCTGCCCTTGGCTATATGTGAACAGGTCTACTCGTTCTCTGAAGTCAGCCTTTACTTTTAAAATAATTTTATTTGTTTATTTACTTTTGGCTGTGCTGGATCTTTGTTGCTGCGCAGACTTTTCTCTAGTTGCAATGCCTGGGCTTCTCATTGCGGTGACTTCTTTTATTGCGGAGCACGGGCTCGAGGGTGAGCAGGCTTCACTTGCTACAGCAGTGGGGTTCAGTAGTTGCAGCTCTCGGGCTCTAGAGCACAAGCTCAGTAGTTGTGGCATCTGGGCTTAGTTGCTCCATGGCATGTGGGATTCTTCTGGACCAGGCATCAAACCCCTGTCTCCTGCATTGGCAGGCTGATTCTTTACCACTGAGCCACCAGGGAAGTCCTTGGCATTTATTTTTATTCCTATTTTACAGACAAGAGTTCCACATTCAGGGAAGGCGACACTTCTTCTGAGCTGAAGATTATAGACTTGTTTAACATCTTTGGGGCAAAATGAGTAGATGAATGAGACCATCTGGGGTTTTGTCCTTTACTGAGGTTCTCCAGGCTGACCACAGCTAGTGGCCCCAGATAAGGTCATCAGAGAGCAAGGCCTTTGCCAGGCAACATATACAATCCCTCTGGGTTTCTGATGGCTTCTGGAACAAGAGGGAAGTAACCACTATGACCCAGGTTGTCAACCTCCTGGGAATCTTCTCTCCCTGGCTCAGGCTGGTGCCTCGACCTGGCAAAGTGCTCATAGCAAGAAAACAGACAAATAGACAAGGGCCAGGAGGGATTGAAGTTGTCATCATCAACATCATCATGAAATTGATAACAGTGACAAGAAACTCTTACCTGGTGTTTAATATGTGCTTCACACTGCACTAACACCTTATAAGCTTTCTTAGTTTTTAGTCCTTGTGGCATTCCTGTGAGCAGCTGCTGTCATCCCCATTTATCAGATGAAAAAAAACAAGACACAGAAAAAGTTCAGCAATTTGCTCAAGATCATCAGCTGAGCTGGGATTTAAAACCAAACAGTCTGACTCCAGAGCTCCTAGTCTTAAATCTTATTCTGCAGAGAGGCACAGAAGGCCGACTGGTACCCCGCCAGTCTGTGGAAGGACACAGTAGAAAGTGAAAGGCCAGCCGAAGGCCAGCACCTGCTCATTCCTCTAACTCTACGTGCCTTCCAGGTCTCTCCAGCTCCCAGCAGGGATGAACGCCTGCTCTTTGGCAGGTTAGAACTCTGAGGAGGTCCGGGAAGTGCAGGTGAATGGGGGCTGCTGGGTAGTGGAGCTTGGGGGCCCCTTTCTCCCAAACCTGGCCTCTGGTCTCACAAGCAATGGCCTTTGGATTGCTGCCTGGTTTGGAGGCCTGGATCACTGTTGTCTGGAGCCTAATCTCCATTCTGCTGCTTTTGGTTGCTATGGTAATTGAATTCACTTAAAGTTGTCTCCAAGCTAGTCTGTCTACCTCTTTCTGCCCGTAGCCTGGAAGGGCACGAGCCCAGGGCTGAGGCCAAGAATGAGGAGGACTTGGTGGCCTGGGAAGCCTATGTATTTTTCCTCCTCAGAGGCAAACAGAGGAGTCATGGGGAAATGTTCCTTTCAAGTCTCTCTCCATCTTTCTCTTTGCTATCTCACTCGTTTCTGCATAAAGACTCTGGAATTAGACAGGCTGCAAAGGTAGGGGCTGGCAACTCTGGGAGTTGGGGAGGAAGGACTCTGAGTATGTTTTATTCTTCAGCTTTTTATTACTCATTCAACAAACACTGAGTGCCGACTGTATTCTAGGCACTGCTGCTTGGCTCTGGGCACAGGGGTCTTTCTGGTTGTAATTCAGAATCCAGGGCCACAGGAATTGCCCCCTCACAGCACATGTCCATGTGGCTACCACCCTGAGATTTGGAGAGATGGAGAATGGCCATCCAGATCAGGACTGTGGGAAGTACTCCTTCCTTCCTTCCTTTCTCTGCTGGAGGGAGTTCATCAGACTGAGCGAAAAGCAGAGTAGGACCACCCCTGGGTGGAACCTGAGCGGTAAGTCCTGCTCATTTTCTCCACCATCCTCATGCAGAGAAATTTTGACATATGAGATAAATGACAAGGGCAGAAGCCAGTGTCACAGAGCCGCCTGGGGAGTGTGTGGGAATGATAGACCTTGCTTGCAACCGCTGCCACTCTGCTTGGATGATAAGGAAGAGGGGCAAAGACGGTGACAGTGGATGGTGTGTGATCGTGTGTTTGCAGGTCTCAGTCTTCTATAAGCAATAGCTGGATCAGCAAGCTGAAGAAATATTCATGGAGCTCCAACTCTGTGCTGGGAATCGTGCTCTGGACTGGAAAGACAGGATGACTGAGGCAGAGACTTTTGAGGAAAGGATCACCCTCCAAGGAGGATGACAAATGATTCACGCAAAAGGATGCGGCTATGAGAAGGTCAAGAGAAATGTGCTCGGGAATCTGGAGCAGGGGGATGAGGAAAGGCGCACACAAGGTGGGTGCATTGAATTGCATGTTTAAGAGTAAGAAGCAGCTCTGGAGACAGAAAGTCATTCTGTGCAAAGAAGAGCATGAGCAAATGCACAGAGGTGTGAAAATGAGCAGTGTCTGGTGGCGGGAGTGCAGGCGGAGGGGGAGAGCAGCAGGGATCCCAGCAGGAGGAGCCGGAATGATGGAAAGCCCATTCAAGCGGCATCCTGTTGGTCGGGAGGGACCATCATGGTGAGACTTGTGTTCTAGCGAAACAGCTCTGGCAGCAGTGAGAAGGGAGTGGGAGCTGGGAGCGGGTGGGGAGCCTGAACTGGGCTCTTGAACTAGCAGTGGAGACAGATCCAGCCAAGGAGGAGAGCAGCGGCTGGGTCTGTAGGCCCCCATGACTGGTTGTGGGAGTGTGTGTGCAGGAGGCAGGGGCAAGTGTTGAAGGAAGTGGAAGAGTCAGAGAAGTGTGCGTACAATCTGGCAGGGAATAGACTGAAATAGGGAACCCAAGACATCAGTTTGGGGGAGCTCTGTTTGGGATGAGTGGGTAAGGTGTTTGGTATAGTCAAGGTCAAGGCCTGGTAGGCAGGAGGAAGTATATTTCTAGCACTTAGGAGAAAGTTGCTCATTAAAAATGTGCACGTGGGAACCCTAGCATGGAGGTGACAGCTAAGGTTGGGAGGGAAGATGACATTGCCCAGGGAGAAGGCAAAGAGCAGGATGTGAGAGGAGGCAAGCATAACTCCAGGGAAGCATGCTCAGAGGCAGGGCAGTGGGATCCCAGGAAGTCAGGGGAGTGACCTGGAGTTCACAGCTGGTAGAAGGCAAGTACACAGGTGGCGTGGGTGTCAAAGAGAATGCTGCTGAGAAAGAGGTGTGACAAATTGGTCTACAGCAGTGGCGTTCAAGCTTGAGGTTGGTGCAGGAGGGCTGGTGAGGCCTTGGATCGCTGGGTTCCCCCCCAGGGTTTCTAAGTCTCTGAGGTCTGAGCCCAAGGAAATTTGTGTTAATAACAGGATCTGAAAAGCAAGTTGCTGCTGCTGGTCTGCTGACCACACGTTGAGAACCATGGAATCTCTGGTCTAAACTGATAAACCTGCGCTTGAGAAGGTTCACATGCAAATTCATCCACTCTTGATTGTGGCCCAAGTTAGGAGGAGAAACAGAGCTTTGGTTAAAGAGCAGAGGTAGAGGAAAAAGTGGGGAATGTTGGGCAACTCAACGTTGGAAATAGGATGGGCGCTTCTGAGGCCACAGGGATGGGGATGAGGGAAGTTAAAAGGCTGGCAAAGAATGGGAGGCCAAGGAAGGCTTGGGGTATGATGACACTGAGGAGGGTGGCTTGAGAGACCTCTGCCCGCAGCCAAGACTATGGGTCACATGAAGGGAATGAGCTAGGCAAAGAGGAGGATGGGGGTTAGAACCAGCCTCCGGGTTCTGTGTGGAGTCCTGGTTAATGTCTAGTCTACTTCCTAGAGAGCTTCATCCCTCCCCACTTTTCCTCCCTTCTAACCTTCCAGGGTCATCACCAGCCCCAGGCCTCCTGAAGCAGAGCAGCAGCAGCTGCCTTTGCCCCGAGTCATCTCCCAGGGGAGCTGCCTGAGGCCAAGAGGACCCAGTGCTTTTCTCATTTTCCTTCCGAGATGTCAGACCGAGACCGTGAGACACTACAAAGAGGTTCCTGACCTCAGTGATAGGCACACCTCAGGGCTGACTTATCCCATCAGCGGACACACAGAACCTGAGTCTTATTTTCAATCAGTGGAGCAAGTCTATAAAAAAAAATCCATTCATCGGTGTCCAGGAGAACATTACCAAGATAGACGAGACACCATGGGCAGTATTTAATTATGAGCAGGCAGAGCAAATAGGAGGGACACAATAAAAATGCTAATCAGGGAGGGAAAAAACAGGCTTCATTTTCATGGAGAATAGACTGTAGCCGTCTTCCCCCTCTGCTCCCAGATACCAGATGAGTGCTGCAGGCCTGATTCTGATGGCAAGACTTGGTGACAGGCATGTCTGTTTTAGCCCTCATCCACCTTCTTTCCACTCTCACGGCTCCGGCCTCCCAGTTCCTAGAGGATCCAGTCCAAAAGGAGGGAGGCTGGCTTTCCTTGGAAGCACACAGCTTCTCCTTCAGCAGGGAAGGGGGAAAGCTGGCAGGGAACTTGGGCAGCGAATGGAGTTACTTTTCAGGGCTCAATTCCTGGTCCCGGGAGCACTTCAGGAAGGGACCATCTCCTGTTCTGGGAGCACATCTTGAATCTGCACCAGGAGGGAGCACAGCTGAAGGGAGTGTGCTGTGCTGAGTCACTGGCCCGAAAGTCAGTCCAGTTCAGAGTCATTTAGGAAGAGGCTGGGGACACTCAGCTAGGCCCCAAGGCCTCTGGCTCCCGACGTTGCTCCACTTGGCTGAGATCGACCTAGGAAGGCAGTTCAGGAGTTTGCAGGCCCATCGTGTCATGCCTTTGCAAATCATGCTGGCTGACTCCTCGTGTAGCCAGATCTCTTGGATCAGATGTCCTTCCTTGCTAGCTCACTCAACTTCCACACTGCTGCCAAAGACAGATTTGTATCCCTCCTTTTCCTTGGTTCCAAGGATGCTTGGGCCCCAGGCCTCATGCTGATTTTAGGTAAAAGTTGTGCAAAAATGCATCCTGGAAGATCTTGATTCAGCCCAGGTCCTTTCCCTAGGCTGGCTTCTTCTGTTTACAGCGCTCACCTGCCACCCTGGCTGGTGTCCATGCAAAGTATTGCTCTTTTTTTTTTTTTTTGGTTGCATGTGGGATCTTAACCCCTGGCCAGGGATTGAACCTGCATACCCTGCATTAGAAGCATGCAGTCTTAACTACTGGACCACTAGGGAAGTCCCTACAACTCTTTCAATAAGTCTCTCCTTAAATCTTTCACAGCCATGAGTTCTTCCCAACATCATGCTCAGTCGTTCAGTCATGTCCAACTCGTGTCCGACTCTCAGTCATGCGACCCCATGGACTGTAGTCCACCGGGCTCCTCTGTCCATGGGACTTCCCAGACAAGAATACTGCAGTGGGTTGCCATTCCCTTCTCCAGGGAATCTTCCCAACCCAGGGATGGAACACACATCTCCTGCGTCTCCTGCATTGGAAGGCAGATTCTTTACCACTGCGCCACCTGGGAAGCCCCCTTCCCAACATCACCAGGGAGGAATTAGCCTGAGGACTGTCAGGTATCTTCTCTGTATCATCTCCCCTCACCCTCCACCCCTCAGGGAGACAGCAACTAGGGCCTCAACTCCTAGCTTTTGACTCTCCCCAGAAACATATCTGTTAGGTAAAAAGCTTATATGCCAGCTCACTCACCTGCTCCAGGATCCAGGACAAGTTACTTAACTCTGTGCTTCCATTTCAATGGACATAACAGCATTACCTTCCTCAAATTTGTTATGAGAATTCAATGCAAAGAGCTTAGAAGAGTACCTGCCACATAATAAGCACGCAGGGTCATCATCATCATCATCATTGCTGTGATTTTTATTATTAAGATCAATGATTATCTTATTCACCTAAATGTCCAGACACTTGATAGAGGATCTGACATGAATAAACATTCAATAATCATTGAATTGGTGAATGAATGTTCTTCTAAGTGAATTCTTCCTAAGATATTATCCTTCCCAGGAAAATTTCAGTTTAAAGAAAGGATCTGCAGGTTGATGACCACGATTAACATATAAATGGCTAATGGTGCCATTCTAGGCATCCCTGGGGAAGGGATTTAGAGTTGATGGTTCTTTTCACTGTCCTTCATTATGTCTGATCATAGAAAGTTACCAGAAATATAGCTGGTTCTGGTCAGTAGCTCATAGTTATCTTGCCTCAGGTGGAATCACCCTCCTAACTCTAAAAGCAATAAAACCTTACAGAGAGAACCAGCAAGGGGATAAAGGAGACAAAGGAAACCCTTCTAGCCATAGAGATATTATGTCCTGGGTCCTCCCTGAGCTCCAAGTTGCCATACCTGTATATGTGTTGAAGCTGTAAAGCCCAGGTAGGTTTGTTCACTAGGAGAGGGGAAGGAGAGAGCTCAGGCCAGCTGACCTCAGACCCTGGCATGTGGGGCTCCTAGACTCCAATCTTAGATCCTCCTGGAAGAGCCTTGCCCTTCTACAGCTCATCAGAGTTCTGGTAATGGAGAGTGGAGATATTTTTCCTAAATGTTACTGGGAGGCTGTGCTGTGAATCCACTGTAAGTGATCAGGACAGGATCTTGGTTGGAAAATCTTCTGTTTCAAATTCAGCAGTGAGGAGTCAACAAGGCTTGGGAGCAAGAGTCCCACCATATGCTTCTTTCAACAGTTGTATGAGTGGGTTGGGACCTTTATTCCTTTTTTGTTCCTTTGATAATCTTTAAAAATACATTATTTGTTTTCACATGTTTCAAAATTCAAAAGGTCCTAAAGTCTACACAGCCATCCATTGGTTACATCCTTGGTTACATCCTTGGTGTAACCAATGGCTGCCAGTTCTTCAAAGAAGCTTCGGAGAAAAGATTCTCTGAAAAAAACAGAGATAGATTACACACAGACAAGCAAACACACATGTATGCTCTCCCTCCTTCTCACAAATGGAAAGCTCGCTTTATGCATTGTAGGAGCCTGGTGGGCTGCAGTCCTTGGGGTCACAAAGAGTCAGACACGACTTCGTGACTAAAACAACAGCAACAGACAACATCCACCTAGTATTTTTTTTTTTTTTTTTTTGCTTAATAGTATATTTTGGAGATTACTTGATAACAGCATGTGCTAGACTTAAATCATCATTTTTGTGGCTCTATAGTATTCTAGTATATAAATTATTTCACAATATATAAATTAGTTCTTTCCAATCTTTAATTTAAAAGATACTGCTGTATTTTTTGGTTCAGTGGTTAAGACTTTGTCTTCCAATGCAAAGGGTACAGGTTTGATCCCTGGCTGGGGAGCTAAGATCCTACATGCCTTGGGGCCGAAAAGCCAAAACAATATTGTAACAAATTCAATAAAGACTAAAAATAATCGTCCACAGCAAAAAAAAAAATAAATCTTAAAAAATTTTTTTAAATAATTTGTAATGAATAACCTATAGGAAAGTATATCTGTAAAATATATGTGAGTGTTATCTGAAGATAAATTTCTAGAAGGAGAATTGTTTGGTCAAAGGCTTTATCCATTTGTAAATTTGATAGTTATCGACAAATTGCTTTTCATATATAGCCTTTTAATCTTTTTTTAGAGGTGACAAAACCAGTGCTTAAAGAGGATATGTGACTTAACTAAATAAAGTCAATAAAGCAACTGGGATAAGAGCATTGGTTTTTTTGGTTCTTGGTCTAAGACTCTCTGGGCCCATGAGCCCAGAGGAATCAGGAACTTCTAAGAAACATCAGACCGATTCCTGAAGATGGATTCAGCTTTGAGAAAGCCGCCGTTTCTACCTTCAAGGAACTGGCAGTCTAGAGGAAGAGAGAGAGACAACTTAAGGAGCACTTTTGGTTTAAGCATACGAAATAAGGACAAGGTATAAGGAGACACCATGAGGACATGGGAAAAGCCCCTGATCAGCTTTGGCTTCCTGGAAGAGGAAGAGTTCAAGGTGACCTTAGATTATACAAAATTTTCCTCAGTAATATTAATTATGATATCCCTCTTCTTTTCACTATTTCCCTTTCCAAATCTTTTGTCAAAGTGATTGAAAGTAGCAAATGAATTCCTTAGTGAAAGCATGATATAGTTGCAATAATAATAAAGGCTACGTGTACTGAGTTCCCACTGTGTGCACGGCACTGCTTTCCGCCCACCAGCTCTCATGGGCCATGACTCTAAGATCGATGAAACCTCTCCTGGGGAATGATGGATGTGGAAGAATCCCAGGAGTCGGGGGCTAGGCCAGAGGAACAAAAGACCTGGGTAGTTCTCAAACTGGCCATTCAGTCTTGGGAAACTCCACTGTGAGAAAAGATACGACACATGTCAGATGAATAATAATACTGAGGACATCTTACTCTCCTAATTTTCCAAGGTGACTTTATATGCTGTTTCAAGTGCTTCTCGTCACAGTGATGTGAAGGAAGGCCTCAGGGAGGCACCAGTCTCTGCTAGAGGAGGGGGAACTGAGGCTGAGTGGGCGGCAGGGACTCCTCAGCTCACATCTCAGGGTGGGACAGTGTGCAGCCTGGTCTAGAACTCTCTCAGTCTCATGTCCTGACACTTAACTGGTCCTATCCTGCGATTCCACGTGGAAGGTAAAATTCTGGTTTAAATTGGTCCAAAGTCCCTATGGCCCCCAGAACCCTGAACTTGGATGGCCTTTCCAGGTGCTGCCCCCTCACCCCCCTCCCAGTGGCCCAACTCTTCCCCTGGGCACTGGAGCCAGACCTTTATTTCCAGAGAAGGAGCCTAACGAGTGGTTCTGGTGACTCAGCACCAGTCAAGCTGGCTGCTCGGCCTTTGACTCAGCTGTGGTGGGACTTGTGCTCAGTTTGAGCTCCAGGCTCAACTCCTATAATACCCTGCTCTGCCCCTATGTCTCCTGGGCCTGAGACCTGCCTTGTTCTTCTGGATTCCTCCTCTCTGGGAGTGCAGCCCAGTCCTAGAGCCCTGCCCAAGGCAGAGATTCCAGTGCTTCCAGCCTGAACCTTCACATGTTGCCTGTTTCTAGGTCCTCTCTGCTGTACTCTGTTCAGCTAGAAACCATCCTCTGGACCTCCCCGATGCCACTGGTTGGGATGGTTGTCTAGATCCCATGACATCTTTTCCAAACCATTCTCTCCCTGCTGGGCTGCCCATCCCATAGCTGACAGCTGGGTTGTCCCCTACGCTGCTCACCCACGACGGATATGTCCCAACTTCATGCCCAGTCTGGGTGATCCAGTGATGTGACTGTCCACAGGTTTTGAACTCTTTTTTGACATACACTAACCCCCACCCCTCACATCAAAGCTGGAAGCTGATGAGCTGGGTAACCTGAGGCAATGTGCTATCTGACCCTTTCTGAGTGCCCATCACCGCATCTATGAAAGTGCCCCCTGGCTTCCCCTTCCCTGTTGGTATGAATAAGAACACAGTCATTTGGGGCCCCTCAGGGGAAGGTTTTATCTGAAAACAGACATGATTACTATTTCCATCACTTCTATAATCCTTTAATCACACATTTTACAGCAGAGAGCCTGGGCAGGGTAAGTCCATTTATATAAACAGCAGGAAAAATGAGGCTCTGTGCTATATGCCAACCATGCTTAGTGGAAACATAAGAATCACTGGCCTTTCATGAGCAGAAAAATAAATAATCCAGGTAGTTATCCCCACACAGCTCACATCCAAGCCACTGGCACCTGTGCTTACCTTGTGATGGCCTTGAAAGAGATACATCTCCTTTCCAGGACCTGAGTGGATGCTGGCTTGAGCTCTCAGCATTGCCTGTGGCTTGGATGGTATGGAAGGAAGATCCCTGGGCAGTTGACTGCTCCTACACAAGGAATCTCCCATGCCTCTGGCCTTTGGGTACTGGGAATATTAATCTGGAAGCCTTCCCCTACCATGAACGTCATAAGGAGTCTAAGAGAGGTTCTGAAACCATTGTTTATAATGGGTCCCTAATAGAGGGTTGTTTATTTCTTTTAAGATAGAGGGAGGATGGGACAAATGGTCCCAGGACTCTAGGATGGGGTGGGGAATATCCAGGGCTTCTACACTGAAGCTGACACTTTGGACTAGTGGTCGTCCAGAGACCAAGAGAGACCTTGGGGATGGTGCAGTGGCCCTCCACTCTGAAAAAGTCATCAGCCTGGGAAACATACCCTGACTCTTTCAACGTTATAATATCTCAAGTAAAGGTCGGTTGTTCGATCCAGGTAATCAGTCTACTTGCATGTGAGAATTCCCTCTCTGGTTTAATAGGGGCATTACCATGTGCTATTGCTGTGTGTATGTGCGCTCATCATGTCTGACTCTTTGTGACCCCAAGGACTGTAGCCCGCCAGTCTCCTCTATCCATGGAACTTTTCAGACAAGAATACTGGAGTGGGTTGCCATTTCCTCCTCCAGAGGATCCTCCAGACCCAGGGATCAAGCCTGTATCTCTTGCATCTCCTGCATTGTGGCAGGCGAATTCATTACCGATGAGCCACCAGACTAATTAAAAACTCATTGGTGTACAATAGTAAGCACTTGTTTAGCTCAGAGATGTGTGAGGCACCTGTAGTCAGCTGATCTTGGCCAGACTTGCCTGGGCAGTTGGAATAGCAACATGTATCTTCCATCTTCCTTCTTGGGCCAATGGAGATGGCAGAGATGCCTGAAGGTGAGTAGAACCATGCAATGCCTCTGAGAACCTAGGCTCAGAACTGTTTAGTGTGGAAACGTATTCCACTCCTTTATGACTGCAAGATCAAAGCAAAGGGCATGAATAGACAGGGGCTAGTGACCAGCCTGCATAAATGCAGCCAGATGGCAGAATCGTGCCCTGGATCTTGAACTTCTTGCAAATGTCTCCCTCTCCCCAACTCAGGCTTGGTTCAGAGCTTCTGCCTGGTAGTTGGGTGATGGGTGAGATGCTAGGGGACCCTCTGAAGGAGGACCTAATCAGCCCAGAGTAACGTAGCCTCCTGACTCCCTGTCCATCTTCCCCTGGGTGAAATATAGGCACATAACAATTCAAAAGACAGAGTTTGCACTGAACCAAACGATTACTTCAATCTTGTTACTGCCTATGTCCTCATGAGTTGTAGTTTTCATGTCTGATATATTTTCCTTGGAAAATAAAGTGTCCAAAGGAACACACAGCAAGGAGGAGAAAATGGAAAGCACTATGTTTTCAGGTCATGCGTCCACCTGTTTTCCTAAATGGGAAGTGGGACCAGAATGGTGAATAATTCTGGGCCCATCCTCAACCAGACACCAGTGCAAGGAGCAGCGATCTTGTAAATGATCTGAACACTGATTTCACTGAATCTTGATAAAAGAGCTTAGCCTTGCCAAGACCCTGGACTCTTCAGGCCAACAGGTCCAAAACAGAAACTGTTAACTTTCACCAGCGCAGAGTGACTGTGAAGTTGGGGACGGCGACAGCAGCTCTCACGGTTTTCCAAAAACCTGTGCATGAAACTTTCCCTTCCCAGTTCTGCAACCCTTCCCATCCCCCAAACTGAATAGGCCCTGTTGTTTTCTTTCCTGCCATAAAGCATATTATTTCATGGTGTCTCATTTACAAGAGGTTACCAAAAGAAAGCTAAATTGGGATTTCGTTCAGCTGCTGATGACTCGTTCCTGTTACCCTAGCTCATTTTCAGTGGCATTTCAACACTTTGAAAATGAATTACCTCTACCATTTCTGGCACAAAGAAAAGAAGGTTTAAATTAATTTTCAGCCAGGGATACTATTGGTCCAGGCAACTTCCCTCCCACTGTGTTAACATCAATGTCTTGTCTTGTTAAATGCCGATAAATGAGTGTAACATTCTAACAAGCCACAAATTGGGTTATTGATGCCTCCGTCAGCTGTTCTCTGCTTCCCAAATCCCCTGCTTTATAGACACACGGTGGTTATACAAAATGGGGGCTCTAAATGGAACCTCAGAACAAGGAGTCCTTGTTAGCACTCTGACTGCTCTTTTTGGCTGTGTCTGACTTTCACTTAATAAAAAATTGTATTGATTCAGTTTCTCCACACTCTGGGGTTCATCTGGAGCACATGTTCGTAGCTTGTCCTCAAGGGGTAGGCAGTCCTCTTCCCAGTCCTCCCCAGCTTTCTCAAGGAATGGCCCCACTGGCTGTTGCCTTGGGTAATCCTCACCATATCAGCAGATTGGACCACCGAGGATGAAACTACCAGTAACCCTTTAACCTACCCTCTGTGTGTGCTGCTGGAACCCCAGGACACAGGAGAGTGGGTGATGTCCTGTATGATGTCCCACCATGGATCACAGGGTAACAGGAGCCTGCCAGATGGGAAAATAATTGAATGGCCAGTTACCATTCAACAAGTGCTTTTTACTAGAGGACAAGGCAAGAGAAATCGTCCTTGCATGTGTGCTGGCTAAGTCACTTCAGTCATGTCCGACTCTTTGTGACCCTATGGGCTGTAGCCCACCAGGCTCCTCTGTCTGGGATTCTCCAGGCAAGAATACTGGAGAGGGTTGCCATGCCCTCCTCCAGGGGATCCTCCCAACCCAGGGATTGAACCTGCATCTCTTACATCTCCTGCATTAGCAGACAGATTCTTTACCACTAATGCTACCTGGGAAGCCCCAGAATCATCCTTAACCCACAACAAAAGAACCTTAGCTGGAAATTGGGAAGAACTGCATGAAAGTGAAGATGGCTATGACAATGGCAAATGGCTGGGATGTGGCACATAGTCAAGGCCACTGGGGATCTCCTGCTTAACTCCTCCTTGAGATCCCAGGAACACAGTAGACAGCAACCTAGTCACCTGGGATGGGCTCAGACGTCCCCAGAGGCAGGAGCATGGATCAGATGACTCATCCTTTTGATGTGTAGGTTCCACAGTTCTTCTGGTTTTCAAAATCAAACACTGTATTTCAAGTTCAAATTTCTGAGCTTACATAGGAAATGTCCTTTCCCACGGACATGGCAGTGTTATTAGTGATCGGTAGCATCAACAATAGAAAAGGAACTTGAAAATGACAATGCAGGGTTTTGTTAACAATGGGAGACAACTTTCCTGCCCGTGTGCAAGCCTGTCCCTTTTGCCACGCAGCTGGGGAAGGCGGTCCATGCTCTTCCAGCTCTTCTCAAAGGCAGGGAATGCAATGAGATAGGAAGTGGTGTTTAGTGCATACGAAGGGGTATGTGTGTGTGTGTGTGTCCATGTTGGATGTAGACGAGGCTGGGGTTGAGGGGACTGGGGGAAGAGCTGAGTAAAGAACAAAAATTGACCCACTCGAGGTACCTTTGTCATGGCTTCTTTAACAGTTTTCCTTTGCAGGGTCTTTCTTCAGCATTGGAGGGCTCCAGGGACCCCTCTCTTCTCCAATCTACCCCCACTCTGTAGATAATCTATTCCTCTGATTTTTAAATATCTGACAATTTTACATCATTTTTGTCTCCTTTCAGACTTTTTCCCTGGGGGTTCTGACTGATATCTAATGGAGATTGCAAATTTCACCTGTCCCCAAATTCCTGATTTCTCCTTTTAAGTCTGCCCTCTTGCTGTGGACAGAGGAGTCTGGCAGGCTACAGTCCATGGGATTGCAAGAGTCGGACACAGCTTAGCGACTACACCACCACCACCACCACTCTTGCCGTCTCTCCCATCTGATAAGGGGCAAATCCATTTTGCCACATACTCTGGCCAAAAACCTTGATGTCTTCTTCTCACCCTCTTTCTTTCTCTCCCTCTTTCTTTCATATCCCACATCCAATCCATCATCAGTGACTTTATCTTACTAGTTCCAACCTATGACCAGAATCCAACACTTCTCAGGACCTCAGCCGCTCCATCCTGGTCCAAGTCACCAGTCTTTCAGGGGGTCCCCATTGTACCAGCCCCTCAAGTGTGCTCTCAGTAGTAGTCAGACTGATCCTTCAGATCATGTCCCTCCCCTGCCCAAGTCCTCACAGTGGCCTCCAAGGCCATATAAAGCCTGGCCCCATGGACTCTCTGGCCTCATCCCCTTGCTAGTGTACATTATTCTGGCTGTTCTGGCCTCCTGGCTTTTCCTCGGGTCTGCTAGGCACAGTCTTACCTCCAAGGCCTTTGCAATTGCTGTCCTCTCTGCAAGGAATGCTTTTCCCCTGAGTATAAGGTTCACCCCCTCGATTTTCTCAGGCCTTTTCACTAAGCCTTCTCAGACTACTTCCTGTATAGCATTGTACCCTCTCACCCAGAACTGATGCTCCCTATATTGTCTTTTCTTTTCTTTTCCATGCTTTTCAACATTATATTTTACTTATACTTTTGTCTGTCTTCTCCACTAAATGAGAAGACAGACACAAGCTCCATGAGAGAATATTTTCCAGTTTTTCTGGTGTAGGTCTGCCTGTTCACTGCTGCTTCCCGGCATATGACAGAATCATCATAGCAAAGAATGAATGAATGAACGAATGAGTGTCATAGCCCTCTGAATCCCAGTTGGAACCTCAGGTAAGCATAGTGGTAGGCTGGAGGGAAAGTCCAAGAGAGGGGATGCATTCCCTTCTGTCACAGCTTTCCCCTCAGTCCAGAATACTCCTCTCTCTCATCACCTAACTCCAACTCATCCTTGAGGGGTCAACTTAAATATCACTTCTTCAGCCTAGGAAACTAAATTAGGCTCCTCGCTAAATGCTTCTAGAGTTCCATCATTTCTTTTTGCAGCACTTTGCATGCTCAGAATCTTGTCATAAATTATTCATAGCTGTTGTTTAATGTCTGCTTTCCCCATGAGACTGTGAGGATCATCAGGCAGGGACTGCACTCGTCTTTGCTCACAGCTGGGTCCTTTCACGCAGCACATGGCTTGGCACACACGTGTGCTCTGTTGGTGACAGTCAACCTTGAGCGATATGGAATTTAAAATGTGAAATTAAAGCCTGAAGACACAATAAGGCCTCCCCATGGTGTCACAGGTAGGATCTCACAAATAGTTATTGAATTTTTAAATGTGAGGTGGATACCTTCCCAGGGAGGGGCCAGGGCCAGGCTTGCCTGAGTTGTGAGAAGTAGCCAGGGTGTCTGTTTGACTCCTTGTCCCTCTGATGGGGCCACTCATTGGTTCAGTTTGCAAATCCTGCTCTCAAGAGACCCTCAGCTTGCCCACAGTCAGGATCTACAACTGTAGATGAGAACTACATTGCTTAAGACATTGACCTTGGCTTTCACATTGTCAGGCAGATGATTAGGGGTGTTAACTGAGTGGGAAATGATGCATTTTCCACTCAATTGAAAGTACACACAATTTTAGAACCAGAGGAGACTGTTTAATTCTGTGCTCTCATTTCACAGAAGAGAAAACTGAGGTCAGAGAGTTGAAATGACTTGTCTGAGGTCACACAAATAATTAATGACAGAAAGCAGCTAAAAACCCAGAAATCTGATGTCAGGTGCTCTTCTACTATGCCACAATTGTGCTTTCTCCTCCTCCCTTGAAATAAAACTTCTTTCTAAAAAAAGTTTAATAATACCATTTAAAAAATGAGAGTGTCCTAAAAAGTAAACTTTTGAGCAAGAACTTCAAAAACATGCTAGTAAACTAAGTACAATGTATCACCTTTACTAATGCTTACCTGTGTGTTTTCATCTAACCTGATTTCTTTCCCTTTCCTCTTTTTTTCTTTTTTTTAGTGTCTGACTCTTTGTGACCCCATGGACTGTAGCCCACCAGGCTCCTCTGTCCATGAAATTCTCCAGGCAAGAATACTGGAGTAGGTTGCCATTCTCTTCTCTAGGGGATCTTCCCGACCCAGGATGGGACACTGGTCTCCCACATTACAGGCAGGTTCTTTACCGTCTGAGCCACCAGGGAAGCCCCTTTCCCGAGTAAAAGCTTTCTTTCTGCTCACCCTGACTTCTTCTTTCTCAGCTTCACTGTTCCAGATCAGCTCCAAGACTGCCATGTCCATGCAAGTTTTCAACTTGAGATATTTCTCAGGCATGAGCAGCTTATTCCTCTACTGGGCTGATGAAGCACTTGCATGAATCTTGTTCTCTAGTCTGTCTCTTCCTGCTTCCTCCTTCTCCATCTCTCTTCCCATCCCCTCTTCCCTCCCCCCTCCCCTCCTCCTTCTTTCCCCCCTCTCTTAAATGCTATTGTTCTGCTGGAAACCTTTGATTCCCCTTTTCTCCAAAGTTCCCACTTGCACCAGTAACATTTCCATTGCAGATATATTTGCTTGAAGTTTGCTGGCAATTCGAATATAACCAATAAGCTTTCTTGATGACTTTCTTGAAGTTACACTTCAAACTTGCTTTAGATGCCAATGACTAATAGTTATTGCTCAGGAGGGTACAAACAATGGGAAACATCTGTGTGCCTGTTGGGCAGTTACAGTCAGAGTCAGGACACACAGACTTGGGAGATGATGAGCAGGTCTGTATGTGATACCATAAATGGCTGTTCCACCACTAGCCCCTGCCCCAACTACCAGCATCTCTTGCCTGGCTTACTGCAGTAGCCTCCTCACTGGTCCTCCTCCTCTCACCCTTGCCTCCATTCTCTATAGTCTGTTCTCAAAAAGGCAGACAAAGTAATCTATTTAGATGGAAATGTAGTCCTGTCACTCCGCAGCCCAAGCACTGGAATGACTTCCATTCCTCAGCCTGATGGACCCCCTTCTCCCTTTGTTAATTGTGATTTCCTTTTCTATTTCTCATTACTTCTTTTCTCACCCTCTGGGCTCCTCCCACACCAGCCTACTTGCTCTGCCTCAAACACACCAGACACCCCAGTTTTAAGGCCTTTCTATTGGCTGTTCCACATGATAAGTTTTGGCTTAGATTACTCCTTCTTAATGGGGACTGATTAGCATGGACCCCTGTAACAAGCCAGCTGTCTCTGCCCTGTTCTCCCCATCCCCTTAATCTGCCCTACTTGCTCTGTTTATTCAAAGCACACACCACCTTCTAATGTTCTGTGCATATGTGAGTGCTTAGTCGCTCAGTTGTGTCTGACTTATTGTGATCCCATGGTTGTGACCGCTATAGCTTGCCAGGCTCCTCTATTCACAGGATTCTCCAGGCAAGAATACTGGAGTGGGTAGCCATTCCCTTCTCCAGGAGATCTCCCCAGCCCAGGGATTGAACCTGCATCTCCTGCATTGCAGGTAGATTCTTTACCCTCTGGGCCACCAGGGGAGCCCTCTAACATTCTATACATACTATCTATTTGTGGTGCTTATTGTTCACTATCTTCCCAGCTAGGAAGTCAGCTCTCTGAGGGTGAAAAGTGAAAGTGAAAGTCACTCAGTTGTGTCGGACACTTTGCAACCCCATGGACTATACTGTCCATGGAATTCTCCAGACCAGAATACTGGAGTCCCCGATATTCTGTTCCAGGTAGCTGTTCCCTTCTCCAGGGGATCTTCCTAACCCAGGGATTGAACCCAGGTTTCCCACACTGCACGCGGATTCTTTACCAGCTGAGCTACCAGGGAAGCCCAAGAATATTGGAGTGGGTAGCCTATCCCTTCTCTAGCAAATCTTCCTGACCCAGGAATCGAACCAGGGTCTCCTGCATTGGAGGCCAATTCTTAACCAGCTGAGCTACTAGGGAAGCCTGTTCTCTAAGGGTAGTGATCTATTTTGTTCCCTTTTTTCCCCAGGCACCTTGAACAGTGCCTGGCCCAGGTACCCAAGAAACACCTGTTGAACAGAATCGCTCATTTGCTGAGATACTACTAGTAGTTAGTAGCCAGCGCCTTCTGGGAACTTACTCTACGCTAGACATTGTTCTACAGCTTTGTGAATGTCACTCATTTAATAGTAAGTGCTAAGCTGGGACTGTTTTGATCCCCTGTAAGCTGGGAAATGCTACTTTCTGGTTTTGCAAGTGCTTCTCAAGCAGGTACAACTTGGTCCTTGTCCAGGTGAGATGGGTCCTTGGACAAGGTGAGAAGGGGACGGACAAAATGGGGATAGGAGGGTACGTGCAGCTGGAAACCATGATTGAGCACACCATTTTCAAAAATAGTATGAATTACAGAAATAAGCTTTAAAATAGTCTTTTCTGCTAGCTGGGTTAGAAGGGCAGGAATAAACAAACAGAAACAGAAAAAATGGCAGGTGGCTTAAATGAAAAAGAGGTTGCCCGATGCAGCATTCAAACCACAGGTAAACAGAAGCCCAAAGGTCAAGAGGACTGGCAAGATGAAACTGATTTTTTTGTGAGTGTGATGCTCAGAGTTAAGAAAATGGAAGCTTATACTAGAATATGACTTTTAAAGATATATATGGAATCTGAGCTCACCGAGCCTCTCTAGTCCACGGGACTAGAGAGGTGTGCTCTCCTTCAAGCAAGTGTGCTCTCCTTCAAGCAATACTCAGATCTCTCAGGCTCACCGGGGGACCTCAGCCCCTTGGTGTCTTACTGCCCGGTATTGCTGGAGACTCTCAGAGTTGCTGGCTTTTCCCTCGAGTGCAGCAGGGTGGGGAGAGACCTCACACACTTGCTATTAATTTGGTCACCCAGGCACTGCTGTTCCTGTAGACCAGCGCCTTACAGAGATGGCTATTGAGCAATGGAAAGGTAATCGATTCCAACTGAGGTGCACTGAGCACAAAACGCACATTAAATTTCAAAGACTAAGTATCCAAAATGTAAACCGTCTCAATAATAGCTTTCTCATACCAATTACATGTTGAAATGGTCATATTTTGGAGATACTGAGTTAACTACGACTAACTTGTATATTAATTATAAATTAGTTTCACCTAGGTTGGTTTGTCATTATTGTTTGTTTCATTTTTTAAAATGTGGCTTCTAGAAAACGGAAAGTTATCTATCTCTGTGGTTGACACTCACAGCTGGCATTGTATTTCTACTGGACAGTGTTGCCATGGATGCGGCCATTCCTTCTGGAGTCTGCTGGGCCAGTGCACACATTTGCCACTGTGCCCGTCTCCATACTGCTGAATGTCACTGTCACTTCTGCTGGGAAGGATCTCAACTCCTCTGGTAGATCCTATAAACATCTACCAACACTCTTCGGTGCTCCCAATCACCACCCTGCTCCCCACCACCAACTTGAGTCCTCAAGGTCTTACAGTGGCCCAGCGCCCTGTGACAAGGTGGGAGAATGTCTCCTCTCTCCTTGTGTGTTTCTGTCCACAGGCCCCACCGCAAAGAAAGCTGTTTGTACTCTAGTATCACAGAGAGCACTGAAAGCTTTTTCTTTTTTTATTTCTGCCATCTCGGCAGGAAAACATGGAGGAGTGCCAGGATCAGATTTTTACTTTGTTTTCTATACAATATTTCCTTTTTGTTTTGTTTTATTTTTTACCTTTAAAATCTGCTTATTGAGGTATAATTTTCTCACAATAAAATGTAATCATTTTAAGTATAGAGTTCAGTGGGTCTTGACAAATGACAAACCTATGTGATACGGCCCTAATTATGATATAGAATTTCTCCATCACTCCCTTGTGCCAGGAGCAGATTAGAGGGCTAGCTGAAAAACTGGATTCAGAAACGTACCTTCTTATAATGCTGTCAGGTGTCACTTGTCAGGCTCAGATCTCCCTTCCTGGGGGGAGGATTCTCCCAAGAGACTCATTTCATCCTCATTTGTTTAGGGCAGGAGATTTCACCAGTTCCCCAGACTCAAATCTGGGCCCAGCACAAGCCCCCATAGCATTCAGACTGAGGCCACTGCAACATTCAGTCTTATGGTTTTTTTGTTTGTTTGTTTTGTTTAGTGAAATATAAAGTGAGATGTGATAGTTGGACCATAAGGAAGGCTGCGTGCTGAAGAATTGATGCTTTCGAACAGTGGTGTTGAAGACTCTTGAGAGTCCCTTGGACAGCAAGGAGATCAAACCAGTCAATCTTAAAGGAAATCAACCCTGAATATTCATAGGAAGGATTGACGCTGAAGCTGAAGCTCCAATACTTTGGCCACCTGATGTAAAGAGCCAACTCACTGGGAAAGACCCTGATGCTGGGAAAGGTTGAGGGCAGGAGGAGAAGTTGTGGTAGAGGATGAAACGGTTGGATGCTATCACTGATTCAGTGGACATGAGTTCTAGCAAAATTCGGGAGATAGTGAAGGACAGGGAAACCTGGTATGCTGCAGTCCATGGGGTCACAAAGAGTCGAATACAACTGAGTGACTTAACAACAAGAACAACAAAGTGACTTCACCACATTGGTCAACCTAAGGAGGCTTCAAAGAGAAGTTGTTGCTGTTTTCTTGGTGCACGCGTGCTCAGTCAGGTCCGACTCTTTGGGACCCCAAGGACTGTAGCCCAGCAGGCTGCTCTGTCAGTGGAATTCTCCAGGCAAGAATACTGGAGTGGGTTGCCATGCCCTGCTCCAGGGATCTTCCCAACTCAGGGATGGAACCTGAGTCTCCTGCACTGGCAGGCAGATTCTCTACCACTGTGCCACCTGGGAAGCCCTCTTGGAAAGCACAGAGCCATAAACCAGAGGTGGAAATCTAACCCAGCTATGGACAACTTGCCTACAGTCAGCTGTTAGGGCCAAGAAAGAACACGACTTTCCACATCTTTTTTCTGTCCTGATGCCCTTTGGACTACTTGATGTTGAGTCTAATGAAGTTTGAGGAGGGTAAAGAGGAAGGGGCCTGTGTGGGATGACACATCAGTCCAAATGAATCTCAGGACTGAGGACAATCACCTTGTTTTACTCCCAACAGTGGTCCAGAGGACAGGGTTGTGGGGTCTGCGTTAAGGACTGGAGAAGGGTCTCCTGTGGCTTGAATCCGAAAACACCTCTTTGAAACAATACAAGTTACTGAGGTTCCTCCGAAGACTCCGTTGAATTGACTTAAACCCAAATATGGTCAGATTTTTAGGAAAGTCAGTCTCTTGCCCTTGCTATCTCAGCCTGCCCACCCCACCCCCGCCTCCCACATAGCCTTCAGGCTGGGTTCAGGGAGTTTCATTAATGCACCCAGAGACAGTCACCTCTTTCCAGAGGCAGATCCTCCCCTCTGCAGGCAGCGTGGCTCCAGACAGGAATGTGGGGAGGGCCGTGCTTCCTCTGTAAGAGACGGTACCTCCGTCAGCTGCTCTGCTCCGCTCCTCAGCACCTTGCCAGCCTGTCTGACTGACCACTGGATATGCTTATTCACCAGCAACCTTGTCAGATGTTCCCAGGAAAAGCCGTGGCTGAAGCAAGTGAAAAACGTACATATTTTGTCACTTTGTCCTGCTTTGCAGAGCCTAGGATCCCAAGGGACCTGCCAATGGCTTCAAGTTAAGCTCTTCCCTCTTCCATTCTCTCCCTGTTAACTCCTCCCCCTCCTCCTCCCACCCCCCAGCATGTTCCCTTCGTCAGAGGCCAGAAGAGAGAATGCACTGATGGTCAGTATCAGGGGTCCTGCAACCATTGCAGCAGGTTTTTACCCAACTTTCAGGCATTTTTCTCCAGAGAGAGCTCTCTTGTCTAGCTAGACTGTATCCAGTGTGAGAGGCCAAGATGGTGTCCAGGTCACGCTGTTGAACAGGAGCCGTCCATTGTTATATTTTGGCTTCTGGCCTTGTAACTGCCAATAGGAGTGTGTGGAATGGGTTGAAATCTAGAATCAGATCCACCCACTGAATGGGGAAGACCTGGAAGGAACGAAATCAGAGCCTCAGGGTTCCATCAAGTAGTTTTGAATGTTGATGTCTACAGGAAGGTAAAATTAGCTTAAGCAAACTGGATCTGATGTGTCTCGCCTCCTTTCACATCTGCACATCTCGTCCTGGGTGGAGTTTCAGGCTCAAAGCATAACACCCTGGGAGACGGAAGTAAGTTTTCACGAACGAGGCTGAGTGGACTCAGCCAATGGAACCTGAAGTAAAGTCCAGGCATCAGCATCTACCCCTGCCCACGCCTGCTCCCTATGCAGTGCGTGGAAGGAATGTTTTCACTGCATGCTTCATGGTCCACTGATGGGACCAGTGACTGGAGCAAGATGGCAAGTGACCTGCTCTTTTCTGTGGTGACAGTAGGGCCTGGGGAAGGAGGCACAGAAAGGTTAGGCTGAGAAGAAGTGAGAAGTGGTGACCTGAGTGTCTGGGCACTCTGCTTACTTTTTGGTCACTTTCCTGGGTGGCCCTGTGGACATTGTCACATTTTGCCAAGGAGGCGATGAGCATCTCCCAAACCTGGGCAGACGATGAACCTCCTCTCTCTCTCACTCATGATTTCTGGGTTTCCTGCTGCACATAGGAGGGAGATGCTCTTTACAGAGTATAGTCTCACTGCCTTCTGACTGTAGGTCAAATTATTGGTGGGGCTTCAGTTTTAGGCACTCAAGAAACTGCAACAGAGCAGGCTGGAGGTGGAAAAACACCATAGCTGAATACATTCTGAAGGACAGTGAAAAAAGACCTTGGCCCCAAATCAGATTGTTCCTGATCTAAAATTAAAAGCGACTTAAGCCTTAACATTCGAGAAGAGAGGCAGATAATGGTTGCCAGGGTAGGGAGAGAGATTGCTTTTCTTTTCACTTCGTGGCTGGGAGCAGACCTTTCCAAGATTTCTCTGGACAGGATTTATTTACTGTCTTTAAAAAAACTTTGCACTTTGCATGAAGATTTGCAAATGCCAGGCACACTGCATGCCGGGTGCCCAGCCAAACCTCTTGTGGTTAGCCTTGAAATGAGATCATTTCACAGTAAGAAGGAGGTCAGGTTGCAAAGAGGGGAACTCATTTGGCTGCATCAATATGTAGGCTGCAGCAAAACCACAGAACAAAATTTTGTTGCCCTGCTATAGCTGCAAACTCTAGACACAAACCCGAACTCCTAAAGTACCTACTCTCATCTCTTGCAAGGCCCTCCTATAGGCTTCTTGCACCTTGCCAGCCTCTTTCTAGAATGATATGATTAGAATTCCATTTTTGCAAGGCGAGTGAATCATAGAAACTTCCCAATATATCTAATATACTTTTCTGAATTCAGAATATATGCATAAGAGAGGGTCACACCTACCTCTCCTAAATTATCCTTTCTTTGTCCAACCAATGTAAAAAAAAGTGAGGGATTTTCCCTTGCCAACCAAACTATCAGAAGAGCCTTGTCCACCCCTACTTCCCAATTTGATTCAATCAGGAGTTATTGAGTACCTACCCTGTGTCCAGGGCAGAGCCAAGTGACCCAGGAGGTACAAAAGCACATTTGGCCAGTTCTCTGACCTAAATGCATTTGGATCCTTGTTGGAGAGACAAAAAGATATGACACAATTTCAGAGCAATGTAAGATTGCTCATGAAAATGATTGGGAATCTGACTGAGCCAGTGCCCCAGTGGGGTGTGAGGTAGCTGAGGTTGGGAAAGGGCTCTGTGGGCCAGGGTTGTTGAGGAGACTCAATGAAGAGGTAGGGAGGGATCATTTCCTTTCCATCTCCAGTCACACTGATTTCTATTTTGTCTCTGATGAAATTCTACCAAGCATCATGCCCGTGGAATAACACCATCAAACTTTGGGCTTCCCAGGTATACCAGAAGACTTTGCAGGTACAGATTATAATGCTTAAGCTCTTGGTCCCTCATAAGGCAAAGTCATTGAGGTCTACTCTTGCAGAGGCCAGAGGACTAAACCTAGAACCACACTGGGTAAAGGGGCTTAATTGGGCATCTGACAGCTCAGGGATTAGGTGTCAGATGATACTTAACTTGGAGTAATATCCTAAGTTCTCTGAACCTCACTTTCTCAATTGTCATGTGGTGATAAAATAGCACACATTTTCTAGGGCTGTTGTGAAGATTAGACATAGTATTCTACGTGCATGAGTAAAATGTGTATCTGATACACAGAAGGTGCTCAATAGATGCACACTCTTGTTATTCCTTTTCCCTTTGAGATTCCAAAACATTAATCCTTTTAGGAATAGAGTGTCCTAGAGTTCAATATATAGCTGCTGCTGCTAAGTTGCTTCAGTCGTGTCCGACTCTGTGCGACCCCATAGCCGGCAGCCCACCAGGCTCCCCCATCCCTGGGATTCTCCAGGCAAGAACACTGGAGTGGGTTGCCATTTCCTTCTTCAATGTATGAAACTGAAAAGTGAAAGTGAAGTCGCTCAGTCGTGTCCAACTCCTAGCAACCCCATGGACTGCAGCCCACCAGGCTCCTCGGTTCCAGGCAAGAGTACTGGAGTGGGTTGCCATTGCCTTCTCCGAGCAATATATAACTAATAATAAATAAAAAGGATATCAGGGCTTATAGATGGCACATACCTGTTGATGGTCATCTCAGACCAGTTGGTTTCCTCATTCATGTGAATTTTGCCTAGGGGATCAATTTCTGGCTCTTTCTCTCGAGAGGATAGAGGTACACTACCCCCTCTGCTCATTAACCCCTATTTGTCAATTCTAGCCTTCTAATGGAAAGGGCACTTGAAATAACCACAAAGTATATTCCCCTTCCTCTTGGTTTTTTTGTTTGTTTGTTTAGAAGCAAAAGAGAAGACACACGCTTGGAGCACATTTCATATCCATAAAAGACAAATTAATTATCCCCAAGCAGAAGCTGACCTTTAGCTGGCCCCAGCGCCAGTGCCTCAGCCACAGCTGCACCTGCTTTGAAGATGACAATATCCACTTGCTAAATACTAATAATTAGTCACCAAAGCAGGATGAAGAATGCAGAGCAAAGTGAACCTGCAATTACTGTACTCGTGTGCATCCCTTGAGCCCTCGGAGGGCCAATTACCCCAGCACATTACCATAATTGGACTGACATGTTAACAGCATCCTCTATTCTCTGTAAGTGTCACCGTGTCCCTTTCCTGCCCCTCACACCCGTAGCCTGTGGACCGTCTGCACCGTGCCCTATGGCTAAGGCTGGCTTAAGATGTCTAAGGTGTACATCCTCTGAGGGTGCCCAGGGTTCACCAGATGGCCTGTGTGCAGGCCAGGCGTATACACAGAGGATACCGGGATGAGGTTCACGGTGGCCTCCACCCCCAACTCATCCACCCCAGCTCCACTTCTACATCTTACGGAAAGAAAACAAGATGCCAGTGGCTCCACGGACCAACAGAGAAACGGTCCATTTCTCCCCCTTGAGTTCTGTATCTTCCTGGGTCACCCATACCACCACCCATACACTCTACCCAGCAGTGACCCGCATCTCAGGAAACTGAGGTGGGTGGCCTGACTGCAGGGGCCCAGGTTGCTCAAGGAAAGATGCTCCTAAACTCACAGCAAAAAGCAAGGACAGCTATCCACAGGGATAAAAGTGAGGAGTGGGTGGCCTTTGCCTCGGAAGGGGCAGGTGGAGAGCTTGGACAAGGGCTGGTTGGGGCAACAGGGGCTCAGCCTGCAGGCTGCCCCGAGGGAACTTGGAGCTGGAGGCAGGCGCTTCCCCTCCAGCGGCCTTCATCCTGGCCCCTGCTGCCTCGACACCATTTTATGAGGTGATCAGTGTCGTATTGATCGGGAGAAGGCTGCTGAGCACCGGCACCGCTTTGTGCTGGCAAGAAAGCAAGTTTTCACCGCTGACCTTTCCAAAGCAAAAATCAGTTTTTAAATATTTTTTATTGGTGCCTTCTTATCCCTCCTTTCCATCTGATTTCTTTCCCAATTGGGCTGTAAGAGACTTTTTCTCACAAGTCGCTGCAAACTTCCAAGGGAAGAAGATTCGATTTCTGGCTGTGCTCCCATTCTCCTGGGAGCTCAGCCACTGGGACTGTGTCTGGAGCTCTCCTGCCCAAGAGGGAGAGCTCTAGCAAGGAAGGGGCTGAGCTTCCAAGGTGGTGCTAGTGGTAAATAACCTGCTTACCAAAGCAAGAGATGAGGGTTCGATCCCTAGGTTGGGAAGATCCCCTGGAGGAGGGCATGGCAACGCACTCCAGTATTCTTGCCTGGAGAATCCCATGGACAGAGGAGCCTGGTGGGCTACAGACCATAGGGTCACAAAGAGTCGAACGTGATTGAAAAGACTTAGCGCACATGCATAGCACACACAAGGAAGGGGCTAGGTGTGGAGGCAGAGTCCAATATTAGCTTAGGGAGGGAGCTGAACTGAGAAGAGACATGTGCCTGGACTGGGAAGAGAAGTGTGATGGGAAGGAACCCTGCATCTACCATCCTGCCCAGGGCCTCTGTGCTGCACAGACTCAGGGGGGCATCATTTGCACTTCTTTGGATACGAATGGTGCCTTCTGGAAGTCCATAGAACACATAGCAAATGGTGTCCTAGAGTTGAATAATGTAGTGGCCCTGATTACCATCACACACACACACATGTACACACACACATGCACACGCACACACACACACACACACACACACACACACACGCCATGCCTAGCTTTCTCCTGGAGCTGCTCTGGACCTTATGGGCCCCAGGCTCTTTGCAGTTCATGCATGAAATGGTCCACAGGGACAACTTCTGCTCTAATAAGCACCACAACATACCCTTTCCAACCCCCATCGAAAGCACACACACAGTGTGCTCCCTGGTTACCTCTGCCATCACCACACTGCTCCCAGGATAGGCCAGGGTCCTAGAGTGAGGGTGTAGGGAGTATTGGTGGATACTCTACAGTGAACATTGCTTTGTTATTAGTGGGTATTACTACGTTACTATACTCCGTAGCAGGTAATACTTCTTTGGTGGATGAATTGGATCAGTGTTCAATTTCCTGAACTCTAAAATGCCATGAAAGAAAAAAGGGGAATTTATTCTTGACTCCTCAGATGTCTTGTCTTTGCTGTTTGCAGTAGTCACACGAAGGGACTCAAACAGAAAGCCACACATGTAGACTCAAAATAAGACAAAAATAGCCACCAGCACAGAAAGCCATGCAATACCCATTGGTGCACACACATTTCCAAGGACATGCAGCTCCTGTGCACAGACGCACCCATGGCACAGACTCGTGCAGTACCAGAAAGCACACATTTCATCACCCAAAACACATTCATGTGGAAAGCAACATATACACTCCAAAAGGTAGCTACAGAGACCCATCCGTATGGACAGTGTTTGGTGCTGTAGATGTGACCTGGAATGTGCCAGAATTAAGTCTATTCCCTAACTTTAGGACCACAGCCTTGGGACCAAGCTCTGTGGTAGGCATTTCTGCCTGGGTGGCCGACCCGTTTACTGCTTGAAATAACACAGGGCCAGTTGACTGCTTCGGTGGGTGATTTACAGACTTTGCCTGCCTCCCCACAGGGCCCCTGCTCCTATCTGCCCATCACGTTCCCTGGAAGAGGTCAAGAGCTTCAGTATCTCCCTGTGAACAGCTGCACGCAGCTGTGAGCTCTGGAGGCAAGGAATTACAGACAGTATTTCTGGGTTTCTCGGAAAGGAGTTAGGCCCAGGTGCTCTCACTCTGCTCTCAGATAAGGAAAGTAGAGTCCAGATTCTGGCTGCAGAAGGCAATTCTTTACAGCCCAGAGGGAGAGGTGCTTAGGACTAAGGCATCAAGACTGGAGAGGAAAAGATTGCCCAGGTGTCTCCACGTGGGATCTGATGTCACTGAGCCCAGCTGCTTTGCCTCCCGTTTCTCCCTGTGTCAGTCTCAGCAGCATTAGACCCTTAAGGTGGCTCCCAGAGAGCCCCCAGAGGGCGATCTGGGTGTGAGCAGCTCAGGCTGAAGCTGGGGTCAGTGTGGCCTCAGTCACATGTGAGTGAGGGAGAAAAGGAGACTGAGGGGAGAGAGAGAGATCCCACAGCTGTTACAATTTACACCTCCCAGAGTATCTGTGGTTAGATATCAATTGTTTAGTCTGAAGTGAAGCAAAACTCAGCTCCAGAATGGTGGTAACACCTCAGGGCAGAAGGGAGGGACAGGAAGAAGACTCTCAGAGAGCAGCAGACCCTGTTGGAGCCTCAGGAATCCTTCCCCAGGTTGAAGAATGTGAGCACTCCCCGCATCTCCCCACTGCCTCCACCACACTGAAAGGCTGCTTTACAGAGACAAACGGTCCCCATTAATTCCATCAGGTAATGAGCCAGTTGTTGCCATCATTAATTATACTAATTAAAACACACTGGCTTTAGAGGCTGGTGCACACTTTCAAGCCACTCCCTCTTTCAAGTCACTTCACTCTTTCTCTGCCTGGGATGACTGCTGGTCTCCATAGATCCTTGAGATGCTGTGGAAAGAAACCACAGGATCAGACCAGGCAACTAACTCAAAGTATTCATTTTCTACCTCATTCATTCACTAATCCATTCAATGGACAAGCAGTGAGCATCTAAGTGCCCTGGGTGCTGGGGACATAGAAATAAGACCTGGGATTTGTTATCCAATCAAAGAGACAGATAAGGAAACAACCAACACAAACTACTGAGTAGACTCTTACGCTGACGTAGTTTGCAATTCAGAAAGCATTTTCACAAAGCTCATCTCATTCAGTCTTCAAACCCTGGGAGGAAGGCGCCAACATCTTGCCCATGTTGCAGGTAAGAAAACCTAGGTTGAGGACCATCACGTGGTTTGATGCCAAGGAGAGCAGGGCTGGGACTTGAATTGATGCTTTCAATTCCAGATTCTCCTCCTTTGCAGACCAGAAGCGTCTGTAGCTAATTCCAGCTGGTAGTTTCAAAGACGGCCTCTGCAAGAGGTCGGGGTGGGGTGGGGGGGGTTACAGTTGAATTGAGCTCTAGTAGATGAGTGGGTTGAATTGATGGACAAGTAAAAAGGGCATTTCAGGATGAAGGGATGGTATTAACCAGGGCTGGATGGAAGATGCACAGAATAGTACACAACAGGCCTTGTCTGGCAAGCTATGTTGCAGGTACACAGAGCAACTCTTTGGTGAGGCAGAACCGAGGTGCATTCAAAACACCCTAAAATTTCAAAAGGCAAAAGAAATGATTCTGGGATACATCTTTGAGGCCAAATGGAAAATCAGGTTGGGTTTAGAAAAGGCCAGAGGAGAGTTTATCTCTGCATCTGTCATGCTGTCAAGGACTGCCAGCAACAGGGGAGATTTCATTGTTCAGATCTTTTTCCATCATCCACTTCATCATTCTGCACTCTGTTTTCCCATAAGCTAAACATGCCTGCCTCTGTCTAAACACTTGGTTCCAGACCTAGGCTCTCTGCTGAATGATCTGTCTTCTCCACCTCCCCGAGCTGGGTTTTGGCCCAGCTCTGACTCTGTCTGTTCTGGCCTCCTCGGCTCCCTGCCAGCATGGCCCTCGTAGCCCCTTGGTACAGAAAGACCTCTGGCCTTGCTCAACTGAGGAGGGCAGAGGGAGGGAAGACAGAGAGACAGAGACAGAGAGAGGGTGTGTGTGCGCAGCATAACATTCACTGTTTCAAGAAGCAGCTTTTCTACGTGATTGTTCCCCAGACTTCTCTCCTTAACCCTTAGCACCTTCATTGCCTCCTGGCTGTTTGGGAGAGCTGGACACTGGGCTGTCTGCCCCTCTGCAGCGTCACCCACACTGCATCCCACTCAGAGACCAGAGCACGTGGAAGGCTCAGGACATGGTTACCGAGTAGATCAGGATTTCAGACACTAGCCGTCTGTTTCACAGAGCAGGCTGTGTGACACAGGCAGGCGAACTGGGTCCCGACGATCCCAAGCCAGGGTACTCATATTAAACGGTGCCTCAGAGCCTCCAGGAGTCACTTCTTCTCACCCTCAGCCACCATCCCTACCATATGCACTTCTGCTTAATTACAATTCATGAGGTTCTCGCCTATTAATAAAGCCTAATTAATCCAGTCACGCCACCCTGCGATGCCACAGGGAGGCAGAGCCTGTTGGCCACCTCCGTAGAAGCCCTGAGCAGAAAGAGGTTAAGAGAGACCACGCCCCAGATCTGGGCTCCCTCCACCAGAGGGATGTGGAAGCAGCTTCCCTTCAGAGCCTCACAGAGAGTGGAACGCCAGGCTGGTGCTTGGGGCTGGCCCCGTCCCCTGCACTCACTGCTTCCTGTTATCGTGCCCTATTCCTTCCGCAGGGAACTGGAAACTTCTTTGAGAACTGGGTCGTGCTTATTGAGCTTTGTAATCACCTAGCTCTCCCTCTCCCTCCTTCCCCTCCCCCTATCCCTGCCCTCCAGTTCAGGTTTAGCATTGGTTTTGCGTGCATGCACATGTTCAGGTGTCGCTGGGGGCTGCTGGGGGTGAGGAAGCCTGAGGAATTCCGCTTCTGCGCATGTGCTTAGGGTAGGAGCAGGGTGGGTGGTGGAGAGAGAACCCGCCTTGAAGCCGGTGGATCTCTACCGTAGGACCAGCCTCCCCAGTCCCTACAGTGTGACGTTGGACAAGTTCCTTAACTGTTCTGTGCCTGCCTCAATGTCATCCTTTGTAAAGTAAGGACAGCGGCATCTGTATTGTATGTTACTGTGAGGATTAAATAAAGTAACATTAAAAAAAATGTTGTTGAATATATATGTAGAGAGAAAAGTCTCCTGTCCTAAGTATTCAGTTGAATAAATTTTCATACATTGAACCCACTTCTGCAAACAGCATCCACAGTAAGAAACAAACAATGTCAGAATCCCAAAGATCTTTCCTGGGCTCTCTATAAGAAAAGAACCGTTGATGAAGGATTTTTAGAAAGTATTGTCACGTGTGTCATAGGTATTTCGTGATTACTGCTAATATTATCCTTCACTCGTTTCTAAGCACCTTGACTCTACCACCACTATCTCAACCCCCATCCACAAAGCCCCAGCATCCCAGCAATACTATCTACTACTGTTACATGTACCTGCCCCTCCAGCAAAGTTGGCATTGTGGGATTGAGTGCTGCAGACGAGTGGAGTGAAACCCAGCTCTCTGCCCAGGGACCAGGCCTTCTGGTAGTTTTTCAGTGCTCTGGGGGAGTGACTTACAGAATTCTGGAACTAAAAGAAGCCAGGAGGTCATCACGTCTGAGCTTCTCCTGATGTGTGAGTGTTATGCTGGTTTTGCAACACAGGCCTGGAGCTTCAGCCTGATCTATACGTCGTCTTGGGATACACCTTGAATCATCAAATGTTAGAGCTTGGAAAGCATCCTAGGGATCATTTAGTGATCCAGACCCTCATTTGAAAGATGAAAGACCTGAGGCACGGAGAGGGCAGAGACTTGCCCCAAATCTCACAGCCAGGTGGTGAGAGAGAAAAAAAGAGAAGCCAGATCTCTGGACCCTATAACTGTGCTCCTCCTGCTTCATTCTGATTGCAGTTCCTGGAGGGGGTCACGTGAGGGAGACAGCAGATGCCCCAGGGTTGCGTGTGGCCCATTTCCCTTGTTGGACAGAGGGATTTACAGCAGGAGCAGATTTAGCAGTGCAGCTGGGGTAAGAGTTGGAGGGGGTATTTATCACTCTCCAGAACCACACATAGTGAAAGGGGGAACCCCTTCTGTCAGTCACTTGCTAATTATCCAGAGGCTGATGATGAGCGGGCTGTGATCTGAAGGGTCTTCCATACAGAATGGTGAATCCTAGCAGCCAGCTCACATGGTGGCAATGGGAACAGGTTCTGTGGGCACCCAGACAACCCTGGGCCAATTCTTTCTGCTGGGCCTGGCTGGTTCACTGGGCTCTGAAGAGAAGGGACAGCTCCTGATCCCATTCAGCAGAATAGTGGGTAATGTGAGGGGTTCTCCAGTTTCTCCATCTTTGAAGAGTAGTAAGCCAGAAAGGGACTTCTTAGGCCTGAAATTGCACCAGCAAAGTCCCATCATTCTTTTGGGTTTAGAAAGGTTTTTATTTTTTATTTTTTTGCTTTTGAAGGACTTTGGAAAGGGGGCCATGCGGGAGAGAGTCCCAGCACGATGGGTGTGTTCTAAGGTGAGAGAGAGTTGGTTCTAATGTAAGAAAGGACTTCCTCCTGTGAGAGCTGCTCAGGGATGGGTGCTTCCTATAGAGAGAGTGAACCCCATCACTAGAGGTACTCATACACAGACTCCTCAAAGGCATTGAAGAGGGATAAGCAATCAATCTTTGGATAAACAATCAATCTTCTGTACCTTCAAGTTCTCCTGTGGTTGGGATCCCAAGTCCATGAGCCATCGAGCTAACCCAGGTGCGCGCACACACACACATTCACACACGCACATTCACACACGCACTTGCGGGATCTTGGGGCCAATGGAACTTCAGTGGCCAGGTGGGTTGAACACCACCCAGCAGGGGTATGTCCTTCACCACCCTGCACCATCTCCATCTACTTGCATCTGCCCAACTGGGCCCCACTCTGGGTGGGGTCGCTTACACAGCAGGTGTTCAGGTGTGTGCTGACCTCATGACCTTGGATAACTCACTGTACCTCGGTTTCTTCATCTGTAAAAATGGAGGAAAATATCACCTACCTTCAGATCCCAAGGGTAGACTGAGATGTCTGAACCCACTGGCCCTTAGTGAACACTCGTTGTCAAAGTCTCTCCCTCTGTCCTCCCTTCCTTTCCTTGGTCCCTCTTTCCCTTCCTTCTGGAGCCCATTTCACAACTTGTCACTGTGCTTTTTGTTGTTGCTTGCTCGTTTGTCATCTGACTTCCCCGCTTGACCATGAGCTCCCAGAGGGCTGTGTTGTCCTTACTGGCTTTGCATAGTGAGTACCAGATAAGTACAAGTTGAATAAACTAATGAACCAGCCTCCCAAACTTCAGGAAGTTCATCACTATGGAGGCTGCCCTGTTGGCTGCTTGTCTAGTTTCCCCACCAAAAAGCTGTACCTTGAAGCAAAAAAAAAAAAAAAAAATCTTCCCCCCAGTATCTTCCTTTTAGATCCCTGCTCTGGCCACTCTGGCCCTTCTTCCTGAACCCAGAGAACTAACCCGTTTCTACCCTCACAAAAGAGCCCTTCTGATGTTTGATAGTCATCTCAGTTCTCCTATGTCTTCTTTCCTCTGAGCAAATGTTAGCCTCCTCACTCCCATCCCCTCCACCACCCAACTCTATCTCTGCCCTCCCTTGCCACTCATTTCTAGAGCTTTAACCAGCAGGTGTCCACAGGCTTCTCTTGACTGCATGTGGTCGGCCAAGGGCTTATTCATTTCTTAAAAATAGCCTGGGCTTTGGCATTACATCAATCTGTCCTCTCCCTCTCGCAAAAAAAAAAAAAAAAAAAAAAAAAAGCCACTAAGGGCAGTCTATTGATGACCCTGATGCCCATATATCTCTATATTAAAAAGAATTTTCTGTTTGACCTTTCAAGCAGAAAGGTCATATCTGTGATCATGTTTGGAAAACTGTAAAGCCCTGTGCAAATGGAAAAGGTTTATCTCAACTTTCAGGCTGACATTTGCAGCCTTTGAGACATACTAGGGGGTGTGAGTTTTAGCTCAGCTGAAGGAAGTTCTAAATGCAACCTCTGAATCAGGGCAGACTGCCTGGAGGAGGAGACAGTAATTGAGGGCAGACTGCCTGGTCTCATGTGAAATGTGCTATTTGAATTTCACAATAGCTAATAGAGTCCTATGTTGGGAAAAACTTTTGCTTCATGCCAAGTGGTTGTAATTCACTTATTGCACAATAAATCCCACTGAAATGCCTCACGAATTAAAACAGGGATGATATTTCTGCTTTTTCTCTGTATGTGAATTCAGTAATAACTGTAATTATTATAAGGTTATAATAAAAAACATGATGTGTTATGCTGTTAATTCAATTGCAATAAGGATGAAGTATGAGGACGCCCTCATCATTTTTTCCCCTTAATTATGGAACAATTCCCCAGGCTTAAAGGCAGGAGGAAGAGGCTTCATTTTGCCTTGGTGGGGCATCCTTCTCAGTGTCTTTACCTGATGTAGGTGGTCCTAGCCTTCTACTCTGATGCGTCAGGGAGAGTGAGCAGGTCTGAGCAAAGTCACTCCCACCACTCTCATGGATTAAATTAGAGGTCTAGTGGGGAGATGAATCCCCCTCCTTTATCCATACCCACCCCATCTGCCCTTTGGAACCACCAGTCCTTTGCCTCCCTGTCCACAGTTGATTGGGCTAGAGGTGGACATATGAACCCAAGGGGCCAAATATTAGGACTGAAACAGAAGGGATTAGTTTTGGGTTCTGAAAATGGAGGATCTGCAAGGGCAGAACTGCAGCAACCACTTTCTGCTATGGCAGTACTGAAGCAGAGTGTGCCTGGCCGCAGAGAGGAGACCTCAGCCGTCCCAAAAGCCTCCAGAGCAACCCTGAGGGTTGATTCTACAGGTCCCAGTACCTTTCCTGAGTCTCGGTTGTACTTCTTGTCTTTAACTGGCATGAGTTACCCCTAAATCATTCCAACAAATTCCGCTTTTATCATTTTATCTAGTTTTGAGTGAGTTTCTAGTTTTGTATCCAAGCAATTCTCAAGACTTTACTGAAAGCTCCTTGAAGAGAGAAGGGCCCTTTGTGTCTTATTCATCATTTTTTTTCCTGATGCACTGAACAGTGCTTGGCACATAAAAGGTACTCAATAAAATTTTTGAATGAATGATGAATGAATAAATAGTAAACACTAGAACCTTGACCTAGTCAGGGACAACCTTCTCAAAATAGGCTCAGTTTGGCCCCAGTTGGACTTAGGCTATTGTTCCTCACTTAACCCTGCTACTGCTGCTGCTAAGTCACTTCAGTCGTGTCTGACTCTGTGTGACCCCATAGATGGCAGCCCACCAGGCTCCCCCATCCCTGGGATTCTCCAGGCAAGAATACTGGAGTGGGTTGCCATTTCCTTCTCCAATGCATGAAAGTGAAAAGTGAAAGTGAAGTCGCTCAGTCGTGTCCAACTCTTAGCAACCCCATGGACTGCAGCCCACCAGGCTCCTCCATCCATGGGATTTTCCAGGCAAGAGTACTGGAGTGGGGTGCCATTGCCTTCTCCGCACTTTACCCTAAGAAAAGACAATTTGCCTGTAGATATTCCTTCCAAGAGGGTGTCCTTTGGGTCGAGTACTCTGGACTGGTGACAGGGTCTTTCGCTTGGGAGCCCTAGGCGCACAGCCCTAGCCTACAGAAAAGACCCCTTTTCTCTAAAGCAGGTCTCCAGCAAAGGATGAGAGTCCTCAGCCTGAAAGCAGAAGATGGAGAGAGAACTCAGAGGGTCCTCCTCTTTCAGGGCAGATCTGCTACTAAGAGCATCATTGCCCAAGAGGCTGTGCTTTCTTCCTTTGCTCCTTGTGAACAGTAAGCGTGCGTGGGCCATTGCCAATTTGCTGCCAAGGTATAGAGGTGCACATGTCAGACCCTGGGCTCAGGGAGCTTAGGATCTATTAGAGGAGACTCTAGACCTTCCTCTGCCTCCAGAATCTTTGGAGAATGAGCGTCCAGAGCTAGCTGTGCTTGCCCTTCCCATCAGTTCTAAAGTCCTCCTCCTGCTGTGGCTCGGTCTGCTTCCCACAGGAGCCGAGAGGATGAGGCAGGAGCCCAGAGCAGGCCTCTCCCTCAGGGAGCCACTCTGAGCTGCCCCTGCTCCATGCTCTGCAGCCTCCTCCATGCTCTCTACTTTCCCTCAACAGGGGAACATTCTATTCATCAGCCTCCCATACTCTGAGGGACACAGTCTTGTGGTTGGTGTCAGCCAGATGGAGAAAGTGAGGGTCCTGGAGCTGGTCTTCTGTGGGTGCCTAAGGACATCAAACAGGAAGCCATATCAACTGCCTTTGACGGGAGGAGGGCAGGGAAGATGCTGTTGCTCTGGGTGATGGATTGTCTCTGGGCCGCTGAGGGCTTTGCAAAGTGATAATGATCTTGTTCCTCTCTCCTTGTGTTACATAGCTCCCAGGGCCTGGAGGAATCCTTTATTGGGTCCAAGTTGTATATCAGTAATGCTTCTCAAAGGGAGGGAAGAGAGCCCAATGCATCAGCTTGGTCTAGAGTGGAGAACAAACATGGACAGTGAAGACTGGGGGAAGGGTCCCTGGGGGTCCTGATGGTAAGCAGAACCCACAGCTGGCTTCTCTCCCACCTCCTGTGCTCCTGGACCTGATTTTGACCCTCTCCCTGGTGTTGGCTGTTTCCTATTTCCCCAACCTATCCATCTCCCACCATAGCAAGCCCCTTGCCAGCCCTGGTAAGGCCATTCCTATGTCACCAGCCCCAAGTTCCTGGCCATCTTACCTTTCCTGTCCATCCCCTCCCTCATCCTCTCCTGCTGTGAGACAATGAAACATCAAGATTTTCCTGATTCTGCTCCCAATTTTCTGAAAGTTACTAGCAAAAAACCTCACGTCTCTGCTGACAAGCTCTGTTATGAGTTATGGTTTTCTACCCTCCGTTGGCTCCGAGGGCTCACTCGGCAGAACTCTGATGGGAGCATGTAGCGTGATGAGGAGCTCCAGACCTTCAACACCATTTTCTCCTTTGACAATCCTTCTTTCTAGCTCAGGATCTTTTATTACTGCATTCATCCTCCACCACTTTGAGCCCATTCTCTTTCCTAAGTTCAGGAGACCCTAAACCCTGTCTGCCTCTGATAGGCCCGAGGATACCTGTCCCAAGTTGAGAACCAATTAGATTCCACCTCCTGAAAATTAGGAGCTAGGACACAGAGGCTCTGATGAGTCCACATTTGACTCCAGGGCTAAACCACTGTGGAGCAGCAGAGAGAGCCCAAGAGAGGCAGGTGCACAGGGAGAAGCAGAGACAGGACTCCATGCGGCCCTGGAGAGATGGTGCGAGCCTCCCCAAGAGGCCCAGTTGTCTTCCCTAGCCTGTTTACCTGGGAGACACTAACTTGCCTCCCAATAAATCCCCCCTTGTACTTAAGCTACTCTGCAGAGGTGTCTGTCCTGAGCAAGTGCATTTGCTAACCAGGACTCAGCAAGAGACCTCACCTCCTACCTCTCAAAGGAAGTTGAGACTATCCAAGTCAAACTTCCCCTCTGACTTCAACCCTTGGGCTTCCATGCACATCTGTCTATCATGTACACATTCCCCCTGCTCTCCAGTCCAGATAAGGATGGGCCTGACTCTTTTTCAGGCTTATTGCCACACACGGGATTCCATTCCTTCCTGCCTCTGTAACAGTAATAATAAAAGCAATAGTAGTAACACTAGCAATAGTAGTAATAATAGTAATAATAACAGTTTCTTGCTCTTTCATCAGGGCTTCCCAGGTGGTAAAGAATCCACTTGCCAATGCAGGAGATATTAAGAGACATGGGTTCAATCCCTGGATGGGGAAGATCCCCTAGAGAAGGAAATGGCAACCCACTCCAGTATTCTTACCTGGAGAATCCCATGCGCAGAGGAGCCTGGAGGGCTACAGCCCACGGGGTCACAGAGTCAGACACAACTGCGCATGTGTGCAGGCCCTTTTGTCACTATGCCTCTGGCTCCTCCCTCCAAAGCCTGTTTGCTTATTACATAGCTTCCACCCTAAAAATCAAAACACCATTTTTTGACGCTGCTTTCCTCCCAAGCCACAAACTCATCTCCTTCCTTTCCTTCTGTTTTAAAGGAAAGGCAGTCTGGTGTAGTGACAAGAGCACAAGACTCAGAGTCGGGAAATGGGCTTCAGTCGTGAAGAGCTGGTGACATTTAGCAAGTTTCTTAGCCTCTCTGAGCTTGTCTCCTCAAGTTGGGAAAACAGTGATCATGAACATCTTACTCCCTTTGAAGGCTTATTGTGAGGATGGGTTAATTTACATGTATGAAAATGACCTAACACATTCTCTGGCACTTTGCAATTGCTCAATAAATGTTCGATCAGAAGAGTAATTTATCTCATTATGTCTACTTTCCACCTTCCATCCAACTCTCAATCTTTTGCAATCCGCCTCCCCCTGCTCCGGCCTGCTGTGTTGTCACTACCGTCACTGAAGTCACCACTGAAGTCACCACTGTCGCTGAAGTCACCACTGACCTCTTGTTTGCCGTGTCCAGCCCTGCTCCTTTCCTGCTTTGATGCCACTTGCCGCTCTGCAGCAGTTGTGTCTGAGTGTTCCTGCCTCTTCTCCAGGCTCTCCCTTGGCTTCCCCCGTGGAACTGCTGACCACACTGCATCAGGCTTTCTCGGCTGGTTCCTCTGCTTCTGCCCTAGGTCTGTGAGCTCTTTTCTCAGCTCCCCTGGGGACCCCGCCTCCCTTCACGGCCTCATGCGTCACTGAGATGAAGGAGCACTGGTCTCATCTCTAGCCCTCCCTTCTGCTCGGTGTGCTGTGCTGAGTCGCTCAGTTATGTCTGACTCTTTGCAACCCCACGAATTGTAGCCCACCAGGCTCCTCCGTCCATGGGGTTTTCCAGGCAGGAATGCTGGAGTAGGTTGCCGTTTCCTTCTCCACAACCTCTTCTGCTCAGAGTTCCCCCCTAAGTATCACTTCCTCCCCTCCATCATGCAATGACCTCCAGCCTTGGCAACCATCAGGTAATCCACCACCCAAACCAGAAAAATGGATGAGCCTTTTCTACTTCTCCCCTCAGCCCCAATTCCTTTTCCACACACCATTGTCCTAGTCGGGCTGTCACTAGATTTTATCAAAACTCCTGCTGGGCCCTCCCACTGATCTCCCAGGCTCCAGTCTCTCCTCGCTCAATCCCAGCTCAACAGGGCTCTCTGTTTCCTTCTCAGAACACATCCCCCCACACACACATACACACACACAGGTAGCAGAACTCGGGCTCCCAGTCTTTCCAGCCCCATTTTCCTGTGCTCCCAATGATCTATCTCACCTGCCAGTCACAGTGGATTCTTTTTTTTCACCTCCACATCTTTGTTTATGTCTATGTTGTCTCAGACTAGGATGTTCCCCTCCTTTTATGCCCCAAAATAACCTATTCACCTCAAGCCTCTGCTCACAGGTCCCCTGTGCTGGGGAGCCCTCTACGACCACCATCTCCACCTCCATCTACACTCTCCCATGGGGGAACACTGGGTGTGCACCCCATACCCTGGAGTCTCTGTCTCCTCTGCCTGGAAGCTTTTGCTCCTGCTTTTCACAAAGGCAATTCCATCCCTGTGTCAGCCCACATGCCCCAGCCATCTTACTCACAGAAGACCTCCAGCCCTACTCTGATCTGCCTGCAGTCACTCTGTTACACAGCCTTGTTTATTTCCTGTCTTGCACTTATTACCAATTCTGATAATCTTATGTGGCTGTGTAGACTCTCTGGGGGCTTCCCAGGTGGCGCAGTGGTAAAGAACCCCCCTTCCAATGCAGGAGACACAAGAGATGTGGGTGCGCTCCCTGGGTGGGGAAGATCCCCTGGAGGAGGAAATGGCAACCCACACCAGTATTCTTGCCTGAAGAATCCCATGGACAGAGGAGCCTGGCAGGCTACAGTCCATGGGGTCACGAAAGAGTTGGACACAACTGAGAGACTGAACACACACACATACAGAGGTTCTCTGGAGTTCAGCGTGCAGATTGTGTGATGAAGAGGGCCCTTGGAATCGACATCACTGGGGCAGGTGGGGGAAAAAGCAAGAGCGGGTGGCAGAGGGAGGTCAATCCTCACAACCTCACTGATGCTCACCTTGCTTGACCCCACGGCAAGCCATGGAGATAAGACCTCCTGCAGCTGGGCTGAAAAGCCTGGACTTTTCTGCCTGGCCTCCATCAGTCATTGGCTGGGGCCATGCTCAGAAGAGGATGACCCTGGGCAAGGCAGCTCTCTGCGTGTTGTCAAGTTAGAGGTCCCCCAGTTTCTACAGAGCCTTAACTCACTTCTACATTTTGTCCAAAACTTTAAATAATTTCCTGGAGCTAAGAATAGACATTAAAGTACAAAGAAACCCCCTAATATGGGGAATAATTAAAACTGTGGTTTCCCTTTGCAGACACTGTTTGACACTCTCAGCTCCGGGGTTTTCTTTCAAGTGCCCCATTCCCACTAGTCCCCTCTCTGGTCTCCAGCCAAGGCAGAGACGAGACAAACAGGACCTGGGCATCCCTCCAACTTGCTGCCCCTAGGGCCTGACCCTGGAGCCTGACTCCCACTCCTATCTCTACCTCAGGCAGAGGGAGTCCAGGTTTAGGAAGAGGGCAGCACGGAGACGGGTGCGGGCCATGGCCTCTGAGAAGATGGAGAGCTAAGGCCCTGGCCTGGGCAATGCTCCTTTCTCTCCCCCCACTGCTGGCAGATGGAGTCAATAATGATTACACTCAAACTCTGAGTGGTTCCAGTGCTTATTGGAAAAAGGAGGGTGGAGAAAATCCTCTTTCCTCCCTCCCCACCTTCAAAGCTGATGAGAAATCAGCAAAGACAAGTCCAGGAGTGCCTGGCCGTTTTCCTCCTCTCTCGTCTCTGCGACACGCAACTGCCTCTCTTTTAAAATCTGTACCCGTACGTGCCTCAGAACCTCTTTCTGGGTTCTTTCCAGGTCTCATCTCACCTTGAAATCTCCAGAGGGGTGTGTAAGATGCTCTCCCAAGGGGTGAGGTCACAGGTAGGTGACTTCTCGAGTCCTGGGCAGAAGGAGAATGGAAGCTGAGCGTGGGACAGGGCTATGGCAGGGGACAGGACAAGCTGACAGCCTCATGGGGAAACTTCCGTGACCCTGGCTGACCTGCTCTGACCACCCTACTCATCTGTGGCCCCTACATGCGGCTAACACACAGCCCCTGCCCCCTCCCACACACAAACCCCATAAGTACTTCCAAAAACAGCAATGAGCAGTATAGTTTTCCCCAAAGATTTGATGGGGAGACAGAGGGGGATACATTGCATTTCCTAGGCCAACATTTTCTGGACATTTTCCTCAACCATCCCTGTGCTCATTCCCCAGGTTTCCTCTCCCAACAGTAGCTCCTTCGCCTCTCCCTTGCTCACTTTTATCTACCTTCAAATCTCTCTTCTCACAGCTACCTTCAGACACACAGACCCACAGTCTCCCTCCCATGCAAACCTCTAAAAATCAGCTCAGCTGCCCCACTCAGTGAGGCCAAAGGGAGCCAAAGAGAAAACGATACCCAGAGCCTGGAATGTGACCTCAGGTGGGAGGGAGGCACGAGAGCGAAGGGATATGTATACCTCTGATGTATCCATGTTGATATATGGCAGAAACCAACACAATATTGTAATTATCCTTCAATTAAAAATAAATAAATTAAAAAAAGAAGAAATGGAGATTTGAGTCTCAGCTCCACCTTGTCCTCGCCATGGGATGCAGGCTAGTCAAAGTTACTGTGGGTGTTTCACCTTCTGCTCCCACCGAGTTAGCTTCAGGAGCCAGTGAGGGACAGTGATGACACGGCAGGTGCCTGCAAGAGTTGGGGGTCCCAGTGTAGGCATGGCGGAGTAGACAAAGCTTCTACTGAGGATTCTGCTGAGCAGGAAGAGCCCGCAGATAAAGGAGGGGTGGGACAGGGACAGGGAGGCCACTGGAGAGATGGGAGAGTGGGTCACACCTGATCTCATCTCAGCTGCCACTCAGGGACCACACGGGGCATTTCTCTGGCAGCCCTGCCTGTGAGCGGGAGATAGCTGGATTAGCCTCGGCTTGTCAGCCCAGTCCCTGACTCGAATACCAATGAGGGTGCCAGGATGGGGAACACGTGTATACCTGTGGCGGATTCATGTTGATATATGGCAAAACCAATACAATATTGTAAAGTTAAAAAAGAAAAAAAAATTTCTCCGTGGTGCCTTCCTACTCTGCGGCCCCAGCACACTTCTGGGCAGAAGGGAGCTCACTGACCCAAGCACTGGGGGCTCTGCTGCTCTGTGTGTGTGCACCTTCAGGTAATGCGCTTATTTTGACACCACCCAAGGCTGCCTACTCTTGGGGGAGAGTTCTCACTCCCACACGGATGCCCTTTGATGGCAAAATCATCTTCCCCATCAGACCAGGAGATCCCAGTCGACAGAGGGGAGGAGAGAGTGCTGGGCGGAGGGCAGCTTTGTATGGGGTGCCTGGTCCCAGATCCCGAACCCAGCTCTCATCAAGCATCACTGGGTCTGCAGGTCTCTAGGACAGCAATGCTCATCTCCTTCTGCAGGAAGTTGTGGCAAAGGGTCTGCTCTGAGAGCTAGCAGCACCTCTCTGGGGATGCTGCCTGTCCTCTGTCCATTTTCATGATGCTAGCCCAAGGCCATCTGGCTTGTCCCACCCCTCCTGTTCCGATTCCCTCCAAGATTTCATGTTAACAACTAGTGGGCATTTTACATCTCTTCTAAGGGGGAAGAAAAGTGAATGGAAAGTCATCATCAGCAAATATTGCAAAGTGACTGTTTTACCTCCCAGGAAAGTTTGAGCCTGGTTTCTAACCGTGGGCAAAGGGCATGGTCCTAAGGAAAGGAATTCCAAGTTTAAGTGATAGGAAGGTGTCAATATGAAGAAATTTTCCTCTACCCTTCAGAAGAAGGGCATGACAGAGGTTGAGATGATTGGATGGCATCATCAACTCCATGGACCTGAGTCTGAGCAAACTCCCGGAGACAGTGAAGGACAGGGAAGCCTGGCGGGCTGCAGTCCATGGGGTTGCAAAGAGTCGGACATGACTTATCGATTGAACAACAACAACAACAACAAATCCTTCTGGGTCCTTCTTACTGGGCTAATACCATCTTCAGCTGAAGACAAAAAAGATGTTGGGGTTAGTGATTTGGGACTTCAAGAGTGGAAAAGCAAGTGGGGATGGAAAAGCAAATGTTTATTAAATAAATGTTTGCTGGGCTATGCAGGCACAATAGGACACAGAGAGGAATTCTAACAAACAGACATTGCTTGGTTCCTCCCTGTCTACGCACCTAGCTCATGCTACTGTAGACCCTTGAACAATGCGGGTTAGAGGTTCTGACCCTCCTCGTGGTGGAAAGTCCTCCCATTCTGAGTTTCCTCCATGTCTGGGGTTCCTCCACTTCCACGGTTCTATGAGTTCAGGGATTATGTCATACTACAATATTTACTATTGAGAGGGTGGGAAGATTTGGGAGAATGGCATTGAAACATGTGAAATGTCATGAAACGAGATGCCAGTCCAGGTTCAATGCACGATGCTGGATGCTTGGGGCTGGTGCACTGGGACGACCCAGAGGGATGGTATGGGGAGGGAGGAGGGAGGAGGGTTCAGGATGGGGAACATATGTATACCTGTGGTGGAAAAAAAAATTAAAAAAAAAAATTTACTATTGAAAAAAGTAGGCATGCAAGTGAGCCCACATAGCTCAAACCTGTGTTTTTCAAGGGTCGACTGCACAGTTATCTATGATGATAGCTCCCTTTCTGGAACCTTAGGCAATTCATCACCTAGATGTTTGGCAGTTCTGTTAAGTTCTCTCTTAGGCAGTTAGGGGAAGATCAAAGTTCTTCCAAAGCCTTTTAAGCCTTGATTATTTTCAGCTCAAAATAATCCAGTGTTGAAGAGACACATTTTGGGGTGGTAAATTTGACTCCTTACAAAGGCAAAGTGAATTTTTCGGTATGGGCATATATTGTTCCTGTGCCCTGCCTCAGAATGGTTGTAGCTATATACCTGTAAACCTACAGCAGCTAAGCTGGCCATGGTGGGAAGTCATATGGGAAGTGCCAGGGGAGGAAGAAGAGGCTTAACAGAACTGCCAAACATCTAGGTGAAGAAGCTGGGATGTAAAATGTGGGGGAAGGAGAACAGAGTGGACTAGTGAATGCTAGTCCCAACTGAGCCCCTCTGGGGATCTTAATTTTTCATTTAAAAAAAGAATAGACTGTAAGATCTTTCTTTTTTTCAAAAATATTTATTTAGTTTTGGCTGTGCTGGGTCCTTGTTGCTGTGAGCAAGTTTTCTCACTTTCAGTTAGTGGGGGCTACTCTTCACTGCGGTGTGCAGGGTTCTCATTGCAATGGCTTCTCTTGGCACAAAGCTCAGTACGTGGCTAAGTGCGCAGGCTCCTGTAGTCGCTTCAGTGGGCTCAGCAGTTGCAGCTCACAGGCTCTAGAGTACAGGCTCACTAGCTGTGGTGGGGCACAGGCTTAGTTGCCCCGTGTCATGTGGGATCTTCCAGGACCAGAGATCATTCCAGTGTCCCCTGCATTGCAAGGTGTATTCTTAACCACTGGACCACCAGGGAAGCCCTGGTAAGATCTTTTAGATTGCTTTCCATACCTAACACTCTATAGTGGCATATAAGGTAAGCTGAGGCTGTCTGGGATGGGCAGGGATCTGTAGGGCATTGTCAAGGATATAACAAAACCTTTGCTGGAGCAGGGCCCAGCCCCACAGACGACCAGGGATGGATGTCTACAGGCTCAGGAGCCCAGCTCACCCTTCCTGGCTCACCACGAGCCAGGTCAGTGAGGGCAGGGAAGCTCCACACACAGGTCCCTCCCAAGGGCCTTTAAGAGGAAGGATGAGGCAGCATGAGTCAGATTCCCACCTGGGCCAACTCCTGTCTGTTTCCTCCTTTCAGTGGTGCCATTGCTAAGGAGCTAGAAACGACAACCTGTATGATTCCATTTAGAGGAAATGCAAGCAAGGTGATGGGAGTCAGAACAGTGGTCACCCGTCAGTGAGGGAGGAGGCCCCGGGCAGTCTGCTGTGGTGCTGGAGATAGTCTGGATCTTGATATGAGTGGTGGTGTAAAACTGGGGTGTTTACATCTATCAAAATGAATGTGCTGTTCATTAAGATCTGGGTACTTTATGTAAATTATACCTCAATTTTTAAAAATACATTAATTTAAAAAAAATCAATGAGTTTGAGCAAACTCTGGGAGATAGTGAAGGACAGGGAAACCTGGCAATCCAGGGGGTTGCAAAGAGTCAGTCAGGACTTAGTGACTCAACAACAACAACAAAAAAAGTCAATAGCAGAAGAGATCAGAAATAGTTCCAGGCCAGGAAGAGCAACGCCAGAAACAGAGCAAAGCTGGGGCAGAGTGGGAAGTGTGTAGCCATGAGGAAGAGCTGGAAAGATGACAGGGATGGACCAGAGGCAGCAGGCACTGGAAGGTCAGAGACAGGACGACAGGGAAGGAGCAGCAAAGGAGGGCAAGATGGAAAAGGCAACCAGCATTGGCAGCATGGCCGGAAGTGGCAGCTTGCCTAGAGATGTCAACCGACCTCAAGATCCTCAAAACCAACTCTTTATCCTTTTAAGTACTGCGAGTTCTAGGGAGCACTGGCACATCCAGGGATGAGCCGAGACATGAGAGATGCAACAGGTTTTGCCAGACTAATGTTTGCAGGGCTAATGTTTGTGGCCACACAAGGCACTATCTCCACAACTACACAATCCTGAAACACACGCTCTCGCAAAAATCCTGAGCTGAAGACGGAAGCGCTTCTCATTGACTTTTCTGGCTTCTACTGCTGAGAAGAATCAAGCTCATCTAACATTTAAAGTCTGCAGACGGCTGAACTTTGACGTGCACCACTTAGAGCAGGGCCGACATTGATGTACAGTGTTAATATTAAGCTCTAAGTGGCTTCTGTATGTTATCCAAGAATGAGGAGTAAAGCTGAGCAAATTCATTTCTTCTTTAAAAAAATGGGCAGTTTTTAAAAAATGATGATTCTTAGCTCAAAGTCATAGAATGGATTTGAGAAGATGAACCTCCTTGAGGGGAATCCCTGGGGGCCCTGGGCAACACCTCTGCTCTCCAGCCACATCTGTCACCACCTTCCCCCCAACTCCACGGACTGCAGTCAAACTTGGGCCACCTCCAATTTTTACTTTACCCACCGGCTAAGACCAAGGGCTGTAAAGTCAGTTTGCCTAGATTAGAGATACCTCTCCATTACTTGCTTCCCAGGTGGCACAGTGGTAAAGAATCTGCTTGCCAGTGCAGGAGACATGAGACGTGGGTTCAATCCCTGGGTCAGGAAGATCTCCTAGAGAAGGAAATGGCAATCCACTCCAGTATTCTTGCCTGGAATATTGCCATAGACAGAGGAGCCTGGTGGGCTACAGTCCATGGGGTCGCAAAGGACCAGACACAACAGAGACCATGTGTACACACACACACACACACACACACACACTCCATGACTTAATAGGACTATAATACTTCAGTTTTCTTATCTGTAAAATGGGGATGATAATCATATCTACCTTTTAAAGTTATTCTAAGGATTAAATGGTTTAATATACATAATGCAATCAGACAAATGTATGCCTGGGGCATTTTTTTTTCTGGGGCGTTTTCAACGCTCAGTAAATGCTGTTGTTATGATTAGTAGCACTATCCCTGAGTGCGCATGTTTTCCAGAGCCCTGACCTCCTTTGCTCCTACAGACTCACAGCCTGGAATCTCTTTCTTCACCTCCCTAGGAAAATGCTTCCCACTTCTGCGGGCTCAGTTTGAGTCCAGTTTGAGTCACAGTCTCTCTCCCTCCTCACCTTCTAATAGTGTAAAAAATTAAGGGTAGGTTCAGCACAGCCTACACTTCTTATAGAATATCTTGTATCCTGCTCTTATTTATCACCTTGAATACACACTCCCTGAACCAAGGCATTTGCTTCTCTTCCTGCCTTCTCTCCCACGTGATCCCCTGACAGCACCCCCAGCCATAGATGGAAACTCCAAGCCAAAGCTGCCAGTGGTTGCCTGGTGCAGGCTTATGCTGTGGACAGGCATCCACTTTGCAGAATCCAGGCACAGGGAGCCCTTTCAAGAAAGGGTATATATTTCCATTCACATGCTGCCCAGACCTCTTCCCTGGACTGAGCCAGGTATACATCTCTATTTGGATGGCATCTGAACATAGCATATCCAAAACAGATCTCCTGATTTTCCTACTTTAACCTGACCACGCTGTATTCCTCTCCAGAGCTTCATAAAGCTCCAGCTCTACCCCGATGGTTGTTAAGGCCAAAACTTCTAGAGCCACTCTGGATCCCTCCCTTTTTTAACAACCCATACTTAATCCATCAGCCATCCCATTATATCCACCCTCAAAATATCCAACCACTTCCCACAGTGATGTGTCTAGAGCTGATTGCTAAATATTCATGCAATTTTTGAACTGGTTGTTATTCATGGGGTCGCAAAGAGCGACTGATCTGATCTGATCTGATCTGAACCTGAAGCCAGTAGTGGTGGAAATGTTTATACCAGGGAAACTGGCCACTTCTAAAAATCAGAGCTTGTATTTTTTAATTTTTTTCCAAAGTGCTGGTTTCCAAAACTTCACTGACTTCTCAGCCCTTCAGCACTCCCCCATGTTCCAAGCCTTCTTCATCTCTCATCTGAATCATTGTAATAGCCTCCTATCTGGTACTCCTGCTTTCACTCTTGTTGCCCTTCAATGTACCCTCAAATAGCAATCCTTTTACAGTCAAAATCATGTTATGTCTAGACTGTGCTTGGATTCACCAGTGGCTTCCCATCTCACTCAGTTTACAAGCCTAAGCTCTAATGAAGGCTCACAAGGCTCTCTGTATCTGATCTCCACCACCTCTGGTCTCACATCTACTACTCTCTCTCTCACTCACTCCATTCTAGACAGAGAGCTCTTCAATACTTCTTAGATATGCCCAGCATCACTCTGCCTCAGGGTCTTTGCATTTGCTGTTCCTTCTGCCTAGAAAGATCTTACCTTGGATTAGCTCATGGCTTTCTTGCTCTTTTTCTTGGTTTCTGTCTTTATGAGAGAAAGATCAGCATGATTACCCTGTGAAAATCAGCTTCCTTTCACTCTGCCACTGTTCTCTATCCTCCTTATGCTCCAGTTTTTTTTTTTTTTTTTTCCCGTGTCTATCACCACTGGAAACATTACATGTTTATTTGTCTATGTGGCTGTTGTTACCTTCTCACCACCACCCCAACTAGAACGCAAGCTTCACAAGGACAGAGACCTTGCTTTTTTTTTTCACTTAAGCACCCTAATGCTTGGAACAATGTCTGGCACATAGTAGGTGCTCAATAAATGCATGTTGAATGAATGATACTGCCCACATCTCCAATCCCTGGGCAGAGGGATCATGACAGTAAGGTGGAGCAACCTCCACTGCTGGACAGAGACAGTCCCACTTGGTCCTCCAAGTCCCCGAACATCTCCCTGCTATCAGGAAAAAGGACACTTAGCTGAGCAAATACCACTCAAAGTGCTAAGATTCCTGATAAGAATGAAACCCTTGATGAAGCAAAATTTAAGGTATACGTTTAAAACCAGTCTGAACACAAGCTGTTCTACCAGCATTTGTAAGACAAACTAGAATTTCAGGCTGAATTGATAAGAAATTGATTGTTTCTTCCACTGCTATGGGTCCTGTGAAAAGAAAATATAAATAGGAATGTATACATACACATGGGCTCCCCTGATGTCTCAGATGATAAAGAATCCACCTGCAATGCAAGAGACCTGGGTTCAATCCCTGGATGGGGAAGATCCCCTGAAGGAGAAAATGGCATATCACTCTGCCTGGAGAATCCCCATGGACAGAGGAGCCTGGTGGGCCACAATCCATGGGGTCGCAAAGAGTCAGACATGACTGAGCAGCTAAGCACAGCACAGCATATATGCTTAGCTGCTCAGTGTGTGTGTGTGTGTGTATGTGTGTGTGTGATGGTTAATTTTAGGCATTAATTTAATTTTACTGGGCCATGAGATGATTAAGATACTTAGTTAAACATTATTCTGGGTGTGATTGTGAGATTGTTTTGGGATGAGATCAATATGTTATTGGTAGAGCAGATTGCTTTCCTAATGTGGGTGGGCCTCACCCAATCAGTTGAAGGCCTAAATAGACCAAAAGGGCTGACCTTCCCTCAAATAAGATGAAACTTTTCCTGCCTGAATACTTAACCTGGGACATCAGTCTTTTCCTGCCTTCAGAATCCAACTCAAACTTTGGCTTCCTTGGGTCTCAAGTCTGCCAGCCTTCAAACCGGAATTATGCCATTGGTTCTCCTAGATTTCCAGTTTGCTGACTGTAGATCTGAGGACTTGTCAGCCTCCATAATTGAGTGAGCCAATTTCTCACGTTAAATAAATCAATAAATAAGCACACACACACATCCTATGTATCCTGCTTCTCTGGAGAATCCTGACTAATATAATGTGTGTGGGTGTGTGTTTGTGTGTGTGTATACTTTATAAATACAGTTGACCCTCGAACAATGTCAAAAATCCACAAATAACTTTTGACTCTCCAAAAACTTTTCTAATAGCCTACTGTTGACTGGAAGCCTTACTGATAACATAAACAGTTGATTAATACATATTTTGTGTATTATATGTACTATATACCTCATTCTTACAATAAAGTAAGCTAGAGAAAAGAAAGTGTTATTAAGAAAGGAAGAGAAAATACATTTACAGTACTGTACTCGATTTATCAATACAATAAGTGTATGTCAACTGTTTGAAAGCTGCATTATCTCTCTGTACCTAATTAATATATCTCCTATGATAGAACATGCTGTAGACATTATACATATTATGAATAGACGTCAAAAATGAAAAGAGAATATGAAAAAGAATTTCGTATTTATTTACAGGTAAGATAATTCATGCATTGATAATGAAGGAACAGCAATATAACTGCTTTAGTGTAATCAATAAAATTGCCTCATGGAAGCCTAACATCTACACTAATGAATGAATAGTTATAAAATTTTTATGGCATGCAGTATTACAGTCATATTCATAATACAGTATTGGAAACATTGTTACATTATTTTTTTTTTAAAGCGGCTTACTTGTGATGATAGGCTGATATGCAGTCTCTCCAATTATGAGAGAGAGAGACACTGCATGGTAATGTGACTCTTTGAAAGCAAAGTTATAAAACAGTAAGAAAACTAATGTATTATTAATTTATATTAAATATCATTCACCTATGTCTGTGCAAGCAGAGGTTATCCATTTCAATACACGTCTTGCATATGATGTTTTACATGTCTATTTATTGAACAAAAATAATGTATAAGTGGACCCACACAGTTCAAATCCATGTTGTTCAAGGGCCAGTTGTATATATTTGTGGGACCATGGCTGGTAGCTAGGAGATGTTTGTGGGTAGTAGACGTTATGACTTTCTTAATGTAAGAAGTCTTCTTTAGAGTAAGAGAAGGAAGGCATAGTCGTTCACTTTCTTGAGGTCCTTTTGTCTACCAATGGAAAGGACTAGAGCTCTTTTCAAGAAAATTGGAGATATCAAGGGAACATTTCATGCAAGGATGGACATGATAGAGGACAAAAACCAGCAAGGACTTAATGGAAGCAGAAGAGGTTAAGAAGAGGTGGCAAGAATACACAGAAGAACTGTACAAGAAAGGTCTTAATGATCCAGATAACAATGATTATGTGGTCCCTCACCTAGAGCCAGGCATCCTGAAGTGTGAAGTCAAGTGGGCCTTAGACAGCATTACAATGAACAAACCTAGTGGAGGTGAAAGAATTCCAGCAGAGCTATTTCAAATCCTAAAAGATGATGCTGTTAAAGTGCTGCACTCCATATGTCAGCAAATTTGTAAAACTCAGCAGTGATCACAGGACTGGAAAAGGTCAGTTTTCATTCCAATCCCAAAGAAGGGCAATGCCAAAGAATGTGCAGACTATTGTACTATTGCATTCATTTCACATGCCAGCAAGTTTATGCTCAAAAACCCTTCAAGCTAGACTTTAGCAGGACATGAACAGAGAACTTCCAGATGTACAAGCTGGATTTAGAAAAGGCAGGGGAGCCAGAGATCAAATTGCCAACATTCATTGAACCATGGAGAAAGCAAGGGAGTTACAAAAAAACATCTACTTCTGCTTTATCGACTACACTAAAGACTTTGACTGTGTGGATCATGACATACTGTGGAAGATTCTTAAAGAGATGGGAGTACCAGACCACCTTACACGTCTTCTGAGAAACCTGTGTGCAGGTCAAGAAGCAACAGTTAGAACTGTACTTGGAATAACAGATGGCTCAAAATTGGGAAAGAAGTATGTCAAGGCTGTATATTGTCATCCTGCTTATTTAACTTTTATGCAGAGTACATCATGTGAAATGTTAGGCTGGATGAATCACAAGCTGAAATTAAGATTTTAGGGAGAAATATCAACAACCTCAGAAATGCAGATGATACCACTCTAATGACAGAAAGCGAAGAGGAATTAAAGAGCCTCTTGATGAGGGTAAAAGAGGAAAGTGAGAAAGCTGGCTTGAAACTCAACATTAAAAAAACTAAGGTCATGACATCTAGTCCCATCACTTCATGCAAATAGAAGGAGAAAAAGTAGAAGCAGTGACAGATTTTATTTTCTTGGGCTCCAAAATCACTGTAGATGGTGACTGCAGCCATGAAATTAAATGATGCTTGCTCCTTGGAAAGAAAGCTATGACAAACCTAGACAGCATGTTAAAAAGCAGAGACATCACTTTGTGGACAAAGGTCCATATAGTCAAAGCTATGGTTTTCCAGTAATCATATAAAGATGTGAGATTTGGAACATAAAGAGGGCTGAGCATAGAAAAATTGATGGCTTCTAATTGTTGTGCTAGAGAAGACTCTTGAAACTCCCTTGGACTGCAAGGAGATCCAACCAGTCAATCCTAAAGGAAATCAACCCTGAATATTCATTGTAAGGACTGATGCTGAAGCTGAAGCTCCAATCTTCCGGGCATCTCATGTGAAGAGCCAACTCATTAGAAAAGACCCTGATGCTGGGAGAGACCAAGGGCAAGAGGAGAAGGGGGCGACAGAGAATGAGATGGTTGGACGGCATCATCGACTCAATGGACATGAATTTGAGCAAACTCAGGGAGGTAGTGGAGGACACAGGAGCCTGGAGTGCTACGGTCCATGGGGTCACAAAGAGTCAGACATGACTTAGTGACTGAGCAACAACGACAGCTTTCCTGCTGCCATAGGACAGGAATGCAGGAAGCAGAAGAGTTGGGAGTGGTCTCCAGAGTGGCACAGGCTGCCTGGAGATCTTGCTCCCTTCTCTATATTCCGAGCTATCTTGATTCAGGAGACACAGAGTGTGGGGGCAGGGCATGCAAGGAGGGTGAAATGGACCTTTTCCTGGTCATGACAGCTTCATAGGGTGAGAGTCCATGGGCCAAATGGAAGAAGAATGGGCAGAATTCAGGTAGAATGCATTCCTTCACTGACTCCCACACACAGCAAGCAGCCCTACCCCTGGATTGTCTAGCTCAGATAATGGCACAGCCATCCCCAAGTCATGATGGAAGCCTCAGAGGCATCTTTCACTCCCCTTCAGCATGCCCCTGTCTCTGACACCATGTCCCAGCAACATCATCATTTCCTTCTCATCCCAGAGTAGTGGAAAAGTGATAACTGTGGTTAGGTTGGGAAGAGGAACTGGCAGGAGGGGCCAAGGGGAAAAAAACGCTTTTATTTCAGAGCTTTCTATACTGCTTGTTTTTTCTAAACTATGTTGCTAAATTACATATCTTGGATGTCAATGGACATCAAAAAGATAATAATCAAAATAAAAGTGCATGCACACAATGTCTTTATATCATCAGTTATATTAACTACCTCCTTTGCAATGTCCCCTGGTTGGGCCCTCATCACTTTTGGCCTCCTGGATGGTCTCCTTTCTACAAGCCTTTCTCTACCAACCAATCCTGCACATTGCTGCTACGGTTACCTCTCACAGACACTATTTTATGTGATTCTGGGTCATTTTCTTAATATAATACAAGAGATGACTATCAAATATGAAATTGCCTAGCTTGGTACCTGCAGCTTAAGAAGCAGTCAATGACTGCTGGTTTCCTTTTTTCACTTATAGTTCTTCAGAGGGTCCCCACTGATCAAAGAGCAGAGCTTTTAAGCTGATGCCCCAGGACAGCTTTCTGGCCTGGTTTCCTCTGGGCACATTGCATTCGAGCCATACAAAAAAGCTCTGGGAATCCTCCACACTTACCAGTATCTTACCTGTCCTTTTATGGCTATAGAAATCCTGCCTGGCCCTTTAGGGACCATCTCAAATGCCACTTCTGCCCTGAAGCTTTCAAGAGCACCCTCCTCTGTACTGCCACAGGACTTACTGGTTCTACTTTTTCCTAGTTAAAAATGTGTCACTTTTGGAAATCATCTGTTGATAGCTTTTGAAATATTTCTTCCATCTCCAGATTCCTGTGTCCTTCACCCATTTGCAATTTATTAATTCATTAATCATTTATTAAATGTCCACCATGTTCCAGGCATGGTACTGGATGCCAAGGAGAGAGTGATGAACAAGACAGAGGCAAGTCTCCTTCCACTGTAGTCGAAGAGGCTACTGAAGCTCAGAGGGGTTGCTCTGGGAGCTGAGAACTCAGCAGAGACTTGGATGAAGTCAGTGATTAGCCAGGGCAGTATCTCGGGGGGGAGAGTGTCCCAAGAAGGACAGCTCTGCAGAGGGAAGGAGTTGGCATGTTAAACAATGGCAGGAAGCCAGTGTGATGAGACTCAAGTGGGTGAGAGGAAGCCAGCAGAAGAGGGGACCAGAGATGTGGTCAGGACCACATCATGGGACAGGAGTGTGATGGCCTGGGTTTCATTTTTAAACGTTACCTAGGGTTCTGAGTGTAGGACAGACTATAAGCCTGGGAGGACAGTAAATGGAATAAGAATCAATAGGGAGACAGGGAAGTAATGACAGAGCTTTGTACCAGGATGGAACCGGCAATGGCAGACTCGAGGAAGCCTTTGTAAAAAGCCCAACAAGACTTGTGAATTGGCTGTGAGGAAAAGAGAGAAATTAGGACATAAGGCATACCTTTCTTTCTGTATATATGTACTTTTTACCAGAATGGTTGATGTCCTTTGGAAGGAATGCCAGGAGTGCAGAATGGGCTCTGGGGTTAACCTTCACTTTGGGCGTGTCACCTTTGAGATTCCTGTTAGACACCCCAGAGGAAATGTCGAGAAGGGAATTGGATATTTAAGTCTGGTTTCAGAGAGATCTTGTCTAGAATTGGCTAATTCACATGACCAAGTAAAAATATTAAATAGATATTAAGTCCTTATTCATTCAATAAACATTTATTGAGCACTTATTATTAGGTTGAGCCATATCAAATACCATCTTTGTATATCAAAATGATCAAATAGCCATTTTCATATAGTTCAAGTTATCCAAAGTGCCATGCCAAGCAAGGGATGTGAGCTATTTCAAATCCTAAATGATGATGCTGTGAAAGTGCTGCACTCAATATGCCAGCAAATTTGGAAAATTCAGCAGTGGCCACAGGACTGAAAAAGGTCAGTTTTCATTCCAATCCCAAAGAAAAGCAATGCCAAAGAATGCTCAAACTACTGCACAATTACTCATCTCACAAGCTAGTAAAGTAATGCTCAAAATTCTTCAAGCCAGGCTTCAACAGTACATGAACCGTGAACTTCCAAATGTTCAAGCGGGTTTTAGAAAAGGCAGAGGAACCAGAGATCAAGTTGCCAACATCTATTGGATCATTGAAAAAGCAAGAGAGTTCCAGAAAAACATCTACTTCTGCTTTATTAACTATGCCAAAGCCTTTGACTATGCCAAAGCCTTTGACTGTGTGGATCACAACAAACTGGAAAATTCTTAAAGAGACGGGAATACCAGACCACCTGACCTGCCTGCTGAGAAATCTGTATGCAGGTCGAGAAGCAACAGTTAGAACTGGACATGGAACAACAGACTGGTTCCAAATAGGAAAGGGAGTACGTCAAGGCTGTATATTGTCACCCTGCTTATTTAACTTATATGCAGAGTATATCATGAGAAACCTGGGTTGGATGGAGCACAAGCTGGAATCAGGTTTGCCAGGAGAAATATCAATAACCTCAGATATGCAGATGACACCACCCTTATGGCAGAAAGGGAAGAAGAACTAAAGAGCCTCTTAATGAAGGTGAAAGAGGAGAGTGAAAAAGTTGGCTTAAAGCTCAACATTCAAAAAATTAAGGTCACGGCCTCAGATCCCATCACTTCATGGCAAATAGATGGGGAAACAGTGGAAACAGTGAGAGACTTTATTTTGGGGGGCTCCAAAATCACTGCAGATGATGACTGCAACCATGAAATTAAAAGACGCTTACTCCTTGGAAGAAAAGTTATGACCAACCTAAACAGCATATTAAAAAGCAGAGACATTATTTTGCCAACAAAGGTCCATCTAGTCAAGGCTATGGTTTTTCCAGTGGTCATGTATGGATGTGAGAGTTGGACTATAAAGAAAGCTAAGCGCTGAAGAATTTTTGCTTTTGAACTGTGGCGTCGGAGAAGACTCTTGAGAGTCCCTTGGACTGCAAGGAGATCCAACCAGTCCATCCTAAAGGAAATCAGTCCTGAATATTTATTGGAAGGACTGATGCTGAAGCTAAAACTCCAATACTTTGGCCACCTGAAGTGAAGAGCTGACTCATCTGAAAAGACCCTGATGCTGGGAAAGATTGAAGGTGGGAGGAGAAGGGGACAACAGAGGATGAGATGGTTGGATGGTGTCACCGACTCAATGGACATGAGTTTGAGTAAACTCGGGGAGTTGGTGATGGACATGGAGGCCTGGAGTGCTGCAGTCCATGGGGTCGCAAAGAGTCTGACACAACTGAGAGACTGAACTGACTGAACTGAACAATAAACACGTATTTAGCAGTTATTATGTCCAGGTGCTGTAATAAGCACCTTGCATACATTAAGTCATTTAATTATCACAACAACTTTATGAGGTAAATACTCATTATTTCTGTAAAGGGGCAAAATAATCTGCTTAATCAAATTGTACTGGGTTAAAGACAGCTACAAATTTATTACTACTAACTCTATGGAACGGTGGTGGAGAAGGAAATGGGAACTCACTCCAGTATTCTTGCCTGGAAGATTCCATGGACGGAGGATCCTGGTGGGCTACAGTCCATGGGGTGGCAAAAAGTCAGACACGACTGAACAACTGAGCACATGGAAAAGTGGAGCCTATTCCCCACCACCACCCCACCCAAAACCTGTGAATGCCTTTGACCAATACAGTGAGCTGCCGTGGTAATCTCTGAGGCCAGGCCTTAAGAGATTCAAGGCTTTCACTTTTGACCTTTTGGAGCATTCCCTCATCGAAGCCAACTGCCATGGTAGGATTCCAACCACTCTGAGATCACCAGGCTGTGAGGAAAGCCCAAGCTCACCACCTGTAGAAAGAGATACCACTACAGGATCACTGAGGTGCCAGACAGACGACTACACTGTTCTGGGACCTTCTGACTCAGTCCAGTGACTGGAACAACCCAAGCCCATACCTCCCAGAAGAAAACAGCCACCAAGCTGAACACTACACCCAAATTCTAATCCATAAAACAGTTGCTATTTGAAGCCACTAAGTTTGAGGGTAGTTTTCTGTGTAATAGGTAAGTAGGACACAACTGGATGTGTATGTATGTGTACATATACACACTGCTGCTGCTTCTGCTGCTAAGTCGCTTCAGTCGTGTCCGACTCTGTGTGACCCCATGGACTACAGCCTACCAGGCTCCTCCATCCATGGGATTTTCTAGGCAAAAGTACTGGAGTGGGGTGCCATTTTCTCTTCTCTATATACACACACACACACACACATATATAGTTTGTTGTAATTTGTTACGTAGTCAAGGTGTAAGCTGGACTGCGGGATTTTATTTTTTTTGAAGGTTGGGAGCCTCTGCCAAGCTCATGTGGGAGACATATTTCAGTGCCTTGCAGATATAACATCAAAGTCACTGTCTACTTGCTGGCTATCATCTGAGGCCAGTTCTCAGCTTCTAGAGGCTGCCCGCAGCTCCTTGCCATGTAAGCTTCTCACTCATGGCGGCTTCCACATAGGAGGGCAGCAGCGTGCTATGATGGAGTCATTGGTCCATAGTGATGTAATCACAGGAGTGACAACCATCACCTTTGCCATATTAAGTTGGCTACAAGCAGCCGCATGTCTTGCTTGCACTCAGGAGGAGGGGACTATGCAAGTACACAACTCACCGGGGATCACCTTAGTGTGTTATGCCACAGTTAGCTTTCTTTTTTTCCTTTCATGATTTTCATGCTTACATCCATTACCTGCCCTTGGTATTCTGCACAACCTTCAGATGCCAAGATTGTGTGATGAAGAAATAAAACCAAACAAATGAAACAGACAACCCATACAGTGGAAGATATGAAAAAGACAAATTAATGTCACATTCTACGTGGTAGAGTGAACCAGAAATCCTGGTTTTAGTTTGGGTTCAGCCATTTACAAACTGTGATGTAGTCATTTAAATTTTGATATGATTTTTTGTTTATTCCTTTATCAGCTCTTTGCATTTTCCTTTCCTTTATCCTTGCCCCTTCCCTCCCCAGCTGAGAACAGTTAGAGGTGGCCCTCTCACATTCTGGTAAGGGCGGAGACAGATAGGGCTGCCATGAAGAGGCAGCTTGGACCACGTTCTCCTCAGTATGTCAGGATGTGAAGTAATAGGAGTGGGCTGGGTGTGAGTAGCAGGCACAGTAGATGATCAGCATATTTGGGAGATGGGATCCATTTAGCAAATAAGTAAATTGATTGAGCACATAAGTGCATACATTAAGAATAATGAGAACCAGGTTTCTCACATTTGGAGATGGCACTAAAAAATATGGGAACAGAAGAGGCTAGAATACACTGTAGGTCTGGATTGGAATTGGAGGAATGAGTATGAATTCATGTTTTTTATATAAAAATATAGAAGCTGCTATATAACACAGAGAGCCAGCCTGGCACTCAGTGATGACCTAGAAGGGTGGGATAGAGGGAAGGGAGCGAGGCCCAACAGGGAAGGGGTATATATATATATACGATTATGACTGATTTGTGTTGCTGTATGGCAGAAAACAACACAACAATGTAAAGCAGTTTTCTTCCAATTAAAGAAAATTTAAAAACTATTTTCTAGCCTCATCTAGAAGACCTAGAAGCAATGACACCATAGTAGCAATGAGGTCAAATCTTGGTATCTAAATACCATCCACCACTAAAAGGAATCAGTACTCCTTAGAGAAACAATTGATTCTGGACTGGGGTGGGAAAAGTACAAGAAGATCTGACAGTGTATTTTGTGCCAAGAAGTAAGGAGGTACTTAAAAAGTGATCAGAATATATAAAAAGGACACAAAAATCACCCTATTGGTTAAATCTGGGACAATTTCAGCATCAAAATAATTAATAACAGTAAGAAATACAACCCATTGAACAAGATAGGAGTCTATAAGTCCACATTGACATAAATAAATAATAAACAAACACATAGGAGAGAAGGAAAAGCTATTTTTTCAAGTAGGACAACAAACAAGTGAGGATGGGGTCGTGGACATAGAAAATTGCCATTTGGCAACCACCATGGAGAAGACAATGGCACCCCACTCCAGTACTCTTGCCTGGAAAATCGCATGGATGGAGGAGCCTGGTAGGCTGCAGTCCATGGCATCGCTGAGTTGGACATGAATGAGTGACTTCACTTTCATTTTTCACTTCATGCACTGGAGAAGGGAAATGGCAACCCACTCCAGTGTTCTTGCCTGGAGAATCCCAGGGACAAGGGAGCCTGGTGGGCTACCGTCTATGGGGTCGCACAGAGTCAGACACGACTGAAGGGACTTAGCAGCAGCAGCATGGTAGTGTTCGATTCAGATGGGAGTCATCAAAGGAGGCTATGGCTGATGGGTAGAGTTGAGGGACAGGATATTGACATCATAAACAAGATATTGACATTATATACTGCTGCTGCTGCCGCTGCTAAGTCACTTCAGTCATGTCCAGCTCTGTGCGACCCCATAGACAGCAGCCCACCAGGCTCCCCTGTCCCTGAGATTCTCCAGGCAAGAATACTGGAGTGGGTTGCTATTTCCTTCTCCAATGCATAAAAGTGAAAAGTGAAAGTGAAGTCGCTCAGTCATGTCTGACTCCTAGCAACCCCATGGACTGCAGCCTACCAGGCTCCTCCATCCATGGGATTTTGCAGGCAAGAGTACTGGAGTGGGATGCCATTGCCTTCTCTGCATTATATACTACTGAACTGCAAAGGGAAAATGATGACTCTAAGGTGGAAAACTTGGCAACATGATCAAGAAGTCAACCAATATCGAGATAGATGAGTGTCATGTGACACTCCAGTCTGAGGTGCTGAAAAGAGCATAGTGTCATTTCTGCAATATTCCTGTGAGGAAAGCCTGACCTGACTCTGCCAGAAAGAAATATCAGATCATGTAGGTCGAGGAACATCCTAGAGAATGTAAAGCCCAAGGAACTGTCCCAGATAGAGGAGACTGAAGAGACATGACAACCAAATGCTGTGTCTGCCCTTTGATGGAAACCTGGGCCTGGAGGGAAAGAGTCCTTGTTGGGACAGTCGGGGAAATCTGAATGAAGTTTGAGATTTGGATGATGATGTTGTGTCAATGTTGATTTTCTGATTTGTAGGTCCATATGGCAATGTGGAGAATATCCTGAGTTTTGGAAATACACACTGAGTTATTTAAGAGCAATGGGAAATCATGTCTGCAGCTTGGCTTCAAGTAATTTAGAGAAATGCTAGTGATAATGGGTATGTTGTTGTTGTTTAGTCACTAAGTCACGTCTGACTCTTTTGCAACCACATGAACTATAGCCTATCAGGTTCCTCTGTCCATGGGATTTCCCAGGTGAGAATATTGGAGTGGGTTGCCATTTCCTCCTCCAGGGGATCTTCCCGACCCGGGGATCAAACTTGAGTCTCCTGCATTGGCAGGCAGTTTCTTTACCACTGAGCCATGTGGGAAGCCCATAATAATGAGTATAAAGAACGAAAGCAAAGTCCCTCAGTCCTGTCTGACTCTTTGAGACCCCATGGACTATAGCCTACCAGTCTCCTCCATCCATGGAATTTTCCAGGCAAGAGTACTGGAGTGGGTTGCCATTTCCTTCTCCAGGGGATCTTCCCAACCCAGGGATCAAACCCGGGTTTCCCACATTGCAGGCAGACACTTTATCATCTGAGCCACCAGGGAAGCCCAAATAATGAGTATAGATAAACATAAATAAGGGCTTCCCTGGTGGTTCAGTGGTAAAGAAGCCACCTGCCAATACAGGAGACACAGGTTAGATCTCTGGTGTGGGAAGATCCCCTGAAAAAAAGAGAAATGGCATCCCACTCTAGTATTCTTGTCTGGGAAATTCCATGAATAGAGGAGCCTAGCAGGCTACAGTCCATGGGGTCAAAAAGAGTAGGACAGACTCGATTTAGCGACTGAACAAAAACAAACATAAATAAATTAGCATACACAAGAAGGGGAGCAGAAACAAATGCAGTGAAACATTAATGATGGAATCTGGGTGAAGGTGTTTGATATAGAAATTCATTCTGTTGCACTTATGGCTTTGCATTAAGTTTGAAATTATTTCAAAACAAATCATCTCTTAATGCAAGGAAAAAGAGTTACCTAATCATCCTTATGGGGCTTCCTATCAGCTCAGTTCAGTTCAGTTCAGTTGCCCAGTCATGTCCGACTCTTTGGGACCCCATGAACCATAGCACGCCAGGCCTCCCTGTCCATCACCAACTCCCGGAGTCCACTCAAACCCATGTCCATTGAGTTGGTGATGCCATCCAACCATCTTATCCTCTGTCGTCCCCTTCTCCTCCTGCCCTCAATCTTTCCCAGCATCAGGGTCTTTTCAAATGAGTCAGCTCTTTGCATCAGATGGCCAAAGTATCACCCTATAAGGAAGACCATATAAAGAGTCTGCCTGCAATGCAAGAGTCACAGGAGACACAGGTTCAATCCCTGGGTCAGGAAGATCCTCTGGAGGAGGGCATGGCAACCCAATCCAGTATTCTTGCCTGGAGAATACCATGGACAGAGGAGCCTGGCAGGTTACAGTCCACAGGGTCACACAACTGAAGCGACTTAGCACACATGCTTGCAATCATCCTTATTCCCCGAAGCAATTTCAGCTCCTTGAGAAGTCTGTCTTCCAAGTCTGTTGTTTCCTTTGGCTTGGTTCCAGGCTCACGGGGAATCCATGACATAGACCTGTGGGCAGGTAGGCTGTGGCATAAACGTGCAGCCTTTGCAGGGTTCATGCTCTCCCACTTTACACATTTTCATGGAATGAATCGAATGCAATATGACTGATCAATTAGGAATTGCAATTGCCTTCACAAACCACTATCGGTTTTACCCTGATTGCCATCGGGAGCAATCATCCTGAGTGAGGGAAGGGATCAAAGGTGAGCAGTGCAGAATCACATAAGGTTCTGTCTGTTCTGTGTCAGAGGCCCTCTGTGGTTGAGAACCAGGCTGCCATTCACTTTGATGGCTCAGATAGAACCTTGCTGATTTGGGTTGGATTGTGTATGTTGTTCGGGATTCAGTGACTTTTAAGTTTGGTGCTGTCAGTTTTGATCAGCCAGAGTATTATTTTTGGTTTTCAGTTAACAAAATACACACTTTGAGCTATAAAAGCGCCTTTCTTATTGAAACTCCTGCAGAAACAATTCTGTTTACATAAGTCTGAATTTCTCTGGCTTCGCATCCCTTTGTCCCTTTGAAATAATTGTTTATGCGACAAAATCTTTGGCTGTTTCTTTTCCAAAGACTGTAGTGCTAGGCTGGAACATTCCGGAATTGCAAACTCAAAGTTGGAAGGGGACATTAGAGGTTGCCTAGTGCACAGTGTCTGATCCAGACTTTAGACTTGATTTCTACACCGTCGAACCCAAGGGGTACAGATAAAGGAGGAAAAGGGGGGCGGAAAGGGGACGCAAGCCAAAGGTGTCTCCACACAGAAGGAATGGAGAATGAGACAGCAAAAATGTATCTTTCTCAGCCACAGTCAGAGTTAAAAAGCATTGACCCCCTCAAATCTCCCAACCTCATGCATGGATTCTACTAACGCCATCAGAACAGGGTCCTAGCCTCTGCATTAAACCCCTCCAGGGAGAGGGATGTCAGCACCTCCCCAAAAGTTCTGGCTGATGCCCTCTAACACTTCACTGAGGTCGCAGCATCTTCTCTCTTCCCTCCCTTCCTCCCCTGGCACCTCTCCCTGTCTTCCACTTCTCTGCAGACCCACCAGACTAGGCCAGATTTAGAGGCACATTCCAAGGTACCCCCATAGAGTGGGAGAGGCACCCAGTTGCCCCTCAAAGGAAGCTGTGGCTGTCGCTTGCCTCTAGTCTCTTTGACAGCTTTGTTCTCCGTGCTATAAATAAATGATTTTGAATGCTTATCTTCTTCCCTCTGTCTGCTTTTCAAGTTATTTTTGGGTGACAGGCCTCTTCTGTGTTTGGTGGGGGCCTGCATTATTGAAGACCATGACTACCTCATCAAAAGCAAAAAAGGCCAGCGAGTGGGTGGTAGAGACTGAGGTGGGTAGAGGTGGGGTTCAGGCTTGTCTTAAAATTCAGAGCAGTGCTCGTGCCCCCTCCTGAAGTGTCCTGGGCAGACAAGCCCCCAGAGAGTCCAAGCTACTCCCCACCCAGAGGCCTGAGCTCAGGTGCTCTTTCTTCTCTCATCTAACTGCATCCACAGGCATGTGTGCATGCTAAGATGACTCAGTCGTGTCCGACTCTTTTCAACCCTATAGACTGTAGCCCACCAGGCTCCTCTGTCCATGGAATTCTCCAGGCAAGAACACTGGCATGAGTTGCCATGTCCTCCTCCAAGGGATCTTCTCAACCCAGGGATTGAACCCGTGTTTCCTGTGGCTCCTTTATTGCAGGTGGATTCTTACCACTGAGCCACCAGGAAAGCCCACACCCATAGGCACTATTGTATTGAAATGAGCAACATGGAACATGCAAAGGAGTCTAGAGCAGGAAGAAGTCCGGACCCTAGGGCTCCTCTCCACACCTGATGGGTTTGAGTGACTCGCACTTCCAGCACCTCAGGTTTTTTTAATTCATAAAATGGGACTGCTGGCCATTGCCCAGGACAATGGGGCTGGATATGGGTTTTCGTTTCCTGCTTCTAAGGGCAGCTTTGGCTGCTGAGGTCCTAGAAACATGGTCAAGGCTCAGATGGCCCCCTTCTCCCTGGGAGGCCATTGGTGGCCTGCAGCCAAAACTTCAGAGATGTTTCCAGCCTGGCAAACTAAGCTGTACTCTTTTGACCTCAAGCGTCCATGACAGAAAGTCAAAAGAAGAAACCCTGATTTGCTAAGGCCTCACTTAAGACCAAAACTCAGAGGAGCTTGAGACAACAGCTCATCCTAACAGAAATGCCTCCTCCAACTCTGCTCCTCCATCCAGACCCCTAGGTCCACTCCTCTGACTAAAGTTTTCCCTTAGCCCTTGCCTTTTTCTCCAGAAGACCCTTCTCAGCCCCTTCCTCCTTCTCAAAGTCACTCCTGCCACTGCCTCCAGGTCTGCCCCCCCGACACCCCCTCACTTCCATTGGAACACCACCGTCTCTCCCTCAAAGGCTTGCATCCCCTTCCCCACATCTAGGCTTCCGGTGCCTATGTGCCTATATGCACGTGTGCTTAGTTGCGTCAGCTGTGTCTGACTCTTTGCGACCCTGTAGGCTGTTGCCTGCCAGGCTCCTCTGTCCATGGGACTCTCTAGGCAAGAATGCTGAAGTGGGTTGCCATGCTCTCTTCCAGGGGATCATCAGAACCCAGGGATCGAGCCCGAACCTCCAGTGTCTCCTGCATTGCAGGTTTACCGCTAAACCAGCAGGGAAGCCCTCCAATTCCTATAGCCAGAGCTTAATCCCAATGAGACTGAGTCCCTTAGCCACTGGTCTGAGGGATCATCTACACTTATGGTTTTCTTAGTTTAAGGAGAGAGAATTGACACACCAACTCCAGTAGTTTTCATAAAGCATGGCCCCAGGGTGATTGGATACTTTAAGAAAGTGCCATCAGCCTCAGGAACCATCAGTCCCTATTTTCAGGGGTTTGTTTTACCTGCCTCTGTCCCCGGTGGGTCATGTTCCCTGTGGAACTTGGTGGCCTCCAGCCCCAGGCCTTTGAAGCTTGAACACTGGTTTCCCGTCAGGGTCCCGTGTTGAGGCCACAGCTGCCGCCGTTCCCACAGCATGGCCGCAGTATACCCTGGCAGGACTCCCTGCTCCCGGCCAGTCATGGTTCCTTATCCATCTGTCACCAGCTGTTGCCCCGCATCCCCTGCCCCTCTGCCCCATCACTCTGGCCCAGTTTATCATTCGGACCTTTTCTGCTTGTCACCCTCCACTGATTCACAGCGGGTTCCAATTAATTTTAAACGGTCACCAGTTTTCCTCCAGCCTCAGGCAATAATGGAGATTTAGGTCTAAATTAAAATCTGCTAATTTAGAAACATTTGCCCACTAATCGCGGCTGAAGCACCATCACTCGACAGGCCTGCCTCACAGCGCCAGCCTCTGTGGGCCCCTGGGGGGGTTAACCCAGCGACTGGAGACTCAGGTGATTTTGCCCCTTGGGACAAAAGTCTGGACGCAGTTTTGGACGTTACTACTTGGGAAGGGAAGGGTGACCGACACTAGTGGGTGGAGGCCAGAAATGCCGCTGGGCATCCTAAAATGCACAGGATAGCTCCCAGCCAAAAAGAACTATTGGGCCTCAGATACCCAAACACTAAGGCTGAGGAGCCCTGGCTGTCAAGCATGTCCAGGCTTCTCCTCCAGAAACCGTTCCTTGCATGGCCCTGCGTTCTCTAGAGCACAACTTGAAGCTTTCGTTTTTCCAGGTATAGAAACTCAGAAGTGCAAAATGATCTCCTTAGATGTCCCGGATCTGTTTTCTTTGGCTCTCTCATTTGTTTTAACGCACACTGTATTTTAACTTGGGAGACTTTGAAAGAAAATTTGAATTTAAAGCATGTCCTGAACACTGGAAGGTATGTAAACAGTGCCCCTGGCCCCCATTACTCAGTGACAGCCGTCAGTGGGAGCTGGCCCTTCACGTGGCCATGACTTGGCCGGTTCACCTCAGTCTTCACCACTCCTCATTGTTTCCGGCCCTGAGTACCAGTGGCCCTTTATTATCATCACTGGCTCTGCTGTTTTCTGTCCCCCACCTCAAACCGAAGTGGGAAAGCAAAAGACAGACTGAGTGGCACCCTGAGGAGGGACCCCAAGCCTCCACTCACGTTTATTACCAGCTTCACTTGTAGGCATTTGAATGTGCAACCCCGCTCCAGATGGACTGCTGCCCAGACAAGTAACCAAACCCAGAGTCTCGCCCGCAGACACTTAAGACAAGGGGAGGTGATTGGAAGGCAACTCTTGTGTTCTTTCCCCAGTTCCAAGTTTCCTGCTGAGGGATGTAGCTCCTGAGGATTGGGGCTCCCAGTGGATCTAGACCAAATGCTCCACATTGAGCTACCAAAAAAAGAGGCAAGGAGTGGGCCTCAGTAACATAACCCAAGGGGGCCTGATCCTCACACTTTCTTCTAACGCTCAGTTGGTGAACTATGGCCCACCAGCTAACTCAGGCTTGCTCTATGGTCTTTCAAATAAAGTTTTATTGGTACATTTACCTATTGTCTGTGGCTGCTCTCCTGATACACTTGGCAGAGCTGAATAGTTGCAATAGAGACTATAGGGCCCACAAAGTCTAAAATATTTCCTTTCTGCCTCTTCCCCACAAAATAAGTTTGCAAGCCCTGTCTTGACAGCATCTCCCACTGTATACACTTTGCAATTTACAAAGCACTTTTAAATCCTCCTAACAATCCCATGATGCGGGCAGGGCAAGGATTGTCAAAGGGACAAATAAACATTTCTGAGTGATGCCTAGGAGCCCAGGACTGAGCTCAGCTCTTTCACACGCATTTCCTCACAGCAGCTTTGTAAAGTTATTATTTTAACTTTAGGTGAGGCAACAGAAGCTCAGAGAGGTTAGGTGACAGATCCAAAGTCCATCCCAGGGACAGGCCCTCAGGTCCGTCCGGATCTATGATAGGCATCTGTGTTCTCCAGTTTATTCTGACCTTGAGGTGCTGTGCTGATGGTTTCCTGCCATGGCGCTCCCAGGGAACATCCACACAATTGCTGGAGCTGCAGCCTTCATGCTCCCATGGCTCACACTGGCAAGTCACCTAAGAGCAGAGAACTGTTGCATCAAGGGCCACTTCACTGTAGTGAAATCACTGCAGATGGTGATTGCAGACATGAAATTAAAAGGCACTTACTCCTCGAAAGAAAAGTTATGACCAACCTAGATAGCATATTCAAAAGCAGAGACATTACTTTACCAGCAAAGGTCTGTCTAGTCAAGGCTATGGTTTTTCCTGTGGTCACGTATGGATGTGAGAGTTGGACTGTGAAGAAAGCTGAGTGCCGAAGAATTGATGCTTTTGAACTGTGGTGTTGGAGAAGACTCTTGAGATTCCCTTGGACTGCAAGGAGATCCAACCAGTCCATTCTGAAGGAGATCAGCCCTGGGATTTCTTTGGAGGGAATGATGCTGAAGCTGAAACTCCAGTACTTTGGCCACCTCATGCAAAGAGTTGACTCATTGGAAAAGACTCTGATGCTGGGAGGGATTGGGGGCAGGAGAAGAAGGGGACGACAGAGGATGAGATGGCTGGATGGCATCACCAACTTGATGGACGTGAGTTTGAGTGAACTCTGGGAGATGGTGATGGACAGGGAGGCCTGGCATGCTGCGATTCATGGGGTCGCAAAGAGTCAGACATGACTGAGCGACTGAATCGAACTGAACTGAAACTGCCAAAGATCAGACTGCTTCATGGACTACTGTGCAAATTCCCCTTGAGTCTGACAGCTCCCCAATCTGAATGAGTGCTGCCAGGTGGAAACAGATGCCGTGAACACCAAGCCAAGTTCCCTCCTAACCCTGACTCCTGGTGATGCCAGGATGAAAGTGCCAGAGACCTGGGAGTGGTCAAAAAGGAGGACAGAGGGAGGGGCCTGAGTTAAGAGGAGCACAGCCCAATGGCCACGGAGGGGACAAGGGCCAAGGAGTCAGGGCAAACAAAAAGTGACAGGGTGCTGCAGGCTGTCTGGCAGCCTGTGAAGGGGAATAGATGCAAAGCTTCAAGAAGTTGTAATCCAGCCAGATAGGATAGGCCACGTGGAGCCTGCACACCTCGGTGGAGTAATTTATGCCACGTTAATTCTGTGCACTTGGGCCTCCATGTGCAACCATGTGTGTCTTGGCATCTGTGTTTTGTGTGAGCAAGCAAGGATGGACAAACCCATGGGATCAGTAGCTGTTTTCACTTGTGGGAAATGATGTCAGGTAACCTGCAGGAAGTGCTGACCCCAAACATCTTGACCTGCCATGGAGCCTGAGATCCTTCATTTTCAGATTCATATTCTGCCTGGTACAGTAATGGGCACCTGGAAGATGCTCAGCAAATGTTAACTTGAACTTACCATTTCAACTGGGTGTGAAATTGTATGTAGTTCTATGTATATATGGGCTTCCCTGGTGGCTCAGAAGCTAAAGAATCTGCTTGCAATGCAGGAGACCCAGGTTCAATCCCTGAGTCAGGAGGATCCCCTGAAGAATGGGATGGCTACCCACTCCAGTATTCTTGTCTGGAGAATTCCATGCACAGAGGCTCCTGGCAGGCTACAGTCTATGGGGTCACAAAAGAGTTGGACATGACTTAGCAACTAAAACAACAGCAAAGATAGGTATATATACAGATGCTATGTACAGGTGTGAGAGTTGGGTCGTAAAGAAGGTTGAGTGCTGAAGAACTGATGTTTTCAAATTATGGTGCTGGAGAAGATTCTTGAGAGTCCCTTGGGCTGCAAGGATATCTAACTAGTCAATTCTAAAGGAAATCAACCCTGACTATTCATTGGAAGGACTGATGCTGAAGCTGAAACTCCAATACTTTGGCCACCTGATGCGAAAAGCTGACTCATTGGAAAAGACTCATGTTGGGAAAGATTGAAGGCAGGGGAAGAGAGCAGTAGAGAAGATGACTAGACAGCATCACCAACTCAACAGACATGAATCTGAGCAAAGTTGGGGATATAGTGAGGGACAGAGGAGCCTGGCATGCTACAGTCCCTGGGGTCACAAAGAGTTGGACACAACTTAGCGACTGAACAACAACAAAGATATTCTTTTAAATGTAGAGTCAAATACAAATATTATCTGTTTTTCTACTATCATTATCAATGTACTCAATAAAAATTGAGAGCCAATTACATTAATTGCTTTCTTCTTAAACTACAAAATAGGTTGGTGTGAAAGGAGACCAGTAAATTGATCAGGCTAAGTGCGACAGCCTCAACCACAGCCTCTGTGGTTGTGAGAGAGGAGTCTGGCCAGGCGAGGTGGGGACAATGGAGGAGGGTGTCGGTCGCCTGGCAGGGGAATTTGAACTTGATCTCACAGACATTTGGTAGGGGCTGTGGCTAATTAAGAACAAGTGAGAAAAGTGGGGGTTTGGGAAGGTCAGTCAGGCATTGGCATGAGGGAGTTTGCCGAAAGGGGATTTGGTTGGGAGGCAGACGTCATGACCATGGTCATTACCTAAAAGCCCATCCTATCCTGGATGGGTTCCTTAAAAAGCCGTCATAGCCAGTGGGCACTTTATCTCACAGAATCCTGCCGGCAACCTATGAGATAGGTTTTACTGTCCCCATTTATTGAGTAAGAAAACTGGGTCTTCAAGCTCCGACGTTGCAGAGGTGCTATGAAGGGACGGCAGGTCAGGAGGCTCAGGGATGCCTGGCAGGGCTCCGTGGCAAGGTGTATAAGAGACAGCAGAGTGGCTCTGGGGTCATCCAGACGAAGGGTCAGGAGACTGAGAAGGTGGCGGGCCAGTCCCCACCTCTGGGCCCTGGGGCCCTTCTGGAGGACAGACAGGGCCACTTGCCCTACCTAGCAGGAGGCTGAAACCTCCCGGAGTTCACCTCCTAGAGTTCACTGCCATTGTGGCGGTTGAGTCAAGCTATCTGAGGAGACACTGTGCCCAGTGAGGTTGTGGTCCAATGACTCAGCAAATCATCTCCTCTCACTGACTGGTACCAAGCCATGGGCTGCCCTTCAGCCTGAGCTTCTCTTTGCCTTTTGACGACTCTGTAAACCCACTCCCACCCCCTCTCCTACAATACTTTTATCGCCACAGACTTTATACTGTGATGACCAAAGTGTGGTGAGAAGTCTCCTTTCTTCCAGGGACAGTCCCCCCCCCGACACACACACACACCCCCGCTCAGGCAAGATGACAGCCCTTTATTCACTGGGCCTGGAGAGCCCAACATGATATAAACCAAAATAAAATGAAACAAGTTCATTATCTGCCAGAGAAAGATGATTAAACTGGTTGATTTTGTGTCCTGATGGGTGTCTCTAAACTGTGCGTCCAGTATTGTGTGTATCCAGTATTTGGTTTAGAACAATATGAACTATCTGTGGATTAATTAGTTTCTTGGAAAGTTGATTCATTTCTCTTTCTCCCCTTCTAAAGCCACAGAACATTTCATACTGAGTCAAAATGCTCAGGTTCTGGTCCACGTGGCCAAAACATAAATCATCAACTTGCTATCTCATCACAGCCAGTGAGCAGTGAGGTGGGGTCCCTTCCTCTCCTTCTGCAGCCTACTCATGACCACTTTCTGTGGACCCTCTACCAAACATGGACAATCCCCACCTCTGTGAGCCTGGTCTCCTGCTGCTACCCCTGGGCTCCTGGAGAGGTAGGAAGGAGATGACAGTGAGCTCAGTCATCCCTTTCCTATGCCCATCCATATCCATCAGTGTCTTCAGGGCTTGACAAGACACCACACCCAGGAAGCCACCCTGGCTTCCCAACACTTCTGATCAAACCCCTTCCCCAGCCACAGTCCAACCACAGGTTTTTTACACCTGCTGGGTAAGGCTGGCCTGGAAAGGAGCCTTTCTGCTTTCTGAGATCAGAGGTGCTCAGATATGTGTATAGTTTCTTTTTCTTTTTTTGGTTTGTTTGCTTGACAATATGGCTCAGATGGTAAAGCATCTGTCTACAATGTGGGAGACCCGGGCTCAAGCCCTGGGTTGGGAAGATCCCTGGAGAAGGAAATGGCAATCCACTCCAGGACTATTGCCTGGAAAATCCCATGGACAGAGGAGCCTGGTAGCCTACGTCTATGGGGTCGCAAAGAGTCAGACACAACTGAGCGACTTCACTTTCACTTTGATTGTTTTTGATCCACTTCGCAGATGTGTTTTCTTGCCCCAACTCTATCACCAACCCTTTGCAGAGAAGAAGTACATGTAATTATCTTCAGTTTCCAATACCCCGTAACACACTCAGCACACAGTTGAGTAGGTGGGTATTCAAAAGCGCTTGCCACCCACCGATGCTCGGCAGGATCCAGTGCAGGTCTAGGCGTGGCTAAGAAGCAGTCTGCTGGGGTCAGAGGCTGGCTCTGCCCCGCTCAACTGTGTGAATTGGTCAACTCATTTCCTCCTTTTGATGCTTCCCTCTGCATATCTGCAAAGTGGAGATGATGATGCCAACCTTGTTGGGTCCTTTTGAGGCTTACAAGAGGTTACAACTCATTAAGTCCTGGGAAGAGGGCCTGCTGCATAATAACACTGCATGCTCACAGAGGTCTGGAAAGCCTGTAAGCACATGCTTCCTGCTCGCCCATCCTGGGCCTCTGGCTTCCTTCTGAACATCCCACATCTGGCTTGGCTGGTGAAGGGAAGAGGTTGGAAAGGACACAGAGCAAGCAGAGCAGGGCCCCACCATTGCTCACAGATTCCCCCCTACCCCTTCCTAGCACAGAGAAGGGACTTCACTCACAGACCCAGGAATAAAGTGGGAGAGTTCGAGGGACCTCTGGCTTGTTCCCAGACTCCCAGCTGGAAACCTCCCACCTGATGGCTGGTGTTTACATCTCTATTCTTCCCTCCTCTCTGTGCTACTGAAACCTATCAGTTCTTCTCCCCCAAGTCCACCCTGCCAGGGCTGACGAAAACCTCATTAACTGAGAAGAAAAGAAACATGACTCAGCAACAGTGGCCTGGGAACCTGATTGAAATTCCCAACAGATATTTATTGCAAAAACATTTCTCTTTATATAACAATTTAATCAGGCTGAGGTGTGATAAGCGGGAAGGCAGCCATTAAGCAAGGCTGTTAATGCGGCAGGCAGGGCTCCCGCTGATGGATGTGGTGAAGGCTTGGCCGTTCGTTAGAAATTAAAGCGGAACCGAAATCCATTTGCTGCCTGGTGGCGTGGAGCGCTGTTGTTACAGCTTAACACAGCCGTCTCACATGGGCTGTGAGGCCGACATATGTCAAGCAGCCTCCAGCTGTAATTTCGAGAAGGATTGCTTTCATATGCTTTCTCCATGGCCCTGGATTGTTGACCTCAGAGACGCTTGATTTTCCTGAAGCTGCAGGTTGGAGGCGGCAGGAAGAAGTGGAGAGGAGCTGGAGAGAAGGAGCAGTGAGGAAGAGGGAGACAAATCTCTTCAGAGGATGGAAGAAAAGACTGTGTTTTTGCAAAGAAAGCGAGCGCTTCCTGCCTGCTGTGCTTGGGATAACTTTCCACTCAATGATGCCACAGTGGTCTCCTCTCTTCCATCAGAGCCTCCCCAGTACTCTCTTTCCGTGCATTTTTCATGGCATTGTTAGCATAAAGGCAAGGCCATGATGTCAGACCTCAGGAGCAGGAAATGTCAGTTCAGGGACTTTTTGGTGGGCTCTTACCAAGCAGGGGTCCTGCTGGTTGAGCTTGAGGGCAGGACCTTGGTCTGTTCTGATGGATGCCCATGCGTGGTATAAACACACGTGTTTATATCTGGTGTTCTGGGATGCAGGCATCACTGTGTCTTGAACACATTCCCTGACTTAAAAAATACAGCAGGTGGTTTATTAGCCTTTGTGTCACTGCTGCTGCTGCTGCTGCTGCTGCTGCTAAGTCACTTCAGTCGTGTCCAACTCTGTGCGACCCCAGAGACGGCAGCCCACCAGGCTCCCCCGTCCCTGGGATTCTCCAGGCAAGAACACTGGAGTAGGTTGCCATTTCCTTCTCTAATGCATGAAAGTGAAAAGTGAAAGTGAAGTCACTCAGTCGTATCTGACTCTTAGCGACTCCATGGACTGCAGCCCACCAGGCTCCTCCATCTATAGGATTTTCCAGGCAAGAGTACTGGAGCGGGGTGCCATTGCCTTCTCTGTTTGTGTCACTAGCCACTGGAATAAAGCCAAGCACAGAGTTGGTGCCCTACAGAAGGTTCATTTTGTGATGAAATGAATGAGCAAATGAACCAAGTAGAATTTTCAGGTTGTTATTTTCTCTCCATAAGATTCCTCTCTCTTCTTCCTTTACAAATTTTTTTATTTATTTGGCTGAATGGGGTCTTAGTTGCAGCACTCAGGATCCTCATTGCATCATGCAGGATCTTTTATTGCAGTGCACTGACTCTCTAGTTATGGTGCACGGGCTCCGGAGCGGGTGGGCTCAGTAGTTGCCATGTGGGTGCAGTAGTTGTGGCCCGCAAGCTTACTTGCCCTGCAGCATGTGGGATTTTAACTCCCCAACCAGAGATTGAACCTGCACCCCCTGCATTGCAAGGTGGATTCTTACCAACTGGACGACCAGGGAAGTCCCAGATTCCTCTCTCTTCCAAGCATCACCCTAGGGTGCTCTCAAATACCCAGAGCCTCTGATATATTTAAAATCCAATTTCACTGAATCTGTCCAACTCTACCCCTGAACACAATCAGATTTATATATAACTTTTTAGAGCAGCTGTATTTCATAAAGTAATAGGTTATTATACTTAAGTTCTGGATGGAACCTCAACACTTAGAAGCATGGGCAGCTTATCACCCACCTGCGTCTCCAGGTTGTTGCAGGAGAGAGAATGGATACATTTTCTTAGGATCCCCTCCAGCCTCCAGTGCAGGGGTGCTAACTGGAAGGCAGACTTTTCCAACAATTACCCAATGCCAGACTTGACTGCTGAGTTTCTTAAGGTTGGTACAGGGCCAAGAAGCCTCCAGGAGCAAAAGCAAGAGACAGAAAGGAAGGATGTCAGTACCACTCTCCTTATTGAAGAATCAAATGTGCATCTTAAGAGTCTATTAGGATAGGATCCACCCACTAAATCAGATGCAGCTGTATCATTTGCAAACAATTCATTAGTCTAAATGGGTCTGAATGTCATTCACATCCAAGGATTCACCGGACAATTTATCACAGTACAAAGCTAGAAGAAAAAAAAAGAAGACAGCTCATAAGACCAAGTAAGATTGTCATTCGTGATATTCAAGTTTTCTCCAGGTTTCCGAAATGTGAGCCAGTGGCAGCAGGTGCAAATCCAGAGAGACTTTCCAGGAAAACTGTGCAGTGGGTTTGGGCTTGCCCGTGTGTTGTGCACAGCTTCCCAGGAGCCCTGGTGCTGAGCCCTGACTGATGTGCCAGTCATAGTCCTGGTTCTTGAGGAGTTAGGAGTTGAGCACTGGAGAAAAGCCAGATCTGAAGAGCCGAAGTACAGAGAGAGTGGCCCCTGGCATGTGAGGCCCAGGACGAGAGCTAGGAGCAGCTTGGAGCACATAGAGCTAGAAGATCAGAGCGTGCTGAGGAAGAAATGGCCTTTGGTCTAGGTCTTTACTGTATGGCCTCTGGATGTATCTGTATGCCTGTAGGCTGCTCTGCAGAGCACAGGAGCCAGAGAATCAGGGGCTGGGGCTGCAGTTCTTGGCCTAGGGGCTACTCTGGGCTCAGCAACATTCCCAGTGCCCTGCTCACTCCAAGATCGTTTCTGGCTGCCATCCTAGAAGCTTACCCCTCACCCATGTCAACTTTCTAGACTCAGCCTCTGGCTCCCTTGAAAGAAACCATAACAGGAAGCCTCTTGGGGGCTCACAGCTGGGAGCATGGAATTATTCTCAAATGATGTTTTGGTCCACTTATACTATATGCTTATACTGTATAATAGGTTTAACAAAGCACATAAACCCACTGTATTAATTTTATTTCCTATCATTCTTTATGGAGGAAACACAAGAGAATGGGAAAGACTAGAGATCTCTTCAAGAAAATTAGAGATACCAAGGGAACATTTCATGCAAAGATGGGCTCAATAAAGGACAGAAATGTTATGGACCTGACAGAAGCAGAAGATATTAAGAAGAGGTGGAAAGAATACACAGAACTGTACAAAAAAATCTTCATGACCCAGATAATCACGGTGGTATGATTACTCACCTAGAGCCAGACATCCTGGAATGTGAAGTCAAGTGGGCCTGAAGAAGCATCACTATGAACAAAGCTAGTGGAGGTGATGGAATTCCAGTCGAGCTATTTCAAATCCTGGAAGATGATGCTGTGAATGTGCTGCACTCCATATGCCAGCAAATTTGGAAAACTCAGCAGTGGCTACAAGATTTGAAAAGGTCAGTTTTTATTCCAATCCCTAAGAAAGGCAATGCCAAAGAATGCTCAAACTACTGCACAATTGTACTCATCTTACATGCTAGCAAAGTAATGCTCAAAATTCTCCAAGCCAGGTTTCAACAGTACGTGAACCATGAACTTCCAGATGTTCAAGCTGTTTTTAGAAAAGGCAGAGGAACCAGAGATCAAATTGCCAACATCTGCTGGATTACTGAAAAAGCAAGAGACTTCCAGAAAAACATCTATTTCTGCTTTATTAACTATGCCAAAGCCTTTGACTGTGTGGATCACAAGAAACTGTGGAAAATTCTGAAAGAGATGGGAACACCAGACCACCTGACCTGCCTCTTGAGAAACCTGTATGCAGGTCAGGAAGCAACAGTTAGAACTGGACATGAAACAACAGACTGGTTCCAAATAGGAAAAGGAATACATCAAGGCTGTATATTGTCATCCTGCTTATTTAACTTATATGCAGAGTATATCATGAGAAATGCTGGGCTGGATGAAGCACAAGCTGGAATCAAGGTTGCCGGGAGAAATATCAATCACCTCAGATATGCAGATGACACCACCCTTATGGCAGAAAGGGAAGAAGAACTAAAGAGCCTCTTGATGAAAGTGAAAGAGGAGAGTGAAAAAGTTGGCTTAAAACTCAACATTCAGAAAACGAAGATCATGGCCTCTGGTCCCATCACTTCATGGCAAACAGATGGGGAAACAGTGGAAACAGTGGCTGACTTTATTTTGGGGGGCTCCAAAATCACTGCGGATGGTGACTGCAGCCAAGAAATTAAAAGATGCTTACTCCTTGGAAGGAAAGTTATGACCAACCTAGATAGCATATTAAAAAGCAAAGACATTACTTTGCCAACAAAGGTCTGTCTAGTCAAAGCTATGGTTTTTCCAGTAGTCATGTATGGATGTGAGAGTTGGACTGTGAAGAAAGCTGGGAACCAAACAATTGATGCTTTTGAACTGTGGTTTTGGAGAAGACTCTTGAGAGTCCCTTGGACTGCAAGGAGATCCAACCAGCCCATCCTAAAGGAGATCAGTCCTGAGTGTTCATTGGAAGGACTGATGCTGAAGCTGAAACTCCAGTCCTTTGGTCACCTGATGCAAAGAGCTGACCCATTTGAAAAGACCTTGATGCTGGGAAAGATCGAAGGCGGGAAGAGAAGGAGATGACAGAGGATGAGATGGTTGGATGGCATCACCGACTCGATGGACATGAATTTGGGTAAACTCTGGGTGTTGGTGATGGTCAGGGAAGCCTAGTGTGCTGCAGTCCATGAAGTGGCAAAGAGTCAGACATGACTGAGCAACTGAACTGAACTGAATCATTCTTTATATTACATCTTAAATGATCCAGCATAGGCCAAAGTATGTTTGGCTTTATTTTTCTTTGAGTTTTTAGAGCATTATGTGCTGTAGAAATACACATTTCTAAACTACTGAAATGTTATTAATATTTATCAAAGGTAGGTGAGGTCTGGGCATGCTGGATAAACACTCTTCTACTGTATTTTTTTTTTTCTTGGTTGAGACCTTTGCAAATACTCTAGGAGGTGTTACCTCTTAGTTATAACTTGTCAGAGCCTTTCATCAGGCCTGGCTCCTGGAGAGTGTGGTCCAGGTGTGTTTAAAGATGGGTGAGTTTAGATACACAGCATTAACAGGACATTGCTGGAAAAGAAACGGGGGCAGGGTGTTAGTCTGGGACCCTCTAGATGAAAGGTGCAAGGATTGATTAGGGAAACAGCTTATATGAAAGAAAGCCACAGGGATAATGGAGTGAGTTGGGGAAATGGGGGAGCTCTCAGATGATGATGTAATCTGACCTCAAGTAAAGGAGAGAAGGAGAGAGTCCACCTGGTCAGCTGGACTGCCAAGCAGTCTAAGGACAGTTTGGCAAAGCCATCCTGGGAAGGGAGGGGGGTGGGGGTGCCAGGCAATGAGCCAAAGCCATTGATAAAGAAGTCACCTGTCTCCAGGGAATGGGCCTGTCTCGATATCTCCGCTGGGCTTGGCCACTGGGCAGGAGCAGCCTGTGGGCAACATGCCTGGATGCTAATTTTGTTGTAGATCTTAGTGTGGCTGCTTGGCCCCCGGTAGCTACCTCTCTGTGATGGGAGGTCTGGGAGGTCCTCAAGGCAGGAAGTATGCCTGGAGGAGAGGGGGCTGGGTGTCAGAGGGCAGGACCCTCAGCCCCCTTTCCAGGTGTAGGAAGTCCTCAACCCAAGAACCCTCAGGAGACCCACACAGCCCTCTGTGCCCTCCTGATCCCAAATGCCCTTCCACAAGAAGTCCTTCAGACACTACACTGGCATTTACCTTAGGATGGTTTGCTCTAGTGAGTAAAAATGCCCTTGGGATGGGTAGTAGATTAAACTTTCCAATCAGTTAATCGGGGTGAGAAGGCTGAGCATTGAAGAACTGATACCTTTGAATTGTGGTGCTGGAGAAGACTCTTGAGAATCCCTTGGACTGCAAGGAGATCAAACCAGTCAATCCTAAAGGGAGCCAACCCTCCATATTCACTGGAAGAACTGATGCTGAAGCTGAAGCTGTGATACTTTGGCCACCTGGTGTGAAGAGCTGACTCCTGGAAAAAACCCTGATGCTGGGAAAGATTGAGGCCATGTGGAGAAGGGGGTGACAGAAGATAAGATAATTGGATGGCATCACCAACTCAATGGACATAAGCTTGAGCAAACTCTGAGAGATAGTGAAGGAAAGGGAAGCCTGGTGTGCTGCAGTCCAAGGGGTTGCAAAGAGGCAGACACAACTTAGCGACTGCAAACAACAACAAATCAGTTAATCCTCAGGGTTAAATAACCATCTAAATCACTTCCTGATCCCAAGGAAGAGCAGAACAACAACAACAAAAAACCTGGACGGGGGCACTAGAGGCAAGAGCCGGGGGCGCAGTGTTCCTCACTTGGCCATTTCACCCCAGGGAGATCTTACCCTGACACACCTCATGTGGCCTCCCCAGCCACAGGAAGAAGAGGGACAGGTGATATAATGACTGGCTATTTTCTTTCTCTTCTGAGAGCCCACACTCCCTTGTCCCCTACTGACATCCAGGTCTGAAAGTGAAGTGCGACTGAGATAGCAGGTGTAGAGAGAAGCCCAGAGGAAGGGAAAGAAAGAGGCGTGGACTGAGCATCCATTCAGCACCACGTTCTCCATATGTGTTTATTCACTTGACATTCAGAGCTGGCCTGTGCGATGCTATTATTATCTCTGTTTTCTACAGAGGCAGATGAAGCTCCAAGAAGCTTGCTTAAGACAGAGCACAGTAAAACCAGGGCACCTCCACAGGCCAGTCTGAGCCCAGCGTCGGCTGACATCCTAAACATGGGCCAGAGCAGAGAGGCAAGCCTTTAGAGGTGTAGGAATCCAGGCCCTCTCCTGTTGGATGGGGCAGCTGCCAGTTCACGCGGAGAGGAGGGACTTCCTACTTCAGGCAGCCCACAGGAAAGGAGTGCCGGGGGTGGGGAGGTGCTTGCAGGGCTCTGAGTCTCCTTCTTTCTTGGGCTTAGCAAGGAGGGATGTGGGGGGTCAGCCACTTTCAAACTGATGCTTGCTGGCTTGAAAGAAAGTCCTAACCCTCTTGTTCCAGATGAAATATTGGCTCTTTGACCGCATCACTTCTTGTGTCTCTGCGGAGGGAAAAGGGCCTAGGGAAGGGGCAGACTTGGGCCAAGGAGTAAGTTCCTCACAGCATGGGCTGTTCCTGCGTGATTCTTTGACAGTATCTCAGGCACCACTCTCTACACACTTACTTCCTCCTTTCTACCACCAGGTGCTTGCTCTGGCTTGAAACCCAGCGCAGCTCCATCACACAGCTCCAGAGCCTGCTCAGTTCAAAGCCAGATTCTCTGTGAAGCCCTTCTGAGTCCCAGTTTTCTCTCCTTCCTTTGCTCAGTCTGGAAGCAATGAGATCATGGGCCTTACCTCTCTATTCACTGTGTTCCTGGCTGCACCCCTAGCGCCTGGCACACCACTGGCATTACTGTTGTCATGGCTGTCATTATCGTAGCTCACATCAGGCTCTGAGGGTGACTGTGTGCCAGGAAACATTTCAAGCGCTTGACATGTGTTAACTCATTTAATCCTCACATTAATCCCATGGGATCAATACTACTATTATCTTCAATTTCCAAATGAGAAGACTGAGACACGGGGACATTAAGTAAGTTACTTGTTGTCACTCAACTAGACATGTGGGGAGGAGGAGCTAGGAGAAAATCCTAGGCAGTCTGCCCTGAGCCCATGCTTTTGTTCACTAACTATCTGTGCCCAGTGAAGCCAGAGAAATACTTGTTGGGAAGAGAAGGAAGGGAGGGAGAGGCGATCCGAAGCTTTCCTAAACTTCTTTGGAGTGCCTCTGTATTCCTTTCTTTAAAATATTTATTTACTTATTTTTGGCTATGCTGGGTCTTCATTGCTACACATGGGCTACTCTCCAGCTGCAGTGCCTGGGCTCAGTAGTTGTGGCTCATGGGCTTAGTTGTTCCACCGAAGATTCTGTGGAACCTTCCTGGACCAGGGATTGAACTCGGTCCCCTGCATTGGCAGGTATATTTTTAACCATTCAACCAGAGAAGTCCGTCTGTATTGCTTTTTTGCTGCCTCTCATGTTCTTCTCTGTGACCTCCACTTGGGCTCTGGTCTGGCCCTTCTTCTAGTTGCCCAGAGGGAAAGACTCGCATTTGAATCATCTGTGTATCCCACTGTGCCTGGCATATAACAGCTGCTCACCAAGTATCTCTTGAGTGAATGATGAGTCTAGACTTTGAGGGGACTCAGAATGTTGGGTCCCATGAGGATGGGAGGAGAGGGTGGAGGCGAGCATTTGTCCTGTGTCGGCATAGCTCACTTCTTGCCCAGTCTCTCCTGTGAGCTGCAAGGGGACCATCCAGGGAAAACAGGCCCACTTCCCACAATTGCTCTGAAGGCCTTTTGTCAGTTTTTAGATACGTGAATGCTTAAGTGGGATTCTGTCAAACTGGAATTCAGAGTGGAAAACATGTCCAGAGGTGCATTCGGCCTTGCTTCAAGGTTTTGAGAGTCCACCCCACCAAGTCAAGGCTGCCTCCCAGGTCCTTAGATCAGTCTCATGGCACAGGTACCTTCTGATCTGGTATACCCTGTCCACAAAAAAGGATCGCTGAGACAAATCTTGTCTCTGGAGACCCCTGACTGTCTGTTCTGTATCACCCCACCCCTCCTCTACCCCTATCCCCCACCACCTCCCCCACTATATACTCAAAAAGATACCTGCTCTTCGTACCCAGGTCCAACCCACAGCCTCCTCCCACCCCTCCCACCTTGTTTAGAATTTGGCAATGCCAGGGGCCCCACTCCACCGTACCTCCAACCTCCACAAATGTTGTCAAACTCTCCCTGAAGGAACCAATTGTCTAAATTCAGCCGTTGATCAGCTCACATTGCTAAAGGGAAGAGGACTCCAGAGTGCTCCCAGGTATAATAGAAAGGCCAGAAGTTTTGGTATTGCATGCAGACAGGTTACAGGGTTCTGCCTGAGGAATGCTGTTAATATCTTGTGGCCTTAGTTTCCTAAGGCACGGGTCCTGAGGCAAGAAGGTTTATGGTGCACTGAACTAAAAGGAGAAATGCTATAACTATAGCAGAGAAAGCCAGGTCAAGACTAGTGCCAACAGGAGGAAAAAAGACCAGCTTCCAATAAGATCACATCCCAGAAAGAGCTTTGTAAGTCATATGATGAACTATACATTTGAGACCAAATGCACCCTCTTTCAGCATCTGGAGAGACCATGAGGAAGAGTCCTATGAGCCCCTGTCCCCTGTGCCCCCTTCCTGCGTATGTTCCCTCCCCTGTCCTTCACTCTGACTCATCACTCTCTACACTTGCCATTCCCTTGGCCCCAGGACCTCCAGTCAATTCATACATTTCTGTCCCTGGCTCAGACCTTGTCTCTGCATTCTGGACCACCACCTGTATGATGCCTCCTTCTCGTTGCCTCAAAGGCACCCTAGAGTAAATGTGTTACAAACTGAACATCCTTGGTTCCCCAACAGACCTGCACCCCTGCCCCCAGTGTTCTTTCTCTTCTCAAGTAATGATGCCACCGTCCTTCCAGTTGCTCTATTGAGAGACCTGGGCAACGTCCTTGATCCTCTCTCTTCCTTATTCCCCACATTCAAATCATCAAGTTCTATACATGCTACTTCCTAAATAATCCTCCAAGTCCACTTCTTCCATTTTCTACTGTGTCCTCTGGGCTGCTAAAGTTTTAGGTAGTATCAGACTTCTCTCAAATTTCACTTCCAGCCGCATCACTAGTCTTTCAGCCCAAAGTCCAATATATCCTCTCCAGAACCTGGAGAGATCTTCTGAAAAACCCCTTGGATCATTGTTACACTTTGGGATCAAAACAGCTTCAGTGACTTCCCAGTGCTCTTAGGAGCAAATCTAACATTTCTAGCATGGTCTACAAGGCTCTCCTGGCCTGATCCCTCCCAACTGCTCCAGTGTTTCTCTCTCTGTCTCTTGTCTCTGTCTCTGTCTCTTGCTCTCTGTCTCTCTCTCTGTCTCTCTCTGTCTCTCTCTCTCTCTCTCGGCATTCTCCACCTTGCTCTCTGTGATCCACTGTACATTCCACTTCTCCACTGTGCCTCTCCAGAACATGCTGCTTCTCTGCTAGACTGTCAGCTGTATAAAGACGGTCTTCTAGTGCCTAGCAAAATGCAAGCCCCTAATAGATGTTCAATACAAATTCATTAATAAATGGAAAGAGAGATTGGTGAGAGGTGAGACTGAAGCTTCATGTAGTATCAGACTTCTCTCAAATTTCACTTCCAGCAGTATGAGCTCCCATATAACTCTCCCAGTGAAAAAAGCATCAAAAGTTGGATAAATTATATAAGAACACTTTCCTATGGAAATTGCTGAACTAGTTTTTGTTTTTTCTTTTTTTTTAAAGTGAAGATTCTACAGGGCACTTTGGCCAAAACTGAAGTGGAAGTCACTATCCTGGGAGGGAAGCAAGAGTCTGAGCTGGAATATCTGGCATATCTTGGGGACTCTAAGCTTCTGTCTTGGTGGCTGCTGAGGACTCAGTAATCAGGAGATACAGCCTAGGGCTCACCCACAATGGGCAATCCACCTAGAAAGACAGCGTGAAAGTGAGACCACAAAGGGCTATAGCCTAAGTGAAAGAGTGAATGAAAAATAAGAGCGTTCCAGGGTCTTCCTCTTCCAAAGCCATTGCTATGTTGCTAAGTCACTTCAGTCGTGTCCGACTCTGTGTGACCCCATAGACGGCAGCCCACCAGGCTCCCCGGTCCCTGGGATTCTCCAGGCAAGAACACTGGAGTGGGTTGCCATTTCCTTCTCCAATGTATGAAAGTGAAAAGTGAAAGTCAAGTCTCTCAGTTGTATCCGACTCTTTTCGACCCCATGGACTGCAGCCCTCCAGGCTCCTCTGTCCATGGGATTTTCCAGGCAAGAGTACTGGAGTGGAGTGCCATTGCCTTCTCCGAAGCCATAGTTCCAGTCTAATCATGAAAAAAAATCAGACAAATCCCAGTAGAGGAACATTCTGCAACATAACTGACTAGTACTTTTCAAAAGGTTTCGCTGGTGGCTCAGATGGTAAACAATCTGCCTACAATGCAGGAGATCCAAGTTTGATCCCTGGGTCAGAAAGATCCCCTGGAGAAGTGAATGGCAACCCACTCCAGTATTCTCACCTAGAGAATCCCATGGACAGAGGAGCCTGGTGGGCTACAGTCCATAGGGTCACAAAGAGTCACACACGACTGTGCAACTTTCACTTTCACTTTCTTTTGCTCTTCAAAAAGGTTGCTGCTGCTAAGTCGCTTCAGTAGTGTCTGACTCTGTGCGACCCCAGAAACGGCAGCCCAACAGGCTCCGCCGTCCTTGGGATTCTTCAGGCAAGAACACTGGAGTGGGTTGCCATTTCCTTCTCTAATGCATAAAAGTGAAATGTGAAAGTGAAGTCGCTCAGTCGTGTCTGACTCTTTGCGACCCCACGGACTGCTGCCTACCAGGCTCCTCGGTCCATGGGATTTTCCAGGCAAAGTACTGGAGTGGGGTGCCATTGCCTTCTCTGTTGAAAAGGTTAAGGTCACCAAAAACAAGGGAAGTCTGAGAAACCATCACAGCCAAAGGATCCTAAAGAGACCTGATGACTAAATGTAACATGGGATCCTGGAATAGAAAAAGGGCATTAGGTAAAAACTGAAATAATATTAATATAAATAAAATGTGGACTTAGTTAATAGTAACCTATCTGTATTGGTTCACTAATCTTGACAAATGTCTCTACCATACAAATATATTAACAATAAGGGGAAATGGGTACAGAGCATACAAGAACTCTCTATATTGTTTTTTAAACTTTTCTATAAATATAAAACAATTTTAAAATTTTTAGGAGGGAGGAGCCAAGATGGCGGAGAACACTTTCTCCCCAACAAATTCATCAAAAGAACATTTAAACGCCGAGTAAATTCCACAAAACAACTTCTGAATACCGGCAGAGGACATCAGGCACCCAGAAAAGCAACCCAAGTCTTCAAAAGGAGGTAGGAAAAAATATAAAAGACAAAAAAAGAGACAAAAGAGGGAGGGATGGAGCTCCGTCCTGGGAAGGGAGGTCTTAAAAAGAGAGAAGTTTCCAAGCATCAGGAAACCTCACTGCCGAATCTGTGCCGAGCTTTGGAAGCACAGAGGGCAACATAACAGGGAGAAAAAATAAATAATTAAAACTCGCAGATTGTGAGCCCTACGGTAACTCCCCCAGCGGAGAAGCAACGCAGACGCCTGCACACGCCATTAGCAAGCGGGCGCTGGGCAGGGAGGCGCGGCGCGGGCTGCATCGCTTAGTGTAAGGACCTGGCCTGAATACCCTGAGCGCTATCTGAGCGAAATAATTTGGGCTAGCAAACCAGACTGTGGGATATCTACCACGCGAAAAGCCAGCCCTAACCTAAGACACCGCCAGGCCCGCGCACGGAACAAAGGACTGAACAGAGATAGCCGGCTGCAGACCTTCCCCCTCTGGTAACAGGCAGCCAGAGCCAGAAGGGGGCAATCGCAGCCCCAGAGAGACATTATCTATAAAACTGTAAGTAGGCTTCTTTGCTAACTAAAACTTCTTGGGGGTCTGGACGGTCAACATCTGCTTGAGAAGGTGTGCGGTTGTACACCTAGATAACCGAGTGGCAGGGAGGCGATAAGTCTCAGCAATCGTGCTTGCTAAACACCTCATCACCTGAGCTGCTCGGACCTGGGAAGGGCACAAAACGCAGGCCCAACCAAGTCTGCGCCTCTGAGAACTACCCGAGTGCCTGAACCTGAGCGGCTTGGACCTGGGAGGTACAGGCAGCCCACGGCCGCCACGGATGGTTCCTGGCGGAACAACCTAGAGCCTGAGCAGTGTGGGCAGGGAAGCTACACGCGCCGTGAGCGGGGGCAGACCCAGTGTGGCTGAGGCACTGTGAACACACGCCAGTGTTATTTGTTTGCAGCATCCCTCCCTCCCTCCCCACAGCGCGACTGAACAAGTGAGCCTTTAAAAAAAAAAAAAAAAAAAAAGTGTCCTCCACCGTCCCCTTTGTGTCAGGGCGGAAACCAGATGCTGAAGAGACCAGCAAACAGAAGAAGCTATAACAGAGGGAACCACCTTGGAAGCTACAGGCAATAGATTAAAACCCTATGGTTACTACCGACTACATAGGAAGGGGCCTATAGATCTTGAGAAATATAGTCAGACCAAGGAACTAGCCAAAAATGAACTGAACCCAAAATACTCACAACAAAATCAGAGAAAGTCCTTGATATATTTTTACTATTTTTACGATCATTCTTTCTTCTTTTTTTTTAATTAAAAAAAATTTAAGTCCTCTATTATTCCTTTAATTTTAACTTTTATAACCTATTACTTTGCAAAAAAAAAAAAAAAACCCTATATTTTTTTCTTCAGCGAACTTCATATATATATATTTTTATAATTTTCTGACCTTCTGTGTTTTTTTTTTCTTCTTTTTTCTTTAAAATTGTATTTTTGAAATTCCAAACTCTACTCTAGATTTTTAATTTTAGCTTTTTGGTATTTGTTATCAATCTTGTACCTATAGTTTTTTTTATAATTTCTGTGACTATTTTTTTTCCTCTGTTTCTTTCTCTTCTTCTTTTATATAACATTGTATATCTGAAATTCCAAACTCTACTCTAGATTTTTAACTTATGTTTTTTGGTATTTGATATTAATTATGTACCTGTATTTTCTTTATAATTTTTGCGACATTGTTTGTTTTTGTTTTGTTTTTGTTTTTTTTTCTCTTTTTTTTCTTCTTCTTCTTTTTTTTTTTTTTTGACATTGTATTTTTGAAATTCCAAACTCTACTCTAGATTTTTAACTTTTGCCTTTTGGTATTAGTTATCAATTTTGTACCTATATTTTCTTTATAATTTTCGTGACCTTGTGTGTTTTTGTTAGTTCATTTTTTCTCTCTTTCTTTTCCTTCTTCTTTTCTTTAACATCGTATATTTGAAATTCCAAACTCTACTCTAGATTTTTAATTTTAGCTTTTTGGTATTTGTTATCAATCTTGTACCTATAGTTTTTTAATAATTTCTGTGACTATTTTTTTTTCTCTGTTTCTTTCTCTTCTTCTTTTATATAACGTTGTATACCTGAAATTCCAAACTCTACTCTAGATTTTTAACTTTTGCCTTTTGGTATTAGTTATCAATTTTGTACCTATATTTTCTTTATAATTTTCGCGACTTTGTGTGTTTTTGTTAGTTCGTTTTTTCTCTCTTTCTTTTCCTTCTTCTTTTCTTTAACATCATATATTTGAAATTCCAAACTCTACTTTAGATTTTTAATTTTTGCTTTTATGTATTTGTTACCAATTTTGTACCTTTAAGAACCCAATCTTCAGGACCCATGTTTCACTAGGGAGCGAGATTACTGGCTTAACAGCTCTCTCTCCCTTTGGACTCTCCTTTTTCTCCACCAGGTCGCCTGTGTCTCCTCCCTAACCCCTCTCTACTCTGCCCAACTCTGTGAATTTCTGTGTCTTCCAGACGGTGGAGAACACTTAGGGTACTGATTACTGGCTGGATCTGTCTCCCTCCTTTTCATTCCCCCCTTTTATCCTTCTGGCCACCTCTGTCTCCTTCCTCCTTCTTCTCTTCTCTGTATAACTCTGTGAACATCTCTGAGAGGTCCAGTTGTGGAGTGAACATAAGGAAGTGATTACTAGCTAGCCCACTCTCTCCACTATTGATTCCACCTCACCTCATTCGGGTCACCTCTAACTCTCTCCTCCCTCTTCTCTTCTCCATGTAACGCTGTGAACCTCTCTGGGTGACCCTCACGGTAGAGAAACTTTTCATCTTTAACGTAGATGTTTTATCAATGGTGCTGTAAAGAAGGAGAACTTTTGAAACTACTGTAAAAATAAGACCAATAACTGGAAGCAGGAGGCTTAAGTCCAAACCCTGACTCCAGGGAACTCCTGACTCCAAGGAACATTAATTGACAGGAGCTCATCAAACGCCTCCATACCAACACTGAAACCAAGCACCACACAAGGGCCAACAAGTTCCAGGGCAAGACATGCCAAGCAAATTCTCCAGCAACAAAGGAACACAGCCCTGAGCTTCAAGATACAGGCTGCCCAAAGTCACCCCAAAACCATAGACATCTCATAACTCATTACTGGACATTTCATTGCACTCCAGAGAGAAGAAATACAGCTCCACCTACCAGAACACGGACACAAGCTTCCTTAAACAGGAAACCTTGACAAGCCACCTGTACAAACCCATACACAGCGAGGAAATGCCACAATAAAGAGAACTCCACAAACTGCCAGAATACAGAAAGGACACCCCAAAATCAGCAATTTAAACAAGATGAAGAGACAGAGGAATACCCAGCAGATAAAGGAACAGGATAAATGCCCACCAAACCAAACAAAAGAGGAAGAGATAGGGAATCTACCTGATAAAGAATTCCGAATAATGATAGTGAAACTGATCCAAAATCTTGAAATCAAAATGGAATCACAGATAAATAGCCTGGAGACAAGGACTGAGAAGATGCAATAAAGGTTTAACAAGGACCTAGAAGAAATAAAAAAGAGTCAATATATAATGAATAATGCAATAAATGAAATTAAAAACACTCTGGAGGCAACAAATAGTAGAATAACAGAGGCAGAAGATAGGATTAGTGAATTAGAAGATAGAATGGTAGAAATAAATGAATCAGAGAGGATAAAAGAAAAACAAATTAAAAGAAATGAGGACAATCTCAGAGACCTCCAGGACAATATTAAACGCTCCAACATTGAATCATAGGGTCCCAGAAGAAGAAGACAAAAGAAAGACCATGAGAAAATACTTGAGAAGATAATAGTTGAAAACTTCCTAAAATGGGGAAGGAAATAATCACCCAAGTCCAAGAAACCCAGAGAGTCCCAAACAGGATAAAAACCCAAGGTAAACACCCCAAGACACATATTAATCAAATTAACAAAGATAAAACACAAAGAACAAATATTAAAAGCAGCAAGGGAAAAACAACAAATAACACACAAGGGAATTCCCATAAGGATAACAGCTGATCTTTCAATAGAAACTCTTCAAGCCAGGAGGGAATGGCAAGACATACTTAAAATGATGAAAGAAAATAATCTACAGCCCAGATTATTGTACCCAGCAAGGATCTCATTCAAGTAAGAAGGAGAAATCAAAAGCTTTTCAGACAAGCAAAAGCTGAGAGAATTCTGCACCACCAAACCAGCTCTCCAGCAAATACTAAAAGATATTCTCTAGACAGGAAACACAAAAATGGTGTATAAATTCGAACCCAAAACAATAAAGTAAATGGCAACGGGATCATACTTATCAGTAATTACCTTAAATGTAAATGGGTTGAATGCCCCAACCAAAAGACAAAGACTGGCTGAGTGGATACAAAAACAAGACCCCTATATATGTTGTCTACAAGAGACCCACCTCAAAACAGGGGACACATACAGACTGAAAGTGAAAGGCTGGAAAGAGATTTTCCATGCAAATAGGGACCAAAAGAAAGCAGGAGTAGCAATATTCATATCAGATAAAATAGACTTTAAAACAAAGGCTGTGAAAAGAGACAAAGATGGTCACTACATAATGATGAAAGGATCAATCCAAGAAGAAGGTATAACAATTATAAATATATATGCACCCAACACAGGAGCACCACAGTATGTAAGACAAATGCTAACAAGTATGAAAGGAGAAATTAACAATAACACAATAATAATGGGAGACTTTAATACCCCACTCACACCTATGGATAGATCAACTAAACAGAAAATTAACAAGGAAACACAAAATTTAAACGATACAATAGACCAGTTAGACCTAATTGATATCTATAGGACATTTCACCCCAAAACAATGAATTTCACCTTTTTCTCAGGCGCACATGGAACCTTCTCCAGGACAGATCACATCCTGGGCCATAAATCTAGCCTTGGTAAATTCAAAAAAATAGAAATCATTCCAAGCATCTTTTCTGACCACAATGCAGTAAGATTAGATCTCAATTACAGGATAAAAACTATTAAAAATTCCAACATATGGAGGTTGAACAACACGCTGCTGAATAACCAACAAATCACAGAAGAAATCAAAAAAGAAATCAAAATTTGCATAGAAATGAATGAAAATGAAAACACAACAACCCAAAACCTGTGGGACACTGTAAAAACAGTCCTAAGGGGAAAGTTCATAGCAATACAGACACACCTCAAGAAACAAGAAAAAAGTCAAATAAATAACCTAACTCTACACCTAAAGCAACTAGAAAAGGAAGAAATGAAGAACCCCAGGGCTAGCAGAAGGAAAGAAATCTTAAAAATTAAGGCAGAAATAAATGCAAAAGAAACAAAAGAGACCATAGCAGAAATCAACAAAGCCAAAAGCTGGTTCTTTGAAAGGATAAATAAAATTGACAAACCATTAGCCAGACTCATCAAGAAACAAAGGGAGAAAAATCAAATCAATAAAATTAGAAATGAAAATGGAGAGATCACAACAGACAACATAGAAATACAAAAGATCATAAGAGACTACTATCAACAATTATATGCCAATAAAATGGACAACGTGGAAAAAATGGACAAATTCTTAGAAAAGTACAACTTTCCAAAACTGGACCAGGAAGAAATAGAAAATCTTAACAGACCCATCACAAGCATGGAAATTGAAACTGTAATCAAAAATCTTCCAGCAAACAAAAGCCCAGGTCCAGACGGCTTCACAGCTGAATTCTACCAAAAATTTAGAGAAGAGCTAACACCTATCCTGCTCAAACTCTTCCAGAAAATTGCAGAGGAAGGTAAACTTCCAAACTCATTCTATGAGGCCACCATCACCCTAATACCAAAACCTGACAAAGATCCCACAGAAAAAGAAAACTACAGGCCAATATCGCTGATGAACATAGATGCAAAAATCCTTAACAAAATTCTAGCAATCAGAATCCAACAATACATTAAAAAGATCATACACCATGACCAAGTGGGCTTTATCCCAGGGATGCAAGGATTCTTCAATATCCACAAATCAATCAGTGTAATACACCACATTAACAAATTGAAAAACAAAAACCATATGATTATCTCAATAGATGCAAAGAAAGCCTTTGACAAAATCCAACACCCATTTATGATAAAAACTCTCCAGAAAGCAGGAATAGAAGGAACATACCTCAACATAATAAAAGCTATATATGACAAACCCACAGCAAACATTATCCTCAATGGTGAAAAATTGAAAGCATTTCCTCTAAAGTCAGGAACAAGACAAGGGTGCCCACTTTCACCATTACTATTCAACATAGTTTTGGAAGTTTTGGCCACAGCAATCAGAGCAGAAAAAGAAATAAAGGAATCCAAATTGGAAAAGAAGAAGTAAAACTCTCACTATTTGCAGATGACATGATCCTCTACATAGAAAACCCTAAAGATTCCACCAGAAAATTACTAGAACTAATCAATGATTATAGTAAAGTTGCAGGATATAAAATCAACACACAGAAATCCCTTGCATTCCTATACACTAATAATGAGAAAACTGAAAGAGAAATTAAGGAAACAATTCCATTCACCATTGCAACGGAAAGAATAAAATACTTAGGAATATATCTACCTAAAGAAACTAAAGACCTATATATAGAAAACTATAAAACACTGGTGAAAGAAATCAAAGAGGACACTAATAGATGGAGAAATATACCATGTTCGTGGATTGGAAGAGTCAATATAGTGAAAATGAGTATACTACCCAAAGCAATATATAGATTCAATGCAATCCCTATCAAGCTACCAATGGTATTCTTCACAGAGCTAGAACAAATAATTTCACAATTTGTATGGAAATACAAAAAACCTCGAATAGCCAAAGCGATCTTGAGAAAGAAGAATGGAGCTGGAGGAATCAACCTACCTGACTTCAGGCTCTACTACAAAGCCACAGTTATCAAGACAGTATGGTACTGGCACAAAGACAGAAATATAGATCAATGGAACAAAATAGAAATCCCAGAGATAAATCCATGCACATATGGACACCTTATCTTTGACAAAGGAGGCAAGAATATACAATGGATTGAAGACAATCTCTTTAACAAGTGGTGCTGGGAAATCTGGTCAACCACTTGTAAAAGAATGAAACTAGAACACTTTCTAACACCACACCATACACAAAAATAAACTCAAAATGGATTAAAGATCTAAACGTAAGACCAGAAACTATAAAACTCCTAGAGGAGAACATAGGCAAAACACTCTCTGACATACATCACAGCAGGATCCTATGACCCACCTCCCAGAATATTGGAAATAAAAGCAAAAATAAACAAATGGGACCTGATTAAACTTAAAAGCTTCTGCACATCAAAGGAAACTATTAGCAAGGTGAAAAGGCAGCCTTCAGAATGGGAGAAAATAATAGCAAATGAAGCAATGGACAAACAACTAATCTCAAAAATATACAAGCAACTCCTACAGCTCAACTCCAGAAAAATAAATGACCCAATCAAAAAATGGGCCAAAGAACTAAATAGACATTTCTCCAAAGAAGACATACAGATGACTAACAAACACATGAAAAGATGCTCAACATCACTCATTATCAAAGAAATGCAAATCAAAACCACTATGAGGTACCATTTCACACCAGTCAGAATGGCTGCAATCCAAAAGTCTACAAGCAATAAATGCTGGAGAGGGTGTGGAGAAAAGGGAACTCTCTTACACTGTTGGTGGGAATGCAAACTAGTACAGCCACTATGGAGAACAGTGTAGAGATTCCTTAAAAAACTGGAAATAGAACTGCCTTATGATCCAGCAATCCCACTCCTGGGCATACACACTGAGGAAACCAGAAGGGAAAGAGACACGGGTACACCAATGTTCATCGCAGCACTGTTTATAATAGCCAGGACATGGAAGCAACCTAGATGTCCATCAGCAGATGAATGGATAAGAAAGCAGTGGTACATATACACAATGGAGTATTACTCAGCCATTAAAAAGAATACATTTGAATCAGTTCTAATGAGGTGGATGAAACTGGAGACTATTATACAGAGTGAAGTAAGCCAGAAAGAAAAACACCAATATAGTATACTAACGCATATATATGGAATTTAGAAAGATGGTAACAATAACCCTGTGTACGAGATAGCAAAAGAGACACTGATGTATAGAACAGTCTTATGGACTCTGTTACAGAGGGAGAGAGTGGGAAGATTTGGGAAAATGGCATTGAAACATGTATAATATCATGTATGAAATGAGTTGCCAGTCCAGGTTCGATGCACGATACTGGATGCTTGGGGCTAGTGCACTGGGATGACCCAGAGGGATGGTATGGGGAGGGAGGAGGGAGGAGGGTTCAGGATGGGGAACACATGTATACCTGTGGCAGATTCATTTTGATATTTGGCAAAACTAATACGCTTTGTAAAGTTTAAAAATAAAATAAAATTTAAAAAAATTTTTTTAAATTGAAAATAAAATAAACCCACAATGCAGAAGATAAAAGTAAGGAGGCTTATAAGTCTTAACTTGATGTTGAGAAGAGGTAATAAATTCTCCCCAGTGATTCATAACCATTCTTTTGAGTCTGTGGTCCAAATCTGTAGACAGAAATTTTAATTTCAAATGGCATTGACTGGGTATAGCTCCCAAGTACCTGGCAGATACCAACACAGATTTTCTCTGGAAGAATGTAATTTCACCTGAGACTTCATAATTTCCTCAGATGAAATCCAAGGAACATGAAGCTATCACCAAAAATTGTAAGACATACAAGGAAACAGAGTACTGTGAGTGAAAGCCAGCAAAAACAATAGATACAGAATCACTACATGGAAATATTTGACATTAGCATTCCCTGACATGGAACATAAAATGTGTGTTTAACATGCTTCAAGATATTTTTTAAAAAGAAGCTTGAAAATTGTGAATGAGGAAAAAGAGAATTTAACAAATGATCAAGCATATTTGGAAAAAGAACGAATAGAACTTTAGTGACAAATATAAGTTAAAACTCAATGAACAATTAAATAGAAGATTCAACACTGCTGGAGAAGGAATCAGTGAACTGAAAGATAGATTAAAAATATAACCCAGAGAGACAAACACTATGGAATAAAGGTTGAGACATGAAATATAGGGTAAAAAGTTGTAATACGCACCGAATTGACTGGAATGGAGAAATGAGGAAGAGGCAACAGTGGAAAAGTTCATGACTGAGAGTTTTCCAGACTTGTTAAAGGACACCAGATTTCAGCTCCAGGAACTTCAACAAATGCTGAGCAGAATATATAAGATGAAATCCTCATCTAGATAAAGCAAAGTGAATCTGAAAAACACCAAAGACAAAGAGAAAAAAAAGTGCCAGATCAGAAACAGATAAAACTGATATATGAAGACAGATGTGAAAATAGAACCTATCCTTGGGGAGATGAGGAAATGACTGAGGGAAGCTTCTACAATGAGGATAAGATTTTATTTTCATTTTTAACTCCAAGTAATGATTGCATGAGTTTATTCACTTTGTAAAATTCCAGGAGGCTGTACCTTTGTGCTCATTCACTCTAAAGTAAAAAAATATGTTATACTTTAATTTTTTAAAAGTCATCAAGAAAAAAGAGATTACATTTAAAAGAATGACTATTAGACTAGTGGCTGGCTTTTCAGCAGTAACAATGAAATTCAGAAGATAGCTGATTAATATCTTCAGTGTTCTGAGAGCATCACTTGAATTCCATACTTAGTGAAGTCATCTTTTGAGAATGAAGGTGACACAACTTCATTTGCAAGCAAATGCCTCTCACTAACAGAAATTCTAAAAGAATGTACATTAGGCAGATGGAAAATGGTCCCAGACGGAACGTCTCAGACGAGGAAGGCATGATGAAATACTATATTGCAAATCTGTGAGTAAATCTAAATAAACATCCATTGACTAAAGCAACAACAATAATAGTGTCTGAATTGTGAGATTACAGAGTGCAAAAACTCAAAATATTAGACAAAAATCGTATATTAGGTAGAAAAGAGATGAGAACATTAAAGCATTCTAGAAGATAAAGATACTGATTAATTTTAGACATTGTTAACTTGTTTGCACATTAAAATATCTAGGGCAACCACTAAAAGGATAAACATGTAAGACATAATTTTCAAACTGATGGAGGGAAAAATGAAAGAATAAATATATTAAAAGTATTTCAGTCTAATGATTGATGCATTTCAGTCTAATGATTGATGCATGTCTTTGTCCAAACCCATAGAACATACAGCACCAAGAGGGAAACTTAGTGTGAATTATGAACTTTGAGTGATAATACTATGTCGATGTAGGTTCATCAGTTGTAATAACTGTACTGCTTTGGTGAGGAATATTGACCACAGGGAGGATAAGCATGTGTGAGGGCAGAGGGCTATGTAGGATATCTCTGTACTTTTTCTCAGTTTTGCTGTGAATTTTAAATTGTTTTTTTTTTTAAGTAAAGTTTTAATCTAAGCAAACAAATCAAGGATAAAAGTCCAAAAGGATAGCATATGCACCTAAATAATCAATGTGAAAAACAAAAAGTAAAAGCACCAGATAAAATGGTAGAAATAAATCTAAGTACATCAACAATTGTAATAAAGATAAAGCTTGAAGGAATTGCTAGAAGATTTTGACAAATCCATCATCAAGTGTGAGATTTTGGCATACTTCTCTAGGTAATTGATATATCCAGTAGATAAAATGATTGGTAAGACTTGAACAACACAATTAAAAGATTGATCTAATGGATATACACAGATATTACATCCACTAAATGGGAATGCACTATTTTCAAGCACCTATGGACTATTTACAAAATATTGATTAGTTTCTAGGCCATAGAGCAAGTCTCAGGAAATATTAGCTTTATGAAATCACATGATCTGACAATTATATGCAGAAAGTTAGAAATTAGTAACAAAAAGGGTACTAGTAAAAGATCACACGTTTAGAAAATGAAAAGACATTTTTAAATGACAAAAATCATAATGAAAATAAAAATTTAGAAATGACGGATGAAAATATTACTTATCAAAACTGTGGGAGGCAGCTAACAGTAATTAGAGTGAAGTTTCTAGCTTTGAGGCTTCCCTGGTGGTTCAGATGGTAAAGAATCTGCCTGCAATGCAGGAGATCCAAGTTCAATCCCTGGGTCTAGAAGATCCCCTGGAGAAGGGAATGTCAACCCACTCCAGTATTCTTGCCTGGAGAATTCCATGGACAGAGGAGCCTGGGTGGGGTGGGGGAGCAGATGGTTACAGTCCATGGGGGTCACAAAGAGTCAACTTACATCAGAAAAGAAAAAAGTTTAAAAATGAACTAGCTATACCCCAAATTAAGAATGAGAAAAGAAAATTACATTGTACACATAACGTAGAAAGAAACCATGATTTCCAGGGAGACCCTATAATAGACCCATCTGATGAATCATCTTCAAGTCACTGAATTCCTCTCCTGGAAGAAGCTTGTCTTGGGGGTTCACTATTCCACACCAACGCACTGAGGCTTGAGTGGCCCTTGCAGGATGCAGAGCAGACATCAGAGCTATTGACCTTGTAGTGGTTGGACTCAGGTGCTTAGAAAGCTTCTTGAGAAGGGTGCCTGGTGGACCCCTAGCTCTCTCTGACCCTGGCTGGTGAAGGAGTGGCAGGCATGACAGCTGACCACTGGATCATTTTCTGTACCTGCACAAGCTGATCGATCCTCTGGTGCACAGAAGTATTTAATGCACCCTTTGGCAGTTGAGCCAAAGCAAGAAAACAGCATCTCTTGAATCTCTTCACTCTCAAAATTTTTTGCTTTTATTTATTTTTTTAAAAACCCTGTACCAGGAAAGGCAATGAGGATGAGGAAGAAGTCACATCCAAAGAGGATGAGCGTGAACGTTAAACAGAGACCCTCTTTGGAGGTCCAACGTGAAGGCGCTCAGTTGGTTTGACTCTTTGTGAACCCCCTGCCAGGATCCTCTGTCCATGGGATTTTTCCAGGCACGAATACTAGAGTAGGTTGCCATTTCCTTCTCCAGGGAATCTTCCAGACCCAGGGATCAAACCCTCCTCTCCTGCATTAGCAGGCAGATTCTTTACTGCTAAGAGGATCTTTGCCACTTGGAGGCCCAAGGTCAATAACAACTCATTTGAACTATCTGAAGAGATGATTTGTCAGGAAGAGGAAATAATTCCCCCAAACAAAAAGAAACTGGAAACCAAAATCTCAAAGCCAAGAATGTTGCCATTTATATTGACTGGAGAAAGGAGAATTGTTCTCACAGGTGGTGTATGCGGGGGCGGGAGGGGGGGGGGGGGGAGGGGAGGTGGGAGGTGGGGAGGGGGGAGGCATAGCCCCAGCAGGTGGCATCCTGGGCAAAGCTAACAGGTCTCCCCTCCCCCCATCAGCATTCCAGTTACAAGCCTCTGCAGAATTCATTAAAGTATTTTAAAACCAGTGATGAAAATTTCATCCATGTGCTTAGATTAGCCATGTACATGCACCAATAAATAAATAAATTAAATAAAAGTAGGGGGGAGTAGAGAACAAAACAACAAAATTAACTGAGCTCTGAGTGAGTGTCTAATAAACTTGACATTTTTAACAGGCACGTTGAAACTTCCCCCATGTGCTGGTGACAATGATAATAATTGAATGCATGAGAGATAAAAATCTATTAAAAATAGTGACAGGAACTAAAGCTATTGAAAGTTGGAAAATTCAGATCTTGATTCTAAACTCAGGGTCTGTGGCCCCTCCTTGATTTTCTAACTGCAGCCTGGTCTCTGGTAAGCCTGCGGTGGGAGCTCTGGGCCCATGCTGGGAAGAGCCACAGGGCTCACTCGTGTCAGGATCCTATAGAGCTGCTGCTTAGTCGCCTCAATCGTGTCCGACTCTGTGCGACCCCATAGACGGCAGCCCACCAGGCTTCCCCGTCCCTGGGTTTCTCCAGGCAAGAACACTGGAGTGGGTTGCCATTTCCTTCTCCAATGAATGAAAGTGAAAAGTGAAAATGAAGACAGTCCTATCTGAATCTTAGTGACCCCATGGACTGCAGCCTACCAGGCTCCTCGGTCCATGGGATTTTCCAGGCAAGAGTACTGGAGTGGGGTGCCATTGCCTTCTCCGTCCTATAGAGCAGGCCCTTTTAATTTCAGGGTGCCCTTTCTATAGGAAAATCAATCATCCTGTTTGTGAGGTACAGAAGCGGTCACAGAGCACTTCCTCGTTGTAGCCTGGGGGATGCTCTCCCTTCTCGTGCCCCCCCACCCCATCCCGGCCCAGAACCTAGGAATATAGAGTCTTTTTTAAAAATTACAGGTGAAATTCACATAAGATGAACCATTTTAAAGTGCACATTTCGGTGGCATTCAGTGCATTCACAATGTTGTGCAACCACATGCTATATCAGGCCCCAGAATGTGTTTTATCACCCCAAAGAAAATCTTACACCTATTAAACCGTCTCTCTTCATTTTCTCCTCCCCCCAGCTCCTGGCAACCACCAATGTGCATTCTATCTCTATGGGTTTACCTATTCTGGATATTTGATATGAAAGGAATCATATAAAATAGAATCTTTTCATATTTGGCTTCTTTCCCTTAGAATGTTTTCAAGGTTCACTCACACTGTAGCACAGATCAGAGCTTCATTCCTTTTTATACCCGAGTTTTGTTTTCATTGTTTGGATACATCACATTTTATGTATTCATTCATCCTTTCATGGGTAGAAGGTCCTTTTGGGAGGTGCCCTGGGCTCAAGTTGAATAAGGGATCAGGAGAATATAAACATAATCAAGTGGCAACTATAAAATAACAATCCAATTAAAAATCTTGGTTCAGAATACATTAGAAGTCTAGCTCTTTAAGTTTAAAAGACTGTTGGGTTGTTTGATGCATGGATAGTTAGATGGATGGATGGGTGGGCAGAAGGACGGATGGATGGATAGATAGAAGGATGGTTGGATGGAAGGATGGATGGAGATGTACGTGGATAGGTGGATGGATTGAAGGATGGATGGAAAGATAGGTAGATGGATGGGTAGATGGATGATTATGTGAATGTGTGGATGGACTGATAGATGGATTTATGGATAAGTGGATGGATGCATTTATTAAATGTACCTTAATATAAAGTTTAAAAACGCATACTCCAGCTCTATCTTTGCCACAGGATAGTTCTATGACATACAAATCACTTCATCTCTATGGGCCTTCATTTTCTCTTAAGCGGAACTAAACCATTAGACCAGATAGTTTCTTGTGAATCCAGTAGATCTCCCATCTCAATACTCTCAGAATAGAGGGGCATCCTGGCTGATCGTGCTGAATTAGAGGTAATGTTACACAGAGCTAGAAAAATAGACAAGCTGATTTACAGATGAATTAACCTAACCTGGGTATTCTATTATTGCTTTTCAATCTGAGTTGAGTTCATCAAGGACTTTCTTTATGATCTCATTAAGTCCCTCATGCTCTTTTCCCTATTTCCCACTACACCCCAGACCTTCCTTACTCACTGCCATACAATGTCTTCTAGTCATCCTTCCCTGGTTTTCTCTACTATAAACTGTATTTTTCCAAATTTATTATTTTCTTCCTTTGGCAGAACAATTGAACTCACAAGGCTAGACTCCTGAGCAGAAAGGCCTGACTTTCTAACAGCCTGTATTTCCCAGCAGGCCAGCACAGGTCCCAAAGCTAGCTGTTAGTGGAGGCCATTTCCCCCACCCAATTACCACCAGCATCATGCGCTTGTGGGTTATTTTATCAACAAATTTGTGTTCTGCAAGTTGCCATGGAAATCAAAAAGTGATTTGTTGGTATTGGTATCCTGAAAATAAAGTGTGAGCCAAGCTGAAAAATACAAGAGGGAGAGGGAGAGAGAGGGCTATCTAGAGAAATAGAAAAGATTTTTTCATGAACAGTGAGGAGAAAGAGACTCGCAGTATCCTAGGAGAAAAGTCTGGGTGATGCTGGAGCAAGGGGACAAGGCTACTAGGTAATGAACTTGGCCCCATTGAGGCTGATGCTTATCTCCTGGAGTGTGGAAAAGAAACACTGAAGGTCTACTCACTACTTTCTCCTCAATAATGAAGATTAAAAGCAGCAATTAAGTTAGGCCTGGTGATCTGACCCATTAGTATGTATCTTCTCCAGATCAGAGGGTGGTTTTGTAGGGCCCTGAGCAGGCCTCATGCATCACCATGACAGTAACAAGCTGAGGATGGTCACTGCATTTGCTTCAAAGAATTCTCTTGACCATGCTCCTCCCTGTGGCCTGCAAATCAGCTTCTGGAAGGATGCTCACTGGGGTGGCTCCCTGGGAGACTGCCAAGGATGGAGTGGCTCTGCTGGGCCACCACACCACCCAGTCACTGTGGTCAGCTTGGTAGAGAGGCAATCCCTTTGCTTAAGAATTAGAGCTGCTTGGATTGGCCAGGTCTGAGACCACCAGCTCAAATTTATGTACTGTTCTGAGCCTAGGATTTCTCATCTTTTGATTCACATAATCTCATTGGTCTTCTGTGGTCAAAAAATTATATGAAAGCAGTCAACATAAAGCTGCACACTGCTCAGTCACTGCAGTCAAGTCTGACTCTTCGGGACCCCATGGACTGTAGCCCACCAGGCTCCTCTGTCCATGGGATTCTCCAGGCAAGAATACTGGAGTGGGTTGCTGTGCCCTCCTCCAGGGGATCTTCCCGACCCAGGGATCGAACCCACATCTCTTGAGTCTCCTGCATTGGCAGGTGTATTCTTTACCACTAGCGTCACCTGGGAAGCCCAAGGATTTCTCATCTTTTAATTCAAATAATCTCACTTGTCTTTGGTTGTTGAAAAACTATATGAAAGCAGCCAACATAATGTTGGACACATGTAAATGTTTAAAAAATGTGTTTCTTCCTCATAGTTAATTGCAAATCCAGAAATTTCTTTCCAGGGTAGTGGCTCCTCTGAGTCAGCCAGATGTCACTGGGGTCACCACCCTGTCATGGGTGCCTAAGGTGGGGAAGGGAGACAGAGCAGCAGACTGTCTAGAGAGGCAAGGAATGAAGTACTGGGGACCCAGGGTGAGCAACAGGTTTGTAGTGGGAGAGAAGTGTCTTCCTGCCCCTATATTGTGAATACGCTTACCTGTCTGTTCTTAGGGAATCACCCTGTGATCTTCTAATCACTGAGTGACTTTGAGTCAGCATGTTCCTTCTTCTCACAGGAGAATGAAGATGCCTTGCTCTCATCATGGTTGTAGCAGGATCTGTACTGTATAAAATGACCATCAGCCTTTGTGGAAAAGCAGATATGGAGTAAAGGGTCTTTCCCAGAGCCTCAAAAATCATACCAAGAAGACAACTTTCCACTGTACCTGTGGTCACAGTCAGCCAGGTGTGTGGGCTGTTAGATAGTGTTAGCAAACAGACATGGAGAAAAGACATGCAGCCGTAACACCTGGATATCTCTGGCTGGTTCAGCAAGAGTCTCGGCCCTCCACCCCTCCTAACCTGATAACCTATCTCAACTGAGAACTGACCAAGACTTCCCGCAAATACTGGAGGATGTGCAGATCTCTGAAAATGCCTCAGATGCCATCAAAGACTAGGGTCCTAACCCCAGAGGCAGCTTGCCTGGTGTGTGGAGAGAGAATCTGAGCAGAAGAAGACCTGGGTTGACAAGCTGTGTGACTTTAAGCTCATCACTTTACCTCTCTGGGCTGCTTCCTTCTTTCTAGAATGAGAGGGTTGATTTGTCTCATCCTTGAGGCAGCTCATGAATTCAGATTACTATGAATACTTTGAAGGAGTTTGTCCTTGAAATATCAACTTCTTGTACAATCTTCTCAAGCTGGTATAGAGCAGTTACTTTTACACACGAATTGCCACCAGTTATTATAGTGAGAAAGATGGGTCCAAGAGTTAGGAATTTCATTTACTCATTTAGCTATTATTTATTGAACACTTACTACATGCCAGAGTGCCTGATGAACTATGGATGGAGGTTCGTGGCATTGTACAGGAGACAGGAATCAAGACCATCCCTAAGGAAAAGAATTGCAAAAAAGCAAAATGGCTGTCTGAGGAGCCCTTACAAATAGCTGTGAAAAGAAGAGAGGTGAAAGGCAAAGGAGAAAAGGAAAGATATACCCATTTGAATGCAGAGTTCCAGAGAATAGCAAGGACAGATAAGAAAGCCTTCCTCAGCGATCAATGCAAAAAAATAGAGGAAAATAATAAAATGGGAAAGACTAGAGATCTCTTCAAGAAAATTAGAGATACCAAGGGAACATTTCATGCCAAGATGGGCTCAATAAAGGACAGAAATGGTATGGACCTAACAGAAGCAGAAGATATTAAGAAGAGGTGGCAAGAATACACAGAAGAACTATACAGAAAATATCTTCACAACCCAGATAATCATGAAGGTGTGACCACTTACACTCACCTAGAGCTGGACATCCTAGAATGTGAAGTCAGGTGGGCCTTAGGAAGCATCACTACAAACAAAGCTAGTGGAGGTGATGGGATTCCAGTTGAGCTATTTCAAATCCTAAAAGATGATGCTGTGAAAGTGCTGCACTCAAATATGTCAGCAAATTTGGAAAACTCAGCAGTGGCCACAGGACTGGAAAAGGTCAGTTTTCATTCCAATCCCCAAAAAAGGCAATGGCAAAGAATGCTCAAACTACTGCACAGTTGCACTCATTTCACACATTAGTAAAGTAATGCTCAAAATTCTCCAAGCCAGGCTTCAGCAATACATGAACCATGAACTTCCAGATGTTCAAGCTGGTTTTAGAAAAGGCAGGGGAACCAGAGATCAAATTGCCAACATCTGCTGGATCATCAAAAAAGCAAGAGAGTTCCAGAAAAACATCTATTTCTGCTTTATTGACTATGCCAAAGCCTTCAACTGTATGGATCACAACAAACTGTGGAAAATTCTGAAAGAGATGGGAATACCAGACCACCTGACCTGCCTCTTGAGAAACCTATATGCAGGTCAGGAAGCAACAGTTAGAACTGGACATGGAACAACAGACTGGTTCCAAATAGGAAAAGGAGTACATCAAGGCTGTATATTGTCACCCTGCTTATTTAACTTACATGCAGAGTACATCATGAGAAATGCTGAGCTGGAGGAAGAACAAGCTGGAATCAAGATTGCCGGGAGAAATATCAATAACCTTAGAAATGCAGATGACACCACCCTTATGGCAGAAAGGGAAGAAGAACTAAAGAGCCTCTTGATGAAAGTGAAAGAGGAGAGTGAAAAAGTTGGCTTAAAGCTCAACATTCAGAAAACGAAGATCATGGCCTCTGGTCCCATCACTTCATGGCAAATAGATGGGGAAACAGTGAAAAGAGTGGCTGACTTTTTGGGGGTGGGGAGGGGGGCTCCAAAATCACTGCAGATGGTGATTGCAGCCATGAAATTAAAAGACGCTTACTCCTTGGAAGGAAAGTTATGACCAACCTAGACAGCATATTAAAAAGCAGAGACATTACTTTGCCAACAAAAGTCCATCTAGTCAAGGCTATGGTTTTTCCAGTGGTCATGTATGGATGTGAAAGTTGGACTATAAAGAAATCTGAGCACTGAAGAATTGATGCTTTTGAACTGTGGTGTTGGAGAAGACTCTTGAGAGTCCCTTGGACTGCAAGGAGATCCAACCTGTCTATCCTAAAGGAAATCAGTCCTGAGTGTTCATTGGAAGGACTGATCTTGAAGCTGAAACTCCAATACTTTGGCCACCTGATGCAAAGTGCTGACTCATTGGAAAAGACCCTGATGCTGGGAAAAATTGAGGGCAGGAGGAGAAGGGGACAACAGAGGATGAGATGGTTGGATGGCATCACTGACTCAATGGACATGAGTTTGGGTGGACTCCAGGAGATGGTGATGGACAGGGAGGCCTGGCATGCTGTGGTTCATGGGGTTGCAAAGAGTTGGACATGACTGAGCAACTGAACTGAAATGAACTACATGCCAGACACTCTCCTAGACATAACAAAAAAGATGAAATCTTTGCTCACACAGAGCTTACAGTCTAATTGAGGACACTGAAAATAAACAAATAAACAAGTAAATATGGTAAGTGTGCAGAGAAACCAAGAAAAAGGGACCCAGGGTGGTGGTAGTAGGTCTTTTTGTGTGAATGATCAGGGAAGACCTCTGTGACAAGGACACATTTGAGAAGATTTGAAAGAAAGAGGGAGCAGATTTATAGAAAGAAACTAGGTAAGGGAGAAAGATAAAAAGAGAAGTCCAAATTGTCTTGGTCAGCTGTATTGTAGGCAAGTAATTTTCCTATCTTCTTTAGGAGGTAAAGCAAGGTTTAGCTCTCTGTTCAAAATTCATTATATTCAATGAAAAGAGTTCTTATATATGTTCTCCCATCTGACTAATAAGGAAATGAATGCCTACTTCCTAGAGCTGTTGAGATGACTAGAGGAGCTAATGCATTTCAGATTTCTGGAGTCTGTGCCCCACTTTCTTTCTCCTCAGGCAGGGAGCTCTCTGGGTTGCCAAAGTTCTCAGAGAAGGTGAATACCTGCATTAGAAGTCTGTCAACTCAGAGTCTCCCTTTCTCCTTCTACTCACAGATTTTCAAATGGACTAAGCCACCATACTCTGCCTTCAGCCTGAAACCCTATCCTCCCCTTTCCAGCAGCACCCCCAGCTGTGTGTGGATGACTTTCCCAGCAAGGAGAAGCTGGGCTGAGCTTCTGCAAAGAGCTGAGCTGGGTGGATCTCCCTGGAAGCCCAGGGCAGGAGGACACAGTGACTTCAACTCAGCGGTGACCACCCCACAGCTCACCAGAGCTCCGTGGCTGAAGACAGGCTCTGGAGATGCCTACAAATTTGATAGTACAAGGAGCAGTTTAAAGTTTTATTTTACAAAACAGAATAAATTAAAAATGCATTAGGAATGAGGCCCTTACTTAACTACAGGGTGTGCTAATGGGCTTGGAGCCTGTGCTCCCTCCTCCTTTAAGCTCTTAATGACTGAACTTTAATGTATTTTATTTCTTGAAAAACAATCCCACAAGCACTCAGTACAGTCGGAAAAACATTTCTAAAATCATTAGACCGCTACCCGGTAAATATTCATCACCACCACAGCTCCCACCTGCTTGCAAGGAGGCATTGATTTTCCCCTTGCCTTGTTTTGCTCTCTCTTGCTTTTCATTTCAGAGAAGGCAATGGCACCCCACTCCAGTACTCTTGCCTGGAAAATCCCATGGACGGAGGAGCCTGGTGGGCTGCAGTCCATGGGGTCGCTAAGAGTTGGACACCACTGAGCGACTTCACTTTCACTTTTCACTTTCATGCATTGGAGAAGGAAATGGCAACCCACTCCAGTGTTCTTGCCTGGAGAATCCCAGGGACGGGGGAGCCTGGTGGGCTGCCATCTCTGGGGTTGCACAGAGTCGGACACGACTGAAGTGACTTAGCAGCAGCAGCTTTTCATTTCTCTTCCATTCCCCTTTCTCTCCACCTCCTCCCACCCCAGACCCTCATTGAAAGCTGAAGCAAGCCTAGGTAGGACTCTCTCTAAAGAGATACATTTACAAAGGGAGCAAAAGAATTTCTGCCAGTATATTCCTGGTGGGGAAGTGGCCCTGGTGCCCTGAGGCTTCCTTCTGATTCCTCAACTGATGTCAGCACTGCATGATCGCACAGTAGGAAAATTATTAGTTTGGTCATTCCGACATCTGGAATCCAGTTCTAGCCTTGTTACGTCATCGTGTGACCTTGGGCAAGTCACCTCAGTGCTTCAGCCTTTAGAATCGGTATTTCTAAAATGACAACACTAGGCAAATAGTCCCCCAGTTTATGCTTTCTGGTCTCTTTAGCTGAAGAGCTAGATTTCAGTCAATGGCACCCCACTCCAGTATTCTTGCCTGGAAAATCCCATGGACGGAGGAGCCTGGTAGGCTACGCCTTCACTTTCCTTTCCTTTCAGTAACTTACTACTTTCGTAACCATGGGCAAGTTGCTTAACCTCTTTTAAAAAGACCTTCATTTTTCTCATTTAAAATGTTATGGGGACTTCCCTGGTGGTCCAGTGGTTAAAAATCTGCAGGCCAGTTCAGGGGACTTGGGTTCAACCCCTGGTCAGGGAATCAAGATCCCACATGTGGTAGAGCATCCCTTGAGCCACAATTACTGAAGGCCACATGTGCTCTAGAGCCCATACTCTGCAACAAGAGAAGCAACCACAATGAGAAGCCCTTGAACTGCAACTAGAGAGTAGCTGCTGCCTACCGCAACTAGAGAAAAGCCCGAGTGCACTGCAACAAAGACACCGTGCAGCCAGAAAAAACAACTTTATTTTTAAAAATACGTATATCTGAAAAGAGGGTATTGAAACTTAAGATATATAAAACACTCCGCAGAGGGCCTAGCACATGTTACAGCTCAACGTCAATTTTCTCTTGCCTGCTCCTGTAGCTGTACTTGACCTCTTGCCACACACACAGGAGCTGAATTTGGTATGCTGGCAAGAATTGGAGAGTACAGATGTCCTGGAGCTGCAGAAGGGTGATCACCAAATGGGAGGAAATGGATGAAGACAAACTACCCACTTGGCTTTTTTGCCTGGTTGGGACCCTGGTGCCTGGAGCCTGGAGGTGATGGGAGTGTTTGGGCTCTTCTGGTGACTGTATTAACAGGAGAAATAGTATCCTCACATATGAGCGTCACCAAGTCCCCCTTCTTCCATGCACACTCTAGGTGCATCTCTGTTTTAAAGATGTTTTTTGTCTGTATTTTATTTGTATTGTTTTTTATTTGGTTTTCCTTGGTGGCTCAGATGGTAAAGAATCTGCCTGCAATGCGGGAGACCTGAGTTCAATCCCTGGGTCAGGGAGATCCCCTGGAGAAGGGAATGGCTACCCACTCCAGTATTCTTGCCTGGAGAGTTCCATGAACAGAGGAGCCTAGTAGGCTACAGAGGAGTCCATGGGGTCACACAGAGTCAGACATGACTGAGCAATAACATTTTTATTTTATTTGTTTACCTATATTTTACAAAGGGATTTAGCATATATTGCTTCATTTGATTGCCAAAATCTCCTGTAAGAGTTCCTATGTCCTCAATTTACAGATGAATAAACTGAAGTTCTTAGGTTCACCCCAGGGTCACAAGGGTGGTCAGTGGCAAAGCCAGATCACACTGCAGCTCCACCAGTTCCACATCCAAAGGTATTAAACAAATCTTTATTTACTCACATCTCTTCAGGACACAATTATGACAGTGAGGCAGAACAGCACAAGCATCATGCCAAATTAGATGCATTCCTAAGTATCCTGTGTATAATAACTAGCACTGTGGAAAGAATCGAGATTGCTGGTAGTCTCTTGATCCCTACCAGCTGCCGTCAATAGAGATTATGAATAGAAGTTCTCAGAATTCAACTGAGTTCCCAGCTAAGTGAGAAATCCCAGGGTGAGAAGCTGTGACCATATTATGAATTGTGTATTTCTTTCTCTCCATGGTCTATGAACATAGATACAGCATAGTTACTTTTTTAAAAAGTTTATAGAGAGCTTATGACATTCAAGGCACTGTGATAAGAATTTATCATACATTATCTCAATTCAACAAGGTAGGCAACGTCAAAACAACTCCACAAGGTAGGTAACATCATCCTCATTTTAGAGAGGCATGAATAAAAGTGATTTTATAGGTTGTAAATAAAAGTGATTTTATAGGTCATAAAGATAATGAGGCACTTACAACCAGCCCCACCCTTGCCTTCCTCCGCTATAGAGATTAGAAAACTAAAATATCATCTTTCACCCTTCTTCTTGCACTAAGACAGTCTACTCAAAAGATGTAAGTCAAAGTTGCTGGGTGAATCTATGACAACATTTTTTTAAGAGACAGATTTGTATGCTCCTCATATATTCTTCCTGCCTGGAATACAGATATGAAGCCTGGAGCTGCAGCACCCATATTGCAACCCCAAGGATGAAAACCATATTCTAAGCCATATCAGGAAGACAAAAGGAACCCGGGCCTTAGATGACATTCTTGAGCCCTGCATCATCAGCCCTGCATTGCCCACCTCTAGACTTATATGAGGAAAAATTAACCCCCTATTAGCCCATGACCATCTTGTTTTCTCTTGCTTAACACCACACCCAATCATAAGTGGTCCTTATCAGGGTTGTGGAAATCAAACTAAAGTCTATAAGACTCTATACCCAACTTTTTAATTGCTGTGATATCTGTCTCTTGTCCAAATCCTACTGTTTTCTCAGTAAAAGAAGACAAAGCATCAATGCTAAGTAAACAGAAAGAAAGATTACCCAGAGTATCTAGTACTTATTTCATTCCTCCTACTCTCTTTCTCCCCTAAAACACCTATAACTAATGCAATACTAACCAAGGACTCAGATGTCTTAAGGGCCCCTTCCTACTGCCTGCCTCCAGGAAGTATAGATCCCCCCACAGATAACTTGACTGCTAATTCTACAGCTTCCTAGGGACAAGAGAAAGGACAGAAATTCAGTAACTCAGTTCCTTCCTTAAACTGTGATTGGAAGATAATGCGTTTATCCTGTTGACTGTTCAGAAAATCAAGTGATAATCAACTACAGGGTCACTAATCCTTTGTGCATACATAGTGACTGCTGCTGTTTTCAGAACCTTGGAGAGTACTCAAATTTTTCTAGCTCTTCAAGGACCGTGACACATGATGCAAGGAGCTTCTGGATCTTTTCCTAGTAACTTTTGGCATAGCCTACTTTTTACTCTACTCCTGAAGAGAAGAGAGTACCTGGAAACTGAGTCTAGTGCATTGGTATCCTGGGGATTTGCCCAGCCTGCAAAGGAGAGAGGGAGATTGCTCTGTCCTGCTTCTAGCCAGCCATTACCATAACAAGGCAAGTTTCAAGACTGGTACAGTGCATCATTGTCAGAGCAGGTAGAGATAAGTGAGAACAGTGCCTAGCATATATGGCAGTTCCATATTATGGCTGAATAAATAAACTCTGTATATCAATCTACTAATAGTACTTATATTCTATGAGGACTAAGATAATGCTTTTAAAGTGCTAACAAATTGCCACCATATGTTTAATAACTATTAGCTATAATCTTAAAAATTACATAAAATGTGAACAAAGATGTTCATTACAGTATTGTTTATAATGTAAAAATACTATATGATAAAAATACGTCCTGTTCAGAATGTCTTTCTATGTATTTTTATATCAGTATCCCCTTTCTTTTTGTTGTTTTGGTACTGTAAGTCCCTCACCAGCCCTCTCGTCCTTGCTGTGTTTGATCATATGTAACCAAGTAAAGTCAATCGGATTCTATTTCCTGGGAATCAGAATCTTGAGTTGAGTAATGCATGAATTGAAAGTAGTTGGGTCTGAGTACTGGCAGCACCCTAAAAAAGACTAGCCGTTCATTTCTGCTATCCAGATCCCTGAAGCTTTCCAGCATCTAAACTAAACTGTGATCTAATTGTTCAACTCATTGATGCTGTATATTAGTATCCTTTTCAATTAATTAGCCAGAGTTAGTTTCTATTGCATACAGCTAAGAATGCTCATAAGTTCTATGGTCTACCAGTAAATTGCATGGGCAGGCCTATAACCTTAATCTCATTCCAAAAATGTGTATGTGTGTGTGGGTGTGTGTGCGTGTGTGTGTGGGGGTCTATACCCACATGTTGGTCATTGAACACCACAGGGGTGAGAGGCAGGATGGTAAGGCATGCAGATCCTCCTTATAGTCAAAAATCCTCGCATGACTTATAGTCAGCTTGCCATATATGCAGTTCCTTGGAATCTGCATTTCCACATTGAAGATTAAATCAACCACAGATCCTGTAGTTTGATAATATTTTCTACTGAAAAAAAATCCACACATAAGTGGCCCTGTGCAGTTCAGACTTGTGTTATTCAAACATTGACAGTACACACAAACACACACATATACTTAGACATACACACATATACATACAACCTAAATATTTCAACAATGTGGTAATCTATATAATGGAATAAAACAAAACCATAAAAAGATGTTGACAAAGTGCTGTTGTAAGGATAGGATGGTACTGACTGAACACTTTACTCTTGCAAATAGTACTGTTTATAGCGGAGACAGAGAACTATTGGAAACAAAATAATTAAGTATTATAGGGGCTGAGTTTAAAGGAGACCTGATCCTTAATCTTGAAACTCCTCATACTAAGAGAACTGACAAAATCTGAATTGATTTGGTGGCTTTTTATTGTGGAGAAATAAAATAGAGTCACCTTTTCCAGGGAGTATAGTTCATCAAGGGAGTTTATCTACTCTTTATCTCCCCATGGAAGAAGTGGAGAAATCATCACCTTCGCAGTTATCATCATCTTCAAGCTAAAAGAGAGGGTCCCAAGAGAATGGCTTATTCTACTGGGGGCGTAAAGAAGGAGAGCCTGATGTCTCATTCCCAGATTCTGCCAGAGCTAGGAGGAGAGCACTGAGGTTGAGCAGGAGTACAGTGGTACTGCCAAGTGATGAGAAGACAGGAACTACCATCTTGAGTGTCCCCCAGATATTTCCTATGCTCACAGGCCACACAGTAGGGCTACGGAACATGTATGAAAATGGTAGGTATGCTGAACTTGGAGGCAAAAAGTGGTACCATGGGGACAGGCCCTTCATCAATAGGACTGTTGGGTTCCCTGTCCATCTATATTGACCAGATGACAAAGAGCTAGAATAGTGGTGATGGCCAAAAGGAAAGGGGCAGCAACTTGCCAAGGCAGTCATATAGGACAGGGGTCCCCAGCCCCCAGGCCACAGACTGGAACTGGTCTGTGGCCTGTTAGGAACCAAGCCCCACAGCAGGAGGTAAGAAGCAGACAAGCAAGTGAAGCTTCACCTGTATTTACAACCACTCCCCATCATTCACAATACTGCCTGAGCTCTGTCTCCCATCAGATCAGCACTGGATTCTCTTAGAAGCGCAAACCCTACTGTGAACTGCACATGTGAGGGATCTAGGTTGCATGCTCCTTATGAGAACCACCCCAAAATCATACCCCTCCACCCTAGTCCATGAAAAATTGTCTTCCAAAAAACTGGTGCCAAAAAGGTTTGGGACCGCTGACATAGGAGGGTTTTTTCCCCCCGCTTTTTTCTCCCCTGAGTATATCCCTATACAGGAGGAGTAAGGGCATAGAAGAGAGGGGACATAAGGAACAGACTCTGCCCTCTGCCCCCCATACCATCCTTTCCAGTACAGGCTGCACATCTAGTCAGTTCCTTGGGGATAGGAGAAGTTTTGAATCAATCAAATATGAGATTGAAATTTTTAATGTGAAATACTAGGCTTAATAATGAAATGAGACAGTTTTAATAACTGAATGGGACTGAAAGTTATAGAGTCAGATTGAGCTGTTGTCAAGGCTGTCTTTACCCCAGTGGGAGAAGAAAATTTGACGCAGCATGGTAGTAACAATTATTGGAAAAATTAAACTATTCCAGGCGTATACCTTGATAAGTTTGAGGCTTTATAATCAAACTGGTTATAGTTGTGATATAAAGTAAATTGCAAAAATCAGGATATAAAACTGTACAGGTGATATACTTCAATTTTATAAAATATCATTTCAGTTCAGTTCAGTTCAGTTGTTCGGTCATGTCCAATTCTTTGCGACCCCATGAACTGCAGCATATCAAGCCTCCCTGTCCATCACCAACTCCCAGAATCCACTCAAACCTATGTCCATTGAGTTGGTGATGCCATCCAACCATCTCATCCTCTGTCGTCCCCTTCTCCTCCCGCCCTCAATCTTTCCCAGCATCAGGGTCTTTTCCAATGAGTCAGATCTTCGCATCAGGTGGCCAAGGTATTGGAGTTTCAGCTTCAGCATCAGTCCTTCCAATGAATATTCAGGACTGATTTCCTTTAGGATGGACTGATTAGATCTCCTCAGTCCGAGGGACTCTCAAGAGTCTTCTCCAGCACCACAGTTCAAAAGTATCAATTCTTCGGCACTCAGCTTTCTTTATAGTCCAACTCTCACATCCATACATGACTACTGGAAAAACCATAGCTTTGACTAGACGGACCTTTGTTGACAGAGTAATATCTCTGCTTTTCAATATGCTATCTAGGTTGGTTATAACTTTCCTTCCAAGGGGTAAGTGTCTTTTAACTTCATGGCTGCAATCACCATCTGCAGTGATTTTGGAGCCCAGAAAAATAAAATCAGCCACTGTTTCCACTGTTTCCCTATCTATTTGTCATGAAGTGATGGGACCAGATGCCATGATCTTAGTTTTCTGAATGTTGAGCTTTAAGCCAACTTTTTCACTCTCCTCTTTCACTTTCATCAAGAGGCTCTTTAGTTCTTCAATTAAAGGAAATACACCAGAATGTTATGGGCAGATAGAATAATGAGTAATTTTAATTTTCTTCTTTATGACTGTCTTTATTTCCAAAATTTCCTCAGTAGGCATATATCACTGTGTTGCTTATATAATCAGGAAAAATATACAAAAATGTCACTGTGTGAGTGTCCTTCTCTAAGATCCTGCCCTGTTTGGTGTAGGTTTCCCCCATCTTGCTACTCTAGTGCTAAAGTCACTTTCAATAACAGAGGCAAATAATATTTGAGGGTGAAGTAAAGATTCATTCTAACCAAGAGTCTATTTCATATGTTGATTTTAGTGTTTGGTGAAACCTTTATCTGAAGAATGCTGAATCACAACATCCTAGGAACTGGACCCTGACCTCAAAGCTCCACAGTCTTTCCACTGGAGTCTCTGAAAGTTTTAAAGGAATCATGTTCTCAGGGGCAACTGATTCTTCTGTTAAGTGCGGTTGGTTTTCCTAGAGCCAAAGCAGCAGAATAGCAAGTGCTCATAGTACATCATGAGCAGCCTGGTGGGATTTTACCCACATAAATAATCCACATGGTGTCAACTCCAATTTTTCATCGTTTGGTGAAGTATACATGGAAGAAGTTTAGAGATACAGGACTTTTCCAAGATACAGTTGTTTGCCTGAAGATGAAGCTTGAGTAAGACAGTCTATACAAATACACTGCCCCAACACCTGAATTGTAGGCATCCAGAGATGCTCAGGAACAATTACAAAGGCCAGGACCATCCAACAGCCACTGATTTCAATGAGGAGACAAAATAAAAGGGTGCTCATGAGAGTTTCGGAGAAAGCAATGAAATAAGACCATGTTTCAACTAATAAAAAATTGTAAAAAAAAATTGTATTTGTTTCTGTGTATTTATACAATATTACGTTCACTTTCCATTAACAAAGAACTGTGAGGAAGGAAAAGTAGCAGGATGTCAGAGAGAGGAATCTTCAAAGGTTCTGATCATTGCTGGGCTCTCACCCCAGAAAATTACCTGGGAGCTCTGCCTTAGTTCTAGAAGATTTGGGAGGGCAGAACAAGGGCAGGATGAAGGAAGGACAAATGGTCACAGAGGCTGGTTTACACGTGGGATGTGAGTGACCCCAGTGGCCTCCGTTTGTCCCATCACAGGTAGGAGCCACAGTTCCAGGCAAAATCAGCCATAAACATAGAGGAGATTCTCATTGCTAAGAAAAGTATGGGCCCCCCAAATTATCTGTGTCCTGCTTCTGAATGTCCAACTCTTTAAACAGAGATCAAGGCCTACAATCAAAAAGGAAGTTGTTATGTAACCATGTCCCCTAGTGAGTAAACACAGTTCCCTAGATTTACATTAAGGTGCAAATCACTAATGTAATTTAAGATCCTATGCTGAAAGTGAGTTTTGATGGAAAGTGAAAGGTAGAGATCAGGAGGTGGCATCCTAAATGAGAGAAGAGAATACAGCTGCCAAAAAGAAAAAGAAAAGAAAAAGCATGAAAGAAGGTAACAAAGCCAAAATAACTTTACCCTCTGGCTTGGAATTGGTGCCATTTCCAAGAGGATACAACCCCCCTAACTCTTTGGGAAGGATATCAATATGTATTGAGATATCTTCTGGTTGTGCCAAATTCATTTCTCAGTATTTGAAATGACTTTAACTCTAGAAAGAGCCTCCTTTGGGAATAGGATATCTGTTAAGGCCAAGGAATGGCTGAAATGTATGGAAGTGGGGGGCAGTGCAGGGCTTTTGATTATCCATGGAATGTTAGACTGTGTTCAGTTGGCTTTGGGGGTAATGGGTTTAACCAGAGTTAATTTTTAACTGAGTTACACATGAAATTGGGGTAAAGTTGAGAGATGTAGTAGTCAAAGACAAATTGGCACTTTCTGAGTGTTTGCCATCTGCCTCTGCAGAGATTGAATTGGGTGCTACTGCTGCTGTTGACCTTCAACATGCCCTGAAGGGAGTTCAGGGTGGAGAGGGAGGCACTTTGAGCAACAGGAAAACTGGTGAAACAGGTCTTTAGACAGTTATTTTCAAGAACTGATTTAATGATCCCTATCCTTGCCTCTCCTCATATATAGAAAAGCACTAATTCCCTTATGTGACATCAGCTCTTCATGACTAGCAGAAAACCTTTTGTAAGATAAGTGTTTGATTGTTTGAACTCCCCCTTCACCAAAATCACATATATTGACCTTCCCCCACTACCTCCTTGGTGCAGTTTCTCAGAGCTATCCGAGGTGCTGACTCCCAGGCTGCAGTCCTCATTTTACCCAAGATAAAACTCGAAACTCTCATGTTTTGCATCTTTTTTCAGTCGACACAGTGTTAGGGTTGTCTGTGCTTGCACGCTTAGGCACTCAGTTGTGTCCGATTCTTTGTGACCCCACGGACTCCTCTGTCTCCTCTGTCCATGGAATTCTCCAGGCAAGAATACTAGAGTAGGCTGCCATTTACTCCTCCAACAGAAATTCCTGATCCAGGGATCAAACCCATGTCTCCGGTGACTTCTACACTGCAGGCATATTCTTCAGCCACTGAGCCATCAGGGAAGCCCTAGGGTTGTCCACCTACACAATAATTACCAAACCAGTTTTTATTTTAAAATTATTTGTACTTTCTTTTGGAAGTACTTTCATTATTGGCAATATCTCCTTGATACTACCTCCAAGAATCATTCATACTCTTTGACCACAAATTTGGCTTTGTCTTATATGCTGGCTACTAGCCAGAATTTGGAAAGCTTTTATTGTGTATACAGATATTTCCATCATAGTGATGCTGGGCCGAATAGTTGTAATGTGATTTCACCCAGTCAGCTCATGTTAGCTTCAAAACAATTGATTTCAGTTCCTTTCCTGTTTCTTCCTCCACTTCCTTAGTGATTGTCTTGTCAATGACCTTCTGGCTTTCCCATCTCCCTTGGAGGAAGGGCTGCCCTTTCTCTGGCCCACCTCCTTCTGTGCTCTGCATCTTCTCCCAACCCACACTCCCTAACCTCCTCAGGAAACAGGAACCTTGTTCCTTCAATTAGCTCCTCTCTTTCTTTTATCTTCATCTTCTCTTTTAAGACTGGCTCCTTCCTACAATCACACAAACAAGTCTCTCATATCAAGTCATATTCAAGTCTCACATACTTTAAAATAAATAAAAAACTCCCTTGATTCAACATTTCCCTCACCTCCACTTCTCTTTATAGTTCAGTTATTTTTCAAAGAGTAGGCTCCTATTTCTATCTCCATTTTCTCACCTCCTATTTGGGCTTCCACCTACCAGTCTTCCACTGAGATTCCTACTGTTTCCATTGATAGATCCTTGTATTTGCTATATCCAGGGGGCTCTTTCCAGTCTATAATTTGCTTGCCCTCTCTACGTCAACTCTGATGACTGCACCACTTCTTGAAACATGCCTTGACGCCTTGACTTTCCTGGCCCCACTTTCGATTTGTCATCCTCTAATGCTTGGAACGTTTCTTCTTGATCTTTTTCACAGCTTCTTTTTCTCTGCCTACTTTTTGCACGCTGAAGTTCGGGTGCTGTCCAGAGCTTTGCCTTTGACTCCATCTACTCTCTGAACTGAACTGAACTCTCCTGGAGGGAGCTCACCCTCTGTACTGGCTTTGGCTGCAATCTATGTGATGTTTCCCCTATTTCCTCCCCAAACCATCCCAAGTCCCAACTCCATATATCCTTTTGAATATTTTATTATTATATATATATATATATATATATATATATATATATATATACACCACCCTTATGGCAGAAAGTGAAGAGGAACTAAAAAGCCTCTTGGCGAAAGTGAAAGTGGAGAGTGAAAAAGTTGGCTTAAAGCTCAACATTCAGAAAATGAAGATCATGGCATCCGGTCCCATCACTTCATGGAAAATAGATGGGGAAACAGTGGAAACAGTGACAGACTTTATTTTTGGGGGCTCCAAAATCACTGCAGATGGGGACTGCAGCCATGAAATTAAAAGACGCTTACTCCTTGGAAGGAAAGTTATGACCAACCTAGATAGCATATTGAAAAGCAGAGACATTACTTTGCCAACAAAGGTTCGTCTAGTCAAGGCTATGGTTTTTCCTGTGGTCATGTATGGATGTGAGAGTTGGACTGTGAAGAAGGCTGAGCGCCGAAGAATTGATGCTTTTGAACTGTGGTGTTGGAGAAGACTCTTGAGAGTCCCTTGGACTGCAAGGAGATCCAACTAGTCCATTCTGAAGGAGATCAGCCCTGGGATTTCTTTGGAAGGAATGATGCTAAAGCTGAAACTCCAGTACTTTGGCCACCTCATGCGAAGAGTTGACTCATTGGAAAAGACTCTGATGCTGGGAGGGATTGGGGGCAGGAGGAAAAGGGGACGACAGAGGATGAGATAGCTGGATGGCATCACTGACTCGATGGACGTGAGTCTGAGTGAACTCCGGGAGTTGGTGATGGACAGGGAGGCCTGGAGTGCTGCGATTCATGGGGTCGCAAAGAGTCGGACATGACTGAGCAACTGAACTGAACTGAACTGATGTATATGTTAACATATATACATATCTGTGTTTATATAAGTTCCTATCTAAATTAACTAAATTTATATAAATACAGATAGGAACTTTAATTTAATATGTCCCAAACCAAACTCATATTTTTTTCCCAGAACCTACAAATGTAGAGTTGTTTTCTTTTTTCAGGATCTCTTATTGTCTTTCTTCTGACTTTCAGGATACAGACCAAGCTCTGTAGCATGTCCTGCCAGGTATTTCATGGAATTGTGTTCAGCTTCTGTCTACCTCTCCTGAAAACCACTTGACCCCCTACCCATCTTAAAGCTCTTCCCCATATCTTTTTCCTCCAGCAAGATGACTCTTTATAATCCTGTAAATACACCATGCTGCTACATGCCTTGGCACCTATGTATCCTCTGCCTGGAATTTCTTCTAATATCTGTTTTCAAAATCTTACCCATCCTTTGTGGACTCTCTGCCTTATACCAGAGGGGTGAGTCTTCATTCTGGTTCTAAACCTTCTACATACTTGACACTTTTGTGTCTCTCATGGGATCCTATTGTTTCCTATTATTATCTGTCTTTCCTACTGGGACTGTGGACTCTTTATGAGTCTTATTCTATGTCTTATATGTTTTCATGTTTTCTGAGCTTTTAATTTTCTGACTTCTAATAGTATATGTTCAGCAAATGCTTTGGGATTAAACTGATCATTTTTCCTCATGGGCTGAGGATCAAAGGAACTAGTATCTGAGAGTGTTTGTGAATGACAACTAACTCTGAAATGTTTCCAATATTGCTGGAAAGAAAATAAGTAGGTTTCCCCTTCTCCCATCCTTCTTCTTTCATTCTCATCCTGGTTCTCCTCAACCCCTAGACAATGTAGTGGCACTCCTCAAAGTTGTCAGAAACACAGAAGGATTCTTCTAGAAAGGTAGAGGAGTGAGTAATGCTTATCAAGGATGCACAATTATCAAAGAGATATTCCCAACATGTTTAGGAAATCAGTATCATTTTTACCTTATTATGGGACAATAGCTTAAAGAGGAAGTTTCTCACTAATTTCAATCAATGTCAAGATCAGCAATGTCAATGGAGAGGCAAACAGATGTCCCCGATTCTACACTTTTTTGGTGAAGGGACAGGAGTTCTGGATTTAGTTAATAAAAAAAATAGAGAACAATTAAGAAGGGCTTTTTTTTCCCCCCTAATACACTGGAAAAAGTTGCTCTGTAAAAGAACAGAAAAACAGGGAGCTGGAGGAAAGACTGGGTATCAGTATCTCTAGCCAGGACCATCTTCCCCTGTGGTCCAGGATCCTGACAGAGAGGCCAGGCTGACCTTGGGAAGAAATGATAAATTGTTAAATTGAGGCAGTGGTACTTGTGGACCGCATGGGCTTCCACCTGAATGAGAAGTAGATCAGGAAACATCTGTCCTCGGTTTGGGTAGAAGGTAGCAGCAGAGATCCAAGTCCTTAATGGCCCCAACTTAATGGATCCAAGTTCTTAATACCCATTAAGAACTTGTAGGTAGTCTGGACCACACCACCTACACTGCCCCCAAATTCTGCTGTGATTCTGAATCGTGTGCCAACAACTTTCCTAGGGGTTCTTTTGGCACTTCAAACCCATCAGGTCCCAACTGACTTCATTATCACTCTTTTCCATCCCACTCCCATATACCAAAACCTCCCTTTCCTCCTAATTTCGTAGATCTGTTATTGTCCTGGACTCATCTTTACTCCTTTACCCTTTACCCTTTCTCTGTCTAGTCAGACAGCAACTCTCATTTAATCTACCAGGGAACTGCCTCTCACATTCAGCCTTTCCTGTTCATTTCCACTGCCATTGCCTTTGCTTTGGCCATGACCCCTTTCCTAGATTTCTACAGAGGCATGTTGGCCTCTACAATAGCCGTGGAATACCTCAACTCTTCTACACAGCTAAGAGTTATTTCTGATTATTTCCCTCCCCACCTTGAAAACCTACAAAGGCTCCTGATTGCGTGCACTGTGAAATCCTGACTCTTTATTCTCTAATAGCTGTGATTTTTAAGTATGCTCTCTAATACATAATGTTCTTTCTATTTTGACCACAATTTACATTTCCAGTCTTATTTCTCATGTTAATTCACACAGATTCCTTTATCCTGTCCCAAATATTCCTTCCACATTGCCATTTTTATATTGTCCCTTCTCCTTGAAAATCTTGTCTGCATAATGAACACATCCCTCAAAGTCAAACTCAAATGCCACCTCGGTCATTTGGCCTGCCTTCCCTGCTCCCACCTAGGTAATCTCTCCCATCTCAGGACCCTCAAGCACTGGATACCTCTGTTGAGACACTGACAACTTGCTTCTTACATTGTAATTATTTATGTATCTATACATCAATCCAATGCTAGTCTGCTAGTCTGTCTAGGGAAAAAAGATGGGATCTGGCCATGTGCTAGTGGTAAAGAATACACCTGCCAACACAGAAGACATAAGAGACATGTCTTACATTTGATCCCTGGGTGGAAAAGATCCCCTGGAGAAGGAAATGGCAATCCACTCCAGTATTCTTGCCTGGAGAATCCCATGGACAGAGGAGCCTGGTGGGTTACAGTCCATGGGGTTGCAAAGAGTCGGACATGACTGAAGCAACTTAGCAGAGCACACACCCAGTCTTAACACAACTTATTTACAGAAGAATGGAGCTGTGGATGAAGTGGTAGAAGAATAGACTCCTAGGGCTTTAAGGAGGATGTTTTGGATCAAGATTCTTTCTGGTGAGATCTCCAGTGTTATTCTCCTAGAAAACACTCATCGGCTTTCCTCCCCAGCCCTCAAGGAAAGCAACAAATGAATCTGAATCAGGAAATGGAAATGACTGAGTAAAACAAAGATGTCTTCCTGGGGTAGATAGGATTTAGGAATAATCTTGGAAGGAAAGCAAGGTGGGATTTCAATAGGGGTAGAGGAAGAAAGCATTCAAGGAAAGAGGTGGCAGATGAACAGATACAGAATGGGAGAGGGAGTGGTGTGCTTGTGATGGTAGACAGGGAGAAGAATCTCTTGGCTGGAGCAGACTTTGTATAATGGGAGTGAGAAGAAATGAGGATGTTGAGATGAGAGTGGAGGCTCATGAATGAGCCCTGAAGGCCAGGCAAAGCAAATCAGAGATGTTCTTCCCCAGGGCCCACTGCTCAGCTTAACCTCAGGTACCACTGACTCAGAGAAGTTCAATGTCATGGTCAGAGCATGCCGGTGACCAGATTTTAATCTTAGCTCTACCACTTTCTAGTTTATGTGGCATTGGGAAAGTAATTTAATCTCTCTGTGTCTCAGTTTCCTCATCTTTAAGATAGGGAGAACAATATTACCTACTTTACAGGGTTATTAATATTATAGGATTAAACGAATCATGTAGGAACCACCAGAAGAGTACCTGAGCCACACAAGTGAATGATTTTATTATTCCTGGGGAGATCCCCAAACCAGGGTGCCATACTGAGCACCATAAAATTCATCAAACAGATCAATCTCAGTACTTGGGAGGCCTATCTCAGAAAAGACCGCTTTACATTATTAACAAAGATATACAAAACAGCACTGGGATTGGGGGTGGGGGGTGGGTGGAACGACAAGGCCAGAGATGCCCAGAGGAGTGAACGAAGAGCTTGTGAGATTCCAAGGTCAAGTGTGGAGACCCACACTGGGTCCCAATCTGGGGAGCAGACTCAGAGGAGGCATCTGAGTGGGTGGACTGGGTGGATACCACCAGCTCCAGTGGGGACCAGAGAGTGAGGGTCAGGCCAGGTAAATGAAGCAGGGCAGCACTGAACGCCCCGCTGCCCCCAGCACTGCCAGTGCTCCGGAAGGTGCTCAGCCTGAGCCTCATTAGCAAGAGGAAGCTGGCCTCAGAGCCGACACATCCTGGTGCGTCTCAGAAACGCTCAGAGAAAGTCGGTAAACAGGTATTTGGGGAGGCTTTTTTGAAATCCCTGTGAACATATTCTTAGCCAAGAATATAAGTTGAGAGAAGCTGCCAACTTGTGAGAGGGGCTGAGTATTATGAAGAGAGTCTTACATCCCCCTCTGGGAAAGACGACTGACACAGCAAAGAAACTTAATGAGACTCAATATCCTGCCTCCTCGGCTGCTCCTTTGCAGGGATTGGAACGCAAATCTCCAGAGTGGGGGAGGTTATTTAATGCGGGTAAAAAGCAAGGTGGTTTGCAGCAAAAGTGTTTGTTAACTTTTTCTTGGGCTTAAAAGGCCAGCAGCGGCCTTTCTTTGCAAAACAAGAGAGAAGGGAAAACAAAGCCTGTGTATGGAGATCTTGCAAAGTTTCCCTTTTCATTAATTCTTCGGAAACTAGCAGAAAGAGCCCGGGTGCTGACCGGACACCCCAGCTCTACTAGGTGTCCCTGGAAGGGCCCAGCTATAGTATCTACAAGGCACTGCTCTCCAGGCAGAGGAATCTCCAGCCAAGTTGGGAAACAGTTCTCGACCCCTGCAGAGCTAGAAAAGAGCTGTCCCTTTTCTACTCACAAGGGAGAACAGAGGAGATAGTGATAAAACCTGTAACTTGGGGGTGGGGTGGAGTGGGAATTAACATTATTTTAGTGCCTGCCTGTGTCAAATACTGAGTTAAGCACAAGGCATAAATTATCTCTTAGTAACGGTAAGATCAAAGAAGGCAATGGCACCCCATTCCAGTACTCTTGCCTGGAAAATTCCATGGACGGAGGAGCCTGGTAGGCTGCAGTCCATGGGGTCCTGAAGAGTCAGACATGAGTGAGCAACTTCACTTTCACTTTTTCACTTTCATGCATTGGAGAAGGAAATGGCAACCCACTCCAGTGCACCTGCCTGGAAAATCCCATGGACGGAGGAGCCTGATAGGCTGCAGTCCATGGGGTTGCTAAGAGTCGGACACGACTGAGCGACTTCACTTTCACTCTTCACTTTCAGACATTGGAGAAGGAAATGGCAACCCACTCCAGTGTTCTTGCCTGGAGAATCCCAGGGACGGGGGAGCCTGGTGGGCTGCCGTCTCTGGGGTCGCACAGAGTTGGACACGACTGAAGTGACTTAGCAGCAGCAGCGATGGTAAGATAGGGCTTCCCAGGTGGCGCTAGTGGTAAAGAACTCGCCTGCAATGCAGGAGACATAACAGACAGCAGGTTCTATTCCTGGGTTGGGCAGATCCCCTGGAGGAGGCAACAGCAACACTCCAGTATTCTTGCCTGGAGAATCTCATGGATAGACCCATGGATAGAGGAGCTGGGTGGGTTACAGTCCATAGTGTTGCAAAGAGTTGGACACAAATGAAGCGATTTAGCATGCACACATGCAATGATAAGGTTCTAACCCTAGCCAAATTGATGCATGATCAGTTGGGGAATGAGGGAGGGGGGAAGGTTGGAAGAGAAGAAGGAAGAGAGAGGGAGGGAGGGAAGAAAAAAAAAAAACAAAGAGAAAGAAGGAAAAAAGAAGAAAAATCTTAGAATTAGGCAGGATTCAAATTTCAGTTCATTGCTAAAAAAAAAACAGGACTTCACTTTCTTCCTCTGTAAAGCCAGGACTTCACTGTCCTCCCGTGTAAAACCAGCTTGACACCAGGTGGATGAGAATACTATGTGAAAATTCCTGGCTCAAAGCCTGACATGGTTGATGTTCGGTTAGTGTTTGTCCATTTATTCATTTGCCTAAAAGGTAGAGTTATGGTCATGGGAAGAGAATGGGATGTGGAATTTGCAGACCTGAATCCAAGTTTGGTTTTGCCACTTTCTGACTGAATACCATCATGTAAACCACTCAGCTCTCTGGGCTTCAAACTTCTCTTTCTTGTGACTGACAAAAACAATTTACAAATAGGATTATTGTGAAGGTGAAATGAAATACTGTCTATAAAATGCTTAGCACAGTGCTCTACCCTTTCAAAACTCTGAAAACAGCAGTTACTAGTATCAGCTTCTTGGTCTAAGAGCTTTTGAGGTTGAGGATGGAAAGGCTTGGAGAGGGGTTATCCTCCTGAGGGTTAAATAGTTACAGGTACAGATTCCAAATATATTAACCTGATCTTGCATGTCATACCTGTATGCAAACATTTAACCTATAACCAGCTTGGTAGTTACAAAAGTGAAAGCCCATCACCTTACTGAGCTTTCAGTAAGAAAGGTGAGGTCCAATGAGGAGGCAGGATAGAATCTTCTGGACATCTACGCGGTAGTATGTTGGTCCTCCCAACTCAGGAAAGCAAAGTGTTTGGGGGCTTTGGGAAATCTGTTTCTATGTATGGTGCTGTCATATCCAACTTGGTGCAAAGAGGAACGTGTTGCACCACAGACCACACACCAAATCGTTTTGCTGGGAAAAAAAATAAAAGACTTCTAAAAGTTTCACTCTACTGCAGACACAGTGATGTCACTGAGGGAACGTTTAAGGGAAGGAGGAGGAGGAAGCAAAGAAGAGGTGGCTGGCTCTCTGGCTGGGTCCACAGGAACCTGTCATGGAGGGTAATTCCCTCCTGATTCCTGCCCTGTTCCTTCCCTACACTTACCAAGCTGGGAAGTTGGGATGCTCCAAGCTTTTGCAGACTCATCTTTTATCTCTGGTGACACCTATTAAGAAGTAGATGCCGCCTGTCCCCTGCCAGGTCTTGGGAAAGGTTGAAATCCATTTCTGTTCATGAGGCCTTTGAAGAGATAGAGAAGCCTGTGGTTTCACAAAGAGAGGAAAATGCTGTCAGCAGGGCATCTGAAGGGCAGCGAGGGGCGCAAAGTCAGCCCTGCAGGAAAAGCCTCTTGCTTGGAGGCCACAGACACACAGTCAGCCCAGCATTTCTTTCTTTGTAGGGTTTGAACTAAAGTCCATTATGTTAACACTCAGGCCTATGATTGGGACGATCTCATGTTTTGGAAAACATTGCATTAAACAATGACTGGTTGCCAATTTACCTTCCAATGGTTATTTGAGTTCTGGAAGGAGCTGACTTGGGAAAGCCGAATGAAATTTTAACTCTCCCGAAGAATAGCCTTTGAGGGGCTGATTGAGAGTTGATTACCTTCAGCGTGGCTGTGAGGAAATCATGCCTCTGGTTCTCTATTTACCAAGTATGTTCGATTTGGAAAAGTCCATGCACCCATCTGAGCCTTGTCTTCTGCATTTGTAAAATGGAGAAAATTCTCATCACAAAATGTTTTTTCTTCTTTTGCTTTCTCTTCTTACAGTATCTACAAGAGATAATAAATGCGAGCTAAATTCATTATAGTAATCATTTCACAATATGTGTAAGTCAAACCATTATACCGTGCACCTTAAAGTTACACAGTGATGCATGTCAGTTGTATCTCACACACAAAAAAAGGAGAAGATAATGCCATTCACTTAATTGATGTTAACAGATATTTATTGACCAGTAAAGCTATGTGTCAGGAATAATTTGGGGGATTTTGAGATGAATGTTGTTGTTGTTCAGTAGCTAAATCATGTCCGACTCTTTGCAACCCCATGAGTGCAAGACATAATATCTGCCCTAAGGAGCTTATAATCCAGTCTACCTACTTGTATCAGACCCTCTTAAGCACCTTTTCAGACCACCCTGGCCTCACCTCTCTCTGGTCTCATCTAACACTGAAGCTTCCAGATTAACATGACTCCACCTGACTTCACATACGCACAACCTGATGGTATCCTGCTTTTGTCCCTGCCACACAGTTCTTGCCTTAGGGCTGTCCTGTTGACACTGCAGCGTGGAACATCTCAGGACCCTGCCTGGCACCTACACAGAGGCAGCCCAGAAATATAGAGAAATTAGTGCCCCAAGGGGGTGAAACCTTGACCAGTAGGAGGTAGAGTTCATGGGTAGATTCTTCCCCAGCTCTCTCTGGATGAACGTTGCTAAGATGTCATTTACACAGCTTTTCAGAGGACTGTTCTGTGAAGTCAAGTAATTAGTCACACTTGGTAGAAGCCAGTGGATGACAGATCTATACCATAACTCTCCTCTTCTCTGCTTCACCCCTGTTGATCTCTCTTGCTCCCTGGAGCCAAACTTTCTAACAAAGTAATAGCACATAAATCTGTCCATCCATCTCTACTTCCTATTTTCAGTTTCCATTCTCCTAACCCAGGCTGAGACAGTTGGTATCAGGGGTAGAAATTTGCCCCTAAAAAGTAGACCTTCAGGATAAGATTTTGGAGGTGAATTACTCAGGGTTTGATGCCAATAAAGGCCTCACTGCTAACAATGATGAGGATAGTGATAACCTGTACCATGCCATGGTATAAAAATGTTAAACTTATACTTCATGTTAATTGAGATTAAGTGCAGGATGAGGTATTGAAATATGTGAGGGCTGTGGTACTGAAAAAGCATAGGAGCGTTGATAATTACATGAAGTGAACTACTTTTGTTAACTGTGTTGGAAACCTTGACTAAAGAAAATTACAGGGTGGGGAAGCTAACTGCCAGCACAAAGCACCATGTGAAAGCCAGAGGCCTCTGTGGCAGCTTTACGGAGACTCTCATCTCCTAAAGCTTCAGGACACACAATGCTAAGAATCAAGCTCAGAATCAAGTCTAATTGTAAGGGTGTGTTAGTTGTCAATAATAAATGCCCAGCTTCAACTCTCCTACATTAGAGTCAGGGCTCAGGTAGGAAGAGAGAAGGACTGTGAAAACTGAATTGGGGATGTTTGAGTGGACAACTCTGAGAATCTTGAACTTTCAGATTCTTCTGAACCCTGCAAGCTGGCAAAAGTCATTCCTTCTCCCTTGTCTGGGGATAAAAGCCTCTTCTTGCCTAGATATCTTATAATGACTTCCCTTGAAGCAAGTGTTCATTTTTGCAAAATGAAGATTGTTCTCTTCAAAATATTTGGCTATTCTTCAGTGTCTCCAGGAAAATAACCAGGATCAGATCTCAGCCCAGCTTGAGCTGTGAAATACAGTCTCTGATCTGGGAGGAAACAGTTTACATGCTGAAGGAATTATAGAAACTTGACGATATCTACTGGCAAAAACCAGAGTAGCATGTATAGAAATAAATCATTGTGGGAGGGGAATAAAAAGAAGACTATATAGGAAATGGTGATGGAATTCCAGTTGAGCTATTTCAAATCCTAAAAGATGATGCTGTGAAAGTGCTGCACTCCATATGCCAGCAAATTTGAAAAACCCAGTAGCCACAGGATGAGAAAAGGTCAATTTTCATTCCAATCTCAAAGAAAGGCAATGCCAAAGAATGTTCAGACTACCACACAACTGCACTCATCTCACACGCTAGCAAAGTAATGCTCAAAATTCTCCAACCCAGGCTTCAACAGTATATGAACTGTGAACTTCCAGATGTTCAAGCTGGATTTTAAAAAGGCAGAGGAACCAGAGATCAAATTGCCAACATCCTCTGGATCATCGAAAAAGCAAGAGAGTTCCAGAAAAACATCTGCTTTATTGTCTATGCCAAAGCCTTTGACTGTGTGGATCACAACAAACTGTGGAAAATTCTGAAAGAGATGGGAATACCAGGGGGACCACCTGACCTCCTCATGAGAAATCTGTATGCAGGTCAAGAAGCAACAGTTAGAACTGGACATGAAATAGACTGGTTCCAAATTGGGAAAGGAGTATGTCAAGGCTGTATATTGTCACCCTGCTTCTTTAACTTATATGCAGAGTACATCATGCAAAATGCCGGGCTGGGTGAACCACAAGTTGAAATCAAGATTGCCAGGAGAAATATCAATAATCTCAGACACGCAAATGATGCCACTCTTATGGCAAAAAGCAAAGAAGAACTAAAAAGCCTCTTGATGAAAGTGAAAGAGGAGAGTGAAAAAGTTGGCTTAAAACTCAACATTCAGCAAACTAAGATCATGGCATGTGGTCCCATCACTTCATGGCAAATAGATGGAAAAACAATAGAAACAGTGAGAGACTTTATTTTGGGGGGCTCCAAAATCACTGCAGATGGTGACTGCAGCCATGAAATTAAAAGACGCTTGCTTCTTGGAATAAAAGCTATGACAAACATAGACAGCATATTAAAAAGCAGAGACATTACTTTGCCAACAAAGATCCATCTAGTCAAAGCTATGGTTTTTCCAGTAGTCATGTATGGATGTGAGAGTTGGACTATAAAGAAAGCTGAGCACCGAAGAATTGATGCTTTTGAACTGTGGTGTTGGAGAAGACTCTTGAGAGTCCTTTGGACTGCAAGGAGATCCAACCAATCAATCGTAAAGGAAATAAGTCCTGAATATTCATTGGAAGGACTGATGCTGAAGCTGAAACTCCAATACTTTGGCCACATGATGCAAAGAACTGACTCTTGAAAAGACCCTGATGCTGGGAAAGATTGAAGGCGGGAGGAGAAGGGGATGACAGAGGATGAGATGGTTGGATGGCTTCACTGACTCGATGGACATGAGTTTGAGCAAGCTCCAGGAGCTGGTGATGGACAGGGAAGCCTGGCGTGCTGCAGTCCATGGAGTCACAAAGAGTCAGACACAACTGAGTGACTGAACTGAACTGATATAGGAAATATTTTCTGACTCTATAAGCTGGGATCTCACCTATATTCTGAAAAAGCCACCTGAACCCCATTCTCACAATCTGTTGGGATGACTCTTATTTTGGACATGACACTGGCCTACAGTAAATTAGGTGGAGGTTTTAGAACTCCGTTGGTGTGGTATTGAAGAAAGGATCACAAGGGATCAAGAAAGCAGGAATGTTGGAATCAATGTTCTGTATAAGACCTGAGGACCTACCATTCTACCATGTCCTCTAGAATGGCCCAGAAGACAGCACCTTCACTGAGGCACTAAGGAACTCTGGGATGAGGGAGGCATCAGCATCTTTAAGAAGCTTAGTAGTGGTTTTCCTCCATATGTAAACCAAAACTGCTGGTGGGAGATGCTGCCATAGAACTAGGATTTCTAGTATCAATGGATTTGATAGTGTAAAGGAATGGTGAAAGTCAAGTGGCTGCACTTAATCATCAGAGGCAGGGTGGACATGATTAGTATATTGGGCAACAAGATCAGAGTAGAAATCAAGGTGCTTTGAACACTAGGGATCTGTGGCAAAGGTGGTGATATGCTGGCAGATGTTTAACAACCAGTTCTCTGAAGAAAAGCAAAAGCTTTACTTCTAGGGCTTCCCTGATGGCTCAGCAGTAAAGAATCCACCTGCCTGTGCAGGAGACACAGGTTGCATTCCTGATCTGGGAAGATCCCACCTGCTGAGGAGTAACTAAGCCAGTGTGTCACAACTACTGAGCCTCTGCTCTAGAGCATAGGAATTGCAACTACTGAGCCCATGAGCTGCAACTACTGAGCCCATGTGCCCTAAAGACTGTGTTCCACAAGAGAAACACCACAAAGAGAAGCCCATGCACCACAACAAGAAAGTATCCCCTGGTTCATGGCAGCTGGAGAAAAGCCTGTGTGGCGATGAAGATGCAATACAGCCAAAAATAAAATTTAAAAAGAAATTTACCAATTTTAATGGTAGAAATACTCCAATCATGGCCATTTTCAAGCTACTAATCTGACTTCATTGAACATAGAACTGAGAAGAGATATGCACAAATATTATGAACTGATATGAACTGGCTTCAGCCCACTATCAGGCAGTAAATAATATATCAAGGTGAACCCAGAGTCTCCTAGAGTGTTTCTCTTTCTTTTCTTTTTTTTTACTTTACAATATCGTATTGGTTTTGCCATACATTGATATGAATCTGCCACGGGGGTACATGTGTTCCCCACCCTGAACCCCACTCCCACCTCCCTTCCTCCTAGCATGTTTCTCAACTTGTATATAAAAAAGTTCAAGGAGTGGTGAGCATAAGGCTATCATTCAGCCCTCAAAATGGAAAATCATGGTCCCTATATACTTTCTTGATCTAAGGCAGGACACAGACACGGAGCCCACTTATCAAAGATAAGACTGGGTCTCTTGAGTAAGAACCAAGCAATGCCACTGCAAGCAAATGTGGTAAATATTTTTCTGATTCTTCCCCAGAGGGACTTGTAGCCCTTTGCTAAAGTATATATGCACTAGGGAAAGGCAAATACCCTGACTTTTCAAATACTGTTCTCTGTGGGTTCTGACACTGACCCATGGGACATGGAATGCCATTGTAGTCCTAAAGTCAGAGAGTTCATGAAGGCCAGGTGCTAAATAGAATCCTGGCCCTAATCTGTCTCATGGTGGATCCATTGGGTCTACATTCCATGGTTATATCCTTGGTCTCCAAGAATATATTTGAGATAGATGTACTCAGCAGTTGGCTGCGTCCTCACATTCCTTTTCCTGTGATGTAAGAGTCATTACACTAATATGGCCAAGCGGAAGTTTCTGAAATTGACCAATTCCTTACCTTCTGCACTGACCAAAATAGTCATCAGAAGAAAGTTCAGAAGATATTGCAGAGGTTAGTGCCACTATCAAAAGGTTAAAAAATGTAAAAGTGATAGTCTCATCATATCTTCATTTAGTTTACTTGGGTGATCCCAGCAAAAAAAAAAAAAAACACAGATGAGTATAGGCATTTGATGGTAGACTACCCTAAGTAAGTGGTAGTCCCAATCATAGTTGCTGTGCTGGATGTGATGTATTTATTGAGGCAGACTTACACAGCCTTTGGTATTTAGTTGGCAGCTATTGTGGCTCAGAGGGTAAAGAATCTGGCTACAATGAAGGAGACCTGGGTTTGATCCCTGGGTCAGGAAAATCCACTGGAGAAGGGAATGGCAACCCACTCCAGTATTCTTGCCTGGAGAATCCCATGGACAGAGGAGCCTGGAGGGCTACAGTCTATGGGGGAACAAAGAGTCAGACACAACTGAGTGATTAACACTTTCACTTTTTCACTTCACATGCAGCTATTGAACTGACAAATAGTTATTGAACTTCTCAATAAACTTCTCAAAAAAACAGCTATTGAACTTCTCAATCCCCATCAATAAGAGGATGAAAGTGGTTATCTGCATATGAGAAAGACAGCAATAAGTATTCATTGTCTTTCTCCAAGGCTATGCTAGCTCTCCATCACAATATAGTCCAGAGAGATCTTGATCATCTAATATTCCACAGAATATTATTATGGTTCAATATTAATGAGATCTTCTTAGCTAGACTCAGTGAGCAGGAAGAGGCAACTAGATGTGTGCATACTAACAAAAGATAAACCATAAGAAGAAGCAAAGACCTGATATACTGGTAAAGTTTTATGAGTTCAGGGGGTTTGGGGCATACCAGGACATTCTCTCTAAGGTGAAAGTCAAGTTGCTCACTTTGCACCTCTTACCATTGAAATAGACCAGTGCTGGTAGATTTCTTTGGATTTTAGGATATAATATATCACACTGGCCAAAAAATCGGATGACTCAGAAGGCTGCAATTCTTAAATAGGGCCAAGAGCAAAAGAGCTCTGTAGCCGCCTCAGTGGCAGAATAACCTACTTGTCATTGGGGATGTATGATTCGGCAGATTTGATGGTATTCAAGACACCCGTGATGGACAAGGTTACTCCTGTTGGCAAACTTCAGCAGGAGAATAAAAGTGCAAAAGCCTAAAGTTCTGGGGAAAACAAAGCCACAGCCTCGGTATTAGAGAACTAGCTTCCACTTGAAAAATAGCCTCTAGTATGTTACTGGATTCTAGCAGAAACTAAATGCCCAACCTTGGATGATCAAGTGATTATGTGGCCTGAGATACCCATCATGAGCTGAAAATAATCATATTCACCAAGCCATAAGATCAGGTGAATACCTCAACAACCAACTGTCTAGTAGAAATTGTATTTTTATAATCAATCAAGCTCAAAAGACCTAAATAAGTTGCATGGATATATGGCCCAGAGTTCCATATCATTTACCTCCAGTGTACTGATGTCTCTTCCTCAGCTTAAACCTATCGCCTCATGGGAGTTTCTCTATGACAACTGATGGAGGAGGAAAAACTCATTCAGGTTCACAGATGACTCAACACAATATATTGGTACTAACAGAAAATGAACTGCTGTCACAATACAGCCTCATTCAAGGATGGCCCTAAGTGTGATGGAGAAGAGAAATTGTCCCAGAGGACACACATGGGAGCAGTATACTTTTCTCCCTCTATTCAAATGGATGAACAAGTATACTGCTCCCACGTGTGTCCTCTGGGACAAATTCTCTTCTCCATCACACTTAGGGCCATTGTTGAATGAGGCTGTATTTGTGACAGCAGTTCATTTTCTGTTAGTACCAATATACTGTGTTGAGTCATCTGTAATAACCTCAGATATGCAGATGACACCACCCTTATGGCAGAAAGCAAAGAAGAACTAAAGAGCCTCTCAATGAAAGTGAAAGAGGAGAGTGAAAAAGTTGACTTAAAACTCAACATTCAGAAAATGAAGATCATGGTATCCAGTCCCATCCCTTCATGGCAAATAGATGGGGAAACAATGGAAACAGTGACAGACTTTATTTTGGGGGGCTCCAAAATCACTGCAGATGGTGACTGCAGCCATGAAATTAAAGCTTACTCCTTGGAAGAAAAGCTATGACCAACCTAGACTGCATATTAAAAAGCAGAGACATTACTTTGCCAACAATGATCCGGCTAGTCAAAGCTATGGTTTTTCCAATAGTCATGTATGGATATGAGAGTTGGACCATAAAGAAGGCTAAACACTGAAGAATTGATGCTTTTGAACTGTGGTGTTGGAGAAGACTTTTGTGAGTCTCTTGGACTGCAAGGAGATCCAACCAGTCCATCGTAAAAGAAATCAGTCCTGAATATTCATTGGAAGGACTGATGCTGAAGCTGAAACTCCAATACTTTGGCCACCTGATGGGAAGAACTGACTCATCTGAAAAGACCCTGATGCTGGGAAATATTGAAGGCAGGAGAAGGGGACGACAGAGGATGAGATGGATGGATGGCATCACTGACTTGATGGACATGAGTTTGAGTAAGCTCCAGGTATTGGTGATGGACAGGGAAGCCTGGCATGCTATGGTCCATACGGTCACGAAGAGTCAGACATGACTGAGCAACTGAACTGAACTGATACTTCTTGGCATTGGTTAAAAAAAAAATAAAAACAGAAAAAACACTCGACTTCTTCCATCAAAAAAGAGTAAGATTGGAAAACTAGGGGAAGAAAGCCTAAGAAATGAGAACAAGGCATACAGATCTTTATGTCTGAGTTAATGCCCACCAGAGAATATTCGCCAGAGTAGCCTCTGAACGATCAGGTGAATGGGTGCTTCATCTTGTGGTTGTCATCAGGTTTCTCTTCAGCCACTCCAGTGCTGGCACAATGATCCCACTAACAAAGTGAACATGGTGGCAGGCATAGAGGTTACACATGAGATGATATGGGCTGTCACTCACCAAGGCTGATCTGCGTACTGCCACTGTGCTCATCCCTAGATATGATACTATTTTTCAAAGAGATTAGTCAAGTGCATGGTAACCGCAGATCCATTACACTGGACACTTTCCACCCTGGAGGGGACAGGAATCATTATTGGTCAATTCCTTCTGAATGCCAGCACTGAGAGTTTACACATGTCTAACTTACCAACATGTTGGCCCACATGACATTGCAGAGACCAAAGGATTTATTTTCCAACAAACGGGATGTGACAAAGGGCATTGGAACACTAGATTCATTATTCTTACCATGAACCCCACCAACCAAAGCTGTTGGCCTAATAGGTTGAGGGGAAAATCTTTTAAAGGCTCATCTGAAGCTCCTGTGTAGAGATAATATTAACACTTATAAATTTGGAACATTCTCCTTCAGAATGTGGTGTTATTGTTCAGTCGTCAAATTGTGTCTAACTGTTTGTGAGCCCATGGATGGCAGCACACCAAGCTCCCCTGTCCTTCACTCTTCCAGGTGTTTGCTTAAACTCATGTGGTATATGTTGAACCAAAGGTCATTCTGTTACTGTCATCCAACAGCTGTAATACATGGACCCTTGATATGAGGGGTGGAAGTAAGATCGCCCTCTCACCTTCACTCTCACTGATTCCACCCTGAAGCCTTAGCTTCTACTAGGTTGGAGGACTTGCTCATCCAGACAGCAGGGTGTGCTTCCACTCAAGGACACAGTAAGGACTATACTGAACTCAAAACTGTAACTGCCACCCACTCTTTGGGGACCTCATGCCAACAAGCCAGCAGCCAAAGATTAGAATTCCTGCATTTGTGAAGATAATCAAACTTGCAAGCCAGACTTGCTTCTAAATAATGAGAATAGAGGGTATACAGGGAGAACATAGAAGGGGCAACAGAGGATGAGATGGTTGGATGACATCATTCACTCAATGGACATGAATATGAGCAAACTCCAGGAGACGGTGAAGGACAGGGAAGCCTGGCATGCTGTAGTCCATGGGGTTGCAGAGTCAGACATGACTAAGTGACTTTCACTTTTACTTTCTCAGCAAGCTATACCATGAAATCAGTTAGTCACACGTAACAGCTGCCAGCCTAATACTGCATCCATAGACTGATGCTCTTTCTTTCCCTGGTTAGCTCTCATTTTCCCTCATTCCTGCTCCCTGGGCTTGATGCCCTAATAAGTAGGTGCTGCTTGAGCCTTCATCTCAGCTCTGCTTTCTGAGAAACACAGCTGAAGATACTATTAATACTTGATAAAATTTCTGTGAAGATTAAATTTTGAAAAATAACAGAAATCAAAGTGCTATGCAAGCACTTTATGTACGAGCACGTTGTGTAAATATTAGCTTGTAGTTACTGATTCTATTTCAAGTTTATATTACAGTTGTAATGGCATAGAAAAATCCATAGGCTGTAGATTGAGTAAACATATACTGTCTTGCTTGTCTCCACTTCGAGTCTATTTCTTCGAATCCTACCCATCCTGAGTTAAAGAATATTTGTCACTCCACCTGCCCTCCTTACATCTCAAAGGCTACCTCTTCCAGGAAGGCTCCTGGATTGATCCAGCTCCTTTTCCAACCCCGTGGTGATCAGTACCAGCAACAAGAAACACAATTTGAGAGCATAGTTTTATGGGGACAAATTCTGAGAGCAGAATTTGTGTTCACACTTTAATGTGAACTCACTTTGGGGTGGGTAAAATATTAACTACTGGGCTCTGCAGCTGATCCTCCCTCAGAATGGCAGATTTTTCTAGCACAGTAGTGCCGATTTGCACAACCCTTCTGTGCTCTCACCCAAGTTCCTCTCTGATCTACAGCCTAAGTATGATCACAGGGAGTCAGTGTGAGGTGGGTAACAGTACTAGAAAGACTGGCATTTGTGGTAAGAAGACTTGCATTCAGGTCTTGAATCTGTCATTTAAATGTTACATGATTCTGAGTCCAGTTATAAAACGGGCATGCATCCATACAAAAGCTTTGCCCTAGTATTATCGTGGGGCACATGTTGGAGGCACACAATCAGTTGCAAAAACTGATTTTTAAACTGTAAAACTTTCAAGCACCCCTCTTAATTGGAGTAGCCACTGCTCTGCATGAAGCTCCCAGACACAAAAGAAAAAAAAAAAAAAAAAGAAAGAATGGGCCTCTTTTATTTGAAGAATTTGTTTTGCAAGTCACAGAGCACAACGGGGACCTTTTCTGACATTTGACTTTAGAATCAAGAGATTTGCTTTAAATAGCTGGGATCAGGAGAAGTAAGAGGAATGTAGCAAACAAAGCTTTGGTCTAATATTTTATTTTAACCAAAAATAACTTATATTTGTAAAGCCTGTTAGCATTGACAAAGTTCACTTCACAAAGCGCATCTCATTTTTTTTCTCATCACTGTGTGAGGCAAGTGTAGTTTTCCCCATTTTACAGATAAAGAAGCTAAGGTTAAGAGAGCTAGACATCTGATCTGAGGCCTTCCAGCACTAGACTAGGGGGTCTGGAACTCACTTTGTACTTTTGAGTCCTGAGTACTTTTACCCTTAAGTCACACTAAGCTAAACTTGATCCATCCTGTGGATAGCTTCTTTTCTTTCTGTTTGTATCCTGCATCCAGCTGCAAATTTGATATATTTCTAACCATTTGGAGAAACCAGTCATGTTGAGAGGAAAAAGGGATACTTAAGGTTTTCCAAAGATCCTAGTGCATAGCTTCGGTGCTGCCCAATCTCTCTGAGAAAATAACAAACAAACAAAAAGCACGTTTAATGTCTGTCTCACTGCTTATTAAGCTAAAATTATGGTCCTGTCCTTTTGGAAGAACCACAAACCCAGGGCAATCAGTCAAAGTTCAGTGTCTCCAGGCACCTAAGAGACTGCTCATTGGTCAGGGAGTGGGATGAATATACCTACCCAACTCCATTCTGGCCATTGGGATACTTGTGCTGTGTGCTCAGTCACTAACTAGTGTCTAACTCTTTGTCACCCCATGGACTGCAGCCCACTGGGACGCCCCGTCCATGGGATTCTCCAGGCAAGAATACTGGAGTCAATAGCCATTTCATTTTCCAGGGGATCTTCCCAACCCAGGGATTGAACCCACATCTCCTGCATTGGCAGGTGGGTTCTTTATCACTGAGCTACCAGGGAAGCCACTCTGGTTACTCAGATACTTGCTCAGATATGAAGATCTTCGTCTATAAGCTTGAGACTTTCTGCCAGTGCTTCCGTCTTTGGGCTCTGGTTGGATTCTCAAGGTTACAGGAGAAATGAGCAGGTCCAATTCAGAAGTCACTTCTCAGCAAAAGGAAAAAAGAGGCAGCATATGGTAAATGGAGTCAAAGTCCTCTAGTGTGACTCTTTGGAGGGAGATGGGTAATTCACCAAATGACGGACAATCTTTGCAGCTGTCTGGTGTGGTGAGACACCATGGAGTAATTGAGACTGAATTACAGAGATTTTGACTATGAGATTGGGTTTTCTGTAAGGCCACCCAGCTGACACAAACCACTTATATCTTCTCCACTGGGAGCCAGGGTAGCTCACATTGGTTCAGGTTTTTAAATGATGCTTCCCCTTCATTAGCTCCCCCAGGATGGAATAGAATTGGTGGTGAGATTTTAATGAAGTTAAGTGTTTAGAATCCTTCAGTAAGGCCTTTGATAGTGCCAGCATACATTATTTTCCTCCCGCAGACCAAAAGAAGGGCAACCAGGTCCTTTAGCAGTCGTTCATCTATCTCCCTGATTGTCCTTCTTGTAGATTTTTCTAAAGATTTGCAGCAACAGAGGAAATGCTCTTTTCAGAGCTGTTTTCTTTCCCTCCTTCTACTGAAGGTCAAAGCTATAAAGCATGGGGCAAGGAGAGAGTTATCTTGAAAGTGACTTTAGAGCCAGAGCCAAGGACAAAGTGACAATGAAACAGTATCAAGAATGCTACCACTTGAAGGGTCAAAACAACTTCAACTGGCTGTTGGCTCCTCTCTCCTGTCTTGGTGCTCATCTGGGTAGTGCTGAACATCTCATGGCAGCAAGTAAGTGAGTGAGTCACTGACCCTGAACCTCAAAAGCAGAAGTAGAGCCCTCATGGAGATCGTGCTCCTGGTCATTGAGTTTTTTTTTCATCTATGGCTTGTGCTTTTCATTCTTTAATTGTCCTTTCTTCTTTTTCTTTTTTTAAATACTTTTGTTTCTTGAGAGGCTATAGTTATATGATTGCTAAAAACATGTATTTTGCAAAGAAGTGAAGTGAAAGCCGCTCAGTTGTGTCAGACTCTTTGAGACCCCATGGACTGCAGCCCACCAGGCTCCTCTGTCCAAGGGATTCCCCAGGCAAGAATACTCTGGAAGCCATTCCCTTCTTCAGGGGATCTTCCTATCTCAAGGATCAAACTTGGATCTCCTGCATTGCAGGCAGATTCTTTATCATCTTTACCTCAATTAATCCTCAACAAACCACATGGATAAGTAGCATTATTTCCATTTTACCAAAGAGGAATCTGAGAACATGGGGACTAAGAAACTTGCCCAAGTTCATACAGATAGTAAGTGTAATGGAGCCAGAGCTTGACCCTAGATCTGACCAAACTCCACAGACTGTACTTTACTCTTGGCTGCATTAACTTCTCTATGTTTGGGATACTCTGTAAATCCTGGTCCTAGTGGACACTCAGCTTCTTAAGGTCATCACATGTTAAATTTTAATTCGTGTAATACCTGTACAATAGGGTTTCGAAGATTTCATAGATCTGTGATTATTCAGTGAGGACTTTGGAGTTGGACATTTCAGGTTTGAAAAGTATTTTTTCACTTATTAGCTACATGACCTTGGGCAAAGCATTTTTCTTCCCTGTATCATATTTTTCTCTTCTATAGAGTACAGATAATAATAATTTCTATCTCATAAGATTATTGCTAGGAATAAACATCTGACACATCAAAAGTATTTCATAAATGATCATGGTGATGACAAAGATGAGGAAGAGGAGGAGGAAGAGATTTAAGAAAAAATAGGTGGAGGAAAGGGACAGAGGGATTCTTGATATGGTGCTTTGTCTCCATCTCTAGAGGAAAGATGAAGGAGATTGCCTGCTATATTAGTTAGGATTCTCCAAGAACCAGAACCAATAGGGAATGGAGATGAGTGGGAGTTGAAAGAGAGAATGGAAGAGATTTTGAGGAATTAAGTATATGATCACAAAGGCTGGCAAGCCCCAAATCTGGAGGGTAGACCAGCAAGCTAGAGACCCAGGAGAGATAACTAGAGTCCAAAGGCCATCTGCTGACAGAAATCCCTCTTCCTTGGGGAAGGTCAGTCTTTTCCTCTTAAGACCTTCAACTGATTTTGCTTTGTTGTTGCTCTTCAGTTACTAAGTCGTGTTTGACTCTTTATGACCCAATGGACTGCAGCTTGCCAGGCTTCCCTGTCCTTCACCATCTCCCAGAGTTTGCTCAAACTCAAGTCCACTGAGTCGGTGATGCTATCCAACCATCTCATCCTCTGTCGCCCTCTTCTCCTCCTGCCCTCAATCTTTCCCAGCATCTGGTCTTTTCCAATGAATCAGCTCTGCATCGGGTGACCAAAGTATTGAAGCTACTGAACAACAACAACAAAGAAGGATAATCTGCTTTACTCAAAGTCTAACACTTAAATGTTAATCTCATCTAAAAGTACCTTTACTGAAACATCTAAACCAATGTTTGACCAAATATCTGGGTTCCATGGCCTAACCAAGCTGGCACATAAAATTAACTATAACACCTAGCCTTGATTTTCCAATTTAAATGTATTTGTTGGGACTTCCCTGGTGGCCCAGTGGTTGAGAGTTCACCTGCCAGTGCCGGGAACATGGGTTCAATCCCTGCTCTGGGAAGATCCCACATGCCTGTGAGCAGCTGGACCCGTGTGCCACGACTACTGAGCCTGTGCTCTAGAGCCCAAGAGCTGCAAGTACTGAGACCTGCATGTCTCGAGCCTGTGCTCCGCAACAAGAGAAGCCACTGCAATGAGGAGCCTGTACCAGAGAAAGCCTGTGCACAACAGTGAAGACCCAGTGCAGCCAAACAGTAATTAATTAATTAATTTAAAATGTTCTCATTGTCCAACCAGAGCCTTTGAGGCAAGGACCACAGTCTTCCCCACCTAAGCATAAATAAATAAATAATCCTGGAAATTTGACCTTAGTGCAGTCAGAAATAGAAAGAAGGAAGGAGAAGGGGCATAGCTGGCCCTCAAGGCACAGTGGCTGGTCTTTTCATGCCTCTTTTCCCTACTGAGGTTTCTTCCCTCTCTGCAGCCCTTTAACAATGTCACCAAGCAAAAAGAGGAATTATGCAGGAGAGGGCAGTGGGCACTGCATTTTAGAATGAAGGAGCTACACATACTTTGGTCAGCCAGCCACCAAGTCATGAAGAGAGACCTGTCCTCATTACCTCCTCACTCACCTCCCTTGGCCCTAAAAAGAATGATCTGGGTTATATGGGCTGCAGCCTCCTGAAGAAACTCCAACACCACCCCTGGGGATAGTATAAAGAAGTCTTGAGAGGTTGAAATGATGGTCTGACTTTAACAAAATGAACCTTGGTGGAAATAAATGTACAATTTTTCATTTAGGTCCAAAACAAAATAAAACAGCTACCAGAGAGGATTCAAAGAGACCTTCCAGTTTAAAATTGCACCTAACATTCCCCAGTGAAGCCTTCATGAACTTCCTCACTAAAATACCCATGGAAACATAGATAAGAGTAAAAATTCACAATGTTGAAAACAAAGATTGATGGATGGCTTAAAGACAGAATCTGGAGGGAATCTCTGCTTTCTATGAGGCAAATAGAATTGAAATGTAAAACTCTTCCCAGGTAAACCTCATGTCACACGGAGGGAGGCTTTGCCTCATTGTGCAGAGCCTGTTGGCACTCACCTCTTTTTCCAGAGTCCACACATGGATTAAATTTTACAGCCTTCCTTGCAGTTGGATGCAGCCATATGCCTGATCTGGTTAGTGCAAGATGAGCAGAGCGATGCGGGCCACCTGAGGACTGGCCCATAAGCACCTCTCAAGCACAATCCTCCACATTCTTTTTCTCCGTCCTCTCTCTGATTGGGTGAAGAGGGTCCCAAACAGGCAGGAGTGGGTGGAGACACAAGATAGAACAAGTACAGGTCCTTCTATGAGTAGAAGATCTACCTCCCCCACTTCCTACACCAATGCAAACTGGACTGGGATGTGACTGGAAAATGATCTTCAATATATTAATAAATTGAGGTTTTGGAGTGGTTTGTTATAGAATATAGTCTACCCTGATGTACTCACAAAAGGAGAAGACCTAAAGAGTTTAGAGAACATGATGTGTTTGTCATTCTCTGCTTCCTAACTGATACTATTAGCAGACATTAAAAAAAAAAAAGAAAGTGAGAGAGAATTGTAGCTGGAAGCAACAACAAGAAAAGTTTTGGCAGCTGTACATACTGCTAATTGCAATTTTCCATCCAGTCATTCATTCAATAAATATTTGTTATGTATATACTATTGCCAAGCTCTGTGCTAAGTACTGTGTGCTCAGTCAAGTCTGTGTGCTCAGTCATGTCTGACTCTTTGAGACCTCATGGACTATAGCTCACCAGGCTCTTCTGTTCATGGGATTCTCCAGGCAACACTGAAGTATGCTGCCATGCCCTCCTCCAGGGGATCTTCCCAACCCAGGAATGGGACCCACATCTCTTATGGCTCCTGCATTGGCAGGTGGGTTCTTTACCACTAGCGCCACCTGGGAAGCCCTGGGGATATAGCGGTTAATAAAATAGACAAAGACCCTACACTTGCAGATCTGTCAGTCTCGGAAAACAAACCAAACATGAAGCAAATAATTACTAGAATGAATGAATTTATGGAAGGAGACATTATAAACCACTTTGGTGGGCAGGAAATGGGGGATGTCTCACCTAAACTGTAAAGAAGTGAGATCTAGTATGTCTGCTTGTATAGTCATAACCAGAAATAGGAGCCAGAGAAGCTGTGTCACTGAGAATCAAACTGTAAAAGCAAAAAGATGGATTTTTTTTTTAAATTATAGAACACGAAGGACAGATTTGAGAAGTACTCATAGAATTTAGAGGCAAAGGGCAAAGAGGTGAAAATGAGAGAGGACTAAAGAACACCATAGACAGGTGTGTTGAAATGGATTGGGGATGAAAATGAGTAACAGAATGTTAGAATTTTAGTCTTAAGGAGAGAACACCTAAAGATAATGTTTCACTGTTGATGTAAAACACTCAATGAGACACAAAAGTAAAAGAATCAAAAGCATAAAAATAAACAGTACGTTTGAAAATTTAAGAATATTCAGTGAGGTATCTATGCTTTTAAACACTGGAGATGATTTTTTTTAAAGCAAATGAAAAAAAAAAAAAGTATATATACCAAAAGATGGGAAAGGAAGTCATACACAACCGAAGCATACATGGTGAATTTTTGTTTTTCTTGGCTGCTCAGCATCTGCCTGGGCTCTGGCTCCTGTGATGGAAGCTGAAGAAGTCAGAGCATCCTTTCCCTGGCATCTGGCCAGGCTTGAATCTTGGGCTTAGGCAGTCGATGCTCCAACTTTGCATGCTGAAAGTTGAGGCACAAAGTTCAGGTAATGTAGAGATTGTTTGGGGGTGGCAGCTATGAAATCGAGAGCCCAGCAGTGGAGGTGACAAAATACAGTGCCATTCAGAGGCGGTAGTAACAGAGATCCAGCTACAGGGCCCTGACACATCTCTGGGTCTGATCTCATGATCTCTCTGTCTTGCCTTACGTAGTTCCTACTTATTCACTAAGCCTGGTTCTCTATCCTCCCAGTCATCCCACAATACATGCTTTTTCTGCCATGTTAGATAAATGAGGTTTATTTTTTGTACAAGTAGGAATGCAACTGCTACAGCCTAAAACAAAATGATAGCAGTAAACTCAAATAGATGTTATCAAAACAAAAATAGATTTTAAAATCCCTTTCAAAAGACAGAAAAACACAAGTTTAAAAATTTTAAACTCAAGAGAAACGCTTAAAACCCATTAGCTCAGAAAGATAAAACACAAAAGGGTTAGCAAAGATAAGTGCAAATTTAAACCAGCAAAGGTAGGATGTTAATATTAGTCAAAGTTGAATTTAAAAGAAGGATTTAAGAGGCCTCAGAGGTTAGAAGTTTATATTTTTATTTATTTTTAGCCACACAAATTATTGCCATGAGAATAAATTATTATAAAAATGAAAGCAATACAAAAATATAGGGAAATAAAATGTGTAAGTTCTTCTTTCAATTCTCCTACTCTTACTCCCTTCCTGAGAGGTAACCTCTGCCAAGTACTTGGTATGTATATTTCTAGATCTCCATGCATATGTACACTTACATATTCGCAAGTATCTGACTTGGGGATTCTGTTATGTCTTAGCTGTGGCAGTTGAGGTGCATCTCTGAGAGTTGGCAACAGCCTCCAGCCACAGCAACTTCAGGGCCCTGCTTTGTTTGAGCCAAGGTCGTGTGACCAGCCCATCACTGAGAACAAAGGGAATCCTAAGGCTGGGCCATTTCTGCCCAGTCCAGGACTCCTCTTGGAGAAATCCACACCAAATCTCCCATGGCATTGGCGGAGACTTTTCTGGAGCTGCTCCACACCTTCAGACTCTTCCCATCCAGCCTCCCATCCTTCCTCTTCCTTCACGCGGTCACGTCTGCACCATGATGTAAAGGCTTCTCCTGTCTACTCCAGATTTCCCTTCACTGCATCTTTCAGGAGCACACCTTCAATTTATCTGTGGCACTTCTAACCCATGTTGGAATCTAAATGACACAGCTGACTCCAGAAGTAGTCCAAGAAAACAGCAGCTGAGATGGAGCTTTGATACTGGCTCTCTCACTGCTCAGAGGGAAGGGAGGATCCTGTTGGGTGGTATGTGGGGCCATGGATAGTTCCTGACACAAGGTAAGAGCTCCATTGTTAAAAATTTCACAGCTGACTTGGGAAAACATCTCAAGGGAGGGGACATCCTGGCATTTAAAGGGTACAGAGGAGGAAGGCATACAAGATCAGTGGGATTGTCTGGCTATTACCAAGTTGCATTGTTGTCCTGCAGAGGTACACTCCATACCTGAGGATTTACAGCTAAAAACTCACTTAGAACCAGGGGTTTCTTTGATAGAGGCTTTTATCTCTCGCAGTGGGAGAATGGATCCATCTCAGGAACTCATGGTTAGGGTCATGAGGTTTCAAAGACAATTTAATGGCTTAGTCAAGACAGTTCTGTTATGCTAAGATTAGGGCCCTTCCCAGGAAAACCTGGGAGCCTGAAAAATGTGGTGAGGCTTTTTGGTGGATCCCTCAGAGGCCTGTGTCTCTGTGGCCTCTCTTGAACCCTCAGAGTCTGCAGAGGGGCCCACCTTCCCTATTAAGAGGTGGGACCTCCTCCACATGGGAAGACACTGCAGAGGCCTCCCTCATACAAGGCAACAGGGCCCCCCTCCCAGAGCTGTCCCCACTTCCTCCTGGCTGCCATTCTGATAACTAGGGGTAAACCTCAGAGTGACCAGCTAGGGAAATGCTGGGCCCAAGAAGGGGAGAAAGAGATTGCGCTCTGAAGGAGCTGTGAGAATTAGGTCACATGTTCTAGCAGGAGCTCAGGAAGTACCTACAGCGTTGAAATTTTAGGATGCGTGCTCGACAGGACATAAGACCAGATACCCAAAGATATATTGAGTTTGGGGCACTCTCTCAGGAAATGGAATTAAACACCCTGGTAAGGACTCCAGGGGACAGGACAGACTATCTACTAGGAAGAGTCTTAGAAGCTTAGAAAAGTGGAGGCCCACCCTGAGCAAAGTTGGAATGCATACATTGCTGTGACAGACAGAGGCAGGGATAAAAGACTTAAGGATGTGAGGCCAGAAGACCACCTCAGGATGATGTGACTTGGGAGGGCTCAGGCCATCAGGAGCGTCCTGGTGACAGGGTGTCTGTATCACTTTGAAGTTCAGTTGTCACTCCCCTCTGCAGGCCAGTGTTAATGGTAGGATAAGTCACAGAGCTCAGCAGATTAGCGGTAAGGGTGATGCCCTCCAAGTACCCTCACACCAAGCAATAGAATTAGGTGACAATGTTTAACCACCAGAAGCCAAAAAGTTGCAGTTACCATAATGACCCACAAAGTCAGGGTGGCAGCCAAGGTATCCTACCCTTAGAGAGTTATGGAGATGGCAGGAGAACATGGTGTACCTAGAGGCAACAGGGATGGGCAGACAAAAGGGCTCTGCTTAATATATGCAGTCCAAAGAAGGCAAGAATGTATTCTCAGGAGGAGGAAGAGGTCAGCTGTTTCAGATAAATGTTATGATTCCCTGCAGAACTCATTTTCAGATCTGGAAATTCTCTGATGATGTGGGTGGGACCCCAGGATGAAGGAGGCTAAAACAACATGGTAAGTATATGCCGCAAAGAGGCCCTGAGTCTTTCCCCCAAAGGGACCCAAAGACATTTACATGACCATCTACACCCTGGAAAAATGTAAATACCCAGACATTTTGAGGACCACTGGACACAAGTAAACAATGACACCCAGACCTATACAGATGGTCCCTGACCATGGTTCAACTGATCATTTTTTTACTTTATAGTATTTGGTAGATTACAAGAGATATCTCAGTGATATTGTGGGTTTGGTTCTAGATATTGCAATAAAGCAATTATTACAATAAAGTGTGTCACAAACTTTTTTTTTTTAATTTGCCAGTGCATTATAAATATGCACCCAATACGGGAGCACCACAGTATGTAAGACAAATGCTAACAAGTATGAAAGGAGAAATTAACAATAACACAATAATAGTGGGAGACTTTAATACCCCACTCACACCTATGGATAGATCAACTAAACAGAAAATTAACAAGGAAACACAAAATTTAAACGATACAATAGACCAGTTAGACCTAGTTGATATCTATAGGACATTTCATCCCAAAACAATGAATTTCACCTTTTTCTCAGGCGCACATGGAACCTTCTCCAGGATAGATCACATCCTGGGCCATAAATCTAGCCTTGGTAAATTACAAAAAAATAGAAATCATTCAAGCATCTTTTCTGACCACAATGCAGTAAGATTAGATCTCAATTACAGGATAAAAACTATTAAAAATTCCAACATATGGAGGTTGAACAACACGCTGCTGAATAAACCAACAAATCACAGAAGAAATCAAAAAAGAAATAAAAATTTGCATAGAAAATGAATGAAAATGAAAACACAACAACCCAAAACCTGTGGGACACTGTAAAAACAGTCCTAAGGGGAAAGTTCATAGCAATACAGACACACCTCAAGAAACAAGAAAAAGTCAAATAAATAACCTAACTCTACACCTAAAGCAACTAGAAAAGGAAGAAATGAAGAACCCCAGGGTTAGTAGAAGGAAAGAAATCTTAAAAATTAAGGCAGAAATAAATGCAAAAGAAACAAAAGAGACCATAGCAAAAATCAACAAAGCCAAAAGCTGGTTCTTTGAAAGGATAAATAAAATTGACAAACCATTAGCCAGACTCATCAAGAAACAAAGGGAGAAAAATCAAATCAATAAAATTAGAAATGAAAATGGAGAGATCACAACAGACAACACAGAAATACAAAGGATCATAAGAGACTACTATCAACAATTATATGCCAATAAAATGGACAACGTGGAAGAAATGGACAAATTCTTAGAAAAGTACAACTTTCCAAAACTGGACCAGGAAGAAATAGAAAATCTTAACAGACCCATCACAAGCATGGAAATTGAAACTGTAATCAAAAATCTTCCAGCAAACAAAAGCCCAGGTCCAGACGGCTTCACAGCTGAATTCTACCAAAAATTTAGAGAAAAGCGAACACCTATCCTGCTCAAACTCTTCCAGAAAATTGCAGAGGAAGGTAAACTTCCAAACTCAGTCTATGAGGCCACCATCACCCTAATACCAAAACCTGACAAAGATCCCACAAAAAAAGAAAACTACAGGCCAATATCACTGATGAACATAGATGCAAAAATCCTTAACAAAATTCTAGCAATCAGAATGCAACAACACATTAAAAAGATCATACACCATGACCAAGTGGGCTTTATCCCAGGGATGCAAGGATTCTTCTATATCCACAAATCAATCAATGTAATACACCACATTAACAAATTGAAAAATAAAAACCATATGATTATCTCAATAGATGCAGAGAAAGCCTTTGACAAAATTCAACATCCATTTATGATAAAAACTCTCCAGAAAGCAGGAATAGAAGGAACATACCTCAACATAATAAAAGCTATATATGACAAACCCACAGCAAACATTATCCTCAATGGTAAAAAATTGAAAGCATTCCCTCTAAAGTCAGGAACAAGACAAGGGTGCCCACTTTCACCATTACTATTCAACATAGTTTTGGAAGTTTTGGCCACAGCAATCAGAGCAGAAAAAGAAATAAAAGGAATCCAAATTGGAAAAGAAGAAGTAAAACTCTCACTATTTGCAGATGACATGATCCTCTACATAGAAAACCCTAAAGACTCCACCAGAAAATTACTAGAACTAATCAGTGATTATAGTAAAGTTGCAGGATATAAAATCAACACACAGAAATCCCTTGCATTCCTATACACTAATAATGAGAAAACAGAAAGAGAAATTAAGGAAACAATTCCATTCACCATTGCAACGGAAAGAATAAAATACTTAGGAATATATCTACCTAGAGAAACTAAAGACCTATACATAGAAAACTATAAAACACTGGTGAAAGAAATCAAAGAGGACACTAATAGATGGAGAAATATACCATGTTCATGGATTGGAAGAATCAATATAGTGAAAATGAGTATACTACCCAAAGCAATTTATAGATTCAATGCAATCCTTATCAAGCTACCAATGGTATTCTTCACAGAGCTAGAACAAATAATTTCACAATTTGTATGGAAATACAAAAAACCTCGAATAGCCAAAGCGATCTTGAGAAAGAAGAATGGAACTGGAGGAATCAACCTACCTGACTTCAGGCTCTACTACAAAGCCACAGTTATCAAGACAGTATGGTACTGGCACAAAGACAGAAATATTGATCAATGGAACAAAATAGAAATCCCAGAGATAAATCCACGCACATATGGACACCTTATCTTTAACAAAGGAAGCAAGAATATACAATGGATTAAAGACAATCTCTTTAACAAGTGGTGCTGGGAAATCTGGTCAACCACTTGTAAAAGAATGAAACTAGAACACTTTCTAACACCATACACAAAAATAAACTCAAAATGGATTAAAGATCTAAACGTAAGACCAGAAACTATAAAACTCCTAGAGGAGAACATAGGCAAAACACTCTCTGACATACATCACAGCAGGGTCCTCTATGACCCACCTCCCAGAATATTGGAAATAAAAGCAAAAATAAACAAATGGGACCTAATTAAACTTAAAAGCTTCTGCACAACAAAGGAAACTATTAGCAAGGTGAAAAGGCAGCCTTCAGAATGGGAGAAAATAATAGCAAATGAAGCAACTGACAAACAACTAATCCCAAAAATATACAAGCAACTCCTACAGCTCAACTCCAGAAAAATAAATGACCCAATCAAAAAATGGGCCAAAGAACTAAATAGACATTTCTCCAAAGAAGACATACAGTTGGCTAACAAACACATGGAAAGATGCTCAACATCACTCATTATCAGAGAAATGCAAGTCAAAACCACTATGAGGTACCATTTCATGCCAGTCAGAATGGCTGCGATCCAAAAGTCTACAAGCAATAAATGCTGGAGAGGATGTGGAGAAAAGGGAACCCTCTTACACTGTTGGTGGGAATGCAAACTAGTACAGCCACTATGGAGAACAGTGTGGAAATGCCTTAAAAAACTGGAAATAGAACTGCCTTATGATCCAGCAGTCCCACTGCTAGGCATACACACTGAGGAAACCAGAAGGGAAAGAGACACGTGTACCCCAATGTTCATCGCAGCACTGTTTATAATAGCCAGGACATGGAAGCAACATAGATGTCCATTGGCAGATGAATGGATAAGAAAGCTGTGGTACATATACACAATGGAGTATTACTCAGCCATTAAAAAGAATACATTTGAATCAGTTCTAATGAGTTGGATGAAACTGGAGCCTATTACACAGAGTGAAGTAAGCCAGAAAGAAAAACACCAATACAGTATACTAACACATATATATGGAATTGAGAAAGATGGTAACAATAACCCTGTGTACGAGACAGCAAAAGAGACACTGATGTATAGAACAGTCTTATGGACTCTGTTGCAGAGGGAGAGGGTGGGAAGATTTGGGAGAATGGCATTGAAACATGTATAATATCATGTATGAAATGAGTCGCCAGTCCAGGTTCGATGCACGATACTGGATGCTTGGGGCTAGTGCACTGGGATGACCCAGAGGGATGGTATGGGGAGGGAGGAGGGAGGAGGGTTCAGGATGGGGAACACATGTATACCTGTGGCGGATTCATTTTGATATTTGGCAAAACTAATACAATTTGTAAAGTTTAAAAATAAAATAAAATTTAAAAAAAAGCAGACATTAATGAATAGAAAAAATAAAGATAAAATAGAATCAACAACAACAACAAAAAATTTTCCAGTGCATATTAAGTTATCTTTATACTATACTATGGTCTTTTAAGTGTATAGTATTGTCTTAAAAAATAATGTGCCTACCTTAATTTTAAAATATTTTGTTGCAAAATAACGCTAACCATCATGAGCCTTCAGCAAGTTATAAATTTTTTTTAAAGTCACATCAAGGATCTCTGTTCATAGATCATCATAACAAATACAATAATAAAAACCTTTGAAATATTGCGTGAATTACCAAAATGTGACATGGATATACAACGTGAGCAAATGCTGTCTGAAAAGCGGCACCGACTGAGGAAGAATGGATACGTGTATATGCATGGATGAGTCGTTTCACCGTTCACCTGAAAGTATCACAGCATTGCTTGTTAATCGCCTATATCCCAGGACAAAACAAAAAGTTTTAAAACAGGAAAAACGACATTGATACTTGCCTGATTCAGGATCACCACATACCTTCAACTTATAAAAACACAGTATCTGCCAAGTGCAATAAAGTGAAGCACAATAAAATAAGATATGACTATATATGAGATATTCAACACTGTATTATAAAGCACTCTTTGTGTTACATGATTCAGCCCAATTGTAGGCTAATGTATGTATCCTGAGCACTTATAAGGTGGACTAGGCTAAGCTATGATACTCAGTAGGTTAAGTATATTAAATGCATTTTCGACTTACTATTGGTTTATCAAGATCTGGGCTTCTCAGGTGGCTCAGTGGTAAAGAATCTGCCTATCAATGCAGGAGACGCATGTTCCATCCCTGGGTCAGGACGATCCTCTGGAGGAGGAAATGGCCACCCACTTCAGTATTCTTGCCTGGGAAATCCCATGGACAGAAGAGCCTGGTGAGCTGCAGTCCATGGGGTCACAAAGAGTCAGACGCAACTGAGCAAACATACATCAGCACACTGGTTTATGGGGATGTAACCCCATCCTAAGCCGAAGAGGATCCGTACCTTCATCGTGCCCCCTGTAAGAGTGGGAGCGCAGAGGGGCCAGGTAATAAGTGCAATCTGATCAGCTGCTTCTAGTGGTCCACTGGGTCTGTCGGGGCCTGCTTGGTGGTCATTTCACTGATCACTGAATGATTCATTGCAATTGACGTAACAGGCACTTGTAGTAAATTCCACGGTGGGTCCTTAGGCTGTGAGGTAAGAACTAATGTCGGAGGAAGACCAAGTGGAAGTCTCTGAAACTGTTCCCTTCAGCCAACACAGTAAATAAGACAGCATCCCTGGAGGGATGGCAAAGATTAATGGATGCAAGGGTGGTAGTCCCTTTTGTATCTCTATTTAACTCTGCAGTCTGACCCCAGAAGAAACTGGATGCATCCTAGAGAATGACTGTGGACTCCCACAGGCTGAACCCCAGCTGCTGTGTCAAACGTCTTAGCTAGAGCAGAGTACTAAGGTCTCAGGCATGGGGGAGGCTCTCACTGATTTGGCAAATGCATTTTTAAAAGTATAGTTGATTTACAATATTATCTTAGTTCCAGGATACAATATTTTTTAGAGATTATATTCCACTTAAAGTTATTATAAGCTTATGGCTATAATTCCCTGTGCTGTATATTATATCCTTGTTGCTTATCTACTTTATACATAGTAGTTTGTATCTCTTAATCCTGTACCCCTGTCTGACCCCCACTTCCCTCTACCCGCTGGTAACCAATAGTTTGTTCTCTGTATCTGAGAGTCTGACAAATACTATGTGATGTCACTTACATGTGGAATCTAAAAAATAATACAAATGAATGTCTATGGCAAATATATTCTTTTCTGCCTCAACGAAGAAAGAGAATCAGAAACAGTTCACACTTCCATGGAATGGACCATATTAATTTTCAGTTTTGCCCTGGCCTATTTTACTCTGCTACCTTCTGTCATAATATAGTCCAAGGAGATCTGAAACATTCTGTTCGTGCCACAGAACATCACATTGATCCTTTATGTTGATGACATCATGCTGATTAGACAGTGTGAGCAAGAGGCGGCTGGTGCACAGGGGGCTGTGGTTAGTCATACGTGCTCCAGAGGATGGAAGAGGCACCCTAGGAAGATTCAGAAAGCTTCTTTTTCCTTTTGGCCTCACACTAATAGTCCATGTCATACTTGATTATAACGTCTTAGATACAGTCTCATTAAGTTTCAGAAACAACATAAGGATTCCTGTTATCACCATTGCTGTATATCACTGTTTTGAAAGCCCCCAGCTAATTAAATAAAATATGATACGCAAACAATAATGAAAAATAACTAAATTTTTACTATATGCTTACTATATTCCAGGAGCTGCTTCAAGGGCTTTTCAGGTTTTGCTTAATTTATACAATAACCCTTCGATGGTTATTGGTACCATCAGAGGTGGTACCATTGTTACACCCATTCTACAGATGAGGAAACAAGTCACCAAAAGGTTAAATAATTTACCAAGGTAGGTAAAAGCAGTAAATATTGATAAGCAAGAATATAATTATTTGTCATTAGATGCCATGATTGCCTTCCTAAAAAGCTTGAGAATTAGCTGAAAACCATTAGAAGAGTCGTACTAGTCACCAAACATCCACTCACCACCCTCTTGTTCTTCTCTAGGATGTACAAGAGTCATCAGGAAAGGCAGATGTTTAATTTAGTCCTGGCAAGAGGACAAGATGTCTGTCTTTTCCATTTACTCATCTTAGTCTTTAATTGCCCCCCGTCCTCCCTAAGCAGGCTGTCTCATTTTTCCTTTGCTCCCACTTACAATCAAGGGTTGAGCCCCCAAGACATCTGGAGTCTTAAAATCCAGTAATGATAAACAGAAACAAACACGAAGCAATACAAACATTTAGAAATCTCTGGACAGAGATGTGTACATCTGTAAGACCCTGAAAGCTCCACCCCCAGGCTTAATTACAGTGGTGGAAGGCAGGCGGGGTTGGCAGAAGTACATGCCTCTTTAAGACCCAAACTCAGACTTCAGTATTGACTGTGGTTGCCAGGGGGTCAGGCCCTGGATCACAGCACCGACATCTGTTTGTTCTCAGAGAGCTGAGCCCAGGGCCCCATGGCCCATCTGAGAAGGATGCCTGCTGTGGCAGCTTATGAAGGGCTCAAGGCAAACTGGGGGATCGTGAGGACCCTGGACATCTATGAAGGCAGTAGCGGTGGGCAAGGGGGAAAGGAATAAAGGGACAAGCACAATAATTAAAACCGGCCCTGACAGGACAAGTCACTCTCCTAAAGACATTTGGGCCTTAGCCAGTGTAAGGGCCCCTGAGCATTCAGGAAACAGGGTGTCGGAATGGAAAAACGATTGCACCAAGACACCAAAGACCTGCGTTCCTGTCCTCCCCCAGCCACTAGTAGCTGGGCACCTTTTGGTGATGCCCTTTTATCTGAGTCTGGGTGTTCTATTGTTTGTGGAAGTACTGCATAAGGCTGCAGTTGAGACTGCTTAGAGGAATGCGAGGAGCCCATTTCCACGCCTTGATTTTATTTAACTTCAATTTTCCAACCTATATTGTGATGTGAGGCCCCAGCAGCAGTCTGAAGTGTTGGATACTGTGTTCAGTCAATCTTTGTTGTAGGATTTACCCTAACTACTCTGTGGAAAACAGCACCTAAATCACAGACTCTTGGAAAAGGAAATACTCCTCTGCATCCAATACATAGTGATTCAAGAAATCCATAATTAGATCTATAAAATGGGCACGGACACACTTTCCCTCAGTATTTTACAATGCTGTCATGAGGATAAAAAAAAAAAAAAAAGATGAAAATGCTCTGTAAACTACAAAGTCTGTATAAAGATGAGGGGTTTATTATCATTATTCTGGTGTTTATTAAAATTACCTCTCATTCCTCCCTACTGAGCCACAAGCAGGTGGGCATGACGGTGCCTTTCTGAACAGTCTTTGTGAGGGTCACAGGAGAGCACATGTATACAGCATTTGTAGAGTACTTAGCCAATAAACACTGGACAAAACCATGAATGGGATGCCAGGAGCTCAGATCCTCACCCCTCCCTGCCCTCCAACATCCCCTTTTCATTCTTCTGTGACCAGAAGTCATTGGCAGACAGACCAGTTCTGATCCTAGAAACCTGTTTTTCACTCCATCACTTTCCCTCCCCTCTCCTTAGCATCTTTCCTTCTCCACACATGTGTTCCCAGTAAGGAGGTGTTACACATTGCCTTTAGATTGGATAAACCCTGTTCTGCCCATAAGCAGGGTGGAGAGGCCTTTAAAATGAAAGCAGGGCCAATCACCCATTTGTCCCATCTCTGGGAAATGTTTAATCATTCCAAACCAGTAACTGCACTTTCCACCTCTTTCCACCCCTCCAGAATCATAAGTGCATTTTACACCCAGCCTATAATGTGAAGAATCTAGACCTGTGAGAGGCTGTTGGCCATACTTATCAGGGAAACTGAGGCAGAGTGAAGCAATAAAGAACAAATAGTAGGGGACAGGGAATGAATAAACCAAATAAGGTGGGAGATTCCTTAAACATAAAATAACACTTCCTCCTGGGCCCTATGGACTACGTCCAAAGACAGGACTTGGAAGTGGAGGGCAAGGGAAACCCCAGTCCTGTACCTTTGGTAAGCAGGGGACACACTGGGGGAGGGGCACCTAAAGCCCTGCCCAGGAGCCCCATCAAGCAGGAATACCACTCCCAGAAGTGGTTGCATTTCCAAGGATGCTGGATGGGTTTGGAGCTCTCCCGGGTCCTGACCAGGAAGCCCCCATCCATTTCCAAGGTTTGGGGTGGAAGAAGGAGTTGGGGTGGGGGGGAGGAGTGGACAAAAGAAAGGTAGTCATGAGAGGCTGAGCTGAAATAGGAGGGAACAAAGGTAAGGAGGGTACAGTCTCTGACAGCCAGCCGAGAGAGCCGGGAACAGGACTGAAGGCTGAGTAGGGGTGAGCCCACCCACTCCAGCCGCCTCCTGGTGCATTGCCAGCAGGACTTGTAAGCCCTAGAAACATTTCCTGCTGGGAGAAATTCAGCATACAAGATGTGGAGATTAGCACTTGAATTATGACATGAAGGTGACTCATGTCTCAGGAGACCAAGGAACTGGGCAACGATTGAGGTTTGTGGGTGTGTGGGGGGGGGGGGCAGAGATGTAGAGAGGGAAGCTATTCACCAACAATCTGTCTTCATCTTATAGCCAGTCCCTGAGGTGCCTTTGCCAGCCTGAAGATATGAGGGTAATGTCCCATATAATTCCCTTGGTTTTGAATGATCGACACAGGCTCTGCCCTGGGCTCTTTTCACCTCACTCTCTCTGCAGACTTCATTTCTGCCTGGCACCCTCCATATTGGGCTGAGAATTTGATCTCTCTTGGCTGGCAATCCATGGGCTCTGAACTCTGCTTCCTACATGAAAGTGATGGCCAATTGCCTCCAGGGCAGCCTTCTGTTTCTGGTTGACATCAGAACTAGGGGGCAAGCAGTACTAAGCCCACCTTCAGTGACAAAGCTGGAAGCAGCCACAGTCTGCAATCAAAAGCTCTGCCATGGGAAAAAAACCTGAGTTCAAAACCTGCCTTGAAGATGCAAGGGCCCCCCTCATACGTATTCTGTCTGCATGAGAGGTTGCTGGCACCATCACTCCAGAGAAGGCAGTTCATTTGTGCTTGGTATCCTTAAGAGATCTACAGTGCAGTCTGGATTAAACAGGTGTGACATTTCATCTGTAGCCCATTTTTTTCTGTAAATCTTCAGAGGTATAGGTGGAACATTTAACTTTGACTCTCAAAAGCCATACCCCAGGGCTTTCTCCTCCCCAGCTCATCCTCCTCTTCCCCCTTGTCAATCCAACATGATCTCCAACCTTTAAATCTAGCATGCTGCCAGCTCCACAAGACTACCTAGAATGTCTCTATAGGTAGCTGGAGAAGACTGTTACCTATACTGTGTGATTTCAGTCACCAAAAGATCCATTTCTTGGTGGTACTTCCTGAGCCAGCTGCCAGTTGTCTAAAATATTACTAATAAGGCATATTCTAGGAGGGCTTCCCTGGTGCATCAGTAGTAAAGAATCTGTCTGCCACTGCAGAAGACATGGATTCGGTCCCTGGTCCAGGAAGATCCCAAATGCCTCGGAGCAACTCTGCACATGTGCCACAACTGTTGAGCCTGTGCTCTAGAGCTCTGGAACCACGACTACGGAGCCCATGTGCACAACTGCTGAAGCCTGTGTGCCCTAGAGCCCATGCTCTAGACCAAGCGAAGTCATGGCAATGAGAAGCCCTTGCAGCTCAGCTAGATAGTAGCCCCCACTAGGCATAACTAGAGAAAAGCCCAAGAAGCAATGAAGACCCAGCACAGCCATAAATACATAAAATTTTCTTTAAAAGACACATTGCAATAGGATAAGGCAAGTGTCTCCAGGAATACTCCTTTAGGGTGAAAACAACCTTGCCAGAGGGAAACTAGTGGCTTGTCATTTATATCCCAGTGTACATTCATTTCTATTCTCCAAAATCATGCCTGGGCATTCCCAGGTAAGCCAGGGCTATAAATAGATGCAGGTCTGGATAAGTTCTGGGTATTACAGAGGCATGAAGGCAGTACTGCTATTAGTGGCCATTACCTGTTAGGAGGTCAAGTTAGATTCTAACCCTCACTGGGAGAGCTTGGGCAAGTCACTCCACCTCTTTAGGCCTCAGTTTTCACCTAAAAAGTCTCTATTCTAACTCTCAAGGAAATCATTAGAACTCTGTTAAAAAAAAAAAAAAAAAACCATACACACTGAGAACATACACACACTTCAATAATTATATATTGCACATTGACCATCTGCTGGGCCTGAAGATAGTAGATAGAGGCTCTCAGATAACTAAAATATGGTCCTCCAATGTAAGGTGCTTTGAGTCTAGTAAGACAAATGGTTATCATCAGTGTACTAAGTGCATCAATAATAGATTATGCTCAAGAGTATAGGAGATCCTAAAAGATCTAACCCAGTCCCAGATGCAGGCAGTAGGCAAAGGAATTGTCCCCTGATTTGGAGGACTGAGTGTAATAGATAAGGTGAAGGGAGCAGGCCAAGGAAACAACAACCCATGCAGGAAGATGCATGAACAAAAGTATGGCAATAGAATATTGAGATCTATGTGGATAAGTGTGACTAATTAAGGATTTCAGGAGCTTAAATTATGAAGAATGGATGTCAGGAAACAAGGCAGAGAAATAAGCAAGAGCTAACCCATGGAGGGCCTTTTGTGCTGTTTAAGAAGCTTGGAGTTCATGTTTCAGGCAATCCACTCCAGAAGGGCTTTAAGTAAGTAAGTAATATAGTTTAACTATGGATCCCTCCAACAGCAGTGTGGCAAGTGAACCAGGAAAAAGATAGAGAGTATATCGTTCTCTGCAAGTTGATAGCAACTGGAGGAAGCATGGAGGCATGTCCAGCCTTAGCTTATGATTTAACCAGGACGCTGACTGAGAGTTATCATTGTTTAGAAGTTATGGCTGCTTGGTCACACACCAGCTGGGGTCCCTGGAAGAACTTCTAGCAGAATCTGTGGATAGCTTTTCAAGTAGCTTTATCAAGGCCCAGATATTCTAGGCACAAAGAAACATTCTGGAGGGAAGACTCTAGCGTGTTACTACATGTCTCTCTCCTGTGCCATCCTGCTCAACATGCTTGTGATAAATTGGGTGAGATGCCAGACCTTTAGGGTACACAGAGCTGAATACAATAGATAATGTATTCCATGATAAAATAATGACTCTAAAAATATTTTGACAGGCTGGAACATGGTTAAAACCAGTTGAATCAATTTAACTAGATAAATCATAAGCCCTACTTTTAGATTTCAAAACTAATTGTGTAAGTCCAAGGTTTGGAATACCTAGACTGATGGCAGAGATATTTATTTGTTCAACCAATAATTCTTTGCTTTCTAAGAATATGATACAGGTCAAGCCCACAGCTCCCTGAGCTGAGCTTTATCACTATATCTAGAATGTTTTATTAAAATTAGGTCTACTTTCCTTCTAGGTGAGAAACTGAGCCTCATCTTTGCATCCCAGAGCCTAAGGCAAAGTATAGAGAATGGTAAAGTCTTCTTGAATGCCTCCATGCACCAGAACTTTTCTATCTGCAACCTGTTTAATTCTTAAAACAATCCCACCATACTTATTTTATAGATGTCAAAGTTAAGGTTCAAAGATGTTAACAAAATTGCCTATGGTTTTGTGTCCTGTATTTCAAAGCTGTGGAGTAAGAAATGGCAACCTACTCCAGTATTCTTGCCTGGGAAATCCCCTGGGCAGAGGAGCCTGGCAGGCTACAGTCCATGGGGTCTCAAAGAGTTGGACATGACTGAGCAACTGAGCACATGTCAAAGCTGACACTGAACACAGATACAGCTGGTTCAACGGTTAATTCACTTTCCACAACACCACACTGGCTCCATGTTACATAAAAGCCCAGAACTGTGCACTGGCATTGAGCCTGTAGCCAGACTGAACAAGACTGAGCCTCTCCTCAAAGCCTGGCAGTTTCGTCGGTTAAATAAGCAAGACCTGGGGCTGGGGGGTAGGGAGGTAAGGTGGATGAGAAAGTTAGAGTTGGTCAGAAACTTCATGTGTACCTCCATTCTGGTGCTTGTTTGTTTGTTTGGCTGCACCATGTAGCTTGTGGGATCTTAGTCCCCTGATCAGGGATGGAACTGTCACGCGAGTGTATGTTTCCCAGTTCTTTGTCTCGTCACAACAAAGATTTGGAGCAACGGACATTAAAGCCCTCGGCATGTCACAGCTCTTGGGTCTTGGACAAACCGTGCTACAGCTCTTAGGCAAATCAGTATTACAGCTCTATTTTATTTAGAAGATAGCAGGAGAATCCAAGACTCGAAGAGAAGAGAGTGGAGGAGTGCGTGGGGAGGAGAAAGAGAGAGAGAGAGAGAGAGAGAGAGAGAGAGCGCACGCAGGCGGGGGAGAGAGAGTCCGTGAGAGAGCGCTTTGGCTCCTCCTTTTATATGTTTTTTTCCTCCACCTGGGCCTGCCCTATGCAAATTGGGCTTAGCCAGGAGTGCTGTTTGTTCTGCCTGAAGTTTTCACTCTGGTCCTCGGACCTTCCTTTCACCTTCCTTGTCTTTTAGCCACCGCCATTTTGGACTCCTTTTCCCTATTCTACCTACCTAACAGAACCTCAGCAGTAAAAGCATGACGTCCTAACCACTGGACTGTGAGGGAATTTCCCTGTACCTCTATTTTGATGTATTAATACCTGCTGAGAAGGTAGTAGAGGCCCTTCCCATATGGACCCCAGAACAAGGGCTGTGATGGCCCAGCTGAGCTCTCTTCTCCTCAAGCTACAACCAGACTCTGGCCTAGTTTCAGCCAAGACACCTGTGGGGGAAACAACTACCAACTAGAAATTATTCAGAAGATGTTCAGCATGGTAAGGGCCTACGAAGCATGTCATGTGAAGAACGACTGACCCAAGGCAACATTTCACCTGGAGAAGAGCAGGCTTAATAGGCAAACAATTGTTTTTGAATATCTGAAGATACAGCTGTATAGCTTTCCTGTTATTTATGTAGACAATTCTTGGTGTGTATGCCTTGTGATTTCTGAATGTTGGAAGGGTTGTGGAGAAGCAAACTAAGACCTACGGGGTCAGGCACTTCTATACACCTAATCTAATTCAAAATACAGCCCTGCCCAGTCTTCTCTGTTCACAGATAAGGAAGAGCTTGAGAAATCTGCCCAATGTCACATTTGGTAAATAGCAGACTTTTTACCAAGACTTGTACTAAAGTTTGTTGTTGCTCTTACACAGCGTGCTCTTGCCTTCTCCTATTTTCCATATGTGTTATGTGTGGTCATTCAAGGCATATGCACTGGGTGGCATCTTAAAGACCATTTGTCTGTATGAAGGAGGGAGCTTACAAATTCAGGGAGAATTCCTCAACTTGTGTTGACTTCTACAATCCTGTCAACCAACTATATCCTTCAGGCCAGAATCCAGAAGTGGATTCTGGATTCTGGATTCATCAAAAGGCCCTTTGACGAAGTGGCACAAGCATGGGTCCAGCTCCTCACCAGGACCCTTTAGGCCTCCCCTTTTTTATATTTCTTTTTTTTAATTAATTTATTTATTTTAATTGGAGGCTAATTACTTTAAAATATTGTAGTGGTTTTTGCCATACATCGACATGAATCAGCCATGGGTGTACATGTGTCCCCCATCCTGAACCCCCCTCCCACCTCCCTCCCCATCCCATCCCTCAGGGTCATCCCAGTGCACTATACATGTTTCAGTGCTGTTCTCTCAAATCATCCCTTTAGAAAGATGGTAACGATGACCTTTAGGCCCTTTGTAATCTTACCTCCATGTTTTCTTTGCTTCCCAGTTGTTCAGTGGTAAAGAATCTGCCTCCAAATTCAGGAGATGCAAGAGATGAGGGTTTGACCCCTGGGTTGGGAAGATCTCCTAGAGCAGGAAATGGAAACCCACTCCAATATTCTTTCCAGTATTCCTGCCTGGAAAATTCCATGGACAGAGGAGGCTGGTGGGGCTACAGTCCAAGGGGTTGCAAAGAGTCATATATAACTAAGTACACACGTTCTCTTCTCTTAATATCTGAGCCTCCCCCCAACTCTCACCATGCTCCAAACAGATCACTTGCTCACTTTCCCTTCCAGGCTGTGGTAGAAGTTGTATCCTTCACCTAAAATACATTTACCACACCCCTTTGCCTGCTGGGTGCTTACTCATTGTTTAGATCTGAACTTACACATGTTACCATCCCTGGGTGACCTCCACACTTAACTGGTTTCTGTGTCCTTCTATGTCTATATATTGGCCATGTTTCTATCTCTACCAAGCACTTTTCTCACCATTGGAGTTATTCTATAACCACCTGAAGGCTGGGACAGGGCAATGATCTTTTGTATCTCTAATTTACAGCACAGTGCTTATTACATAGTATTGTCAAATGAATGAATGAATAAATGGATTCCATGGGCAGAGGAGCCTGGCAGGCTGCACTCCACAGAGTCGCAAAGAGTCGGACATGACTTAGCAACTGAGGATACACAAAGAAACTAGCGCGTACAACTCATGCAGAGTTCAGAATGAAGAAACCAATGGAACATAATATTTTTAGAGTCCAAACTGATTAACTCACTAAAAAATTTTCTTATTATGGAAGGCTTTTTTTGGTCAATGCCAAGGGTTACAAAAATATATTAACTAACCAGCCCCTAGCTGCTCTTCTCCTGAGAGTGTGGCCACAATAGCACTGGTGCCCTGGATGGGTCTAGGTGCGGGCCCTTGACCCACATTGGTCCTGGGTCCATTCTCTGGGTTTTCAGAATTAGAACAGAGAGCACTCCTCAACCATTTTGTTCTGGCAGCTTGGAGCTCAAAGAAGCAAAACTTGGAGCTCAAGGTCCTGTTTCTCACGTGAAGAAAGTCAGTCTGGGATGAATGAGAACAGGATGAAGAGTCCTGGTGGCCTGAGGGACCCCTGGTTCAGAGTGTTCCTGCAGCTGAGACATTCTTGGCCTCCCAGCAGCTGTGCCCTAAACATTTTAGTGACTGAATAAACAGATGCCTTCAAAGGATAATCACATTAAATCTCCATGGCACGAGAGTAGTGGGTCAGATGGACAAAACCATCAGACAGACAGGATGGCAGTCTGCATAAGAAGAACTTTCCCAGCCCTCAGGGACATAACACTGCCTTCTAACATATTTCATATGGTCTCTCTGAGAGTCCCATGGAGAATGAGCTTTGGTGGCTCTCAGCCCATGAAGGCATTTTTTTAATAGGCTCTGTCCCTTCTCTGACTCATCCCCATTCCCACACAGTGCACCCTGAGATCACCTCTACGTAAACTCCACACACTCTTTATCTCTAAAAAAATTTCCCAAGAATACAGTAAAAACTGATGCTGAGAAGAGGTACTAAATTAAATACTAATGGACTTTCCTGATTTCTTTTTCCAAACCGCCATGCAGACAACCACTCTTATTGCTGGCCGTCTGGTGATGTTAAGAATCTCTAAATCTGTAAATACATTTTTGTTCGGTCATTAAGCTTGTAAGAAATAAGAAATTAATTAGCATTAGTATGTTGAATCACTTAGGTGTCAGTAGCTAATATGGCTAATTGGCATTTAATAAGTCTTGCTTTCTAATTTACTATGAATTTCATTAAATTTTAATTAATTGCTTAATTATTCTTTACACAATTATTGTATGTTAACATTCATTTAATAGCTTATTATTTGGGTGATTGTCCTGATGGCGAACTAGTTACCTGTTAATTCTGATTTGAAACAGATTCAGCACATTCCTAAAATCATTCTCTTAAGTGTGATCAATTAATGGATTAATTAATATAATTTAAAACCATAAAAAATAATCATCAGTTTACTATGCCACAATCCCCTAGTTAAATTGGCAGAACTTTCTGGGGTTTGTTCATCTGCCATCAGCATCAGTAACATACAACTCTTTCCTACCAAAGCCATTAAGCTACTTCTTGGCTCTGATAAACAAGAACACCTTATAGTGTATTATTATTGGCCCATGTGTAAGTCTCAGAAGGCTCATTTACAGAACAATGTGGCTGACACAAAAGCCAGTGTGACTGTCAGAGGCATAATGTCTGAAACAGGGGAGGGGATAGCCCCGCTGCTGGTTCAGCCACACTTGGAGCATTTTGTCAACTCTTGGAGTGATACATGTCAGGAGATATGACTTACATCATGCGACGAATTATTAAAGATACTAAAGGATGCTTAGCCAGATTTAAGAGAAAACTCTCAAAACAACAGACCCTCTTCAAATATGATGAGGGTTGTGGAAGATAAATTAGTTTTTATCTTTTTTTAACTTATTGAGCCAATTGAGACTCTAGGACCGTAAGGCTAAATTTAGAGAACAAATTTTGGGCCCCAGTAAAAGTTGTCTGAGGATGGAATGAGCTGCCTCTAGAATGATGAGCTCCCTGTCACTGCAGGAGTTCAAGCATAGTCTTGGCAATTGCTTGAGCAGAAGGGACTCCAGCTTCTCAGATGGATGGCTAGAGGAGGTGACCTTTCTGATCCTTTCCAGGGCTGAGATTCCATGACTGTCATGATAAATTGCTAGCTCTACCATCTAGCCTGAATGTTCATTGGAAGGACTGTTGCTGAAGCAGAAATTCCAGTACTTTGGCCACCTGATGAGAAAAGTCGACTCACCAGAAAAGATGAGTTGATGCTGGGAAAGATCAAAGGCAAAAGGAGAAGGGAGTGGTGGGGGATGAGATGGTTAGATAGTGTCACCGACTCAATGAACATGAATTGCAGCAAATTCCAGGAGATAGTGGAGAACAGAGGAACCTGGTGTGCTACACTCCATGGGGTCCTGGCGTGCTACAACCCATGGAGTCGTAAAGAGTCAGACATGACTTAGCAGCTGAAAAACAACCACCATCTAGCCAGCCTGGGGCCACATTTTCTGGTTCACTTTCAACTCTTGGAAGAACCTCACAGGTGTGCGTGCATGCATACCAAGTTGCTTCAGTCTTGTATGACTCTTTGTGACCATATGGACTGTAGCTCACCAGGCTCCTCTGTTCATGGGATTCTCCAGGCAAGAATACTGGAGTGGGTTCCCATGCCCTGCTCCAGGCGATCTTTCCAACCCAGGGAGCAAACCAGCGTCTCTTAAGTCTCCTGCATTGGCAGGCAGGTTCTTTACCACTAGCACCACCTAGGAAGCCCACAGGTGTGCGTAAGCACTTTGAATGCAATTCTAACCAGTAGCCTGGCTTTGAATGCCTAGCACCATCTTGGTGGTAAAAGCCATACTGGGGAGAACCATTGGACTTGCTGGCTGGTTTTTCCTGGTTGGGCTACACCCTGGCTTCCCTTCAGGTGTCCTCCACCAGCACCCAGTCTGCAGCAATGCTTAGAAGGGATCAGCTGAGCCACTGAAGTCATTTATCTTAAACAGGATGGGACAGGAGAAAGGGCAGGCTCCTGGCAGGCAAATAAACTTAATGAAGTTTGTAATAGACTGCGGAAATATCAGCCTCGTGATCAAAGCAGGAATAAGCCACAAGAAACTATTAATTAAGACTCTCACTATCTCCTTCATCCCATTTCCTTCTTTATGGTGGCTGTAACCACTCTAATTGTTCCCCACCTTTCAAGGATTCAAATGAGGTTTTTCTTTGATTACCAAGGGCCACTGGAGGTCACTTGTAGTTACCCGCAGGCTCCAAGGTCCCCGCGTTCCAAGCTCTGCCCTCTAAGACAGAGTCGCCCTGTGCTGCGTGCCTGCTCCCTTGTCCCCATATACACAACGTTCTGCCCCGGAACGTTCTTGCTGATCTTCCAAGTCTGACTTAAAACTCTTCTTTCCCAGGAAGCCTTCTCTGGCTGTGATGGCCTGCTACCCTTTCTGAGGTCCTGCTTCCTGCATGCTGGTTGTTACTGCAGCCACAGAGGCACTGGGTTTGCATCGGCTGGTTTGACTTTCCTGGACTTGGAGTGTGTATATCTGGACAAGGGTAATATTCAAAGTATTTATTAATAATCATCAGTATAGTAATATTAATCAAAACATGTGTCAATATACAAATAAAAGGGGTTCAGGATGGGGAACACGTGTACATCTGTGGTAGATTCATGTTGATGTATGACAAAACCAATACAATATTGAAAAGTAATTAGCCTCCAATTAAAATAAATAAATTTAAATTAAAAAAAATAAGTAAGTAAATAAGTAAATAAAATAAAATCACAACATTTTAGATCTATTCCCTGTTGCTCTCTAACTAAAAGCATCTGCCAAGTGATGCAAGTTGTACTTCAGGCCACTCATCAAACCATATCCATTCGTTTTTTTATTTTTAAAAATTGCTGGTGTGATCTTTTATTTGATGCAGCTGTCACTAGCTAAATGATGGCTCTGACTATGATCAGACACAGGGACTGCATCAAACTTTTCCAGTGATTTTCCTACTCAGTTGCTAGTCAGGAGGTCCTCAGGGTTGGGAGCTCTGTGCAGAAGTCACAGTTTGGCGCTGGGTACAAACCTGATGCTGACGTTTCCCGTGAGGCCCAGATCTGGGCACCTGTCCTAGGCTTCACTGACCATGCCGCCACCAGCTCTGCCTACCCTGCATCTATGCCAATGTCCCATCAACGCTGGACCACTCTGAAGGAGGCGGAGAAGACTGTAAAACCCCATCTCAGTGTGCTCTGCAGCTGCTGGGCATCCCCTGTGTTTGCTCCCCACTGTTCCCAGACCTCATTACCCACCACTGTGGCCAACCCCAAATGCAGGTTTATGGTCTCAACTACCTATACTTTGTACCAACTAATATGTTGTTGCTGCTTAGTCATTAAGTTGTATACGACTCGTTGCAAACCCATGGACCGTAGCCCACCATCCTCTGTCATGGGAGGACAAGGCTCCTCTATCCTTGGGATTCTTCAGGCAAGAACACTAGAGTGGGTTGGCATGCCCTCCTTCAGGGAATCTTCCTGACCCATGTATATATCAAATCTGCATCTCCTACATTGGCAGGTATATTCTTTACCACTGAGCCACCTGGGAAGCGTAGAACTGGCTTGATTTTTCAACAACCAGTTCCCTGCGCCAGTGTATTCACATAACCTGCCTCCCCATATATCCCCATCACATCCCTAAGGGCAGGAGTTCCCGAATGCATCTGACCTTGTCAGCAGGGACACACAGTCTACAAAGGGCCTTACAAGAGCAACGTGACACAGCTGTTTTGCCAGCACATCATGCCTCAGAAATGATCTCCACATTCTCCCTCTCCCAGCACACCTCCAGATCAGTAAAGGGTCCGTATCCATTCTCTGCCTCCTCCACTATAAACGCCAACCTGACCCATATGATGAAATACACTAGAACATCATATAACCACATGGATCTCTTCCTGAAGGTGTCAGAGGCAATCAGGGGCCACACAGACAGGAGCAGGCACAGCTTCTGTATAAATCTCCACCTGCTCAGGAGATTTATGGAGATGGACGACTGTGCAGGGGTGGGAGGGGTGGGAGCCAGGAACAGAAAGAATGACTTATGACTGCTGTCTACTCAGGCAGGCCCTTGTTGTTGGAAACAGCTTTCTTGTTGCCTCTGTTGGTTGAAGCCTCAACAAATATAGAAAGATGAACTGGGGGTCTCCCATCAGGGGCTGAGATTTTCTGCAGTAAAGATCATTAGCAAGAATAACTCCTCTCCACGCATAGTATTTATCATCCCCTCCCTTGGTGGAGGCTGGGTGGCTCTGGTGGTTCCAGAGAAGAGCAGTGGGCAGCTGTAGATCAGGATGTGAATGGCAATGAGCAAATACAAAGCTATTATCGCTCCCTCCCCTCTGCCCCCACCTCTGTCCTCAGAAAAGTTGACCCATTCAATTAGCTTAATGACATGGTGGGAGATGGTATTTCCAAACAGCGACACGGCTGAGCTGTGATCCTCTGGTGGCTGATGCGAAGCCTGTCAGGCAGGCTCAGCAGCAGCCCAGCGACCCAATCAGCCTGACACAGACTTTTGGGCAAGTGCTTGTAATTCAGCCCTGACACTGGGATCAATGGCACCCATTTCAGAGAGCTGTCTTCCCAGGGAAACAGACAAGGTATTAACCTCCAAGGGCTCAGCAGACTGCAGCAGTGGGCTGTGTATCTCTCCCCTAGTCCTCTATCCTGAGTCTATATGTGCCTGTTCCATGCAGTGAGCAGAGATCAGCCATGGGCTCCAGCCCAGCCTCCACCACCCAATCCATGAAATCCTGGGCAAGATTCCCTCACCCCTCTGCAGAAACAGTAACAACAACCCAGGTATTAGGGTGAAAACATTTCAAGATATATGCAGTAAGGATTTCAGAGCCGTCCCCAGCACACTGGAAACATTCAATAAGCCTGGCCACTGGGGCTGTGTATTTGCTCTCTTCTCTCTCTTTTTGTTTTATGCTCTTCTTTTTCAGTCTGTGCCTGTCCCCACAGATCCATCACTAAGCCTTCCCCTACTTCAGTCTTTCTCAGTTGGTCTCTGCTTAATCTCTCTCGCTCTTTTCTCTGGCATCCCTGGTTCTCTCTGTATAGGTCTCCATTTCTTTCTCTGTCTCCCTTCTTGGCTGTTCAATATCTCTTGCAAGCCTAGGCTCCTTTTCCATTCCTTAGGTTTGAAGCATTATGGTATCAGAGGGTTTCAAATCCCATGCATGGGAAAAATGAACTCTCCTGAACGGTGATCACCAACACCTTGGTGAAGCCCGAGCTGAGAAATCCAGAATTTACTACTGTAATTATCCCATGTCAAGTGCAGCCAACTTGGCTGGGCTGGCAGAGCAGAGAGCCAGTCAAGAGCCAATTGCCACCCTTCCACTGAGCAGAGCCAAGCTGCCCAGCCCTCTGCTGGGTGCTAAAAATAGGCATCGAGGCCAGGGCAGCTAAAAATATGCTCCTCACAATGCAATCTTCCTGTGCCCCACAGGCTGAGACTGGCAGGGCAGGGGCTTTCAGAACCCTGGGGTCTGCAGCTGCACGGCTCCAGCTGGGCGGGGGAGGAGGGGAGGAAGGAGCACAGGCAGAGACCAGAAGCCTGCAGACCCATCAGCAAGTTGGGAGCAAGCGCACAGCAGACCACAGAGTCAGTCACGAGACACCACGGAGCTGCGGAGCACACAGGGACAGTGAGGTGGTTCATGGCCACGACCTCCAGAACCACTGGGGCAGGAGGCCAACACTGGATGCCTGGGAGAACCGAAAGGCTTCTTCCGCTTTGGTCTCCCAGTGTGATGCCTGTTGTTTCCCCTAAGATTACAGCTGCCTTCAATCTGCTTAGTAACACTTCTATTCCACAAGTCGATGCTTCTTTGTCCCTGAAAGGGAGAGGTTTACTGTCCCTCAACCCAGCCCCTAACAGCTGGCCATCCAGAGCTACTATCCTCTCCAGAAGGAAAGATAGAAAGTTATCTTTGCTGAGTACTCATGGTAGCAGGCTTCGCTGGTGGTTTAGGTGGTAAAGAATCTGCCTGCAACATAGGAGACCCGGGTTCGATCCCTGGGTCAGGAAGATCCCCTGGAGAAAGAAACAGCAACCTACTCCAGTATTCTTGCCTGAAGAATTCCACGGACAGAGGAGCCCGGCGAGCTACAGTCCAGAGGGTTGCAAAGAGTCGGACATGACTGAGCAACTAAGCCCACATGCTAGTGATTCCAGCAGTGCTGTGAGGTCTGTGTTATCATTTTTCTCTTCTTCCAGATGAGGAATGCCAGGCTCAGAGAAGCAAAGCATGAGGCCCAAAGCTTCTCAGGCAGTCAGTGGAAGAGCCCAGATTCAAGCTCTTTCAATTCAGCTGCAGGTCCTCTGCTCACTCCTCTACACTGGGGATTCTCAGCAGAGGGGGATTCACCCTGTGGGGGACACTTGGTAATGTCAAGGAACAATTTTGGTGGTCGTAACCACGGGAGAGGATACTACTGGCATCTAGTGGGTAGAGGCCAAGGATGCTGCTCAATATTCTACAATGCACAGGAGGCCCCCTGCAACAGAGTTATCCTCGCACAGAAGAGTCAAGAGTGCCAAGGTTGGCAACCCCTGCTCTGCACCGTGCTGCAGCACTTTCCCAGTCCAAGTGGTTGTCAAATGTGGGTTGCATCAGAATTACCTGAGAAGCTTGTTAAAACAGGGACTTGAGCCCCACCCTAGACTCTCACATTGCCTGAGTCTGTGGGAGTGAAAACCTGTGAATCTGCATTTTAGCAAGCCTGCCACCCATTCCCCAAACCACTGCCTTTCAGGAGATTCCAATTTAGGTGTTCTGGGCACACACTGAGAAACACTTTCTAAGGGAAAAGTTGCAAAGGGCAAGTGCCAGGACCCTGTCAGCTCTAAATAGCCTCCTGGTACAAAGTGCATGCGTACTCAGTCGCTTCTGTCGTGTCTGACTCTTTGTGACCCTATAGACTGTAGCCCACCAGACTCCTCTGTCCATGAGATTTCCCAGGTAAGAATACTGTGTGGGTTGCCATGCCCTCCTCCAGGGGATCTTCCCCACTCAGGGATCCAACGCACATTTCTTATGTCTCCTGCAACGGCAGGTGGGTTCTTTACCAATAGCGCCACCTGGGAAGCCCTCTGGTAAAACATAAGCACTTGTAAAACATTCCCAAATAAGAAAACACACACACACACACTTTAGAGGAACAAAGGGTCCAGGTAGCCACAAAAGTTAAAGCTCTGATGGCCCATAGCACAAATCATGTGGCTTCCCTCAAATCCATTTACCTAACAAACTGTTTACCTTGACCAGTGGTCAACGGCAGTGTGCATCAGTGTACCTTTCTCCCAACTCTTTTGATATAAACAAACCAATACATCGCACAGATGGGATCGTTTGGATTAGCAGCTGAAGGAAGAATGAGTGAAACCACAGGTGCATTGTCAAGATTAATATGCAGGCAGGTTCAGAATTGGAATGGCACCAGGTAACATCACGCCTGGATAGGAAGACACAGTAATATGAATTGACTAAAGACAAAGGGAAAACAAATGGGAAGTGACAAGCAAAAAGGGGAACAGCAAGAGCTAATGGGCTGAGCAACTAAGAATCCTCCCAGCCCATCACCCAGCCTGCCCACTTGGCTCTTTCTTCCCTGAACTCCAGGAAACATCCCCAGGACTGAGCTCCTGAGCATCTGGATGGATGACGCATCCTGCTCTGTGTCAATAACAGCTCCCTATTGTTATCAATTTGGTTCAACAGATGTTCACCTCAGACAGGAAAGACAAATGAGACACCACTATAGAAAAGAAAAGCCGGATGCTCTGAGCAACTTCGCGGCAAAGGAAGGTTCATTATAGGAATCGCAATTATGAGAGTGAGCAGAGGTATGGGGACAGCTCAGCCTCCGTCAGGAATAAAGCCTGCCTTCCTGCCTTCTTGCCTTCCTTCTCCTTCCTCCCTACATTCACGTCTGCCCCCTCCTCCCTCCCTCCCTCACCTCCCCTCCTTTCCTTACTCTCCTTCTCTGTCTCTCTCCCTTCCTTCCTTCCACAAACAAGCAAATGTGGTGGCCCAGGTGGAAAGTGCCCTCTCCCAGACTACTAGAGAATCTCTGGGTGAGGGCTTGCTGTGAATGGGTGTTCAGGCTGACATCCGAGTTGGTGGCAGTCTCACCCTTTGTCTCTGCTGCTCAGAATGTGGAGCCTGAAGGTGCATCAGGGTGCCATTTATAGGGTTTGAGGTGATGGAGAGAGAGATGGATACTGGAGAGAGATGGATATTTCTCAGAGTCAAGAAGGAAATGAGTTTAAAGGAAGAATATATTCTTAACTGTTAGACTGACACATTGGGAAATCTTGACAGCACCAGTATTGTGGAAACAAGATTATACCAAATGAAATCCTGATGCATCCTGCTTCCTGCAGATTAACACTATATGCCAGACTACAGTAGATGCTCAATAAATATTTGTTGAATGAGTGAATGAACCTTTATTGTACTAATGAACTTAAAGAATGATGGGTCCTTTTCTTACAGTCTAATTTCTATCATATTCTCTTGATTTTCAAATTGTGTATTTAATGCATCTAGAGAGATACACAGACTCTGACAACTTTAAAATCCCCGACATGCATGGTGTCCCGTGATTTATAGGGTACCTTCCCAGCCCTTGTCAGTACACTTGGGTTTCCTTAGATTCCAGTCTCTATGGCTCCAGTTGAAAAGACCAGGTGCAGACCCAACCCAAGCTGGGCCATTCAAACATGCAACATTTTGTATTGAATTCCTAGTAATGCAAGACACAGAGTTCGACAGTGAGGACACATGGTGAGAGATAAACATGACCTCTTTTCATCCAAGCTACATTCTAGTAGAGAAAGATATTAATACAATGGTGTTGAAATTATAAACTTCAACTGTGATAATTGAGTGTTCTGGAAGACAGTCACAGGGTGGGATGCTGAGAGCACTGGACAAAGTTGCAGGGATTGAGAAAGTCTTCCCTTAAAGAACAGCTGTTTTAGCTGACAGCAGAGGACTGAGTAGGATTTAAACATAATGGAGTGGGAAGTAGGAATAAATTAGGAGTTTGGGGTCAAAAGATATACACTTCTATATATAAAATAGATAAACAACAAGGACTTACTGCATAGCACAGAGGACTATATTCAATATTTTGTAAAAACTATAATGGAAAAGAAGTGAATATATATATCTCACTTTCCTGTATACTGAAACTAATACAACTAAATCAACTATACTTCAATAAAATAAAATGCTACAATCAACAAATTTAATTAATTAATTAAAAAGCAAATGTAATGGGTTGAGTAGAGACCATCGGAGGACGCATGCCACTTTTCAGAAATGGAAAACAAAGACAAAGAAAGGCAAAGGTAGAGAAGAAACCAGTACAAGGCATGGGTGGCTGCCCAGAAACTTTTCCCGCTAAATTTGCTCTCAATGGCTTGGACTATAAGAAAGCTAGTGTGGCAGGAATGGAGAGAGGAAAGAGCAAAATGAGCCCCCAAAAGGTGAAGTTGCAGGGACAGGCAGGCCAGAAATGGCAGAAAGTCAAGGATTGAGGATTTCTGGTTTGGGGATAGTTGATAAATTAAAGTTTTATTTAGGATAATTACAGCTGTTCTAAACTCGTGAGGAATTTTTAAAAATTTATTTTGGGCAGCACCGAGTCTTCATGGCTGTGTATGGGCTTTCTCTAGTTGCGGCAAGCAAGGGCTGCTCTTTCACTGCGGTGCGAGGGCTTCTCATTGCGGTGACCTCTTGCTGCAGAGCACAGGTTCCAGGGCGCTGCACTTCAGTAGCTGGAACTTGCAGGCTCTAGAGCACAGGCTCAGTAGTTGTGGCACATGGGCTTAGTTGTCCTGCGGTGCCGGGGTCCAGCCCCAGCTGATCCAGCGAGTTCAAAGCAGGGATGGTGTCGGCGAGGATCAGGATACAATAGCTTCAATTAGATATTAATTAAAGATGCAAAGAGTAATAGAATGAGGATAGCTCGGTAGGAAAAATCAGTGGAGAAAAGAGGCTGAGTAGCTTGGTTTACTCGGGAGACCAATAAAACTTCAAGACAAGAAGCTTGCACCACTTACGTAGGCCGCAGGCATCCTTCCATTCTCCCGAAGGAGAGGAGACACTGAGGCCTCCCGGTCAGATCTTAAAAGCCCAGGCAAAATTAGTAAGCTTGGTGGGTTCCGCGCTCCAGATGGAGACTCAGCCAGAGTGTAAGAGAGAGAGCGACATGGGGAGACCAGTATTTTGAGAAACTGATCCCAATTCTTTATTTTCCATGGTCTACTTTTATACACTGAGATGTTATGCAAAAGTCACGAGGGTCAGCAGTCCTGACTATTATCAAAGTCAGATGCTTCATACAAATGTATACAGAGGTCTTAGGGGTGTTACATCATCTTCTGGCCAGGGGGCCTGCTGACAATTTATGACCCTCTCCTTGTGACAACGGCCAGTCAACCAGGACACTTATTTCTCCAGGGGTGATTATTCTTAAAACAGACGCCACCCAAATAAAGTTACATTCCTATAAGGTGAGGGTATAGTGGGTTTTAGTTAAGGAAAGAATTTACTTAGCCTAAGGTCTAACGTGATTTATATCAAAGGTTAATACTTATTTCTTCTATATATTCATTAATGTGTGTAAGGGCAGGGGATGTGGAGACTTAGCAACAAACATTGGCTCAACAAATGAAAAACCCTTCACCAATACAATTTCTAATCAGCCCACTATACTTATACTAATGGTTTTCTAACTTTTCTAAGCAACCTGTTTTTAGAAGGTTTAAAGCATCTCGTGCCTCTCATGGTTGGGAGGCTGTGAGCAATCACATGTGGCCAGACAAGCCTGTCAGGCAGGCTAGAGAAACTTCAGAGGAGTTTGTAGGTTAAAACACTCTTGTCACGCCCAGGAGTTTTTATTAACTGGAGCTCTAAGTTAACTCCTTCTCCGAAAGAGGTGGGGGACAGCCCCCCGTAAAGTCAGAGGTGTAGGTGAGAGCACAAAGTAGTAAAATAGGCAGGCTCTGGTTATGGGGGTAGATGCTCGAGGATTTCCAGGGGGACTCCTGAGGCTCGATCCCACCTTTGCGTATGTCGAGCCTCCTTCCTCATGACCTTTGCCATGGGCCAAGTGCCTCACTCTGGCCCCCAACACTGCAGCATGTGGAATCTTCCCAAACCTGGGATCAAACCCATGTTCCCTGCATTGGCAGGTAGTTTCTTAACCACTAGACCACCAGGGAAGCCCTCATGAGAAATTTATTAAGGGGTTTTAAGGAAGGACCTGATCAGATTTTTTTTTTTTTTTTAAGTTCTTTCTGGCCCAATATAGAGAATGCCCAGACTATGAGTATACGAGATAAAGAGTGAGAATGACTCTGGGGACATTAGTTAAGAAGCTGTAGGGCTTCCCAGATGGCTCAGAGGTTAAAGCATCTGCCTGCAATGCGGGAGACCTGGGTTTGATCCCTGGGTCAGGAAGATCCCCTGGAGAAGGAAATGGCAACCCACTCCAGTATTCTTGCCTGGAGAATCCCATGGATGGAGGAGCCTGGTGGGCTACAGTCCACGGGGTCGCAAAGAGTCAGACATGACTGAGCGACTTCACCCACCCAATAGTAATCAAGTCAAGAGATAATGGTAGCTTGAACAAAGAGGCTGTCAAGAAAGATGGAGAGAGAAGGACTGAATCAAGAGATATTTGGGAAGTAAAATCTATAAACTTGGTGGTGGGTTAGATACAGGAAATAAAGGAAGGGAAGGTCACAAGGATAACAGAGCATGCAGCCTGGATGGATAATGACCTTTGGAACATTGGGAAAGCACCTAATTGGATGGGGTGGGGTGGGATGGGGTGGGTGGCAAGAGCCCAAGCTTTGTTTAGCACATGAAATTACTAGTGTCTCTGAGACAGAAATGTAAGTAAGAAATCAAGCTGACCAGTGGATTTGTGGTGTTGAGCTCAGATGAGGGGTCTGAGATTGTCTGTGTGATCATGAAGATACGGGAGTGACAATGCTCCTCCCAGGTCACCTGGGGGAGACAGCACAGGAGGAGAACAGACAAGGCTGGAGGGGGATAACCCTGCGAAGGATCAAAAGAGTGGCTGGAGGGACAGGAGGCCAACTGGGCACAGGCATTGATCAGATTCCCTTTCCCGCAGGTTTGGAGTCGGGACTCAGGGATTAGTTGGCTTTGGACACCAGGACTGAGGGAGCATGGGAAGTGACGCTGGGGTGCCATTTCTGTCATTGTGCCAGGAAAGCCTGTCTGCAGCAGGTGGCAGAGTAGAATTGGAGAGAGGAGACAACAAAGCACAGAGCCAGAGCGCAGACAGAGCTGGGACAGAGCTGCTCCAGGAATGTGGAGACTGTGTAGGAAATGGGGACTAGAAAGAGGAACTGCGGGGGTGTACTGGAATGGGAGCTCAGCCGGTGCAGCTGCAAAAGTAGTGGTTGGGAGGCTGGAAGCCCACCGAGGACACAGTGCTTTTCTGAACTGACTTGGCAGGGGCACCCCTTTCCAAAAAGGTCTCTCTGGTGAGGAACAGATGAGCAGAGAGGGTCTGCACCAGCTGAGGGAGGTGATGAATGGGTGGCAATCAAGCCAATGGCTTCCAAACGTTTTCCGTCAGACAGAAAAACCCTGTCATCTCATTCCCAATTTTATTTCATTCCATTTCACCTCATATTTCACATAATGGGAGCTGTCAAGGAGATTCTTTGATTTTCCCCCCCTCTTTCTCCAGCAGCTTATGCAGCCTGACAGCCTCAGACACAAGGGTTTATGGGAAGATCCACAATGAAAAATGTGTTACAGACCCAGTCCTTGGGTCCAGACACCTGTGTGCATGGACTTGTATGTGCTCCCCTGTGCATTTGCCGTGTGTGTGTGTGTGTGTGTGTGTGCACGCGCACACGTGTCAAGAGTGTGTGTGACAAAGCTGAAAGAGCCTTGAATGAGAGGTTGCATACATGAGTCTGAGTTCTCACTCTGATATTTATTACCCCCGTGGGACCTGAGTTCACTGACTCACCTGCCAAGTGGGTGTGATCATGCAGGTCCTCCACACTTCAGAGGGTGTCAGGAGGCTCATGAGACAAGGAACAGAAATATTCCCTTGTAATCAATAGATGCAATTGAGAATTATAGCTGTCATCTTTGTCTGTGAGGGGTACCTTTTGAAATAGACTGAGGCTGTTTTGATGCTGCCCTTCTGACATCTTAGACCCACAATGCATTGACCTCAGAGCCACCACACCAGCTGATCCACTGACCACTTCCCCTACTCTCACTCCAAGCTGCTGACCACTGCCAGAGAAAGTTAGGGAGCACATTTTAACAGGGCACTTTTAGACTTGTTCATTCATCAACTCAACAAATATTTATTGAGCATTTACTATGGCAAGACTGTGCCAATCTTTGGGGGCATGTGGTTGAATAAAACAGAGGCTCTGTGCACCAGGGGCTTGCAGACAAGTTCAACACCTACAGTATAGTCTATTAATAAGAAGTGTTACAGTGGATCCAAGCCCAATGGCCACAGGAGTGCAGAGGAGTAGTCCCTGAGTCAGCCTAGGGAGAGGAGGCAGCGAAGGCCTCCTGGGGGAGATTACCTTTGAAATGACTCTTGGAAGATGAGCGGAGGTTGGCCATATGAAGGGAGCACGTGCAAGCTGACCCTCAGGCCTTAGAACTGCTCAGCACTACTTTAAGTCTTCTATTGGTTTCTTCCAGTTCTGTCCACCAATATCTCTTCAAAATCCGTACCACATTCCTCAAGTTGTTCACACCCTCCACATCCTCCTCAAGCTCCCAGCCCATGACTGCTGGGTTAATCCTCTCAAAGCACTGATAGGATTGGGTCACTTGCTGCTTTAAAACTCACATTGTATACAAAACAGTCTCAACTCCTTTCCCTGGCATTCAAGTCCCTCCACCAGCAACCTCTCCAACTGCAATTCCCCAATCAAAGCTACTTGCCAGTCTTTGAACATGTAGTGTCCTTTCCTACTTCTCTATCTTTACTCCTTGCTCTTTGTGCTGGAAAGTCTTACCGGCCTCCACAGCCCTTCTTCCTCTGGAAATCATATGGACCCCTTGAGTCATAGCTAGAGTTCCACTGTCTCAGAAAGCTTCCTTTGAATCCCCTAACACACATCTGAAAGTGATCTTAGCTTCTCTAAAAGACCAAGTGACCAAGAAAGCTCAATGATGGGCCCTACCACATATAGGCATAAAGGACTATTTTCATACCAGGGACAAAAAGAAAAATATATGGAGCTTTTCAAGTATCAGAATGAATGGAGAGTGTACAGAGACCAAAATGCTCATAAATATTCCACATAAGTGGCTATGGACCTTGATTCATGACAGAATAAACACCGAAGTATGTATCTGTTTCTTCTCAAATTTTCTATAATGATTAAAAATTGTTGTTAAGATATAAACCCTCATGGACAAAAAACATGTCAGTAGAGAGCACAGCAAGTGAGAAAGAATGACATAATTTTAGAAACTGGAAAGCAGATGGAAGAGAGAGAGCTGATTTAGCAGAGCAGAGAAACTTGAACTCCTGTAGTGAGGAGGTTAATGAGAGGCTAGCTGGTCCCCACATGTATAAAATGCCTCTCCAGCATCCTGGTTCTGCCTTTCACCAGTGCTCCTCACTATCCAACACACCAGGACAAGCTGTGCATGGGATCCAAGCCAACAGCACCTGCTCTCAAGACTGCCCTATACTCCTCAAGATGCCCCCTTGGAGCTTCCCTGTTTGCACTATGAGACTGGCTCAGTGCCCATCAGAAGCAACCTCCTAACTGTGGGGAAGATAGCTCACTATGGGATGAAACTCTGACCAGTAGGAGCAAAGACTAGCAGATACATTCTTTTCTCTTCCTGCTTTCAAAGAGATTTCCCCAAAGGGCACACATTTGTATTGAAAAGTCAGTCCTGTGAGACTGAGGAATCAATTGCTCTTGAACCAAGTGGTGGCCAGCACAATAATACATGTTTGCGTTGACTCCCCACTCCTTCCCGGCCTCCATCCCATTCTCCTTACTCCTGCATCTCCGGGATTGTATTGCCTGGTAAAATGCAGTACATAAAGGCTATGTTTATGAGGAAATCAAGCTGAGACATCGACACAAAACCACTAAGAGATTCAAGAATAGGCAGTTTCTAGGTACCTTGCAAGGCAAGTGTGAGGGATGGTCGTAAAGACAGGAGGATATTTATATTATTACATAAGAAGTCCAGAACCCCAGGTCTACCTGCAGTCCAAGATGCCAAGAGGCTATACCTCCCACACTGCCCATAAGCCCTGAGTAAAGTTTATTCATTAGAGAGGTTTAAATAAGAAGTTTAAATATGCTCAAATAAGAATCTTGGGGACACCTGGCTTAGCTGAGGGCAGGACTGAATCATCTTACTGAAAACTTGAAGATTAATAACTGAGAGTTTGAATACTAGAAGACAGAATCCAAAGAAACAAATGGAAACAGGAAGCTCTAAGGAAATACACAATGTAGAAAACAACAACAAAAAATTTTAACTGTAATTTCCTAAAAGAGAGGATACTGCATCCACGGAACAAGAGCAGAGTACTATTTAAAAAGTTGAAAAATCCATAAGAGAATTTTTGTAAATTAAAACTATAAGAACAGAAATAAAAGTTTTAATAAACTGGGGGGGAAATGTGAAGGCTATTACAGGTCAATCAGTTCAGTCGCTCAGTCGTGTCCAACTCTTTGTGACCCCATGGACGGCAGCACGCCAGGCCTCTCTGTCCATCACCAACTCCCGGAGTTTATTCAAACTCACGTCCATTGAGTCAGTGATGCCATCCAACCATCTCATCCTCTGTCATCCCCTTCTCCTCCCACCTTCAGTCTTTCCCAGCATCATGGTCTTTTCAAATGAGTCAGTTCTTCACATCATTTGGCCAAAGTATTGGAGTTTCAGCGTCAGCATCAGTCCTCCCAATGAATATTCAGGACTGATTTCCTTTAGGATGGACTGGTTGGATCTCCTTGCAGTCCAAGGGACTCTCAAGGTCCAATAGCCAGCTAATAAAAATTCCAGAGGAAAAATGAGAGGACATGTAGCATGCTTAGTATAATGAATTTTAAAAGAACCATATCAAGACACAGAATTTAGGAATAACAAAGATAAAGAGAAGATGAAGGTACAAAGACAAAGGTAAAGACTTTAGACGTAAAAATCAATATCAAAATGGCATTAGCTTTAGAAGCTGAAATACTGGAAGCTAAGAGAGAATAAACCAACACCTTCAAAATTCTGATAGAAAAGAACTGCTTCTAACCTAGAATTCAACATCCAACCAGATTCTCTCTTATTCTGTCTGATATTCTTAACAAGGTCTGAAAAACTTTACTTATTGTGAACTTTCTCCCAACGGATGCACTCCATCAAAATGAAAAACAAAAATGAAACCCAAGAAAGTATCAAATCAGGGAAGAGAACCTTGAAGACAGTTGAAAGGCTTGACTTAGTGAAAGGAACTCTCGAGATAATAGCAGTGTCATGGGCCCTAGAGAGCAGCCAGCCCAGAGGGAATAGGATGGATGAAGTCTTTTGAGGTATTTTTCCCAGAAAAAAAAAAAAAAAAAAGGAACAGACAGATTATTTCATATGTTCAACTTTATCAAGAGGAGTTTGCTAGTTTTGCCAAAGAGTCTGAAGATGAATTATTTATATATTATATACTAAGCAAACAACAAAATGAATGAAGATTGATTCTAGGGGGAAGATTATTGAAGAACAGAAAGGCAGTTGGTACATTATGTGGCTTGACTGTTAACATTTACATAGCAACAATAACAAATATACCATTTAATCCAAAAATGTAATATAACTACATTAGGAAGCTGGGGGAAAGGAAACATTTGTAGTAGGGGTGGCTGCAAGGAGGAAGCGCAGTAAATGATCTGAATTCTCCTCTCCTGCTTTAGGAAGACAACAATAACATCTAACATTTAGAAACTGAGAAATAATCACACATGTATGTTGCTGAGAAATAAGGACATAATTATCAAAATAAATAGCACAAAAAGTTGGAAGTGGTTGCTTTGGGAAAAGGGACACAGAGACAGGATGGATGGGAGTCAATTGTTCTTTGCTGTTATTACTCTTGGAATATAATTGGACTTAGAACACTGCGTGTACTGTACACGGGACAGAGAGAATTATAACTGTATGTTGAATTGAATTTTTTAAAATTGTTTTGGCATTTGCACTGAGCTCCCAAAGCTGATAAAAATGATGCTTAAGTTCCCATACATTCTAAAGAGGGTGCTTAAACACAAACTGCAGGGCTTATCAAGAAATAGGGAAATTCAATCTGTGACCTTCATCCCATCATCCACCTCAACCTCATATATAAGACAAGGTGGGAGGTTAATCAACGGCAGTCAGACAGGGGATTCACTGGAAGCTGGTGGCCTAGGGAGGGGTCCTGATTGTTGCCCCCTCACCGCAGCCTTCAAGAGAATCACTTCCAGAAAGTACTATAATGGGGAGAAGGAAATCTTTGCTCCTTGAAACAGGGGCAAAGCAGGACAAGAGCTTCTGGAGAACCTGGGGAGTTTGAGGGGCACAGAGATGGGAGACTGGCATCAGAGGCTCACCTAGCAAAGTCAGAAGGCAACAGGTGGGCTGGAGCCACGAGCAAGGAAGTCTGAGTGTCCTGAGTCTGGTGGAGCCTTCTCTGGGATAAATGGATGTCACAGCAGGAGCTGGACTTGGGCTGTCCAGAGGGGATTCTGCCCCGGAGGACCACTTGCTGGAGTGAAGTGACCCCAGTACAGAGGCTGGTTGGGGGTGGGGAGTGACATTGCATAAAGAGCTTAAGGGAAGTCTTTGGAGGTCATCCAGAGAGCCCAGTGTAGGAGGACCATGAAGGAAACCTTTAAAGAACCCACAAAAACACCCCTCGAGGGGAAGAGCCAGCATCTAGATTCCCAAAGAGCACATGGAGGACCCTGCTACCAAATTATGGTAGCATCAGTGGAGTCAGATCTGCTGTCAAAAAATGATGATGAAGTTCCATACATTCTAAAGAGGGTACTTAGACATATACTCTCTGCAGGGCTTACCAAGAAATAGGGAAAATCAGTCTGTGACCTTCACCCCATCACCCACGTCAATTCCTTCTCCAGCTCCAGCCCTAGAGGAGCCCCAGGCAGGTGGCCAGTAAGTGGGATATGAGGCAACAGGGAGCTTAAAGAAACAAACAACCACCCCCTCACCTCCACTGAGCAGAGGCAGGGAAGAAAGAGAAAAGCTCAAATTAGATGTGAAATGAAAGTATTGATTTAGATCCACCTGGCCTTTTTAATACCTGAAAATAAAACTTCTAATATCTGAAAGTGACTGGAAAAGCTATAGAATCTGGCCTGGGGCAGGAAAGGGTGATTCAACAGGGCAGGTTGGAAGGACAAGCTCTTATTTGTTTGGTCCATTTTTCAAGTTACCTTATTTTTAAAAAGAAGAGAACTAACTTGCATTGATACCTACTATGCAACAGGTATGTATATACATCTTCCCATTTAATCCTTACAATCTTTTGAGGCAGTGTTTACTATCTTTTGCAAACTGGGGAATTGGAGTTCTGAGAGCAAGAGGTTCCTAAGATCACATAACCAGAAAGTGATGGGCCAAGAATAAAACATAGAACATGTCCCTGGAGCCCACATACATCACAGCCAAAGTGATTTAAAGTCCAGATATTGGTGTCAAACAGATGGGGTTCAAGCCCCAAGGCAGCCAGTAACTAGCACCATGTCTTTTGGACACACTGCTTACTCTCCTTCTGCCTCAGTTTCCTCATTGCTAAAAGAGAATAATAATTCACTAGTTACAGGCTTGTAGGGGATTAAATGAGATCATTCAGACACAGGGTTTAGCATGTTGCCTGGCACAGAGCAACACTCAATAAACAATAGCTACTATTATCAACAAGCTATTATTGCACTCTGAATAAGACAATTATTGTCAAATAGAAATGAGGCTAGATTCAGAAGTACCTGGAATGCAACTGGACAAATAGCAGATACTCAATGATTGGTTGAATCTAAAGCTGAGTTTCTTCTCTCTGTGATAACATATATGCGTGTGTGTGCTAAGTTGCTTCAGTCATGTCTGACTGTTTTATGACCCTAGATTGTAGCCCACCAGGCTCCTCTATCCATGGGATTTTCCAGGCAAGAATACTGAAGTGGGTTGCCATGCCCTCCTCCAAGGTATCTTCCTGATCCCAGGATCAAACCCAATCTCTCGTGTCTCCTTCCTTGGCAGGCAGGTTCTTTACCACTAGTGCCACTTGGGAAGCCTGGTAACATATATACTCACATGGAATGTGTTCATTCTGCATCGTATTGTAGATATTTCATAAGACAGAATCACAAAATTGGAAGAGACCTTTGAAGTATTTTGTCCTTTAATAGACCACAAACTTATTAAAGATAGAAGTCGTATCTTGCTTCATCCCTTAATTAACTTATTTCTTTGCTCAAGAAATGTGTATGCAAGATCTATGGGCAAAGTATTGCTCGAGAGACAATTTAGAGACAGACCTAGTCCTGTCCTTAGGAGCTCATAAACTGGGCGAAGTTGGGATAGGAATCAGGAAGGGAGGTGCAGATGTGGTCCTGGGGCTGTTCAGCAAATCCCCCCTCCCCCATGCAATATCCCTTCCAGGGCCTGGCAGGGCTGAGCACATCCCAAAGGGTGGTTGAACCAATAATGAACAAGTGTGCTTGTGACTAAGAAAGCATGTACACCAGAAGGACAAGAGACTGAGTGCCCTGAGAACATGTTTGTGGGCATTAAAATTGTGTGGTGTTTTGGAGAATGAATGCATGGCATGCTTGCTCTCTGCCCTTGCTTATTTGTGCAGTCCTTTCCTCCAGCCTGCTCTGTGCCCATGTTGCCATCTATACCGAGGAAACTTATTAGGTCCATCCAGAAGCCTGATGGTAATCTGATTTAGGCATTCCTAAATTCCAGACAGGGTCCTCTCAAATGTTTCAGAAGAGACAAAAGATAGATAAAAGAGAAGGTAACTGGCTCTGACTATAATAGGCTTCTTCCCTCTGGGACACTTTCTTTGATGACTGTCTCTGGGGGAGAAATTGACTGTGTGGTTCATCTTCTCTCTTTTTCCTTCTTGTTCTGAGAGCTCAAGGATGCACGGAGACATATTCATACTCACACACACACACACACACACACATACACCTCATATTCTGATAGATGTATCTCACAGATATACATAGATGTACTCTCACAGATAAGAGACTGATGGTCTCAGAGACACACTTTCCCCTTTACCTGGACACTTTGCATTGCAGTGATATACCAGAGGAACATTTTGTCAGCAGCACACCCTTACCATCACTACCAGCAAATAATGCCTACTGGTTTCCCACCCCTGGCTACCTTACAAAGGTAGGGTCGATTGATTTTTAAAAGGCAAACATTTCAAGGAAGGATCCTGTGCTCAGCTTCTCAGTGACTCAAAGGTCAGGATGAGTGGGAGCATAAGATCTTTTCTTGAGAGTAGGGAGTAGGAGACATAAAAATGTCAAGAAGAAAAGAGAGGGATTAACTTCGTGTAGGGACAAAGGACATGGACAAGGGTATTCAGTTCAAACTGTGTTGCCTACCAACTATGTTTGAGGCATTGTTCTAAGCACCATGGAGAGACAATGAATAAAATCCAGATCCAGAACCGCTCACAGCTCAGCAGCTGAGACCAAGCAAACAAACGAGTGAAAGTGAAGTCGCTCAGTCGCGTCTGACTCTTTGAAACCCCATAGACTGTAGCCTACCAGGCTCCACTGTCCATGGGATTTTCCAGGCAATAGTACTAGAGTGGATTGCCATTTCCTTCTCCAGGAAACAAACAAGTGGTAAGTAAACAAGTAACAAGTGATGTCATCAAGGTAAAGATTAGGTGAGACCCAGTGGAGGGGCACATAATCCTAGGTTGAGAGGTCAAGATCAAGAAGGAGAGCTTGGAAACAGTGACACCAGAGCTGGTTATTTAAGCTTAGAACTAAAGGTATGTATCCTGCCAATGTTTTTAAAAAAGAAATTGTCAGAAGGGGTTGAAATTGGACAAGAGTGCTCTGTGAGTCTGGAAGGTTTTCCACACCCCCAGAAAGTAGGGTGGTATGGCAGAAAGCACTTTGGACCTGGTCTCGGGGGCTCTAAGTTGAGGAACTAGCCTGGACATTCTCCAGCCAGATAGCTTTGAGAGAAGCAATTTGCTTCTCTCCGCTTCCATTTACTAAAGGTGCTGTCTTCTCTGCCTACTTCCTCAGGTGGTCCTGAAAACTTGATGAGATAATCCGCTCGGGATTATCTGTCAATTTATGAGTCATAGTTCTTCTCTGTTTTGGCAGATCCCTTCCTCTCTGCCTCCCTGAGAGCAAGAGTGAGTTTAACAAAGGGCTTCTTTTCTGGCCACACCAACCCGCAGCTTTCAGACATCTCTCTTGGAGCTGCAGTGAGGTCCTCTTGCGTCTTTTCCTAGCACCTGGCTCCTCAGGAAGCCAGGGTCTTTGCGGGGAGAAGAGTCAAATGGACACTCAATAAGAAACGAGTTGCTGGGAGTTGGAGGGTAATAAGCACATCAGTCATGCAGTATTAATAACCACACAATAAGGACTCTAGCAATGGTTTGGCTCAGAGTTCTCTCCCTAAAAGTTCCAGCAACATGTCTAAGTAGTATTAAACATTCTGCATTTTTATAAAAATAATAATACTCTTTAAATCTCTGTAACTACTTATATCCCTTCTCTCTGCTCCATTTACTCTGAAAGTCCACTGACAAATAGAACATAAATAGAAATTCAAAGACAGAAGGTCAAGACTAGGCCCAGCTGAGCTGCCTTGATATTATCAAGTACAGATCTGTCATTATTCATGGCTTTGAGGGTTGCATTCTCAGATACATGATAGCATTTAATAGAAAAACCAAAATTTCAACTCCCTAAAGGATTGGGCTTTGGCAAGAAAGTGAAAGGTGAACTTTAGAGAGTAGTGAAAAGAATGCTTGGATTCTGGAGACCTGTGACTCTGGGCCATGAAGCTCTGTGATGTTGTCTCCTCATTGATAAAAATAACCACTATCTTATCCCTCTTTTGCAGCTCTATGAGGATAAAACTAAATAATGGAAGTGAAGCTGATCTGTGAATTGTAAATCACAGGTCATCTTTGATATATGTTATTCCATGGCTGCCTCCTGTGTTATCATTTCTTGATCCTAGTCCGTTACCCCAAGTACCATACTGGAGAATGGGCTCAAAGTCTGCCCTCGAGGGACTGTGCCTCTTTTTACAAACAGAGCCCAAATTGCCTGATTTTCATGAATTATTACAAGGAACATGGTCATTTTACTAGTTTACACTGAAGTGTGAATTAGTGTTTATATTCAGGAGCCGTCCAATCCCCAGGGCCTATTACTCCAAATGCATTAATCTGTATTAGAAACTCAAACTATATTAGGCTAAAGGGAGGAATATTACAGGTAGATGGAACTTTTTCCATGTTCCTCAAATTAAACACACTCAATCCAGTTATGTCATTCTCTGTGAACTGAAGTTCATAATTCTTAGGATGACATTCAAAGACTTTACCTCATAATTTGACCCCGACATTTCTTTCCAACTTTATCTTCTATTACTTCCATGAATCTTTCCCTTTAGTCAATGGAATCTCTTGTTCCATAATGTATACCCTGTGCTCTCTTCTTTAAAAAAAACACTTTGTTAAGGTATGACTGAGAGACGATAAAGCTGCATGTATTTAATGTATAAATTTGATGAGTTTGGAGACAAGTATAGACCCATGAAGCAATCTGTGCTATAAAAATACCCATCACCTTAAAAAGTTTTCTCCCACCCTCTTTATTTATGTGTGTATTTTGTGAAACACATTATGAGACCTATCTTCTAAGCAAAATTTTAAGTATATAATACAGTGTTGTTAAGTGCAGGCAGTATGCTACTCAATGTATTTCTAGGACTTATTCACCTTGCATAACTAAAGCCTGGTTCTATCTGACTTATACCTCCCCATTTCCCCTCCCTCCAGCCCCTGGAAATCACCATTCCAGTCTCCTTGCTGGAAGACATTCCATTGTATATACTAGCACCTTTTCCTTATCCATTCATCTTTCAATGGATATAGGTCACTTCCTTGTCTTAGTTAGTATGTAAACACTAGGTATTTAGAGAGTGGAGCAGGACCTGGGCCAGGGTGAGGCAAGCAAGGTGTCCAGAGTTCAAAACTTAAGGAAGCAGTCACTCTCAGGTTCATATAGCTATAGAATTGTCTCTTGAACCTGAGTGAGTGCTTCCTTAAAATTTTTACTGTAGGGGCTGTGCTTGCCTCACCATAGTCTTGGCCCTGAGATAGAGGATATAGAAAGGGACTAACAGCAAGAAATAAGGACAAGGATGGGAAGGATAAAGTTCTTTTTCACAATACCAAGAACCAGCCTTAGATATGAGCTATCCTATCCCATCACCTTTTCCCTCCCTTGCATTTTGTGGTAGGGCAGAGAAAATGGTTATATTGCCAGGCTAAGAGTGATCTAAAGCTTACAAGATTAAATGATCTGAAATCTCTTCCAATTTAAATGATGCCTGAAGAAGGAGCTCAAGTTTCCTATTTAACTCAGACACAACTTCCATGATAGGCTGGGTAATTACCTGCCCAGCCCTAGCTCCTACCCTATGCCCTATGTTTGCAGGCTAATGCTATTTTGGGTGCTCATCGTGGTAAATCATGCAGGGGAATAGCATGGAGGATCCATAAGCAACTTTGGAAGGCAGAAGTTTTCAGTGCCTCTCAAATAGCTTTGCACCAGAATGAAGAAGTACCTTTTGGCATCTGTTTAAAGTGAAGTAAAATAAACTTATATAAAAAATATTTTTGCCAACACCAGCCCTGCTATGATTGAAATCTCAGCTTCTTTAAATGCCATCTAATTTCTAAACACTGATTAAAATGTGTCTCTTACATGTAAGGAAAAAACAAGTGAGACAGATGAAAAGCATTTTAGCTATATTGGCCCACAAATGGCCCAAATGTGTCCTCCTTCCTTCTAAAATACCATTTTATGGTGCCCTTAAAAAGATGTGATCTGATAGAATTTTATAGGACTTCAGATCTGAATCATTTTATAAAACCTAGAGAAAGGATAAATAGACAAAACATTTGTTGGTCTTAAAAATTAAACTTTCAACTGAGTTCACAGCTCCCAAGAACTCTAATCTAGCAGAAATACTGCAAAGATGCTGTGGTCAACGTGCAGCATTCAGATTCCTTTAGAACCAGACTAATACTGCTAAAGGATCCCCACCTGCCTCATTATTAATTTTAGAAGAAAAACATTTTAATACTGTCTTAGATTTCTAGGATACTTTTCAGTTTACAAAGCACAGTCATACACATTTTTTTTTCCATTTTATCCTGTCTCACTGGAGATCCAACTATAAATCATTAATAGTGGAGAGGTGATATATTGAGAGCTCCCAATTTTCACTCCTTAGGATAGTTTAAGAAAGTTTCGACATCTTTTGTTTTCATGATTTCTACTCCATGTGGCTGTGTTTCCCCATCCACTCAGAATCAGGGAATTGAGGGAGATGGGGTGGGGTGGGTGGGTGGGGGCAGAATCAGAGAAGAACCAAATGCGGTGTCCACATCAGAAGGCTGTAATATGATAGTGTCGATCTAAACAATGCCACAAATGAGGCCTTATAATCCATGAGAGCAAAACTCTACTTATTATGCCAATTCCATGCAAATATTCTCAGTATCCTCCTATTTCATATCAGTGAGATGTCCTTGTGCAGCTATGATGGGTCTAATTAGTCTTCAAAGAACTCCAGAAAGGTTTCAGGGACCAGAAAGGCAAGGCTGATGAACTAGAGGTCATATTGTTGGGGACTGTACCTTACTATTACTCAGTGGATATTTCTATGTGTTTTCTAAAATTTTAAGGGAGTAATTCAAACTGGTTGTACATTAGAACCCCCTGTGGATGTTTTAAAACAAAGGAAAAACTGAACATCATTCCCACAAACTCTGCTTTATTTTTTCTTTGGGAGGGGAGGAGCAGTGGGACCTAGCCTCAATATTTTACAAAGCTCCATGTTATTCTAATGTGCAGCCAGAAGTGATAACCACTGGTCTAGATGCATAAGTTTTTTAACTTCATCAAGTCCAAAAATCACCTGGAGGATTTGCTAAAAACAGATATGGGAGCTTACTTCCAGAGTTTCTGAGTCAGTTGGTATGGAGTGGGAGCTGAGATTTTGCATTTATAACTAGTTTTCAGGTAATATTGATGCTGCTAATCCAGGGACCACACTTTAACAAAAATCACTGTCTTCAAGTGTCACAAAGCCTTTCACATACACATCAAAATCAATTCAGCTAAACTCTGTAAGTTTACAGAGTACACCACTCAGTGACTCAGACAATCCTGCTTATTTAGATCTAATTATTTGCCCGACCTGGTGTGAAGCAAAGTAGCACAATGAAACTCATTTTCAGGCTCTCATTCTTTCCCTTTCTCTTTCCTTTCTTCCTTTTTGTATTGATGGAATCTGGAGAACAAAAAAAAAAAAAAAAAAAAAAAGCTTGAGAAGGTCACTTCTGAAATTTTGCTTGGAGGTCTAAATGTTTACCCAACAGCAAGTGTTGCTTCGTGCTGGGTCTGTCCTTGGCAGAGACTGATGGGCTCTGACTTCAGCACCCTGGAGAGCAGACTCCATGCTATACACAGTGATTGAACAAGAACTATGTAATTGCAGTAATCATTCCCAGTGAAAAGGAGGAAGAATAAAAGACACACAGCAGTTCCTGAAATGCAACACATTCCTAAATCCCACTGGGCAAACATTTTGAAATCTCATAATAGTACAAGTCCCACCAAAACTTAATGCGCTTACATTTGATTTGCTTCTAGTCAGTTGCTGGTCAGTTGAATGTGAGAATAATCACGTGTAAAATTTCCAGCTCTGCATTACTTTTACATATGCTTCTCTCTCTCTCCCCTCCTTCCTCCCTCTCTCCTCTGTATCTCAATTTAATGATAGCTATCTAGAGTCTATCAGCTGTAAAAGAATGTGTCCCTAACATTAAGAATAGTGCCTTGCACCTGGTAAGTGCTCAATAAACACGTATTGAATGAAACATTTAGGGGAAGTGCAACCAACATCTCCAATTTATCTTGAAATGCATCCAAAAATTTGAGTGGTTCTTAAAATGAGCAAGGATCTGAATCACCCGGTTTGTTAAAAACATATTGTTGAGTCCACCTCCAGAGTTTCTGATTCACTTGGTCTGTAGTCTGGGGTGGGAGCTGAGTTGGTTTAATGAATTGCCAGAATGGAAAAATCAATGATTATTCACTGATGCAAGCATTTTCCAATGCTAATGACAGAAATTGGGTTGTGGGTATACAGGTGTTCAACTTCAATGTATGTTCAAAGTTTCCACCATAAAATGCTGGGGGGAAATTATTGTGTATGTCCCTAGTGTCTAGGGCTTCCCTGAAGGCTCAGATGGTAAAGAACCTGCCTGCAATACCAGAGACCTGAGTTTGATCCCTGGGTTGGGAAGATCCCCTGGAAGAGGGCATGGCAAGCCATAACCAGTATTCTTGCCTGGAGAATCCCCATGGAGAAAGAAGCCTGGCAGGCTACATTCCATAGGCTCACAAAGAGTTTGACACAACTGAGTGACTAAGCACAGCACAGCTGTGACAGACTTTATTTCTTGGGCTCCAAAATCACTGAATATGGTGAATGCAGACACAAAATTAAAAGATGCTTGCTCCTTGAAAGAAAAGCTATGACAAACCTAAACAGCATATTAAATAGCAGAGACATTACTTTGCCAACAAAAGTCTGTCTAGTCAAAGCTATGGTTTTTCCAGTAGTCATGTATGGATGTGAGAGTTGGACCATAAAGAAGGCTGAGCACCGAAGAATTGATGCTTTTGAGCTGTGGTGTTGGAGAAGACTCTTGAGACTTTCTTGAACTGCAAGGAGATCAAACCAGTCAATCCCAAAGGAAATCGGTCCTGAATATTCATTGGAAGGACTGATGCTGAAGCTGAAACTCCAATACTTTGGCCACCTGATGTGAAAAACTGACTCACTGGAAAACACCCTGATGCTGGGAAAGATTGAAGGCAGGAAGAGAAAGGGATGACAGAGGATGAGATGGTTGGATGGCATCACCGACTCAATGGACGTGAGTTTGAGTAAACTCCAGGAGTTGTTGATGGACAGGGAGGCTTGGGGTGCTGTAGTCCATGAATTCACAAAGAGTCAGACGTGACTGAGCAACTGAACAACAACAACCCTAGTGTCTGAGTACTTTGCTTTAAAGAACATATAGTAATTTATAGGTTTGACCTGTGTGTTCATTCTCTCTCTCTCTTTCTCTCTCTCTTTTTTCCTTAGAAAAGAGAGACCACTAAGGGAGGCTGAAAATGTTGACCATTGGATGTCCCAGACATTAACTAATTAATTTATCATGCTGGGAGCAGCTCTCTTCTGGTACCCTGGCTACCAGGGACCTGGAGTGGGTGTGGGCTCCTCCATGGGTGGAGAAAGAAGCCCTCCAGAAACTGCCTCCCTCAGGGATCAAACATCAGATAGTTGTCACTCTAAGGGCAAGAAGAAGGGAGAGGTTGAAAAAGAGTAGTCACTCTTTCCCAGGAGGAGTCTTAAGCTGGAGAGAAAGAAAATACATTGTGTGCTCAGCCATCAAAGAGCAGGATGCAGCCCCATGTCAGCCCTGAGTCCACACCCTCCCTGCCTCCAGCTTTCCCAAGAACTGCATCCCTTTCCTCTGCATATGCCACAGGACCCAGGAGATGGGTTGCATTACAAACTGTGAACCTCAATAGGACACAGTCTATGTCATATTAGGAATGGAGCAAATTCTCAGGCTGGAGATGTCTCCAGCCTGAGATGTTTCTACAGAAGATCAATGAACATGATCCCAAATATCTGTTTTGTTTTTCCCCTCCAAGAGAACTGTGGCTTTAGATAACAACAAAAAAGACTTGGACTAGATACAAGAAGGGTTTCCCTAGTAGCTCAGATGGTAAAGCATCCGCTTACAATGCAGGAGACCCGGTTTTGATCCCTGGGTTGGGAAGATCCTCTGGAGAAGGAAATGGCAATCCACTCCAATTCTTGCTTGGAGACCTGGCGGGCTACAGTCCACGGGGTCGCAAAAAGTCAGACATGACTAAGCAGCAAACACACACACAGATATAAGGATGACCTGTCCCCATGCCTGGGTGGACCACATACTGGAAAAGAAATCTATGGCATCCCCTTTTATAAAGGTCCTCAAGCAACAGCTTTATATGAGCGTGCTTCTTCCAAAGCAAACCAGCAATTTTCAGACTGTAATTTTTGCAGTTTATTAGAAGATGGCTTGAGTGGAACAACCAGGAGGCTGTGTAGGGGTGTGGAGATGGCATTTGGGCCTAGCAGCATGGGTTTTAGCTCAGCTACTTGGAAAGGGTATTTTCTCCCCACTGCTGTGTCCTGTTGCTGTGTCTCCTCCCACACCTCCCCTTCGGCCTACCATGGCCACAGGCCCCCAGGGCAGCTTGGACTGTGAGAAAGGAAAGCAAAGCCAAGGCTTGCCCTGCAGCACTCAGGAAAGCCCAAGTGGTTCTCTGTCATCCTTTTCCTCTGGTGCATTTTTAATTAGCTTAATGAAGCCCTCCTACTTGTGGGTTAAAAAAAAAAAAAAAAAAAAAGGAGATGAGAAGCAAGGAGACGGGAAAAAAATAATACTGTGGGACTATGCAACCATGATGACTCAGGCTTCAGGCTTGGCTGTTGTGTTGTACCCTGGGAGATGGGGGTGAGGGTAGGGGGCTGGTTTGGGAGGAGCAACCTGTCCCTTTCATCATCCTATAAAGCATCTCAGAGGCCACTGGGAAAGAAGTCACACCCCTGCTCTGCCAGTGGCTCTGGACCTGGCCTCTCTCTCAGAGCCAGCTCCACTGGCAAAGCAAACCCAAAGCTTGTTCCTAAGGATAGCCATGGTGTCCCATTAGTCTTAAAACCCTGGTATCTACATGCAGCTTGGCACACCATAGGAGCTCAGTAAATGCTGAATACTTTTGTGTGTGAATGTATAATGGTTTCTTACTCATCCACTCTTCCCTCATGTCACTTGCCCCACCTCGCTGGTAGGGGCAGGCTCTGGCCAGGGAGATGGCAGAGACATCAGTGTCTGAGTGCTTAACACTCTCCTCACAGAGCTGTCACTCTGGCACCAACGTGGTCTCCCTACAGAGTGAGCCCCACATACATTTTTCTCCTCTGAATTCTCCAGGAAGATATATTGATCCAGTCCAGGTGACATCAATAGACCCAGGTAACTGAATAAAGCTTCCAGAGTTTGCCTTGAAATATGTATGATTTAGCTTCAAGACACCAAATGATAGCTTCGCCACCCTTCCCTCCCTTACCCTCCATGCACTGTACCATTAAACACCATCCTCATCTCAGCCCTGCTCTCTGCTTCCCACCCAGGCACTTCCTGTGCAGTCCCAGGATGACATGAAGAGGCCGTGGTGGAAATTAGAGGTGAGGGCAAGAAGAGATGCATGTGACTCCATCCCATGTCCCAAAGCAAACCTTGTTAACTTCTTGATACCAATGGCCCAGGGTCACCAGTGATCCATTTCCTTCACAGGCTGGTGGGTGCACCTTGCCATCATCCTTGGAGAAGCCCCACTTCTCTGTGCCTCCTCGGGAAAGCTCATCACAGTTTCCACTGGGGACAAGGAATGGTGCTGACATGAGCTCTGAGTGGTGGTTTGGCTCTCCAGGGCGCTTACCCAGCCCCCGCTGTGTTTCCTGGAGCTTCTTTATTTTCCCTCCTGGAGGATCCACAGGATGTAGGTTCACATTGGCCACTCGGCCACCCATGAGCCCTGTGATCTAAGGCAATGTTCTGTGCTACAGACTCCTGCCTGAAAAATGGAATTAGTAATACCTTTCTCATAGGGGCAGTGTAAGAATTAACTGAGCTAATATACATGATGTGTTTTAGTCTATTTCCTGGAATGCTGCATTAGTCATAAAAAATAACAGCTTCTCTCTATGGAGCACTTATTATGCATTAGGCAGTGCTTACATTAATCACCCCAATCCTCATGACCACCCTATGAGATAAGTACAGTTATCAGAGCCATTGCACAGATGTGGAATCTGAGATACACTGAAGCTAAGTAACTTGCCCGAATCCCACAGACAGGAAGTGACAGAGCTGGGATTTGAACCCAAGTCTGTTTGATTCCAGGGCTTGTGGCTACACAGATGTCTCATTCAATGAGCATCACTTCCCTTCTCCCTTCCTAACCACCTCTCCCAGCTACCCTTCACTATGAATTCTTTGTTAGGATACAAAAATGGAGAGCAGAGATGGCAAACTTTTTCTTTAAAGGGAAAAACTGTAAGCATTTTCAAGCTCTATGGGCCATACAGTCTGTCACACTACTTGACTCAGCCTGTGTAGTGTGAAAGCAGATACAAACAATAGGTAAATGAATGGGTATGGCTGTGTTCCAATAAAACTTTATTGACAAAAACAGGTGACTGTATTTTGCCCAAGGGTTGTATTTTGGCAGACCCTGCTCTAGAGGAATAGCATAGCTCTGGGAAAAAAAGACTTTAAATGAGAGTATTTGGCAAACAGCTAGTGCTCAATAAGTATGTGTGGGTTGATCTAGAGGTCATTTTGTCCTTTTCCTTGAATCTAGGCAGTAGCACTAATAAACAGTTCTCCAATTACAGTTTCATAGAAAACCTGATTCCACTCTTACCTGTATTGTCTGGTCTTGGGTTTAATTTATGGCAGGAAGGCTCCCTCCTACTTTGGTTCATCTGTGAATTGAGTTTTTTTTTTCTACTGAGAACTAACAATCTATGCATTAGGTCCAAATGTGCCCCCTCCCCCTGCGCTGGATAACTACTCACCAAGAGACAAGGCCACTCTCCTCGTGAAGCCACTGCACCTATGACAGAGGATTCTGTTCTGCCCAGGATGGGAAAGGCCTACTTCTTCCTCCCTGGGCAATTGGGCCACACACCACTGGAGGGGAAACTCCACCTAACACCACTGAGAAAAACGCGAGTGCCTGATACTAAGGCAAAGACGAGCTTTCCTGGCCTCCTTCCAGAGGTGAGAAGCCCACCTTGGGTGGAGTAGTTTCCTCATAGAAAGTGCCCATGTGATCAAAGAATTGCCACTGGAGGAGGAACTTGAGGGACAGCCAACTGGGGAGCAGCAAAGGGCACTTCCCCTCTCCTGCATCTGTCACCACTGGGGCCCAGCCTGCAAGAGACAGAGAGGACATATTTTGAGCTGATTTGTTTTCATTTGTATTTATTGGTTTGTGGGCATGGGATTTTTGAAATGCCCATATGGTCCCTAACACAGGTTTCAGCAAAAAATCCAATCTTGGAGTTGAAACAAAGCCAAAATTAAATAGCCGGATCCACGAAATCTGTCACCCACAGTTCTGAGTGCTCTAGGAAGGGCAAGAGGCAGGAGAGAACTGGGATTCTGACTCCCAGGAGCCTAACCAACTGAGCCAGCTCAAGAAGTGAGGCTGCTTCTTTGGCCCCCTCAAATCTTCACTTTCTCCCTCCTATTTCTTTCTGGATCCAGCCTCTGCTCCTGATCCCTCATATGGGCTTTCCCCAAGGCCAGTGGCTCCAGAGGGAGCCCAAACCATTGCAACATCATGGCCTTTGCCCTCCGGGGCAGGGTTAGTAACAGAGGGCGGTTGTTGTTCAGTCACTCAGTTGTGTCTGACCCTGTGACCCCATAAACAGCAGCTTACCAGGTTTCCCTGACCTTCACTATCTCTCGGAGTTTGCTCAAACTCATGTCCATTGAGTTGATGATGCCATCCAACCATCTCATCTTCTGTTGCCCGCTTTTCCTCCTGCCCTCAATCTTTCCCAGCATCAGGGTCTTTTCCAATGAGTTGGTTCTCTGCATCAGGTAACTAAAGTATTGGAGTTTCAGCTTTAGCATCAGTCCTTCCAATGAATATTTAGGATTGATTTCCTTTAGGATTTACTGGTTTGATCTCCTGCAGTCCAAGGGACTCTAGAGAGTCTTCTCCAGCAACAATTTGAAAGCATCGATTCTTTGGTGCTCAACCTTCTTTATGGTCCGATTTTCACATCCATACATGACTACTGGAAAAACCATAGCTTTGACTAGACGGACCTTTGTCAGCAAAGTACTGTCTCTGCTTTTGAATATGCTGTCTAGTTTGGTCATAGCTTTTCTTCCAAAAAGGAGAGTGGAGCTGCAGGTATTTGTGCAATATTAGTGATTTCCACTGCTTGGGGCATTTCTGACACAGGCCACAGTCACCGTCTGGAGTGTGCTGAATCTCCATGACAAAGAGAGTACCTATCCCTTCCCACACTGACCTCCCTCTCCCCTCCCTCAGAAAACTTAACCTTTGACACACATTCTCTCCAGTCCCACTGCTTGCAACTTTGTTATCTATCATCTTAAATTCTTCTCCAAAGACTCTGGAATTCCAGGTAAGATATTTCAAATCCTGAAAGATAATGCTGTTAAAGTGCTTCACTCAATATGTCAGCAGATTTGGAAAACTCAGCAGTGGCCACAGGACTGGAAAAGATCAGCTTTTATTCCAATCCCAAAGAAAGGCAATGCCAAGGAATGTTCTAACTACCACACAATTGCACTCATCTCACACACTAGCAAAGTAATGCTCAAAATTCTCCAAGCCAAGCTTCAACAGTACGTGAACCCTGAACTTTCAGATGTTCAGGCTGGATTTAGAAAAGCCAGAGGAACCAGAGATCAAATTGCCAACATCTGTTGGATCATCAATAAGCAAGAGAGTTTCAGTAAAACATCTACTTCTGCTTTATTTATTGACTATGCCAAAGCCTTTGACTGTGTGGATCACAACAAACTGGAAAATTCTGAAAGAGATGGGAATACCAGACCACCTTACCTGCCTCCTGAGAAATCTGTATGCAGGTCAAGAAGCAGCAGTTAGAACTGGACATGGAACAACAGACTGGTTCCAAATAGGAAAAGGAGTACGTCAAGGATGTATATTGTCACCCTGCTTATTTAACTTATAGGCAGAGAACATCATGAGAAATGCTGGTCTGGAGGAAGCACAAGCTGGGATCAGGATTGCCGGGAGAAATATCAATAACCTCAGATATGCAGATGACACCACCCTTATGGCAGAAAGTGAAGAACTAAAGAGCCTCTTGATGAAAGTGAAAGAGGAGAGTGAAAAAGTTGGCTTAAAGCTCAGCATTCAGAAAACAAAGATCATGGCATCCAGTCACATCACTTCATGGCAAATAGATGGAGAAACAGTGGAAACAGTGTCAGACTTTATTTTTGGGGCTCCAAAATCACCGCAGATGGTGACTGCAGCCATGAAATTAAAAGACACTTGCTTCTTGGAAGAAAAGCTATGACAAACCTAGACAGCTTATTAAAAAGCAGGGACATTACCTTGCCAACAAAGTTCCATCTAGTCAAAGCTATGGTTTTTCCGGTAGTCATGTACTAATGTGAGAGTCAGACTATAAAGAAAGCTAAGCACAGAAAAATTGACGCTTTTGAATTGTGGTGTTGGAGAAGACTCTTGAGAGTCCCATGGACTGCAAAGAGATTCAACCAGTCCATCCTAAAGGAAGCTAGCCCTGAATATTCACTGGAAGGACCGATGCTGAAGCTGAAGCTCCAATACTTTGGCCACCTGATTCGAGGAACTGACTCACTGGAAAAGACCCTGATGCTGGGAAAGATTGAAGGCTGGAGGAGAAGGGGATGACAGAGGATGAGATGGTTGGATGGCATCATCAAGTCAATGGATGTGAGTTGGAGCAAGCTCTGGGAGATGGTGAAGTTCATGGGGTGACAAAGAGTTGGACAGGACTTAGTGACTGAACTGACTGACTGAAAAACTCCAAATGTCCCCTCCTTAATTATAAAGGAACCTCCTTGGGGTTAGGGCTTGAGATTCTCGGAATAATCAGTTCAGTTCAGTTCAGTCACTCAGTCGTGCCTGACTCTTTGCGACCCCATGGACTGCAGCACACCAGGCTTCCTTGTCCGTCACCAACTCTCTGAACTTGCTCAAACTCACATCCATCGAGTCAGTGATGCCACCCAACCATCTCATCCTCTGTCATCCCTGTCTCCTCCCATCTTCAATATTTCACTGAAGGGTCTTTTCCAGTGCATCAGGGTCTTTTCCAATGAGTCCATTCTTCTAATGAGTTGGGTCTTTTCTAATGAGTCAGGCCAAAGTATTGGAGTTTCAGCTTCAGCATCAGTCCTTCCAATGAATATTCAGGACTGGATTCCTTTAGGATGGACTGGTTGATCTCCTTGCAGTCCAAGGGACTCTCAAGAGTCTTCTGCAACACCACAGTTCAAAGCATCAGTTCTCTGGCACTCAACTTCTTTATGGTCCAGCTCTCACATCCATACATGACCACTGGAAAAACCATAGCTTTGACTGGATGGACCTCAGAATAATGACGATATCTTAAAATGTTGACTAAACAATAAGCCATTCTTGGCTTGACAATTGACAGCATTCTGTGTCTGGGCTGTGGAGGACAAGGTTGTGTTCATTCCCCTCTCCCAGCCCTTGCAGGCACATTCCCTACATCTAGAATACCTGCCCCCACCACCAAGCTCCCCATGACTCATGTCTTTATACCAGTCAAGTTTCAGCTCAAACACCATTTCCAGGGAAGCCTTCTTTGTCATTCAAGCCAAAGTAATCCCAACGCTGTTCAAGAAACAGTACATGAATGAATGGTCTCCATTTTGCAGATAAGGACACTAAGGCTCACAGTGATTAAAAATTACTTACTCAAGGTCCAAGAGCTCATCAAAGAGTTCCTCACAGGCACGAACTAAGGCCTTCTGATGACAGAATGCCAGAAATCTTCTATTTCTTCTGCACCACAGTGCACTTTGGCAATTGTAATTTTTTAGTCAACATTCATCTACCCAGTACTCTGTAAGTTTCAGGAGGACAGAGTCTGCATGCCAGGTTCGTTGTGTGTGCGTGCATGCTGAGTCACTTCAGTTGTGTTGCGACTCTGCGACCTTCTGGATTGCAGCCCACCAGGCTCCTCTGGCCATAGGCTTCTCCAGGCAAGAATACTGGAGTGGGTTGCCATGCCCTCTTCCAGGGGATCTTCTGGACCCAGAGATCGAATCCATGTCTCTTACATCTCCTGCATTGGCAGGCAGGTTCTTTATCACTAGCACAACCTGTAACTAAGCTATCTAGTACAGGGCATCAATATTAAGTGTACTAACAATCATACAATAGAGTAATATAGACTAATCAATTAATTGGCATCTAATTGGGTCTCAATAAATATTTTTTAATAGACTGAGAGCACTGATGCAGATGCAGAAGTTTTGAGCCTTCATTTACTCTCATCCTCTTTCTTTGAGTGGTAAAATGGCATTTCCCTGGAATGTGCTCTGGTTTCCAGGAGCTACTGCAATGCTAGAGAAGTTTCTTTGAAAACATGGAGCAAGAACAGGGAAATTGAATAGCTAACATGAATAGTTTTGTGCCAAGTTATAAATATCAGCTAATTACAGCACAACTCTGGTCCTTTGGGATCTTCCATCTAGCATGAATTTCCTTCACTCAGGAATCAACATTCAGACTGCTCTCCTCCCCAACTCCTCCATTCCCAGGGTGGATCAGGAGCATCAGGGACTGTTGGCTCATCTCAAGATAGAGAGTTTTATGGCTGGGAGCAGAAATGGCAATAAAGACAGAAGTTATGAGCCTATCACCAGCAGGGAAATAGAATGGGAGGCAGCTAACATGCTGTATCCATCTGAAATTTTATAAGATTTGATCCACTCTCGTGTCATATACTAATCTACTTTTTTTCCTTCAGGTTAGATTCTCCTTCATTTTAGTCAACTACTTTTTTGCAAGATCAAGTACATTTGTTCTCTTAGACATTTTCTCCCTCCCTCTACCCAGGCCTTCCATCTAGGTCTCAGTTTGAAGAAGGCAGTGTAGTATAGTTAAGCATACAGGCTTGCAGTCACACTAATCTGGGTTTAATTCCTCGCTCTCAGTTATGCATGGATTGTCTGTAAGCAAGTTCCCCATACCTCCTTACATCTCAGTATTCTCATCTGTAAAATGGAGATAATCTTGAGAGGGGCGTTGTGAGGACTAAATCGCATATATTCCCATTATATGCCATTTACAGGTTTAGCACAATACAAGACAATCAGTAAGAAATCAGCAAATGGTAGCCACTATTATTCCCATTCCTAGTCTTATTTCTCCCCTCCCAGCTCCCTCTTTTTCCCTTCCCTTTGACTCTGTTGTCTACACACATACACAATCTGGCTTAATAAAACACTGGTCACCACATCTAACCCAATATCACAGATTGGTCAAGATACTTGATTGGCAGTCCCCGGTATTTCAGACTTTTTCTTTCTCCCCCTATAACCATATCATTTCCCCATACCTTTCTCTCCTTGAGATATTTCACTTTCTCCATTTTTCCTGAAAATAAGTGCTGAGACAAGGGCCATCAGCATTACCTTGCAGTTACAAGCCCCACCAGGATTCTGCTCAGAACATTTGGCTAAGAGAGTCTGCTGCTTAGAGTCTCTCTCAGTTTGCCCACCATGTTTAATTCATTTGTGTTGCAGGCCATTTAAAGAGGTTCAGTGAGCTGTGAAGATCAAGATATGAGCCATACAGATTGTACATTATTGAATTAAGATGCTAAATATGGAGCCTAAGTGAGGCCAAGGAGGGAAAGTAAAAGCCTTAATGGTTTATAATGATAGAGAGCAGGGTGGGTCAAGTCAGTAGCAAATTGAAAAGATGCATGACTTCAAGGAAAGGGCCATTTGTCATACTAGAGTCATCTTCAATTTCTCTCTCTCTCTCACCCTCTACATTCAATCCATCACTACCACCTGTCAGTTCTACCTCCAATAAATTTCAAGCGTCCACTTCTCTTCATTCCCACTGCCATCACCCAAGGTCAAGCCCTATCTCTTCTCTGACTATTACAATAGATTCACTTGTCTCTTTGGTTCTATCTTGTCCTTTTCCAATCCAGTCTCCACCCAGCAACCTTTCTAAAACATAAACCAAATCATGTTACTCCTCTGTATAAAATTTTCCAACGGCTTCTTGTTGCTCTTACAATAAAATCCAAGCTTATTATCATGGTTTTGGAGCTCTCTATGGTCACTCTCATCCCCATCTGGGCTCCTCCTTGCTTACTCTACTCTGGTCGTTCTTATCTATCTCTCCACCTTGTTCTGTCTCTCCATCTTGTTAAACTCATTTCCATCATTGGGCTCTTGCATTTGCTGTTTCCTCTGCCTATGTTTTATGTAGCCAGTGCATTAGCATCCCCTATACCCCAGTTTTTGTATAGAGCAGCATTTTTCAGCCCCCTCCCCATGTAGCCTGTGCCCCCTCTAGCTCATCAACCTATTTATACTCTCAATAGCTTTTTGATTTTTGTTGACTTTTCTCTATCTGTTCCATAATAGAGAGAGACCATTTCTATTTTATTCACGCTATACCCTTGCACTCTTACAGTGCAAGTAATATAGTATTTGATCAATAAACATTTGCTGAGAGATTAAATGAGTGAATTTGTCACAAGAAGTTCATTCCAAGATTTGATTTTCATTGGCCAATTACAGACTAAAATCATTTCTCACACTCCTTCACTTTCTTGGCCCTGAAAATCCATGTCTACTAAGATTATTGAATATAACATAAAGACACTGGCAGTAGATCCTCAACAAAAAAAAAGGAAAAACAAAATATCAAAACAAAGAGACCACTCATTCATTCAGTAAATACTCGCTGAGTGCCTATGATATGCCAGATACTGATCAGGCACTTGTAATATAGTGATGTTTATCACAGCCCCTGAGTGGCGCTTATAGTCTGGGAGAGGCAAAGGTCAAACATAAAAATGCATAATTATATCCTGGGTTAAGTGCTCTAAGGAGGGAAAGAGTGTTGTGTTGAGAATAACAATGAGGGAGGCAGGGTGGTCATTTAAGTTGAGACCTGACACATGATAAGTGAGTAATGAAAGGGGATGGTTCTAAGGGAAAAGCGTTTGGCCATCTGGATGGCTAGACTCTTAAAGTATCAGTGAACATCTTGATGTCCCCATGGATGAGGGGAAGTAAAGGGGCCCATATTTCAGGGACCAAGGGTGGGGATGGCGCAAGCATGAAGCTCTTTGCCACGCTCTCATACTCCCCCTTAGACAGAAGGGAAATGGAATCTTTAAAAAATAAAATTTTTTCCATAAAAATAACTTTGTCCAAGTCTGAACTCAGAAGGAGCTCCAGAAAGGTTCTTCCTTTGTCCCAACAGCTTTGTTCTTGGTCTTCATTTCATATCTTTAGCTCCTTAAAGAATTAGAGCTGATCTGACTATTCTGAACACATCAACCTCTCCCTGTGTAGCAAGTGTCTATCTCTCCCCACTCCAGATTCCTCCTCTGACCCCTCTGCGTGGCCGACAGACAGCACATAGAGCAAAACAGGCATCTGTGGCACAATTTTCTGGGCACACTTGTTTAAGAAAAACACCTAAATTATGTAATAGTCTGTAACTCCTGTCAACTCATTAGACAAGTCTGGGCATGCAGACCAAGTGGGGAAGGAAGAACAGATATAAGACCAGTGTCCTGTTGGAGTCCCATGTCACTTCTGGATGAGCTCATCAATAAGCAACCACTCTATTCTAGGAGGACCCCTCCCCCCATTCGCCATGCACACAATGGGGACATCCTTGACCTCCTCTCTTGGACCTAGAGGAATCTAAGAGGAATTCAGTTCAGTTGCTCAGTCATGTCTAACTCTTTGAGACCCCATGAGCCACAAAACGCCAGGCCTCCTCGTCCATCACCAACTCCCGAAGTCCACCCAAACCCATGTACATCGAGTCAGCAATGCCATCCAACCATCTCATTCTCTGTTATCCCCTTCTCCTCCTGCCCTCAGTCTTTCCCAGCATCAGGGTCTTTTCCAATGAGTCAGCTCTTCACAGCAGGTAGCCAAAGTATTGGAGTTTCAGCTTCAACATCAGTCCTTCCAATGAATATTCAGGACTGATCTCCTTTAGGATGGACTGGTTGGGTCTCCTTGCAGTCCAAGGGACTCTCAAGGGTCTTCTCCAACACCACAGTTCAAAAGCATCAATTCTTCGGTGCTCAGCTTTCGTTATAGTCCAACTCTCACATGCATACATGACCACTGGAAAAACCATAGCCTTGACTAGACAGACCATTGTTGACAAAGTAATGTGTCTGCTTTTTAATATGCTGCCTAGGTTGGTCATAACTTTCCTTCCAAGGAGTAAGCATCTTTTAATTTCATGGCTGCAGTCACCATCTGCAGTGATTTTGGAGCCCAAAAAAATAAAGTCAGCCACTGTTTCCACTGTTTCCCCATCTATTTCCCATGAAGTGATAGGACCAGATGCCATGATCTTAGTTTTCTGAATGTTGAGCTTTAAGCCAACTTTTTCACTCTCCTTTTTAACTTTCATCAAGAGGCTTTTTAGTTCCTCTTCACTTTCTGCCATAAGTGTGGTGTCATCTGCATATCTGAGATTATTGATATTTCTCCCAGCAATCTTGATTCCAGCTTGTGCTTCTTCTAGTCCAGCGTTTCTCATGATGTACTCTGCATATAAGTTAAATAAGCAGGGTGACAGTATACAGCCTTGACGTACTCCTTTTCCTATTTGGAACCAGTCTGTTGTTCCATGTCCAATTCTAACTGTTGCTTCCTGACCTGCATATAGGTTTCTTAAGAGGCAGGTCAGGTGGTCTGGTAGTCCCATCTCTTTCAGAATTTTCCACAGTTTATTGTGATCCACATAGTCAAAGGCTTTGGCATAGTCAATAAAGCAGAAGCAGATGTTTTTCTGGAACTCTCTTGCTTTTTCCATGATCCACGGATGTTGGCAATTTGATCTCTGGTTCCTCTGCCTTTTCTAAAACCAGCTTGACCATCTGGAAGTTCACAGTTCATATATAGCTGAAGCCTGGCTTGGAGAATTTTGAGCATTACTTCACTAGCGTGTGAGATGAGTGCAATTGTGCAGTAGTTTGAGCATTCTTTGGCATTGCCTTTCTTTGGGATTGGAATGAAAACTGACCTTTTCCAGTCTTGTGGCCACTGCTGAGTTTTCCAAATTTGCTGGCATATTGAGTGCAGCACTTTCACAGCATCATCTTCAAGGATTTGAAATAGCTCAACTGGAATTCCATCACCTCCACCAGCTTAGAAACCACTGATTTATAAACTTGTATAGACTTTGATTCTAAAGGAATGGAGGCTGATGTGCCCCATATAAAGGCTATGTATACCCCCAAATTCATAGGTTGAAACCATAATCCCCAAATATGACTATATTTACAGGTAGTACTTTTAGAAGATAATTAATGTTAGATGAGGTCTTAAGAGTGGGTCCTAATCTAATAGGATTGGTGTCCTTAAAGGAAGAGAAAGAGACCAAGGAACAGTCATATTAGGACACAGCAAGAAGATGTTGTCATGAATCCAGGGAGATCACTAAGAACCAAATCAACTGGCACCTTGATTTTGGACTTCCCAGCCTCCAGACTGAGAAGTTTAAGCCACCTGGTCTGTTATATTCCTTATGGCAACCTTAGCAAACTAATAAAGTTCAGTTGTAGAACTGGTGGCCTCTCCATTCAAGGATGAGAGTAGTTGCATGTCCCTAAGTCAGTGTCCTACCTGAAGGCAAAGGTATGTACCACTTTCTCCATAAGAGTTTCCCCCTCCACTCCAACCACATTTTTTCCATGAGCTCTTTCTGCCCTTCTTTTTTGTTTATCTTATGTTAAACAAGAAAAATCAACCTAAATTAAAATCAAACAGGAGTTAGTTTTTTCCAGTTCTCCTTCTTAACTCATTTTATTCCTCTCTCCAACAACCCTTGCTGATTCCCCAGTTATATAAAATAAAGAACAAAAATGTCACCTGCTCCATCTTTGTCTTCCACAACTACTCTGCAGGTTACCTAGGCTGTGGGTCCCTCATAGAGACCTCTACACCACTTGTGTTTTCTCCTTCTGCACACTGTTGACTCTCTTTCTTCATCTACCATGCCTCCTATGCCACCTCTAGATGTCTGCATCCTGCCAACCCTTTAAGAACCAGCTCAGGTGCCACATTCTCCATGAAAGCTTTCCTAAAGTTTTCATTGGAAATATTAACTACCTCTTCAGTACCTCCTGGAGAAGGCAATGGCACCTCACTCCAGTACTCTTGCCTGGAAAATCCCATAGATGGAGGAACCTGGTAGGCTGCACTCCATGGGGTCATGAAGAGTCGGACATGACCGAGTGACTTCACTTTCACTTTTCACTTTCATGCATTGGAGAAGGAAATGGCAACCCACTCCAGTGTTCTTGCTTGGAGAATCCCAGGGACGGGGGAGTCTGGTTGGCTGCTGTCTATGGGGTCGCACAGAGCTGGACACGACTGAAGCGACTTAGCAGCAGCAGCAGCAGCTTCAGTACCTCCATCACCACTGACTACACTAATCATTGCACATAGCCCCCATCTTTCCCCACTATAACTATTGGATAACTTCTTAAATTCTCTTCTAAGTTGTAAATGTCTTCAGGACAAGGACCACGTCTTATTCATCTTTTAATCTTATCTACTGCCTGGCACAGTACCTTATAATTAGGAGGTGCTCAATAAATAATGGTTAAATGAATGAAGAGATGAATGGATGGATGGATTTGAGAATAACTGTATCTGATTAGGTCAGGAATAATTTAAGTATAGGTAGAGCTTTTAATATGCCTGTGCATAAAAGAAGAAGCATTAATCTGACTATGTGATGAGTTTGGGGGCAGATGTCAGAGATGAAAGGTATAGTAACTCATGATTCATTCAACAGCTACACATTTGCTAAGCACTAACAACATGCCAGGAACTGTTACACTGCTGATGAACAAAATAGACAAGATTCTGACTTCTTGGAACTTGCAATGTAGTGGGAGAAACAGACATTAGACACCTGAATATTATATAAAATAATAATTTTACCTAGTAGCTTGTTACATAAAGGAAAGAAGTTCCTCTAAGCAAAAGTAAGAGAGGGAACACAATTGAGGTTGAAGGATGAGGAAGGGGCTCTCCAAGGAGGTAGCATTTTAGGGAAAGTTGAGTGGCTCAGTGGGTAAAGAATCCACCTGCAATGCAGGAGATGCAGGAGACTTGGGTTCAATCCCTGGCTTGGGAAGATCTCCTAGAGAAGGAAATGGCAACCCGCTCCAGGATTCTTGCCTGAAGAATCCCACAGATAGAGGAGACTGGTGGCCTACGGTCCATGGGGTCACAAAGATTCAGAAACAACTGAAGTGACTGAGCACACACACATGTAAATGAGTTAGATCTGAAGGGTGATTAGAAGTCAGCCAGGCCTAGAGGCAGACAAAGGTCCTAAGGCAGGAAATTGACCCTGGAAGGAACTGCACAGCCAGCTGTGTCCAAGTGTACGTAGAGGATTGGTAGAAGAGGACAGTGCGTCCAGGGCTCGCGTAGGGCCCTCAAGGTAAGGTGTCTGGGGTCAGCCCAAGTGTGAGAATCATCAAAGGGTTTCAGCAGTGGAGGTACAGGACCCTCCCCTCACAACAGCTGCTGCATGGGAAAAGGATCCGATCAATCTTTGTCTGTAGAGACTGGCTACAGAGACCGCTACAGAGACTGGAGTTGAGTGACTCACTCTAGCAAGCAAGAGTCTATCTAGACTGGTTTAGACTGAAGGGGTGGCAGCGGATATGGAAAGAAACAGCAAGACTGAAGAGATGCTTTAAAGGTATAATAATGCAGAACCACTTTTTAACACACAATTTAGCATATATATTATATTTTCTTGTTGTCAATGTCAACAGCACTGTCTCATAAGTCTGTAAGAGCAAGGACTTGTCTTACACATTGCTGAATCCCCAAGGCCCATAATGCTGCTTGGCACATACTAAGTGCTGAGTAAATATTTGGTGAATAAACTTACAGTGGAATGATCTATAAATTCAAAGTAAAAGTGAAAAAGAAGTATAAAGAATGAATTTTAGGATGTGGTCTTGGCACTAAGGAGGATTGAAGTGACATTTATTGAGAGGAACTATTTTGGGGGATAAGATCAAAACTCCATTTTTTGACAGGTTGAGTTTCATAGATGCCTATGAGATATCCATATGGAAATTCTGGTCTGGAGATTCAAATTTAGATAATACCTACCCTCATAAAGTGTTTCAAGTCATGGAATCATCTAGGATAAGATGTCTTGACCTGAAGTCTGCAATGGCCAAGGGACTTACAGGTTTCCATGAATTTTGATGGGAAAAATATTGTTTTCATTTTCAGTAAATTCCAAGTGAAATGTAGCGGGTTTTTTTTTTCAATTATGAACATAGACAATAAATTACAGCAATATACAGAGTACCAGTGACACTTTGTCAGAAATAAAAACTACAGATATTTTCATATCACATTACAACTTTTACAGATACTCTGTAATATCATTTGTGCTCATCACTACCTGAACATTATAGAAGTCGTTGGGCTCACCATTAGATCTTATTATGGAACACATAGAATTAAAAGCACATATATTGCTATATTACAAATTTGGGCTTTTATGTTTAGATAAATGTTAATCAGAATAATTTATTTCCTTTATTGCTCTATTTTATTTAATATATTTGAAAGCATTATTGTGAGAAAGAATAGATTTGACCATCCAGACAGCCAGAGACTCCGAGTCACAAATCAAATTAAGAGACCATGGGAGAAACTAGAGATGGTGTCTGAGGAAGAGGGAGCTCCTGGGGACACAGAAACTGGCCAAGGAAAGAAGGTTGGAGGAAACATGGCCAAGGGGTGAGAGGAGCTGACTAGGCAATCTGATCAGACCAAGGGTGAACCAGTCAAGGTCAAGAGAAGCAAGAAGCTATGGAAAGTTTATAACTGAGAACAGAGGAGAAGAATGACGAGCTCTGAGAGCTGACCCAGGGCTTCACAGCCCAGGAAGACTAAAGAGAGAGAAAGTCGAGAAACAGGAGTCCAGGGAACACTGTTGAACAGAGGTCTATGAACAGCCTCACTTGAGCCAGGGACCCTGGGGCACATCTTCCAAAAGGACTCCCAGGCTGGGTGTAAGGATGCCTGGGACAGGGCATCAGTGAGGGAATCACCGGGCTGAGAGGCCAGGGAGTCAGGCCCTGCTTCTGAGCAGCTCTGCGACTTCTGTGCTATCTACTTCCTTCCCTGGGTGGATCTGTTTCCTCATCCTATGACCAGCGGTGGAGGGGAGGGTGTGAATTAAAGTTCCCCCCAATACAGGCACTGCAGGATCTGGTCACTGCTCTGTTCTGGGCCTGCTGTGACACCAGCTGGCTGGTCACACTGGACAAATGTCTTCCCCCACTGGGCCTCTGACTCCTAAAATTCAGAGATTGGCCAAATGTCCTTTTGGGCTCTTCCAGCACTATGACCTGTATCTGGGGCTGATCATTTAAAATCAAGCCTGAGGAGCACAGCCAAAACATCCTTGCTTTCTCCGACTGATAAAAAAAGTCAAAGAGCTTTACCTAGGCTGAAGGTAAACACAAAAAAGGGAATCAGAAAGCAGACCCAGCTGCTCAGAGCCTCCCTCCTTCATTTTCTCCGTGTATAATGTTCAGACTGTTCTCACAACACCTGTGACACTTGCTTGTTTCTAAATTCTTGTTTCTCATCCCTCCTTCCATCTCATAGACTATGACCTCCTTAAACAGGAGAAATTGCCTTATGGATTCCCTTTTTATCTCCACTGACTGGTTCAATAAACATTTGCTGAGTGAATGAATAATGTAATAATTTTGTGAATGAATGACCTAACAATTATATAACAAATTACTCTGAGAATAATTATGTGATGGAGCACAAGTAATTGAAGTACAAATAGAGGGTTAAATATATTACTATATACTAAAAGTGGGCTATGGTCAATAGGTGATAAGTATTAAAATTTTGTTAAGGGATATGTTTCTCCATTTTAGCTACCTAAGTGAAGAAGAACTAAAGAGCCTCTTGATGAAAGTGAAAGAGGAGAGTGAAAAAGTTGGCTTAAAGCTCAACATTCAGAAAATTAAGATCATGGCATCCGGTCCCATCACTTCATGGCAAATAGATGGGGAAACAGTGGAAACAGTGGCTGACTTTATTTTTCTGGGCTCCAAAATCACTGCAGATGGTGACTGCAGCCATGAAATTAAAAGATGCTTACTCCTTGGAAGGAAAGTTATGACCAACCTAGGCAGCATATTAAAAAGCAGACACATTACTTTGTCAACAATGGTCTGTCTAGTCAAGGCTATGGTTTTTCCAGTGGTCATGTATGGATGTGAGAGTTGGACTATAAAGAAAGCTGAGCACCGAAGAATTGATGCTTTTGAACTGTGGTGTTGGAGAAGACCCTTGAGAGTCCCTTGGACTGCAAGGAGACCCAACCAGTCCATCCTAAAGGAGATCAGTCCTGAATATTCATTGGAAGGACTGATGTTGAAGCTGAAACTCCAATACTTTGGCCACCTGCTGTGAAGAGCTGACTCATTGGAAAAGACCCTGATGCTGGGAAAGATTGAGGGCAGGAGGAGAAGGGGATGACAGAGGATGAGATGGTTGGAGAGCATCACTGACTCAATGGACATGGGTTTGGGTGGACTTTGGGAGTTGGTGATGGACAGGGAGGCCTGGTGTGCTGTGGTTCATAGGGTTGCAAAGAGTCGGACACAACTAAGCGAATGAACTGAACTGAACTGTCTCCAAACCTTAGAGGAAAACAGTTTTTATGATTCACTTCAAGGACTCTCTGGGAAGTAAGGTCTCCACCACCATCCATATCCTTTTCCCTGATCTCCTTCTCCAAGTCCCCAGTAGAGAATGAGTCCAGTGCTGTCCTCGCTGGTCAACTTCAGGCCATTGACTGGCCCTCTCTTCTGCTTCCTGTCTCAGGAGCAATCCCTGAGCCTCTTTCTGTCTGCTCAAGGTGGAAGACAGCTGCAGACCCATTCTCCTCTGGCTTAAGCCCAAGATGCATGTTCCAACAAATTTTACCAAAATCCCTAAAGTGAGGAATCAAGCCCTAGACCAACAAAAAAGAGAGTGGCTCATGGTTTCCCATTTGCCATGTGTGTGCACAGCCACCACGAGAACACGAAAGGAAAATATGTAGCCAAGGCAGGACAAGATTTGGGTATTCCTAGGTCCCTTTGGCTTTACCAGAGTAATCTCCATTCCCTTAGGTTCTTGAGGACAAAACACCCTGAGTCAGAATATACTAGTCCTTATGTAGAGGCCAGAAAGGTGAACTGAGGAAATGAGAATGCCTCAGAAACTTTTTAGTTACAAGGAACCAAAAGTCACTTCAACTAACTTAACAAGAGAAGCATTTATGGTAAAGATACGAAAAATTCAGAGAACCAGATTGCATCAAGGGTAAAGCAGAAGATAGATGGCACAGAGATAAGGAGTTAGTGAAAGGTTAAGAAAGTAGAGATAGCAACTGTGGATAGCTCTTAAAGAAAGTTCAGCCATAAAACCGAGAAATGAGTTCGTAACCCAAGGGAATATTGGAGAAGAAAAGGTTCTTGGAACGTAAATTAAGGAATAGGAGTCAGAAGAGGAACAAATGAGGAAAAGAAAGGGGAGATCATTGATGCACAGTAGATGCTCAATAAATATGTGCAAATTAATTGAAACCACCTGGGCTGAAGAGCATTAAAGTTAAATGTGGCTCAAGGGACACTGAGCATATTTTCTACATTTCTGTCCTCATGGTAGGTGACTACTCTCTGACTCCCGCACTGCAGTGTGAGATTCAGGCATTACCTTCTGAAAAAATCGACTGCCTTCTCAGGGCTCCAGCCAGGGAAAACAGGCAGACGTTGTTGCCGTTCTCAAAGCCACAGGCAGTCTCAGGGCCAGCTGCCTTTAGTTCCTGCCTCTTGTGGGACCAAACAGATGTGAAGAGAGCAGAAAGCAGGCAGCAATAGCCAGGATCACATTTCCAAATTAATGACATGAATCATTATTAGCCAAATTCCAATCGCAATAGAAGTTGGTTTTTCTCCCAAAGGGGATTCTTGCTTCACAGCTAGAACAATAAGGGATCTGGAAAACGGGTCAGTTCAACTTCATTATTCTAGTCATCATACAGAAATTTAAAAAGTAAACTAAGTAAATGAGATGCCTTAGGAACATTCTGGTTACGAGGAACAGATGTTCACTCAAGCCAACTTGTATAAAATGGAATTTATTGTGAGGACCCAGGGGGATATCATAGAACAGAATTGTTGAAGAAGAAAAATATGGTGGATTTTATAGGAAATGGGCAGTTGATGTGTTCTATCTTTCTCCCTCTATCCTCTTTCCATCCTAAACTGCATGTTTTTTGGCTATTCTGTTATCTTCTTCATTTTCCTCTCTCCTCAGGACAGTTTCTGTGCTAATTCACCCACTTCTACATGGTCCAACATGAATGCCCTGAAATAGTGGCCTCACTCCACCACCGCCCCAACCCTATTGATAGAACCTGGCAGCTTAGCTCCTCAGGGCTAATGTCTCAGTCTTTGTAGTCTCATGCTATATTCTCCACAAAGAACCATGTATTAGTTCAATGAGGTCCAGGTGCCTATACTAGCACAATCAGATATTATAAGGGTAGTGACACATGACAATTAGAGTCACCTTTTAGGCTGTGGGTGAGCAGGTTTTCTAAGAATGGGGTGACATGGGGAGAAAACAATTACCCCACTCAGTTCAGAGGATCTGGCTGAAAGCCACACTCCGGGCTAAATCTAATTTACTAAGTGCTGTGGGAAAAGTTGACTTAGTCTGTCACCTTCCTTTGAGGCAGTCTTGCTCATACTGGGAGCTAGGAGAGGAAAATGCTGAGACTCATTTATTTGGTTACAACATCTCTCTCTTGCTTTATGCCCTTGCCGTGTTCCCATATCCATTCTTCACCATGCCAAAGAAATAGAACAGCCAATAAACTCTGTGCCTGGCAGGGCTCACTAAAGAACTCATTGATGTATTTTGAGAAGCCAAACTCCCTAACAAAAGTGTGTTGGCCTCAGCCTATCTATCTACATATTGAACGAGGGCAAACTCATTCTCCTCCTTCCAAACATGGCTCTGAAGCCATGTCCTTTGCAACAATTTCTGCACTCCCCTCAGGAGAGTTGGTCCCACTGATCTCTTTTCACACCTGAATTCATACTCTGCTCTCCTAGACTATGAATCCCAGAGGAAGCATCTTAACATGTATTCCCATATCCCCAGTTCCAAACATGGTACACATATTGAGCACTTGATTAAAGTTCATCCAATACATAACCCAGCAATGAACATTCTGGTCCCACCTAACAGTCTTCCCTTGACTGGGGCTCCAAGAGACCAGTTAAGGCGTGACTTGAAGTGGTTCTTAATGACTGAAGACATTACCAAATGTTTTGAATTTACAAAGAGGAAAGAATGAGAGACGTTTGGCTAGAAGGTGAATAGGCTAACTGTTTTCATACATCTGAAGGGCTTTCATATAGAATAAAGATAAAATTTCCAATGAATGACCACAGGAGGAAAATAAGATCAAAAGCAAAAACTATAGAGAAATAGATTCCAGAATAATAAAAAAGAAAATTCCAAGAGGCAGTGATGTCCAAAGATGGTTTAGGCTGCCTATGGAGAAGACAAACAATTTGTCACAGGGATGTTACAGAGCAATACAATTCTGAAATGGCTCATGGAACTAGATATTTGATTTACCTTTATTTAAAATAACACAATTTATCCAGCAATCCCACTGCTGAGCATACACACTGAGGAAACCAGAAGGGAAAGAGACATGTGTACCCCAATGTTCATTGCAGCACTGTTTATAATAGCCAGGACATGGAAGCAACCTAGATGCCCATCAGCAGATGAATGGATAAGAAAGCTATGGTACATATACACAATGGAGTATTACTCAGCCATTAAAAAGAATACATTTGAATCAGTTCTAATGAGATGGATGAAACTGGAACCTATTATACAGAGTGAAGTAAGCCAGAAAGAAAAACACCAATACAGTATACTAATGCATATATATGGAATTTAGAAAGATGGTAACAATAACCCTGTGTACGAGACAGCAAAAGAGACACTGATGTATAGATCAGTCTTATGGACTCTGTGGGAGAGGGAGAGGGTAGGGAGATTTGGGAGAATAGCAGTGAAACATGTATAATATCATGTATGAAACGAGTCACCAGTCCAGGTTCGATGCACGATACTGGATGCTTGGGGCTGGTGCACTGGGACGACCCAGAGGGATGGTATGGGGAGGGAGGAGGGAGGAGGGTTCAGGATGGGGAACACAGGTATACCTGTGGTGGATTCATTTCGATATTTGCAAAACTAATACAATATTGTAAAGTTTAAAAATAAAATAAAATAAAATAAAATGAGCTAAGGAAAAGTAAAAAAAAAAATAAAAAAAATAAAATAACACAATTTAATATATATTTACTGCTTTTTAAAAATTAAGCTGTAAGTTAAAAATTACTCTTAACTTTGCAATCAGGAGATAATAAATGTTAACATGTTGAAGTATATACTTAGTCTTTTTCAACATATATAAATATTTTAAATCTATATTTGTTTACAGATATTAGGGGATCTTCCCAACTCAAGGATCGAACTCTCTGGCATCTCCTGCATTGGCAGGTGGATTCTTTACCATTAGCACCATCTGGGAAGCCCCATAAATATATTACTCACAATTTATTGTATGAATGGATCTTTAAGTCTTCATCAAATCCTGTGTTACTGTAGACCTCTACACAATGCCATTTGTGTTTACAAAGAGTCACTTTGGGCTATTTATTTACTAGAGGTATATTAGTAAATACTCAAAGATATTTACATATTAATTACTGATGACACATTACCATACAGGCTTCCCTAGTGGCTCAGAGGGTAAAGAGCCTGCCTGCAATGTGGGAGACCCACATTCGATCCCTGGGTTGGGAAGATCCCCTAGAGAAGGAAATGGCAACCCACTCCAGTATTCTTGCCTGAAGAATCCCATGCACAGTGGAGCCTGGCAGGCTACAATCCATGGAGTCACAAAGAGTCGGACATGAATGAGTAACTTCACTTTCATTATCATACACCCAGGAATGTGAAAAGAGTGCTGAAGTATAAGTTGAGAGACCTTGGTTCTAATCTCAGGTCAGATAATTTTTGACTGTACAACCTCTCTCAACCTCAATTTACCCAGTGATGAAGAGTTTGGATGAGGCAACCCAAAAGTTTCCATGAGGGGCTAGTATTCCATTAGTAAATGAGCAAAATGCTCTGGTAGTCACTTTAGGAGTTACAGAGTAGTAGGGATGGCATCTGTTTTTTGTAAGCTCACAAGTGTTTGAGGAGATAAGACATAACATGAAACAGCTGAGTAACAACCCAAAACCTTCACTGACGAAAGCACCAAATGGGGACACCAGAAATGACAAATATGAGAGTGAACATAAATGTTTAATGTTTTAATATTTTAAAAATATAATTGTTTACACATATTTACACATTTGGAGAATATATTTCATATGAAAAAGTAAAATGTATAACAACAAAAACACAAAGGCCAAGAGGGGAGAATAAAAATGAAGTCATAGTCTATTATTGCATAGTTCTTATACAATCTATGTAAAGATGTAATATTATTTGAAGGTGGACTGTGTTAAGTATATACTACAAACCCTAGAGTAACTACTAAAACTAATAAATCAATAAACAAAATTAAATGAAATCATTAAAAATATGCAATTAATAAAAAGAAGCCAGTTAAGGTAAAAAATGATGGGAGGGAGAGGGCAAATGGATCAAATAGGAAATAAATAGTGTTGGGGAAAACTTAATTCCAACCATATCAAAAACCACATAAATATAAATTGTGTAAATATACCAGTATAAAAGGTAGAACTTTCAGATTAAGTTAAAATATTTTAAGCATTAAAAGAGAATAAAAACAAGCTACTAACCTAGAATTCTGTGTCCTACAAATAAAACCTGAGGGAATTTGTCACCAGCAAATCTGCCTTGATAGAAATGTTAAAAGAAGATCTTCAGAAGGAAAAGTTATACAGGTCAGAAACTTGACTCTACCTAAAGAAAGGGAGAATATTAGAGAAGGAATAAATGAAGGTAAAATTAAAATCTGACTGTTAGTTTAGATACTGTTAGTTAGTTTAGTTAGTTTAGAACTGTTTAGTTTAGTTAGTCTAGAACTGTTTAGTTTAGTTAGTTTAGAACTGTTAGTTCACATGATAGAAACAATGATGTGGTTATAGCTTATGAATAAGTGAAATGAATAACAGCAATAGTATAAGGCAAAGATGGGAGAGATTGAGAATTCCCTCATATAAGGTATGGACACTACCTATGAAGTAGTATAACGTTACTTAAAAGTGGATTTAGAATCATTGTAAATACATATTGCAAACTCTGCCGCAACCACTAAAAAAAAATTTAAGAAGTATAATGATATGTTGAAAGAAAATAGAGTCATAGGAAATGCACAGTTAAAGCCAGAGAAGGCGTAAAGAGTGGAAGAAAAGAAGAGTGCAACAAATAGCAAGCAGTTACAAATTTTGCAGATACTAATGCAGCTCTATCAATAATCACTTCAAATGTGAGTGGTCTAAATACACCAACTAACAGAGATGTCAGAGGGAATTTTTTTTTTCTTTAAAGAAAACCCAGGTCTTAGTTGTCTACAAGAAACACTTTAAATATGAGGACAAAGATATATTAAAACTAAAGGAATGAAGAAAGATATACTATGCTAATACTAATCAAAAGAAAGTAGAAGTAGCTACATTAGAGACAAATTAGACTTCAAAACAAAACAAATATTATCAAGGATAAAGAAGTCAACTAATTGAAAGGATATAACAATACTAAATACCCAATAACAGAGCTCTAAAATATAAGAAGCAGAAAAAATATACAAATCCTCAATTCTAATAAAAAATTTCAACACTGCTTTCTAAATAATTCATACAACCAATAAATAAAAAAGTAATAAAGATATAGAAGACATGAACAACACTATCAACCAACTTGATCGGACTGACATTTATAGAATATTCTATCCAACAGCAACAGAAAACATTCTTTTCAAGTGCACACACAAAATATTTACCAAGATAGACCATATTTTGGGACGTGAAACAAGTCTCAATAAATTTAGGAGGATTAAAATCACTTAGAGAATGTTCTCAGACCAAAATGGAATTAAAGTAGACATTAATAACAGAAAGATATATGCCCAAATATTTGGAAACTACATAACTGCCTTCTAAATAAACCAGGAGACAAAGAATAAATCACAAGGGAAATTAGAAAACACTTTGAAAAAAATGAAAGTACAACTCATCAAAACTTCTTTTTTTTTTTTGGAAGCTAAAGCTTTTTGGGAGTGGGGAACTTACAGGATAATTTATAGCATTGAAAACCTCATATGAGAGAAATAAAAAGTTTTTAAATCAATGACTTAAACTTCTATCTTAAAAAACTAGAAAAATAAAAGCAAACCCAACATAAGCAAAAGGAAGTAAATCATAAAAATAAGAACAGATAGTCTTCTAGGAAGGCTGATGGGGAGCAAGGGAGAGAGAACAAATTACCAATATCAGAAATGAGAGGGGAAACAACTATAGATCTTACAGACCTTAAAAGGAGAATAAGGGGGACTTCCCTGGACATCCAGTAGTTAATACTCCAAGCTCCCACTGCAGGGGGCCTGGGTTTGATCTATGGTCAGGAAACAAAGTGCCAGACTCAAGTGAGTGACTAATACACACACACACACACACACACACACACACAGCCAAAAAAAATAAATAAATAATAAAAATAAAAAATAAAAGAATAAGCAAAAATTATTAAAACCTTATGCCAACAAATAAAACTTAGATTAAAACTGACACTTTTTTTTAAGAGGCAAGTTATCAAAACTCACACGAGAAGTAGCCGGAATAGTCATGTATCTATGAAAGAAATTTGTGTATAAAAATTTTCCATAAAGAACTATAGGCATAAGCAGCTTTACTGGTGAGTTCTACCAAAAACATAAGGATATAAAGTCCATTTCACCTAAAACTCTTCTGCAAAATAAAACTTGAGGGTGGACTCCCAACTCATTCTGATTCCACCATTACCCCCAATGACAGAACCAAATGGTTATTTTAGGAAAACTACAAGCTAATTTCCAACATTAACATAAATAAAATAATTCTCAACAAAATTTAAACAAGTTGAATCCAGCAATGTAGAAAAAGGATCGCTGTTGTTGTTTAGCTGCTCAGTTGTGTCTGACACTTTGCAACTGCTTGGACTGTAGCCCACCAGGCTCCTCTGTCTGTGGGATTTCCCAGGCAAGAATACTGGAGTGGGTTGCCATTTACTTCTCCAGGGGATCTTCCCCACCCAAGGATCAAACCCATGTCTACTGCACTGGAAGGTGGGTTCTTTACCACTAAACCACCAGGGAAGCAAAATAGGATAATACATCATGATTCAGTTCAGTTCAGTAGCTCAGTCGTGTCCGACTCTTTGTGACCCCATGAATCGCAGCACGCCAGGCCTCCCTGTCCATCACCAACTCCCGGAGTTCACTCAAACTCACGTGCATCAAGTCAGTGATGCCATCCAGCCATCTCATCCTCTGTCGTCCCCTTCTCCTCCTGCCCCCAATCCCTCCCAGCATCAGTCTTTTCCAATGAGTCAACTCTTCGCGTGAGGTGGCCAAAGTACTACAGTTTCAGCTTTAGCATCATTCCTTCCAAAGAATACCCAGGACCAATCTCCTTTAGAATGGACTGGTTGGATCTCCTTGCAGTCCAAGGGACTCTCAAGAGTCTTCTCCAACACCACAGTTCAAAAGCATCAATTCTTCGGCGCTCAGCCTTCTTCACAGTCCAACTCTCACATCCATACATGACCACTGGAAAAACCATAGCCTTGACTAGACGGACCATTGTTGACAAAGTAATGTGTCTGCTTTTCAATATGCTATCTAGGTTGGTCATAACTTCCCTTTCAAGGAGTAAGCATCTTTTAATTTCATGGCTGCAATCACCATCTGCTGTGATTTTGGAGCCCCCAAAAATAAAGTCAGCCACTGTTTCCTCCGTTTCCCCATCTATTTCCCATGAAGTGATGGGACCGGATGCCATGATCTTAGTTTTCTGAATGTTGAGCTTTAAGCCAACTTTCTACTCTCCTCTTTCACTTTCATCAAGAGGCTTTTTAGTTCCTCTTCACTTTCTGCCATAAGGGTGATGTCATCTGCATATCTGAGGTTATTGATATTTCTCCCGGCAATCTTGATTCCAGCTTGTGTTTCCTCCAGCCCAGCATTTCTCATGATGTACTCTGCATAGAAGTTAAATAAGCAGGGTGACAATATACAGCCTTGACGTACTCCTTTTCCTATTTGGAACCAGTCTGTTGTTCCATGTCCAGTTCTAACTGTTGCTTCCTGACCTGTATATAGGTTTCTCAAGAGGCAGGTCAGATGGTCTGGTATTCCCATCTCTTTCAGAATTTTCCACAGTTTATTGTGATCCACACAGTCAAAGGCTTTGGCATAGTCTATAAAGCAGAAATAGATGTTTTTCTGGAACTCTCTTGCTTTTTCCATGATCCAGCAGATGTTGGCAATTTGATCTCTGGTTCCTCTGCCTTTTCTAAAACCAGCTTGAACATCTGGAAGTTCACGGTTCATGAATTGCTGAAGCCTGGCTTGGAGAATTTTGAGCATTACTTTACTAGCATGTGAAATGAGTGCAATTGTGTGGTACTTTGAGCATTCTTTGGCATTGTCTTTCTTTGGGATTGGAATGAAAACTGACCTTTTCCAGTCCTGTGGCCACTGTTGAGTTTTCCAAATTTGCTGGCATATTGAGTGCAGCACTTTCACAGCATCATCTTCAAGGATTTGAAATAGCTCAACTGGAATTCCATCACCTCCACTAGCTTTGTTTGTAGTGATGCTTTCTAAGGCCCACTTGACTTCACATTCCAGGATGTCTGGCTCTAGGTGAGTGATCACACCATCGTGATTATCTTGGTCATGAAGATCTTTTTTGTACAGTTCTTCTGTAATATCTTCTGCTTCTATTAGGTCCATACCATTTCTGTCCTTTATCGAGCCCATCTTTGCCTGAAATGTTCCCTTGGTATCTCTCATTTTCTTGAAGAGATCTCTAGTCTTTCCCATTCTGTTGTTTTCCTCTACTTCTTTGCATTGATCGCTGAAGAAGACTTTCTTATCTCTTCTTGTTATTCTTTGGAACTAAGCGCTCAGATGCTTATATCTTTCCTTCTCTCCTTTGCTTTTTGCCTCTCTTCTTTTCACAGCTATTTGTAAGGCCTCCCCAGACAGCCATTTTGCTTTTTTGCATTTCTTTTCCATGGGGATGGTCTTGATCCCTGTCTCCTGTACAATGTCACGAACCTCCGACCATAGTTCATCAGGCACTCTATCTATCAGATCTAGTCCCTTAAATCTATTTCTCACTTCCACTGTATAATCATAAGGGATTTGATTTAGGTCATACCTGAATGGTCTAGTAGTTTTCCCCACTTTCTTCAATTTAAGTCTGAATTTGGCAATAAGGAGTTCATAATCTGAGCCACAGTCAGCTCCTGGTCTTGAATTTTCTGACTGTATAGAGCTTCTCCATCTTTGGCTGCAAAGAATATAAGCAATCTGATTTTGGTGTTGACCATCTGGTGATATCCATGTGTAGAGTCTTCTCTTGTGTTGTTGGAAGAGGGTGTTTGCTATGACCAGTGTGTTCTCTTGGCAAAACTCTATTGGCCTTTGCCCTGCTTCATTCCATATTCTAAGGCCAAATTTGCCTGTTACTCCAAGTGTTTCTTGACTTTCTACTTTTGCATTCCAGTCCCCTATAATGAAAAGGACATCTTTTTTGGGTATTTGTTCTAAAAGGTCTTTTAGGTCTTCATAGAACGGTTTAACTTGAGGTTCTTCAGTGTTACTGGTTGGGGCATAGATTTGGATTACTGTGATATTGAATGGTTTGCCTTGGAAACAGAGATCATTCTGTCACTTTTGAGATTGCATCCAAGTACTGCATTTCAGACTCTTTTGTTGACCATGATGGCTACTCCATTTCTTCTAAGGGATTCCTGCTCACAGTAGTAGATATAATGTTCATCTGAGTTAAATTCACCCATTCCAGTCCATTTTAGTTCGCTGATTCCTAGAATGTGGATGTTCACTCTTGCCATCTCCTGTTTGACCACTTCCAATTTGCCTTGATTCATGGACCTAACATTCCAGGTTCCTATGCAATATTGCTCTTTACAGCATCAGATCTTGCTTCTATCACCAGTCACATCCACAACTGGGTATTGTTTTTGCTTTGGCTCCATCCCTTCATTCTTTCTGGAGTTATTTCTCCACTGATCTCCAGTAGCATACTGGGCACCTACTGACCTGGGGAGTTCCTCTTTTAGTATCTTATCATTTTGCCTTTCCATACTGTTCATGGGGTTCTCAAGGCAAGAATACTGAAGTGGTTTGCCATTCCCTTCTCCAGTGAACCACATTCTGTCAGACCTCTCCACCATGACCCGCCCGTCTTGGGTTGCCCCACAGGGCGTGGCTTAGTTTCATTGAGTTAGACAAGGCTGTGGTCCATGTGATCAGATTGACTAGTTTTATGTGATTATGGTTTCAGTGTGTCTGCCCTCTGATGCCCTCTCATAACACCTACCATCTTACTAGGGTTTCTCTTACCTTGGATGTGGGGTATCTCTTCACAGCTGCTCCAGCAAAGCACAGCCGCTGCTCCTTACTTTGGACGAGGGGTATCTCCTCACAACCTCCCCTCCTGACCTTGAACGTGGAGTAGCTCCCCTGGGCCCTCCTGCGCCCGTGCAGCCACCACTCATCTCCAGAATGCAAGGTCAATTTACTATTCAAAAATCAATCAGTATAACAACCACATTAACAGTCTAAAAAGGAAAAATCTTATAATTAATCTCAATAGTTACAGAAAAATCTTTTGTCAAAATTCAAAAACTCTAAGCAAAGTAATGATAGAAGGGAACTCTCTCAATTTATTAAAGAACATTCAATATGTCAACAAATTTGGAAAACTCAGCAGTGGCCTCAGGACCGGAAAAGGTCCAGTTTTCATTCCAATCCCAAAGAAGGGCAATGCCAAAGAATGTTCAAACTGCCATACAATTGCACTCATTTCACATCTAGCAAGGTAATGCTCAAAATCCTTCAAGCTAGGCTTCAGCAGTACATGAACCAAAAACTTCCAGATGTACAAAATGGATTTAGAAAAGGTAGAGGAACCAGAGATCAAATTGCCAATATCCACTGGATCCTAGAGAAAACAAGGGAATTCCAGAAAAATATCTACTTCTGCTTCATTGACTTTGCTAAAGCCTTGGACTGTGTGGGTCACAAATTATGGAAAATTCTTAAACAGGTGGGACTGCCAAACCACCTTACCTATCTCCTGAGAAACTTGTGTGCAGGTCAAGAAGCAAGAGTTAGAACCAGACATGGAACAACTGACTGGTTCAAAATTGGGCAAGGAGTATACCAAGGCTGTATAGTGTCAGCCTGCTTATTTAACTTCTATGCAGAGTGCATTATGTGAAATGCCAGGCTGATGAATCATAAGCTGGAATCAAGATTGCCAGAAGAAATATCAACAACCTCAGATATGCCTTAGGGTCTTCCCTGTAGCTCAAATGGTAAAAAATCTGCCTGCAACACAGGAGACCCGGGTTCAATCCCTGGGTCAGAAAGATCCTCTAGAGAAGGGAATAGCAGTCCACTCCAGTATTCTTGCCTGGAGAATCCTATGGACAGAGGAGCCTGGCAAGCTGCAGTCCATGAGACCACAAAGATTTGGACACGACTGAGCAACTAACACTACTACATTCAGATATGCATATGATACCACTTTAATGGTGGAACTAAAGATAAACTAAAGAGCCTCTTGATGAAGGTGAAAGAGGAGAGTGAAAAAGCTGGCTTAAAACTCAACATTCAAAAAACTAAGATCAAGGCATCTTATCCATCACTTCATGGCAAAAAGAAGGGGGAAAAGTGGAAACAGTGATAGATTTTATTTGGGAGGCTCCAGAATCACTGTGGACAGTGACTGCAGCCATGAAATTAGAAGACACTTGCTCCTTAGAAGGAAAGCTATGACAAACCCAGACAGCATTTTAAAAAGCAAAGACATCACTTTACTAATCAAAGTTATGGTTTCCCAGTAGCTGTGTATGGATATGAGAGTTGGACCATAAAGAAAGCTGAACACCAAAGAATTGATGCTTTCGAAATGTTGTGCTGGAGAAGACTCTTGAGAGTTTCTTGGACAGCAAGGAGATCAAACCAGTCAATCCTAAAGGAAATCAACCCTGAATATTCATTGGAAGGACAGATGCTGAGGCTGAAGTTCTAATACTTTGGCCAACTGATGCGAAGAGTCGATTCATTGAAAAAGACCCTGATGCTGGAAGAGATTGAGGGCAGAAGGAGAGGCGGGCAACAGAGGATGAGATGGTTGGATGACATCACTGACTCATGATGGACATGAATTCAAGAAAACTCTGGGAGATAGTGAAGGACAGGGAAGCCTGGCATCCATGGGGTGGTAAAGACTCAGACACGACTTAGTGACTGAACAACAGAAAAACCACAGCTATTGTAACACTAAATGGTGTAATGCTTTTTCTCCTAAGATTAGGAACAAGGAAAGGTTCTCTGTTCTCCGCAAGTCTTTTCAACATTGTACTGAAGGTACTATTCAGATCCACTCAGCAAAAACAAGAAAAGAAATAGAAGGCATCCAGACTAGAAAGGAGAAATAAAACCTTTTATCCTGAAATTTACTTTCTCTAAGTGCATAAACTCATTACCTTGGCATAATGGAATTTGGAAAAGTCCACTTATCTGCTGGGTATTAGCTAACACATTCTACTCCTTTGTCTACCGTTCTTCTTTTTAACATCTGGAGGATTTGCTTGGATTAGACACAGCCAGGAACTTCCATTCTGATATCAGTGCTAAGGTCTGATCAACCTTTCCCCCTTCTCCTCCTTCTTTCTTCTTCTCCTTCTTCTTCTTCCTCTTCCCCTTTCCCTCCTCTTCCTCCTCCTTTCTTCTTCTTCTCTCTTTCTTTCTCCTGGAATCAGAAGACTAAACAGTTAAAGAAGTCAGTGCTGAGTTCATGCTTGAGAATGTTCATCCATGTCTGTCTTTTTAACACCCTCTCTCATTTCTAAGAATGCAGATAGGCAAAATTGTCTCAGAATGTGCTTATGCTTGAGAGTTTCCTCATCCTGAAAAGGCAGGAAAGAGAAAAGTTCTAGGCATTAGATAGTTAACACATCAAACTACTCCTTGCTGGCTAATATGCTCTCAATGTCCTGTGGGGGATAGATGATATTTGAGTGTGGATGAAGGGCAGAAGAGGCTCAGCAGCTCAACTTGCCTTGATTCTTGGTACTAAGCTGCCTCCAGCCCAGAGTTAAGGAGCTGCCCACATTGGCACAAATGTAACCCGAGTAACACGTTGGGGTCAGGTGCAAAAGCCTCCTAGTAATAAAGCTAGAACATTTGCTTGACGTTGCCTTCTACATACACTGCTTTCAGGAACATTGCAGAGTTATCAGTGCTTGACATAGATAGCCAAGAACCCAGAAACCTAGGTTCCTATCACCTCTTCCTCAGTTTTCCCCTTACAAACTGCTATGATTACCCCACAGAGGAAGAATGGACCACCCCTAACTTAAAATTTGGTAAAAATTGATGATGACAAGCATATGTATGAAAGGCTTTGTTAGTCACATAATGAGACTTTCTGGGAAGAGCAAGACAGGCTCCCAAGAGGCCAAAAATAAAAAGAGAAACAGGAAACTGGACTGAAAAACAGAAAAAGGGACAACTGGACTGGGGTTTTACAGTGATTGTGGAATGGGATTGCAATAAGGACCGGAGCTTGGGAGGTTTGAACTTCCCACTGATGCCGAAGCAGCAAGCACCTTGACTTTCTTATAAATTTTCCCAGGAGAAAGGGAAGTGGGCTTGAAAAGCTGTCAGCATTTGAACATCAAAAATGGAGTCAGGCTGTCTAGGACAGCGACTATCAGTAATTCCTTCAGAGATCTGTCTCCCTGGTCTCCACCCGCAGTGTGAGGAACATCTACCAGGTACCCAACCCAGCAACATCTGTCTTTGAGAAGAGCAGTTGTTTGGGGTAGAATATCACTCCCACACAAGGAACAGCTGCATGTGTAGAGGTGACAGAACCTAATGAGCTTGCAGAGAATATTTAAATTGCTAAACAGGATAGCATATTTACTAGTGTGTTTATCCCTAAGCATTTGCAATAAAAATCAAAGTGATGCCATTATGTGATCCCCCAGCGGCATGTACTTGGAAGCTCTCCTTTTTTTAGCCAAAATTGATTTGAGGTTGTGTATAATTCTTCCTTTCAAACAGTAATTGAGAATCTGAATGGTGGGGAATTAAGCAGAGGAGCAGGAAGGAGCTTACAGCAGCAGAGAATCTGCTTTACCAGTCATACCGCTGACAGTACTCCTGTGGCGGGGACTACCAACTGTGGTGCAGAGGGAAGAACCTTGGCTTTGAAGCCAATGGACTCAAATTTTAACTGTGAGTCAGTGACTTCACATGTGACCTTAGGAAATTAATTTTCTTACAAGCTCACTTTCTCCATCTGTACATTAGCAGTAAAATTACCTACCACAATAAAATTGCTATAAGGAAAAACTGAGAAAATTTGTTCAAGTTTCCAGTGCAATGTACACACATATAAAATAGGTACTTAGCAGATGTTACTGTGTTGATTCCACTATACTCACTATTAAGAGCACCGACAATACCAACAAATCGTGAATTTTAACAAATGTCCATGTGGTTTAGCTCCACGTTCGCTGTCCATGGTACATAAACTGCTGTCGAAAATTACCAACGAAAAGATCACGTTTGCACTTCAGAACCTCCAAAGAATTCACCACCTCCTCAGCACACTCCATCTGGACACTCTAACAAAAAGTTCTTCCCTAAACTGAACTGAAATCTAGCTTGCCACAGCACAGCAGCTCCCAAACAGTTGTTAATAGAAAAGAATTCTGAAGGATGTTAGCAGTTCAATAGAAAATAAAATGAAGATTCTGATTTCCATTTCTGACAATAGTTCAGACTAGAGATCTTCAAAAATCATCCAGGTACAAAGAAACCAAGAAGACTGTATGAATTATTTTTAAATATATTCTTAAATGTATAGTGCATAGAAGGGGGGACATGACAGTTAAAAAAAATTTTTTTAAACAAGATTCTTTATAACCCAAAAAGGAGATAAAAGCAGCAACTCAGAGAGGCAAATTCTGAGCAGCCAGCTGCCCTGAGGACAACTCTGGGGTTTTCCTGGAGAAAAGATCTGGGCCTATGTAAGATAGGAAGGTGAATCTGAGACCCTTGCATGAATCTGAGACCATTAAAAACTGATTCCCTCAATGAAAGGATGAACTAAAAAATAATGATAATAACCCCACAAAGGGAGACAAAAGGAAGTCTGCCTGTCTGAGTCTTGAGACTGAAAAATGGAAGAAATACAAAAGTCTCCCTTGACATAACCAGCTCAGGAAGAATATGCATGGAAATCACGCTTTTTGAAAGGTTCTTTAAAAATCCAATAATAAGCTAAAGAGGTCTTAAGCGGATCATAATCCCAGACTGAACATAGCAAATGCAAATTCTCTCTAGAGTAATACACCTTAAACCCAGGCTCAGAGGATTTTCACAATTAAGCTCCAGTGAGCATGATTTCATAATTTAAATTTATAAATTAGATTCATAAAGACCTCAGACATTGGACAGAATATAAAATAAGTATGTTTGTCAAAAATGAAAAATAAGAAAGGATAAAGTTACTTATTCAGATTATATTTTGACAAACTAAGTACATGTGTTATAATTTTAAGCATAGTCACTCAAATAATAGAAATAGGATGTGTACTATCTAAATTAGTGGAGGTTTAAAAAGAAAAGATGTTTTTAAAAAATCAATCCAAAGGAAAGTAAAAGAAAAGAGAGAGAAAAAAACAATATTTGATAAAAATAAGAAGCCCAAAATAAGTGGTAAGTTGAAAATGAAATATATCAGTAATAACATTGAGGGTAAATAAACTATACTGTCCAGTTAAAAGAGAAATATAAAGACTATGGACTAGATGAAGAAATAAAATCCAACTAACATAAGACTAGAGAAAGACTGAAACTGGGGGAAATACTAGCCAAAATAAAGCTGGGAGAGTTTCACTCCCAACCAAGATGGAGTAACAGTGGCCAGATTTACCTTGTTGTTGTTGTTGTTCCATTGCTAAGTTGTGTCCAACTCTTCACAACCCATGGACTGCAGTACGCCAGGCTTCCCTCTCCTTCACTATCTCCTGGAGTTTGCTCAGATTCATGTCCATCGAGTCAGTGATGCCATCCAGCCATCTCATCCTCTGTCACCCCCTTCTCCTCCTGCCCTCAACCTCTCCCAGCATCGGGCTCTTTCCCAGTGAGCCAGCTCTTCGCATCAGGTGCCCAAAGTACTGGAGCTTCAGCTTCAGCACTAGTCCTTCCTCTTAGCTAACACAACCAAACACTGACTTGGAAGAAAATGCTGCCAAAACACCGTATACAATATAACAAAGGACAGTGATCCCTGAAAGATGGGAAAACAAAGGAGATGAGGCCTGTGATTGCCCAAGAATACTGACTTGAGAGTTGCCAGGCCACAGCACAGGGAAAGGACACCCAGGCAGACCCAAGGTACTCCCTGAGGAGAGGAAATAAAGCTGGGAGTGCAGGAAGGTCAATGCAGAGAGAGTTAGCAGGTAAAGTACCAGAGGAGAGCTACATAGAAAGAGAACTCCAGAGACCTGCAAAAGGTTTCCCTATAGCATTCTTTATTGACTGTGCCAAAGCCTTTGACTGTGTGGATCACAATACACTGCGGAAAATTCTGAAAGAGATGGGAATACCAGACCACCTGACCTGCCTCTTGAGAAATCTGTATGCAGGTCAGGAAGCAATAGTTAAAACTGGGCATGGAATGACAGACTGGTTCCAAATAGGAAAAGGAGTACTTCAAGGCTGTATACTGTCACCCTGCTTATTTAACTTATATGCAGAGTACATCATGAGAAACGCTGGACTAGAAGAAGCACAAGCTGGAATCAAGAGTGCCGGGAGAAATATAAAGAACCTCAGCTATGCAGATGACACCACCCTTATGGCAGAAAGTGAAGAGGAACTAAAGAGCCTCTTGATGAAAGTGAAAGAGGAGAGTGAAAATGTTGGCTTAAAACTCAACATTCAGAAAATGAAGATCATGGCATCTGGTCCCACCACTTCATGGGAAATAGATGGGGAAACAGTGGAAACAGTGGCTGACTTTAGTTTTCTGGGCTCCAAAATCACTGCAGATGGTGATTGCAGCTATGAAATTAAAAGACACTTACTCCTCGGAAGGAAGTTATGACCAACCTAGACAGCATATTAAAAAGCAGACACATTACTTTGTCAACAAAGGTCTGTCTAGTCAAGGCTATGGTTTTTCCAGTAGTCGTGTATGGATGTGAGAGTTGGACTGTGAAGAAAGCTGAGCGCCAAAGAATTGATGCTTTTGAACTGTGGTGTTGGAGAAGACTCTTGAGAGTCCCTTGGACTGCAAGGAGATCCAACCAGTCCATCCTAAAGGAGATCAGTCCTGGGTGTTCATTGGAAGGACTGATGTTGAAGCTGAAACTCCAATACTTTGGCTACCTGATGCAAAGAGTTGACTCATTGGAAAAGACCCTGATGCTGGGAGGGATACGGGGCAGGAGGAGAAGAGGACGACAGAGGATGAAATGCCTGGATGGCATCACCGACTTGATGGATGTGAGTTTAAGTGAACTCCGGGAGTTGGTGATGGACAGGGAGGTCTGGCATGCTGCGATTCATGGGGTCGAAAAGAGTCGGACACAACTGAGCGACTGAACTGAACTGATAGAATTCAAACGAGTACTGATCAGCGTACACAGTGAAGAAACTACCCAGAGTCAGGTAAAGAACCACCTGAAAGGATCAGAGGTAATAGTACCCAACAATCACATAGAGCTGAGAACAGTGCTCATTCTCACTAGCCAGACTGGAAAACCTCAAATGTCATGGGGAACTGAGTAAAGTACACAGAAGAGTCTTTTCTCAATAGAGGGAAATAATTAACCCTAGACTGAGCATCATTCTGTTCTCAACTAATACATCATAAAACAAGATCTGAAGATACTGATTTCCAAGTAGTTTAAATGCATCTTAGAGAAAAGTTCAAGAATATTTGCAGAAATACTAAAATAATCAACATCAAACAAGGGAAAATACATAATGTATTTTATGCATCCTAAAGAAAATTACCAGACATTCTAAGAAGCAGAAAAATACAATGCATAGTGAGGAGAAAAGTTAGTCAATCAAAACTGATCCAAATTGACACAAATGTTAGTATTAGCATAAAAGGACATTAAAATATGTATGTCATATATTTAAAAAGCTAACTAGGGACATAGAAGCTATAAAAAAGATCCCAAATGAACTTTTAGAAATAAAAATTGAAATATGTGAGATGAAAATATACTGGGTGGGATTAAGAGCAGATTAGACATTGAGGAAGAAAAGATGAATGAATTTGAAGACATAGCAATAAAATTACCCAAAAAGAAAAGAAGAGAGAGAAAAAGAATCAAAGATCATATAAAAATCAATTATCTTAATGGTGGTGATGATTTCATGGATATTTATATAATACCATAACGTCAAATTATACATTTTAAATATGGGTAGTTTGCTATAAGTTATGGCTTCCCTGATAGCTCAGTCAGTAAAGAATCCACCAGCAATGCAGGAGACCCCGGCTCAATTCCTGGGTAGGGAAGATCCCCTGGAGAAGGGATAAGCTGCCCAGTCCAGCACTCTTGGGCTTTCCTTGTGGCTCCGCTGGTAAAGAATCCACCTGCAATGCAGAGACGTGGGTTCAATCCCTGGGTTTGAAAGACCCCCTGGAGAAGAGAAAAGCTACCCAGTCCAGTATTCTGGCCTGGAGAATTCCATGGTCTGTATAGTCCATGGGGTCACAAAGAGTAGGACATGATTGAGCAACTTTCACTTACACTGTAAGTTACATTTCAGGAAATCTCTCTTTTAAAAAATTGGTACATCTAATATTCAGCAAGGTGACTATAGCTACAGCTATACTATAGCTAACAATACTGAATTATACATTTGAATGCTGTTAATAGAGTATGCTCTCACTAGACACACACTAAAAATTTAATATGAGGTGATAGATGTGTAACTAACCTTATGGTGGTAATCATATCACAATTTATATGTGTATCAAATTATCACATTGTTCACCTTAAGCCTGAACCATTTATATGTTAATTTTATCTCAATGAAGCTGAAAAACCCCCCAAATTAGTGTAACTATATGAACATTAATCAATAAATTTTAATATGTAAAGCAATATAAAAAGTAAGCAGCACTTAATAGTAAGTTCAACTTACCAAAAACATATAATGCTAAATTTGTGTGTACCTAATAACATGGTCTCAAAACAATGAACTGACACAAAGAACTGCTTCTGATACGCAGGCTCTACTCTTCTAATTTTAGATTGTGTGCATTTCTATGTACGTGTGGGAAACGAGTGGGGAACAGGTATGCTGGGTGGTGGTGAGGAGAACTGGTCTATTCCTCAGCAGGATTTCAGTTCAGACCGGTCTGTCAAAGACATGAAGCAAATGGCACTATGGCTACTTTCTCAGATGCCGCTACCACTCTTGGCATTGAGAAGACTGAATTGTCAGGCAGTTTCTTTCCTATTCATGTTATGTTGTTAAAGAATGCTTGGTTCACTGAGGATTTATTAAGCACTGTATAATTTTATATTCATATTTAAGATTTTTTCTTCTTCTTATTTTTGGAGCAGAGAAAGGCTTATTGCAAGGCCATGTGAAGAGACGCAAGTGGCTCATGCCCTAAACGTCTCAGGCTCCCCAAGGTTTTGGCAAAGCAAAACCCTTTGGTTTTCTTTTTTTTTCTTCTTCTTCTTCTCAAATTTTCTAAAATCATTTATTTAATTTGAGGTATAGGCGATAAACAATGTTGTGATAGTTTCAGATGAATAGCAAAGGGACTCAGCTATACATCTCTCCTCCTTCCCCACTTCAGCAACCATAAGCAACTATCTGGATAAAGATGGAAATGTGCACACAAAGAACCAGGGAGTCCCATATAGAAGGAAGAGAAAAAGTGAAAGAATAAGCTCAGTGTGTCCTGCATCACTGCGACCTTGTAATGACGAAGTACAAAGCAGATGCCTGAAATAAATCTTTCTCATTAGGCAAAGAAGCACTTTTCGTTATTCTTAAGTTCCTAAAAGAGATATGCAAATATATTAACCCAAGGTAGATCAGCCAGGTAACATTAGTGAGGTGGGCCAGACACATTTCAACTGAAATTTAAACATTTAAGGATAGTTTTGTATCTATAAATAATACGCTGACTCCTTCCTCCACTTTTTCTGAAACACACACTCTTCTCAATCTGTCATAGGCCTGCTTTTAAAAAAATACAGAGTTTTTTTTAATTTAAAAAATACAGAATGTAAATATTGACACTACTACAAGAGAAATTCTAAGACAAATCACATCATAATAGCATATTTTAGCATTCCTCTCTCCATAATTGAAGAAAAAAATTCAGTAAAGCTATAACATATTTTAATAGTAAATTGAGAAGCTTGACTTAGCTGACATATACAGAACACTATATTCAATAGCTGCATAAAACAAAATCTTTCCTAGCACACATGGAAGAGCTACAAAAGCACAAGAATATATAATGGCTCTAAGTTTCAAAAATTTCAAAAGATTAAAACAATATAGATTGTCTCATTATCAGAGAAATGCAAATCAAAACCACAATGAGGTACCATCTCACGCCAGTCAGAATGGCTGCGATCCAAAAGTCTACAAGCAATAAATGCTGGAGAGGGTGTGGAGAAAAGGGAACCCTCTTACACTGTTGGTGGGAATGCAAACTAGTACAGCCACTATGGAGAACAGTGTGGAGATTCCTTAAAAAACTGGAAATAGAACTGCCTAATGATCCAGCAATCCCACTGCTGGGCATACACATTGAGGAAACCAGAAGGGAAAGAGACACGTGTACCCCAATGTTCATCGCAGCACTGTTTATAATAGCCAGGACATGGAAGCAACCTAGATGCCCATCAGCAGATGAATGGATAAGAAAGCTGTGGTACATATACACAATGGAGTGTTACTCAGCCATTAAAAAGAATACATTTGAATCAGTTCTAATGAGATGGATGAAACTGGAACCTATTATACAGAGTGAAGTAAGCCAGAAAGAAAAACACCAATACAGTATACTAACGCATATATACGGAATTTAGAAAGATGGTAACAATAACCCTGTGTACGAGACAGCAAAAGAGACATTGATGTATAGATCAGTCTTATGGACTCTGTGGGAGAGGGAGAGGGTGGGGAGATTTGGGAGAATGGCATTGAAACATGTATAATATCATGTATGAAATGAGTCGCCAGTCCAGGTTCGATGCACGATACTGGATGCTTGGGGCTGATGTACTGGGACGACCCAGAGGGAGGGTATGGGGAGGGAGGACGGAGGAGGGTTCAGGATGGGGAACACAGGTATACCTGTGGTGGATTCATTTCGATATTTGGCAAAACTAATACAATATTGTAAAGTTTAAAAATAAAATTTAAATAAATAAATAAATAAAACAATATAGATTGTGATCACAGTGCAATTAAGCTATATATCAATAGTAAGAATGGTAAATAACTGTTTAGAAGTTAAGCAGTATACTTTTAAATAGTCTGTAAATCAAAGAAGAAAATTAAAATAGCAATTCAGAAAAATTTTAATATTAATTGCCGGGTCCAGCCCCGGTGGATCTAGGGAATTTGAAGCAGGGACAGCATCGGCGATCAGGAAACAATAGATCAATTAAGTGTTAATTAAAGATATAAGGAGTGGTTAAATAAGGATAGCTCAGTGAGAAAATTCAGTGGAGAAGACGCTGAATAACTTGGTTTACGTGGAAAGCCAATAAAATTTCAAGACAAGGAATTTGCGTCACCTACGTAGGCCGCAGGCGTCTTCCAGTTTTCCGGAAGGAGAGGAGACACTAAGGCCCCGCCCACCGTCAGATCTTAGAAGGCTTGACGGGCCTCTGCACTCCAAATGGGAATTCAGCAGAAGGTGAGAGAAAGAACGACATGGGGAGACCAGTCTTTCCAGGAACTAATCTGTCTCTTTATTTTTCAGGTCCGCTTTTATACTTTGAGTTATACATAGAGATAAATGGAAAATACAAAGTCACGTGGGGTCAGCAGTCCTGACCCTTATTGAAACCACACTTTTTTTCTGCATTTCTTCCGATATACAAAGTTCTCAGGTGATTTACATCATCTTTTGGCCAAGAAGCCTGTTAACATTTTATGACCTTTTTTGATGATGATTAGTTAGCCAGAAAACTTATTTTTTCCAAAGGTGACTTTTCTTAAGTCAGGCACCACCCTCCAAAGGCACCAGATAAATTTGCATTCCTACAGGGCAAAGGTGCAGTGGGCTATAATCAAGAAAAGAATTTACATAGCCTAAGGTCCAACGTGATTAATATCAAGGTTAATACTTATTTCTCTTATATGTTAGTTATATTCATTAATTGTATAAGGGGCAAGGGATATGGAGATGTAGCAGCAAATATTGGCTCAACAATGAAATCCTCCACCGGTATAATTCTTAACTAGCCCACTAATACTATACTAATAATTTTTTAACTTTTTAAAAGAATCTGTTTTTAGAAAGTTTAGAGCGTGTCGTGCCTCTCATGGTTGGGAGGCTGTGAACAACCACATGTGGCTGGACAAGCCTGTCAGGCAGGCTAGAGAACCTTCAGAGGAGTTTGTAGGTTGAAACACTCTTGTCACGCCCAGGAATTTTATTAACTGGAGCTATAAGTTAACTATTTTTTAGAGAGAGAGAGGTGGTGGGGGACAGCCCCCTGTAAAGTCAGAGATGTAGGTGAGAGCACAAAACAGTAAAGTAGACAGACTCTGGTTTTGGGGGTAGATGCTCGAGAATTTTCAGGGGGACTCCTGAGGCTCCATCCCGCCTTTGCGTATGTCAAGCCTCTTTCTTCATGACCTTTGCCACGGAAAGAGTTTTTCATGCTGGCTCCTGACAATTAATGATAGTAAAAATGCTATATGTCAAAATTAACAAGATACAGCTAAAGCAACACCTCCAAAAAAGCTTAGAAAATAAGAAAGACTAAAAAATAATTAAATTATCTACCATAAGAAGTTTTTTACAGTTGTTTTCTTAAACATTAACCCATTAATGGAAAAGAGATGAAATAATAAAGATTTGAGTCAAAATCAATAAAATAAAATATAAATTTAAAATAGAAAAAACTAAGCCAAGTTTTTTTTTTTTTTTTTTTTTAAAGAGTCAATAAACCTCCAAACAAGAAAAGGGAGAGAAAAAGAGGCACAAATAAATGTCAAAAGTGAAAAGTCATAACCAAGTTGAGTTTCTTTCAAGAATACAAAGCTGGTTTAACACTGGAAAATCAATCTGTCAATTCATCACATTAACAGATTAATGAAGAAAATAATAGGCTCATCTTAATAGGTTTAAAAGTCTCTGGGAAAAAAAAATAAACTCCAAGGTAAAAAACTCACAGGAAAGTAAGAATAGAAAAAAAAAATCATAATCTGATAAAGAAATCCTTAAAAATCTAAACAAATAGGATCAAAATAGAAGGCAAAAATAATTTGAAGTATATAATTCATCACATCAAATGTAAATGGAATAAAGACTATAACTCCCAATTTTTTAAGAATTCAGTTATATTCTTTTGAATAGAGATGTAACTGTAATATAAAGACTAAAAGAATGAGGTAAAGAGAATTGCTATATATTATTAAAAATTCTTATTCACCAGAAAGCATTACAAATCTAATCTTGTAGGCACTGAAAACATAGCTCAAAATACATAAAGCAAATATTGTAAGAGTTTTAAAGAGGGATTTGCTAATTCACTATTACAATGAGAGGTTTTTAACATACTCTTCTCAAAACATTGATAGGACAGCCAAAAATCAGCAAGCAATATAATTTAGAAGCTTCATCTAATAAATAACTAATAGAATATTGCACTCAACATTTGGATAATATGCATTCTTCTAATATATTCATGAAACAGTGATGGAAATTTATCGTGTATATGACTAAAAAGCTACCTTCAAAATGTTTAGAGAATTGGTACATACAGACAGTGCTCTCTGGGCACAAATTCAGTTATAAATTAAAGAAAAAAGATAAATTTTAGAATTGCATAATGAATTTTAAAACCCATAGATAGTCTTCCCAAAGATAAAAAATATAAACCTGATCAAATCTCTATATCCATCTACCAATGTCCTGGAAATATTAGCATAGAAGAACATGCTAAATTATATGACAATTCAATCACTAAAACTCAGACCGTGATGAAATCTACAGGACAGACAACCCAGCTCTTGAGACACAGAAATTTCTAGAGGTGGGAGTACAGAATGGAGGAGAAAATATAAATTTAAAAGACATTCCAACTAGTATCAATGTATGGATTTAATTTGAATCCTAATTCATACAATCCATACAATACTTTCGCCACCTGATGCAAAGAACTGACTTATTGGAAAAGACTCTGATGCTGGGAAAGATTGAAGGCAGGAGGAGAAGGGGATGACAGAGGATGAGATGTTTGGATGGCATCTCAGACTCAATGGATGTGAGTTTGAGTAAACTGTAGGAGTTGGCGATGGACAAGGAGGCCTGGCGTGTTGCAGTCCTTGGGTCACAAAGAGTCAGAGATGACTGAGCAACTGAACTGAACTGAATCCATACAAACTGTTGGGGGAGGGCATTGAGAGAAAGTTAGATATCCAAATACTTACTGGATTTTGATGCTCCCTAGGTTCGATCCCTGGGTTGGGAAGATCCCCTGGAGAAGGAAACGGCTACCCACTCCAATATTCTGGCCTGGAGAATTCCATGGACTTTGTAGTCCATAGGGTCACAAAGAGTCAGACAGGACTCAGTGACTTTCACTTTCACTTCACTTTTTCATTAGTATTACTAAATGATATGATGTATGGTATCTGCTTCAAAAAAAGAGAGAAGATAGTATGGTATATAAGCAAAACAAGATTGCTTATGAGCCGACCATTGCCAACTAGCTGGTAGAAGCATGAGAAGTCATTAAATTATTCTACTTTGTACATGTTCGAAATTATCAGTAATGAAACATTTAAAAGAAACTAACGAATTTATTTTTTGTTGTGTGTGTGTGTGTGTGTTTTGTCTCCCCCTTGTTTTATTTTTATTGTATCGGAGTATAGCAGATTAGAAACTAACAAATGTAGCATAAGAATGAAAATTACAAGCCAGTCTCCCTCATGACCATGTGTGCCATTGATTCACTCATGTTTCTCAACTCCATGCCTGCCCTTTTATACCGTGTTCTGTACTGCTGGGGCTTGAAGTCTACAAACCACATTTCCCAGCTTCCATTGCCAGCTGGCTCTCCTTTAGAATCAGCTACTGGGAATCTAAAGCTACTGTTGGAAAATCAGAAAGGACAAGCTGAAAGATTCTTTCTTTGGGCTCCAACAGTGTGGAGCGAGAATTTTAACTCCTGAAGCCTGGACCAAAGCACCATCTTTTTTCCTGGTCCCAATCCTGGTCAAGACAGCACCTTTTGACCAACCACCAGTTGGTCCAGAACCACCTGAGACAGCTTCTCCAATAGCACTGTGGCAGGTGTGTAATGGGTTTCAACTCAGGGGCATCCAAAGCTTCTTATGCTTAGATATCACCCCCTTCTTCCTCTATACTCCTCCAGGACCTCTACTTCTCCTTCTGCACCTTTAACAAATGTTCAGCCAGTTCCCTAAGTTGAATTCCCTTTATTCAAAATACCTAGAGTGGTTTCTTTATTTCTCTTTCTTAGGAAGAGCGCTTCAGTAATGAAGTTTTGGAATTGAGTTGCTGGCCTGTTGGTGCTTAAGTGCAATCATAATCTCTTACAGTAGTCTCTTACTGTAAATCCACAACTTGCAATGCCATTACAATTTCTCAGATCATCACTCATGGTTGTTTAGAATGCTGTGCTTATTAATGGGCAGGGTTTAGAAGGCTAGGAGGCTGCACTTGACTCTTATGACAGAGATGATGACTTATAGAGACTGAGGTAGGCTAGCTATTTCTGACCCACACTGGAGAGTTTATACAGAGAAAATGATAAATTTAAAGATTTAAACTTCCAGCATAAAGCTGAAAGAGAACTAGAGAGGGTATATGGCACCACTAACATTATCTCTAAATTCTTGTAGCCACAGAGCAGATGTGGCTGGAAAGAAAATTCCAAATGTCGTGTGTATGTTGCAGAATTACAATACAAGTCTAATTCATAGCTTCACCAATTCTCCTTTGTAAAAAACAGGACTTGACTCTGAAGGAGTGGAACTTGAGACTTGGGGACTTCCCTGGTGCTTCAGTGGTGAAGAATCCAGCTGTCAGTGCAGGAGACACGGGTTTGATCCCAGATCCGGGAAGATCCCACATGCCTCAGAGCAACTAAGCCCATGCACCACATCTAATGACCCTGTGCTCTAGAGCCTGGTAGCCACAACTAGTGATCCCATGCATGGAAACTACCAAAGCCTGCATGCCCTAGAGCCTGAGCTCTACAGCAAGAGAAGCCACCACAATGAGAAGCCTGCACGCTGCAACTAGAGAGCAGCCCTTGCTTGCCAAAGCTAGGGAAAAGCCCGTGTAGCAACAAAGAACCAGCATAGCCAAAAATAATAAATAAATAAAATTATTTAATGTGTTAAAAAAGAAGAAGAACTTGACTTTGAATGGAAACATTTTGGTGAACTTGGAAAAATCTAAGAAACTAAACCACTGCCACCCCCCAAGTCACCCTTGCTAAAGAAACAGTTACTTCCACCTTGCCCTGGGAGACTAGCCAACCCTTGTAATAACCTCATTGAGGAAGTTGCCTTTCAAGGGATTCTTATACTACTAAAACTCACCCCATACACACCTATTATTTCCAGATTTGTAACTATAATCACACCTCAGTAAGTAAAAGTTTGTACAAGAGACAACAGTTTATATGTATCAAAAGTCTTGCATGTTTCTGTTCATTTATATTATTGGAAACCCAAGAAATATGTATGGGAGTGAAGTTCAGGGAGGATGGTGTATAACTCTTAATAAGGCAAACTTAGCTGAGATTCTTATTTAATGCATTAGCTTTAGTAGTTAGAAATGCCTCTAAAAATTTGCAGTGTTGACTGAAATATGGACTCTACAGTGGTGTATAATAAATGAAATTGATATGCCCAAATTCCCTGGCATAAAATAGAAGAGAAATTGAGTTGTTGGAACTCCAGAGGCAACAGCATTCAATAGTATTACCTTGGTATGCCCCCTGGCACCACTGTGTGAGCAGCGGTGGTTCATAACCAGCCCGGTCCTGTGGAGGTGAATCCTCTGGGCTTCCTGCTGGTCTTTCGGCTTCTGGTCCTGTCCTTTCCCTGAGCTTCCTGTGAGTGTGTTTACTTTGATATTCCACCCCAAAGTTCCTTTTCCATTGAAGTTAGCCGAAGTCACCTGTAACAAAGAAGAGTGAATTATATAATTGGTATTTTTGTCTTTTAGTTACAGAGCCAATTTAGTAACTCACACCATATTCATTTTAATTCAACAGTAACCTCTGTTTCCAAGGCCACATATGTAGAGAAGACTGGAAAAATGGGGGTAAGGGTGGCAAATCCAGGAAATGGAAGTAAAATTCATAAGATATTTCACACCCACCAAGGTATAAAAAAATAAAAATTCTGAAATTATGTGTTGGCAAGTATGTGAATAGCAGTGGGAGTGTAAATTGATACAAACATGTTGGAAAACAGTTTCTAGTAATAAAGGCAATGATATATATCCCTCCATACCCAGCAATACACACGCTGTGGGATTTATCATAGAGACACTTGCCTGTACACAGTGGAGAATGCATGAGAATGTTCTCAGAAGGATTGTTTGTAACAGCAAAAAAGGGAAAAATGGAAATACTCCCAAATATTCAATCAGGAAAATGGATAGCCTATGATATATTCATACAAAGAATTTTAAGTGACTATGAAATAAACTCCAGAACACATCAACAAGGTAAATCTCAGCAATATAATGTTTAATAAAAAAAAAAAAATCTTCAAAATTTAAAAAAAAATAAAAGGGTGGGGAAGATAAAAGATAAAGGCAATTTACAGAATATTACAAAGAGGATGATTCCAAATTGGTACAATATTTAAAGCAGGTGAAACTAAACAATATATTGTTTGAGAATACATACAATGGTGATAAAAGTCATGTTGGAGTCACCTCTGAAGAAAGGAGAGGAATGTGAATAAGGAGGGGCACATAGTGAGACTTCAGAAGGACTGTTAATATTCTTTGTAACATATTTTACTACTCTCTTTTTCACTGGAAAAGACCTTGATGTTGGAAAAGATCGAAGGCAAAAGAAGGGGGTGAGATCAAGAGAGGATGAGATGGTTAGACAGCATCACCAATTCAATAGACATGAATTTGAGCAAACTCAGGGAGATAGTGGAGGACAGAGGAGCCTGGCATGCTGTAGTCCATGAGGTCACAAAGAGTCAGACACAATTTAGCGATGGACAAAAACAACAAACAGGTTTGGTTTTGTTTGCAATTCTATGACTCAGAACCTCCAGTATAGAAATGTAAAATATAAATCTCCAAAAGAGAGATTTGGAATTCCATGATGCCCAAACTTTTTTAACCATGAACTATTTAGAGCTGGAATTTCTAGAATACAGACACGGCTTAAGTAAAAGTCTATTTGTCCTGGTTGCATGTCAATCCTCTCACCCCAACCCAGGATTATTCACTTCCCACACTCTTGGCTGCAAAACTTCCCTGAGTGTCCAGGACACTGCTTCTCTGTCTACCTACCTGGACTCCTGTTCTTTGCTGTGGAGATCTTGCAAGACCTAGGAGCTTGGAGAAAACCACATTCTTGCCCCTTACTCTGACCTGAAGCAGGACCTTTCTGGGCCCATTATCCTTAACACAACCCTTTTAGTGCTGTGTTCTGTCTGCTGCACTGGCTTTCCCCACTGTGCATGGTTGGCTCTCTTGACATTGCTCCTGCTCCAACTCTTAGAAGCACTACCAGATAACCTTCTCTCTCAGTCTTCTCTCTCCCCTGCACTTTGCCAGATCACAGTGGGTAAGACTTAAGATCATGAGACTTGAACATAATTTCCCTGGGTATGGATGGAACTGGAATGACACAGAACAAAAGACTTGGGCAGACAGGCTCCAGAAAGAGATGGTAGCATTCGCCCATGAAGTCACCACTGACTTCATGGCCATTTCTAAAGCCCAGATGATAGCCCAGAACAATACTTGAAGTAGCCAGGTCTCTTCAAAAAGAAGAACCAGCTTGAGTAATTGATTAGTGAATATAATTTGAGTAAATCAGGCAGCTCACAGACAGATGGGGGTAGAAGAAGAAAAACTCACAAGAGTCCCAAGGAAGCTCCAGGATGGTCAACAGAGGAGACACAGGGCCAAGTACCAGGCAGCTAGAAGCCCAGAAATGTGGAGGATCCTGGAAGGAAGGCCTGGAGTTCCCTGCCATTTCAGCTAAGGGTGAAGCCACGGCAGTACTGTTGTATTTTTATTTTTGTCCCCTCCATTCGTCTCCCTCTGCCCCACCTATGTGGCCTGAGGAAGCAGAAGTTACAAACTACAAAAGAAATTCAAATTGTTATGTTGTGAGTTACTAAGTAGCATTTGAATCTTTAAGACAAAAATAAAATGGTATAAATTAGGGTTGTTAAAAGCACTCTGGCTAATGTTAAGAGAAAATTAATATTTTGAAGAACATCAAATAGCCCTCAGAATCAACAGAAGTTTAGAAAATCAGGCTCTAAGACTCATCCAAAAGCCAGGATGACCAGCAGGAATGACCAGGTCATCCTCACACCCATCTGGGCAGGACAGTGTCTCTGCTGTCACAGGCCACTGCCACCTAGAGATACACAAAGCCAATGGCTCAGTGCCAAGTCTCTGTCACCACCATAAATCATGTCTGAACCATTCCTGAACCTTCACATGGCTCCCTCAAGATCCAGCATGGGAGATGGTAGAGCCTGGGCAACTGAGCCAAGGTCATAGCCCAGCTCCCTAATGGCCTTGGGGCTGGGAGAGAGATTCTCCCTTTTGCCTTCCATCATGAAGGAAGAAGGATCTGCACCCAAGACAGGATTTCCCAAAACTAGAATCAGGGTATGGCTTGCTGAGCTGCCCTAAGAAATGATAAATGTCTACTATGACTTTCTAATACTGTGTGGGATTATAAATCAATATCTGTAAATGAAATGTGTTTGAACTGACTTTGTGTTAAAAAATGAAATTCTGTATGTGTGTGAGTGTGTGTAAACATGAAGCTTGCCAACAGCAAGCAAGAAGGAAGATTTCAAAAGAAAATCAAAAGCCACAGCTCCAAAGACTGTAGCACAGAGGCCAGAGAGCCAGAACAAGCACTATATCCCAACCTTTAGAGAACCATCTGAGGAAGAGCCGGGAGTTTCTCCTGGGCTGGGACAGGGCCTGGGCAAGAGCTGAAAACCTCCCTTCCACCAGGTCCAGAGAAGCTCAAGACACAGGGGCCTCCAGTAAAAGTGGGAACTGAACAGGGGAAGCAAACCCTCACAGCCAGGACCCCCCACCCCCAGTCACACTCTTGGAACAACAGCTGAAGGGTGGCAGTGGTGGTCTCTGGTGCAGGAAGTTGCTATTTTAATCTGAAATATTCATTTCCTAAACTTTCATCAGAAGGACTGATGCTGAAGCTGAAGCTCCAATACTTTGGCCACCTGATGTGAAGAGCTGACTCATTGGAAAAGACCCTGACGCTGGGAAAGATTGAGGGCAGGAGGAGAAGTGGGCAACAGAGGATGAGATGGTTGGATGGCATCACCAACTCAATGGACATGAGCAAACTCTAGGAAATGGTGAAGGACAGGGAAGCTGGGCATGCTGTGGTTCACGGGATCACAAAGAGTTGGACAAGACTGAGCAACTGAACAACAATAATGAACTTTCTACATTAAACATGTGCGGCTTTTATAATCAGGAAGGAAAGGGTTAAAGAAGCCAAGCAAACTCCAGTGGAAACTGTCCTTTCCTTTTCTCTTCCTGCCAGAATAAATAAATCATCTTAGGATAACAATTAGGAACTAAATGGACAAGAGGGAATATGTTGCTGCTGTGTGTATGTAAAAGACAAAACTGAGCAAATTGTACACCTGGGAGAAACCAGAACTCAGTCCTCAGGGTTAGGTGAGAATTGGGTTGGGTTGGTTGTCAATTTAATTGTTCCAAATTGGGCTCTCACTTTGCAACAAAGCAAGACAAAAACAAAACTTTTATTTAGCTTGTCAGGGATCTCTCTTTAAGGGTCTATATCTCTTCTCCAGTCTCCTTCCCCAATCGCACTCATACTTTCCTGGGAGACTCCTCTCCTCTCCAGAGCAGCCCATCAAGCCCCATAGAATGTGTGCAGATGGTTTTGCTGCTATCAAGAATGGCTTCTGGCATCTAAAAGAGACAAAGGAACTTATTTACAAAACAGACTCACAGACATAGAAAACAAATTTATGGTTACTAAAGGGGGAAGGGGAAGTAAGGGACAAATTATGAGTTTGGGATTAGCAGCTGCAAACTACTATATATAATAGATATATAACTTTATATATATAATTTATATATCTATAAATAGATAACCAAGAAGGACCTACTGTACAGCACAGAAAACCATATTTAATATCTTATAATAACCTATAATAGAAAAGAATCTAAAAAAGAAAAAATGTATATGTAAATCACTTTACTGTACACCTAAAAATAATACAACATTGTAAATGAACTATCCTTCAATTTTTAAAAAGAAAACAAAGAATAGCTCCTGGGACAGTGTGGACCTGAAGCAGGGCCATCTCGCAGAAGGTTGGGCACCAAGGACCAGGCCTGCAGAATTCACGAGTCCCCACAAGGGTGGCAAACTCCCTGCATATTCTAGACACCAGGCAGACCAGGGAGGAAACCAATCCAGAGAAGGATGGTGGGTGGTGTGATGTGAGGAGTGCAGAGCAGATCATGTCTAAGAAATCTGTCTGAGATGTGGCCAGGAGAAGCCTCAGAAAAGTGGCAGGATCTGTGAAATCAGAACTGAGATGCAGACTCTGTCTTCAGGCACCACATGTCCAGCCAAACCCAGGCCTTCAGGGAATTTTCCCTACCTTGTCCACAGGCCACATGCTCCAGACTTGACTTCTTAAGCCAACCACTCTACCCATTCCACACCTCACTACGTGTTCTGGCCTCTCTTACTGTCCCTGTTTCCTTGCTGTCACTCCAGTCCACAGCTAGAGTACACCCTTCCTTGCTAAAAAGTGATTCGGAGTACCCCCATCTCTTCTTTACTGGACGCAAATCAAAAATAAGAGGTGGTAGTGAAAGGGTTAGCACCTTGACGAGATTCTCCCCCTATGCAGTCTGAGGAATCAAAAGAGCACTGAATAAAAAAAGAATCATATAGATAAATAGTGGCAAATCAAGGAGGGGGATGGGGAAGTGGTCCCCCGAGGTGAGGAGGAATATTTGGAATTGTCAACACATGGTGATAACAAAAAGCAGACTGACTTGTCTTTGGTTCTATTACTGTTTTAAAGTTCTCCATAGACAATGCATCTCTTTATTCCTTGCACCCAGAGCAGACCAGTCCAACACCCCTTGGTACCGACCAGCTCTCTGAAACTTTTCATGTTATGAGCAAATTTGCACTTCTGCAGTTTTTACCAAGTCTTTGATTTCTCTATCCATAAAATGGCATCCACAAGTGGGAAGCAACTGAAAGCTATCACTGGGGGAGGTCATATACAAACCCATGCTGGAGGAGGTTTAGACAACATCTGGTCTAACCCTCCCATTGCACAGTGATGCAAACAAGTGTAGAGAGATGATGTGAGTTAGTGGCAGCGCTGGTCTTGACCTCAAGTCTTCTGGGGCTCTGTATACAGGACTGTATCTTGTACAGAAGGGGGCACAGTTAGTTCAGGATTTTATGGTTATTATAGGTCCCTTTCCCAATTCAACCTAGAACTTCCTCTTAACTACTAAGGGTTCTAACAGTAATACGCTCTCTGCCTAAGTCCCAAGACAGCCTTCTCAGAGCAGGGTCAAAACCCCTTGCTTCCCTTACAGCCACCTGATTACAGACTTGATAGCCCGTGAATTCTACTCATAGAACGTCTTTGCATCATCACATAAAAATGTGAGAAGAAATCCCCTCTGGAGGCATGTGGTCTATAGGGTCAACGTTTCCTGTGCTACTCCAACTTGTATAGCTTTCTCCATTGGCTGCTCTGTGCAACTCGAAGTATTAATCACTCTGCACCCTGCATTCTAAAGCCAGAGCTTTCCTGAAACCTCCAAGTTTCTCTCTGTTCCACCATCCTTGCAACTTCAGCCCCTTGGGGGACAGCGAGCTTGGTGAAAAACCCTAGCATATCAGCCCCTCAGTTACATTTTTATTCTGCTACGCTTGGTCAGAAGGGAGTTTCTTTCTCCAGTCCCCTGTGATACTGAGACTGCCATGATGGCCACAGGTGCTCTCAAACAGCAGATTTGACATCAGCCAGAATATAATCTTTAATGAACAAAGAAATCAATTGCTCCTCCATCGCAGCAAATCACGATCTGGCACACTCCATGAGCAGGCTCAAGTCCTTTCCCATCGTCCATTATTTTTAGATTATCCATGCCATTTTTCTCATTAGGCCAAGTCATTAAGAGTTCACAGTTGGTGTGGCTAAATCACTGCCCAAGTGACTCAGTCTCAGATCAAAAGAAGAAAAAGGACTTGTTAATTCACCATTGCTTAGAAAATAAAGTCTCAACTCTCTAGCAGGACATTCAAGGACTTTTCATGAACTGGCCTTAACCAATCTCTCCACCTTTATCACCCATCATCACCGTGGAGCCCTGCTGTTTCTACCTCATACCTACTTTGCATGTCGAATGCCCACTCATCCTCCAGGACTCAACTTAAGTCACCTTCTCCAAAGCTCTACCTTGACCTCCATTCTAGACTTATCACTTTGTGATCATTTGTCTCCTTGTCTGTCTCCTCCACTAGACTGTAAGCTCAAGGAGGAGCTCCACTGCATGGTAAATGTGTAGCCATGGATAAGTACTTGAAACTCTAATTTGCAATTTCATCACTTGTAAGTGAAAATACAGTTCTTAAGAGGAATACATGAGTTAATATATATTAAACACTTAGAAAATATCTGCTATTATTATGATCAGTATTCAAACCACAGAAAAGGTTAATAATTCTTGGTCTCCCCAGTATCTAGCCCAATGTCTGAGACACAAAAAATACTCAGTAATCACTTGTTGAGTAAATTAATAAATGAATGTGTTCCATCCAAATCTATTTTCTGTTTCCTAAACATTCCATGTCCTTTATAACCCTTTGCTCTTACACACTCTGTTTGGAAAGCTGGTTCCTCCCCACCCCATCTTACACCTACCCATTTTCTACCTGGTGAGCTGCTACTTGTCCTTCAAGACCAAGAACAACTATCACCTCCTCTTTTCTACCATCCCAGACTCCCCTGAAGCAAATTTATCTAAGCTTACACAGAACTTTGTTCATAACCATATTATCACGCTCATGGCATTGTCTTACAATCATTGTAATGTGTGTGTGTGTGTGTGTGTGTGTGTGAGAGAGAGAGAGAGAGAGAGCATGCATATGCTCAGTCGCTCAGTCCTGTCTGACTCTGCAACCCCATGGACTGTAGCCTGCCAGGCTCTCTGTCCATGGAATTTTCCAGGCAAGAATACTGGAGTGGGTTGCCATTTATTTCTTCCTCCAGGAACCCTTCCCGACCCAGGATCAAACCCGCATTTCTTGCACCTCTTGCATCGGCAGGCAGATTCTTTATCACTGAGCCACCTGAGAAGCCCTATTGTAATGTTTGCTTATGTGTTAATCTCTCCTTCTTCACAGTGAGCTCTCCCAGAGCAATGATTGATTTATGTATCCCTTGGCCCCAGTAACTAGCATTATGCTGGCCCACGTTAGGCACTTAATAGGCAAAGAGGAGATTCCTGAACAAGTCCAGACGTTGATCCCAGTGTCACAGAGATGGTAAAAGAACCTAAGGACTTTCGGGCTCTAAAAAAGCCTCTCCTGGGAGGCAGGGAATCAGGCTGTGTGCTTGGAGTGATGTTGCCATTTTTTAAATTTCTGTTACTTACTGCAACAGAATAAAACCCAGACTTATAATAATGAAATAAATACCATACTCTCTCCAACAACAAGAAAAACTCAAAAAAGAAAGAAGCATCATCCACTATCCTATTTAACAAATCCACTGCTTTCATTTTTCTTTGTTCCTCTATAGCACTTTATTTATATGCACACATGATTTTACATAGTTACCCTTATAATGTAGACACAATTGGACATTCTGCTTTTTTTACTTAACCATCTCTCATAGGCATTTTTCCAAGTTACTATACTGTCTACAAAATCATCTATTCTGGCTGCATAATATTCCATTTTGTTGTTTCTAAATTACAACTGTTAAATATTCTGCCGAATATATTTTCACCTAAAGCTTTTCTTCTTCTAACTGATGGTATTTTTCAAACATTTCTGCCTAAGATTTCAGTATTTTCCTAAGGGCTTTGACAAAAGAGCTGACTTTTTTTTTAAGTCCCAGCACACAGTTAAGTCAAAGCATAGAAAAGTAGTTCTCAACCTCTGGATATGCTTTTGAATCACCTGAGGATCTTTTAAAACTACTGATATACAGACCCAACCCAGATCAAATGAGTCAGAACCAGAGAGTGGAGTAATAGAATGTTTTAAAAGGTCTTCAGGTGGTTGTAACATGAAGAAAAAGGATCAAATCAATGCAGGACAGAGAATTAGCGAGAGCATCATGCCCAGCAGCTTGATGGGTTTTTGTTCTAGAGCAGAGACTTTGATGTCCCCTGCTGGACCAAGGAAATTAGTGTTATACAGAGGGCTGTTGGAGGCTCATGGGATAAACCTGATCAGTCAAACAGCCATTCATTCAGTGAGTGTCTATTGAATACCAAACTGAACAAAATTGCACCCCTGAATTCCAGTCAAATATATCCAATGGCCTAATTTACATTTCTGCCTGAATGTAAACAAAACATGTTGAATTTGGCATGTCCAAATACTAACACCTAATTTATCCTGATCAAACCAGATGTTCCAGTAGTCTTCTTCATCTCAGTGAATGGGAACTCCTACCTCCTGACTGCTCAGACCCAAGACCTTGGGATCATACTGGTGCCTTTCCCATCACATCCTACATTCCAACTCATCAGTAAGTCCATTCAGAATCTAGCCATTTCTCACCACCTCCACCCAGTATCATCCTGGTCCAAGCTATCAAACATCCCTTGCCTAGATTATTGCAATAGTCCCTGAAGTAGTCTAATTCACTAAAAACGGTTGCCTTTTGCAGACTCTTCTTCACAAAGCAGCCAGAGTGATCTTTTAAAAACATAAACACATGAAAAGATGCTCAACATCACTCATTATCAGAGAAATGTAAATCAAAACCACAATGAGGTACCATTTCACGCCAGTCAGAATGGCTGCGATCCAAAAGTCTACAAGCAATAAATGTTGGAGTGGGTATGGAGAAAAGGGAACCCTCTTACACTGTGGGTGAGAATGCAAACTAGTACAGCCACTATGGAGAACAGTGTGGAGATTCCTTAAAAAACTGGAAATAGAATTGCCTTATGACCCAGCAATCCCACTGCTGGGCATACACATTGAGGAAACCAGAAGGGAAAGAGACACGTGTACCCCAATGTTCATCGCAGCACTGTTTATAATAGCCAGGACATGGAAGCAACCTAGATGTCCATCAGCAGATGAATGGATAAGAAAGCTATGGTACATATACACAATGGAGTATTACTCAGCCATTAAAAAGAATACATTTGAATCAATTCTGATGAGGTGGATGAAACTGGAGCCTATTATACAGAGTGAAGTAACCCAGAAAGAAAAACACCAATACAGTATACTAACGCATATATATGGAATTTATAAAGATGGTAACAATAACCCTGTATGCGAGACAGCAAAAGAGACACAGATGTATAGAACAGTCTTTTGGACTCTGTGGGAGAGGGAGAGGGTGGGATGATTTGGGAGAATGGCATTGAAACGTGTATAATATCATATAAGAAACGAATCGCCAGTCCAGGTTCAATGCAGGATACAGGATGCTTAGGGCTGGTGCACTGGGATGACCCAGAGGGATGGTACAGGGAGGGAGGTGGGAGGGGGGTTCAGGATGGGGAACACATGTACACCCGTGGCGGATTCATGTTGATGTATGGCGAAACCAATACAATATTGTAAAGTAATTAACCTCCAATTAAAATAAATAAATTTAAACTTAAAAAATAAATAAATAAATTTGAAAAAGAAAAAAAAAACATAAATCTGATCATATCAGACTAAAACTTTCAATGTCTCTCTGTCTTACTTGGGGCGTGATGGTTATGTCAGCTTGACTGAGCCACAGAAAGACAAGGCATTCATTCAAACATTATTTTGGCTGTGTCCGTTTGGGGTGTTTCTGGATGAGATTAACATTTGAATCAACAGAAGTAAAGTCTTAAGTAAAGCAGATTTCCCTCCCTAATGTTGGTGAGCCTCATCCAATCCCTTAAAGGCCTGAATAGAACAAAAAGGCTAAGGGAACTCTTGCCTAATTGCTTGCACAGGGACATCAGTCTTCCTGCCTTCAGACTCCAACTGAAACACTGGTTCTTCCTGGGTCTCAAGCCTGTAGACTCATAGACTGGAACCTTCACTTGGGTCACCAAATTGCCAAGAGCAGATCTTGGTACTTTTTAGCCTCCATAATTACAAGGGCTAATTTCTTATAATAAACAAACAGTAAACAAGGGTTCTGGAGAACGCTGATAGATAAACACAGTAAAATCCCAAGTCCTAATCTAGACCTTCACGTCTATCAGACTTCCCCATCACTGTCTGACCTCTTCTTCCTCTCCCCCGCTCAAGCACTGCACTCTGGTGGCTCAGACTTTAAGGAATCTGCCTGCAAGGCAGGAGACCTGGGTTCAATCCATGGTTCAGGAAGACTCCTGGAGAAGGAAATGGCAACCCCTCCCATTATTCTTGCCTGGAGAATCCCATGGACAGAGGGCTACAGTCCATGAGGTCGCAAAGAGTCGGACACATTGAGTGACTTTCACACTTTCACTTTCAAGCCAAACATGCTCCTGCCTCAGGACCTTCGTACCTGCTGTTTCTTCTGCCTGAAAAGCTCTCCCACATGGCTCACTCCTTCACTTTCTAAAGGTCTCTCTCAGCTCAACCACAGCTCACTAAAGAGAACCCCCTTGGTATACACAACCCCACAGAAAAAATAGCAACCCATCCCCGTATGACGTACCTTCATCTTCCTCCTCCGCTTGCATTTTCTCTATTGTACTCTCGACTGCCTGATGTATTAAATATTTGTTTGTTTGCTGTCTTTTCCTGTAAACCCAGATACATAATACATTAGGTAGTGATAAGTGCTATAAAGAAAAGTAAATAGGGGATATGAATAGAACATGAGAGGGTGTTGTTTCCAACAGGGCATTAGGAAAGGCCTCCCTGAGGGAATGTACAGGAAGTGACAGAACCAGGTGACAGAACCAGAACTGAAAACAAGAAAGACGCTGTGAACACAGTGCCCCATTTTTATCCCCTTATCATTGTTTTATTATTATTATTATTTATTTCAGCTGCACCAGGTCTCAGTTGTGGCATGAGAAATCTTAGTTGTGACGTGCAGGAACTAGTTCCCTGACCAAGGATGGAACCCAGGACCCCCACATTGGGATCATGGCATCTTAGTCACTATACCACCAGGGAAGTTCCCCCTGCTCCAACTTCATCATTCTTTATTCAGATAAAAGCCAGAGGTATTCTTCATCGAGTGCAGCAGCCCTCACCTGAAGTCCTCTCTGGCTACATGTGGGGCGTTGTAGCCTCTGGGACAACATCAGCAGGGAGTTGGGGAATCAGCACCCTGTCTCCCTCCTCTTCTGGTGGGGCACGTCTGAGACCTGTTCACGAGCAGCTCCCAGAGGACTGAGCCCGCTCGCCCACATCCGTCAGTCACCAAGGCCACGCAAGCTTCAACAACACCTTGCATCTGCCTCCCTCCCTTCTGTACCTACCCGTGCTTCCCACTCCTTGGACTCACTGGCACTGAAACCCTTATCTCAGGATGTAGCCTAAGACAGAAAAGAGCTCACCTGGTTCCTAGTGACTTCTCAGCTTTTAGTCGGAGGACCTGTGGGAGCGACCCACAGGGAAGAAGGCCTCTGCTGGGGGAAGGGCTGTGCCGCACCCACGGACTGCAGGCACAGGCAGTCTGTCGGGTCAGTGCTCAGCTGTCTAGGGGGTGGCTCTTGACCCAAGCATTTCACACCACCAACCACACAATAGAGTGTGATATTCAAATCAGGTTGAGGTCCTACAGAGAGAGGGTGGCTGCACAGGCCTGGTGGTGAATTTATAGAAGTGGATTAGCCCAATCTGCATACTAAACAGCATGTAAATTATGTTATTTCAACCCATAAGTTTAGACATGTCCATGGGAATAAAAATTTATGACAGTGATAAGATGTATGGTTCGTGTAAATAAGCTAACCCAAGCAAAATGTGGGGAAAATGCTATGGAAATTTTCCAAATTAAGTGAGTGATACCAGCCCCACCTTTCCACAGGAGAAGGGGAAGCTGACTTCTGGCCCTGGGGCTGCCATCTCAATGCTGTTTCCAGTCACTGCAAAGAAAGGGAGGGAATGGTCAGTGTTCAGAGGTGGCTGCAAGCCCTGCCATTGAAGAGGATCAGTCTTAGAGATGGGAGCAGAAATCACTCCAAGATCCAGGAAAAATGCTCTCAATAACAGTAATAATAGCAAAGAATAATAATATAATAGCCGATATTTTTGAGGACTTACTGTGTGCCTAAAACACTTCTGAGCCCTCTATGTGGTCTACTAATTTAATTCTTATAATTTAGTACTAATAGAGATAGCTACAATATTGAATCTTATTTTTTAAATTTATCTATCTATTTATTTATTTTAGTTGTGCTGGGTCTTTCTCGCTGTGCGGGCTTTCTCTAGTTAAGGTGGGTGGGGGCACTCTGTTGCAGTGCACGGGCTTCTCATCATGGCGGCTTCTGTTGTTGCGCAGCACAGGCTCTAGGTTCACGGGCTTAGTAGTTGTGGTACACGAGCTTAGTTGCTCTTGGATCTTCTCACACCAGAGGAGCCCGTCCCTGCATTGGTGTGGGCACACTGCAGTTATGTCCGACTCTTTGTGACCCTGTGGACTGCAGCCCGCCAGGCTCCTCTGTTCATGGGATTCTCCAGGCAAGAGTATTGGAATGGATTGCCATGCCCTCCTGCAGGCGATCTTCCGGACCCAGAGACTGACCCTGCATCTCTTTTTGTTTCTTGCATTGGCACGCAGGTTCTTCACCACTAGCGCCCCCAGGCGGATTCTTATCCGCTGTACCACCTGGGAAGTGCTGCTGCTGCTGCTGCTGCTGCTGCTGCTGCTGCTGCTGTTGCTGCTGCTAAGTCACTTCAGTCGTGTCCGACTCTGTGCGACCCCATAGTCAGCAGCTCACCAGGCTCCGCCGTCCCTGGGATTTTCCAGACAAGAACACTGGAGTGGATTGCCATTTCCTTCTCCAATGCATGAAAGTGAAAAGTGAAAGTGAAGTCGCTCAGTCATGTCCGACTCTTAGCGACCCCATGGATTGCAGCCCACCAGGCTCCTCTAATGCTTTTTAAAAATTTGATGACACCTCAAGGCATTCAGCATATTAATTCACAGTCCAAGGATTGAACCCAGGCCCCAGGAGTGAAAGTGCCCTGTCCTAACCACTGAACCACCAGGGAATTCCCTATGAATCCTATTTTAATCTGAACAAACTGAAGCTCAAATTCCAGCATGTAGTAAATAGTAGAACTGCCCTCAGACAGCGTGACCCCAGAGCCTGCATACTTAATCACAATGCACTTACCTTACCGTTGAACATCATGCTGAAAGGAATTTAAGGAGTCATTTATTTCAACCATCTCACTTTAAGATGAGGAAACTGAGGCCAACAAAACTTGGTGACTTGCCCAGGGGAAATGGCAGAGCCAAGATTCTGGCTTAGGATTTCAGACACCATGATTAAAGATCTTTCAAGAGCCCAGGGCACCCCTTCCTGCTGCCAATTGCAGTAAGAAAGCCAAGGTGGCTGGAATCAGTCTTCATTTTCCTTCCTGTGTGGCCCTGGATGAGGTCTGCCTTCATTAGATTTGCAAAGGGCATAGCTGGAGAAATTCAGCTCCTGCTCTCAGAAGGTTTTCTCTCCTAGCTGGAATACTCTGCCCTGCCTATCTGGGGAGAACTCAGCAGAAAAGATGCCAGCCCTCACCTCCATGGCTAGCTTCCTCTCACAAGTGCCTGACTCTAGTACTTGCTGCACAGTTCCCAAGCACCAGACTTTCTTGTCTAAAGTTCATCCTGTTGCAAGCAATCAATTCTATCTCAAATCAGCTAAGCCAAGGAGGAGGTTCTAGGGGGACTGGGAAGTCCAAGGAGGAATGGGCTGGATCTAGTGGACACACGGCTGCATCCATCGATTCAGTGTCCTCAGGATTTCGGGTCTTTGTCTCTGCCCTTTCTGGCTGTAGGCCATACTCTCTGGGAGTTTTTCTCTACGAGGTGGGAGAGAGAACAGCCCAAGCCTGCATTCTGAGGGCCAATCATGTAGAATAGGGTGGACGCCAATACATTAAGTCCATATATTTATTCTACAGGGATTTAGGGAGCACCTAGGCTCAGACAGTAAAGTGTCCATCTACAACGCAGGAGACCAAGTTCGATCCCTGGGTTGGGAAGATCCCCTGGAGAAGAAAATGGCAACCCACTCCAGTACTCTTGCCTGGAAAATCTCATGGACAGAGGATGCTGGTAGGCTACAGTCCTTGGGGTCACAAAGAGTCAGACACAACTGAGCAACTTCACTTTCTATATGGCTGTATCTCAGAGATACAGCCATAATCAAAACAAATGTAAATCTCATGCCCTATGGAATGGACATTCTATTGGAGGAAAGATGCTGCTGCTGCTGCTAAGTCACTTCAGTCGTGTCCGACTCTGTGCAACCCCATAGACAGCAGCCCACCAGGCTCCTCCTCCCTGGGATTCTCCAAGCAAGAATGCTGGAGTGGGTTGCCATGTCCTTCTCCAATGCATGAAAGATGAGGAAGAAATAAAAAACAAGGTAAGTAGGTGAGGTAAATAGTATGTTACATGGTGATAATTGCAGAGAAAATAAAATAGAAGGGGGAGAGAAATGCCAGATGGTACATAATTAAATTGGAAGTAGGGGCAGAGAGGCCTCACTGAGAAAGTGGTACTTGAGCAGAGAGCCCAAGGAGGAAAGAGAGTGAACAAGGCAGGTATCTAAAGGAAGAGCATGTCAGACAAGGGAACAGCCTTTGCAAGACCCTGAGGTGGGAGCGTGCTTGGCATGATGTATGACAGGGAAGGGGCCAATGTGACTAGAGTGGGGTGAGAAAGGAGGAATTAGAGGGAATAGGATCATAGAATAACAGAGGTAAGGGACGTTTTAAGTATGGCCTTGTAAAGAGAGAGAAATGGGTTGTCTTGGAAAGGTTGTGAGGGATATTTTATCCATGGTTTTACAGAGAAAGAAATATGTTGTCATTGAAAGCACTGGGACAGAGAAATGATGTAATTTGACTTACATTTTAAAAGGCTCATTCTGGCTACTGTGTTGAGAATGGACTATAAGGGGGCATGAATTAAAATGAGGAAACCAATTAGAAGACTATTGTGCTAATACCAAGGAGAGAAGCTGGTGGCTTCAACTAAGTGAAATTAGTGGTAAGATTCAGGACATATTTTGAAATGGAGCCAGCATGACTTCCTGATGAATCATATGTGAATTGACAGAAAGAAAGGTGTCAAGAATGACTTCAAGATTTCTTGCCTAAGCAACAAGAACTGATGGAATTGTCATTAACAGAGATGGAAAAGGCTAAGAAAGGCAGGTTTGCAGGAGGGGAGGGGTCAATCAGGGAAAATGTACTGCTAACTTGTAGGGTTTCACACCCACATTCAGATAAATCGCTGCCCAAGGCGGATGGGGTACTCCTATCGGTCAGCTGCATCACGCACCAATGGTGGGAGGCAGGGCATCTGTGATTGACAGCCTCATTAGGATTCCCTTGGGATGGGAAAGCCATAATTCCTCAAAGGGAGAGTTGCTGGGTGTTGCTGGGTCAGGTTGCTGACCCCACACTGGCCTCAGAAAAATCCCCTTGAGCAAAGTCTGTAGACAACTCTGTTTATTCCTTCTCACAGGGGAGGGGAGGGCCAGGAGCCCAGGCATTGAATAGCAGTAGTGGCTGTGTGCTCTTCAGAGAAGGTTGGTGGCCTTGGTTCAGAGAAGTGGGAGGCTGAGCAGCAGAGCCTAACCGCAGAGGCCACACACAGACCCCCCAGACAAACACCCTGGCTTGCAGCAACTTCCCATCCAGGCTCAACCACTGGCTCTGGGCTGGCCCTGCTGCTAAGGTTCTTCCAGTGGGTTAGGAGGGACAGAAAGGCTGGGAAGGAGAAGAAAGAAATGGCAGATGCCTAGAACCTGAGGATTCTAAAATTTGGAGCATAAGTTGGGAAAGAGAGAAGATAAGGAATGAGGGAAGAGAGAGGTATTATGAAGTCCAAGCTCACTCTGCTCGCTGGATAGGCCAATAAATCCAAGGGACAACGGGTTGAGACAAGGAAGGGACTTTATTTGGGAGCTGGCTGACCAAGAAGATGGTAGGCTAGCGTGTCAAAATAACCTTGTTGTCGGGGTCTGGTTGCCAGGGTTTTTTTTATGGATCAGAGACAGGGGGAGGTGAGGAAACAGAAAGACCATTTAATTCTTGTAAATATCTCCTAGAGGGCAAGGCTCAGGCAGGGGGATGTGTTAGTTTCACTTCCTTACAACCCTTCACAGGTGGGCAGGGTCAGGCTATCTCCCTGAAAGAAAATGAAGTCTATCAGTCCTGTCTGACTCTTTGAGACCCCATGGACTGTAGTCTACCAGGCTCCTCCATCCATGGGATTTTCCAGGCAAGAGTACTGGAGTGGGTTGCTATTTCCTTCTCCAAGGGATCTTCCTGACCCAGGGATCGAACCTGGGTCTCCCTCATTGTAGGCAGACGCTTTACCGTCTGAGCCACCAGGGAAATCACTCTATCTCCCTGAGGCAGGCCATTATATATACCTACAATAATCAAATCAGCAAGATAAGGATTCAAGTCCCAGAAGCAGTTGTTGTTCAGTCACTCATTTGTGTCCAACTCTTTGTTACCCCAAGGACTGCAGCACGCCAGGCTTCCCTGTCCTTTACCATCTCCCAGAGCTTGCTCAAACTCAAGTCCTTTGAGTCAGTGATGCCATCCAACCATCTCATCCTCTGTTGTCCCCTTCTCCTCCTGCCTTCAATCTTTCCCAGCATCAGGGTCTTTTTCAATGAGTCAGCTCTTCACAGCAGGTGGCCAAAGTACTGGGGCCTCAGCTTCAGCATCAGTCCTTCCAATGAATATCCAGGGTTGATTTCCTCAGGGTTGATTTCCTTTAGGTTTGACCAGTTTGATCTCCTACACAGAAGCAGATCCAGTAGGAATTCAAAATTAACCCCTCCCCATTACAAGGGGAAGGGAGAGAGATTGATTCCTCCACAACAGGCTGAGCCCCAGGCTTTGACTGCTCCCATGGGTGTCTCATCCTACAGAGGAGAGGCCAAGGCCCCGTGCCACTGGGGTTGGGCAGGAGGGAAGCACGCTGCTCTACTTATGTTACAGCTTTGTTCTCCACTCTTCTGTGCCCCAGAAGGCTGACTAACCCCAGGAGACTGTGTCATCCGGCTGCCTTGCAGCTTCCAGTAGGGGGTGGCAATGGGAGGCCCTGGCAGAGTTCAGAGGGAGGGAAGAGAGGAAGGTGGGACATTTCTTCCCCAGCCCTGCCTGCCTCAGGGCCACATCTCTAGCTCTAACCATTTGTGACTGTAGCTTTGGCTCTGTGGTCCCCTTTACACACTTCCCTTGGGGGCACCCTCCTCTCTCAGCCTGAGGGAGAGTGCCACTAGGCCCCAGATGCCTCACCACTCTGGGTTTCTTCCCTTAACTCTGCCTTCACCTCTGTAAACCCATCCTTCATTGAGGTCTTGTCATCGGAACCACTTGGAATGAGTTCATTTTATTTGGGAGACCATGGCTGAGACAAGCCCCAAGACTCGCTGAGAAATCCTGAGCTTATAACCAGCACCATGAACATGATCAAGGGGCAGCTTCACTCAGGCAAAAATGCAGTAACTAATGGTTGTTTTTGTCAGGCAATGTGTGTGTGTGTGTGGGGGGGGGCATGAAACAATCCAGATTTGTAGCCCACTCAATGGACATGAGTTTGAGCAAGCTCCAGGAGATGGTGAAGGACAGGGAAGCCTGGCATGCTGCAGCCCATGGGGTCTCAAAGAGTCGGAGACCACTGAGTGACCGAACAACAACTCTAGGAGTACGTGGTCCAGTCAGAATTGAGGCTGAAGGACCTGAGAACCATTATCTGGAGTCTCCTGCAGACTGGGATGCCTCAGCACACTCAGCTCTCACTGCAGCCAAAGGCTGGGCTGCTCCCCCTTCCCACACCCCTCTCGGGCTGCCCTTGTGCCATGACTTTTCCCTTCAAGGCTATCCCAGATCTTCAAGTTGTCTCCACTCCCTAGGTAAGGATGGAATTGGGTAGAGGGTGGAGGAGAGAGGAGTTTCTGGGTAGACTTTGTGTTGCTTCCGTACCTCTCAGCCCTAAGGTCAGTGCCTGCACAGGGTGTGCAGCCAATGTGCATTTATCAAATAAGCAAATAAAGAAATAAGCAATACTACTCCTAAGTGGAGGAGCAAACTTGCAGATTCCTTGCCCGGTGCTGCACTGGGCTCCACACAGAGAGGAGAAAAGTCAGGGCCCCTAGTGCTACAGGCTTCCCTGGTGGTTCAGTAGATAAAGAATCCGCCTCCCAAGCAGAAGACCCGGGTTTGATCGGGAAGATCCCCTGGAGAAGGAAATGGCAACCCACTCCAGTATTCTTGCTGGAGAATCCCATGATCCCATGGGAAAATCCCATGATCAGAGAAGCGTGGCAGTCTACAGTCCATAGGGTTGCAAAGAATCAGACACGACTTAGTGACTAAAACAACTGGTGTTACAGAGCTCCACCAGTAAGGTAAGAACTGTCTCCAGACAGAAATGCTGGACACAGACATAGCATGATTCCCAGAGGCCCAGAGAACCACGCAGGAGACCACAGCTGAAGGGTCACACCGCCGAAGGAGAGCAAGAAATGTGTGCACTGAGTAATACAAAGCTGTGAAAGAGTATGTTTGGGTGTGGTTAAAGCAGACTCTGGTACCAGGCTTCCCAAATTCAAATACTACTTCTGCTTTTTACCTTCTGCGAGACCTTGAACAAATTTATTTAACCATTCTGGGCTTCATGTTCCTTGTCTATAAATTGGGAACAATATAGCACCCATCTCACAGTCTTATTGTAGAGACTAAATAAGCCATGAAGCAAGTAAGTTATGAAGCAAAAATTGTTATAACAGTTCCTGGCACGTAAGTGCTATGTACGTTTGCTTTTAGTATGATTTGCTAGTATCCCAGGTGGCTCAGTGATAAAAGAATATGCCTTCCAATGCAAGAAACACACGAGATGTGTTTTCAATCCCTGGGTCAGGAGAATCCCCTGGAGTAGGAAATGGCAACCATCCCAGTATTCTTGCCTGGAAAATTCCATGGAGAAGAGCTGGTGGGCTACAGTCTATGCAGTTGCAGAGTCAGATACGACTAAGCATGCACGCACTTCAGTTCAGTTCAGTTCAGTTGCTCAGTCATGTCTGACTCTTTGCGACCCATGGACTGCAGCATGCCAGGCCTCCCTATCCATCACCAACTCCTGGAGTTTACTCAAACTCATGTCCATTGAGTCAGTGATGCCATCTAACCATCTCACCCTCTGTCGTCCCCCTTCTCCTCCTGCCTTCAATCTTTCCCAGCATCAGGGTCTTTTCAGATGTGTCAGTTCTTCGCATCAGGTGGCCAAAGTATTGGAGTTTCAGCTTCAGCATCAGTCCTTCCAGTGAATATTCAGGACTAACTTCCTTTAGGATGGACTGATTGGATCTCTTCACAGTCCAAAAGTCTTCTCCAACACCAGAGTTCAAAAACATCAATTCTTTGGCACTCAGCTGTCTTTGTAGTCCAACCCTCACATACATACATGACCACTGGAAAAACCATAGCTTTGACTAGATGGACCTTTGTTGGCAAAGTAATGTCTCTGTTTTTTAATAAACTGTCTAGGTTGGTCACAACTTTTCTTTAAAGGAGCAAGTGTCTTTTAATTTCATGGCTGCAGTTACCATCTGCAGTGATTTTGGAGCTCCCCCAAAAATAAAGTCTGACACTGTTTCCACTGTTTTCCCATCTATTTGCCATGAAGTGATGGGATTGGATGCCATGATCTTAGTTTTCTGAATGTTGAGCTTTAAGCCAACTTTTTCACTCTCCTCTTTCACTTTCATCCAGAGGCTCTTTAGTTCTTCTTCACTTTCTGCCATAAGGGTGGTGTCATCTGCATATCTGAGGTTATTGATATTTCTCCTGGCAATCTTGATTCCAGCTTGTGCTTCTTCCAGTCCAGCGTTTCTCATGATGTACTCTGCATAGAAGTTAAATAAGCAGGGTGACAATATACAGCCTTGACATACTCTTTCCCAATTTGGAACCAGTCTGTTTTTCTACGTCCAGCTCTAAATGTTGCTTCTTGAACTTCATACAGATTTCTCAGGGGGCAGGTCAGGTGACCTGGTATTCCCATCTCTTTCAGAATTTTCCACAGGTTGTTGTGAACCATACAGTCAAAAGCTTTGGCATAGTCAATAAAGCAGATGTTTTTCTGGAACTTTCTCACTTTTTCAATGACTCAACGGATGTTGGCACTTTGATCTCTGGTTCCTCTGGCTTTTCTAAATCCAGCTTAAACTTTTGGAATTTCACAGTTCCCATATTGTTGAAGATGGCTTGGAGAATTTTGAGCATTACTTTACTAGCATGTGAGATGAGTGCAATTGTGTGGTAGTTTGAGCATTCTTTGGCATTGTCTTTCTTTGGGATTGGCATGAAAACTGACCTTTTCCAGTCCTGTGGCCACTGCTGAGTTTTCCAAATTTGCTGGCATATTGAGTGCAGCACTTTCACAGCACCATCTTTTAGGATTTGAAGTAGCTCAACTGGAATTCCATCACTTCTACTAGCTTTGTTCATAGTGATGCTTCCTAAGGCCCACTTGACTTCACATTCCAGGATATTTGGCTCTAGGCGAGTGATCACACCATAGTGATTATCTGGGTTGTAAAGATATTTTTTGTATAGCTCTTCTGTGTATTCTTGCCACCTCTTCTTAATATCTTCTGCTTCTGTTAGGTCTATACCATTTCTGTCCTTTATTGAGCCCATCTTTGCATGAAACGTTCCCTTTGTATCTCTAATTTTCTTGAAGAGATCTCTAGTCTTTCCCATTCTATTGCTTTTCTCTATTTCTTTGCATTGATCACTGCAGATGCACACCCTTATGAAAGAATAAATTCATATGAGCAGAAGGGCACAGTGCTAACCGGGCAGGTATGCTATTTTAGTATTAAAGGTTATCACCCAAGTCACACCAAAGCAACCTCTCTTTGTATTTTCACATTTAATGAAAATCTTGAGCTTTTGTACTATTGCATAACAAATAGAACTATACTTAATGCTTCAACATGACACAACCTATTTTATCTTCTTTTAAAGATGGTCTTATAATATTTATGATATGATTTTCTTCCATTTAGGAAGTTAGGATATAATCTCCCACAAGCTACAATGTCCTCATTGGTAAGACAGAAAGACCTGTACCCTTTTCCAGGCATTGTAACAGAGATTAAGTAAGACAAGGTCTATAGACACTCACACTGACCTTGCTTTCTTGTGTATGCCATAGTACCTTTCACTTTCTTGTTCCCTGGAGAAAGATCCTTATTCCCCGCTGGCTGCCTGGCTCAGGGGAACTGGTAGGCAGTTGTGCCACCCTGGTGTGGTCTCATATCAGGGAACTCTGCCCCGAGCGGAAGCTGACAGTTCGATCCCAGCAGCTCAGAGGCCCCTCTGAGCCAGGCTTGCTTCCAAAATTGGCTGAGGGCTCCTCAAAGGAGCAGAGCCACCAGGAAGGGAAAAGGAGAGCTCCCAACAAGCGTGGAGGCCCAGCCATGACATTGGACCAGCTCCTCCTCCCTGCTGGAGATGTCCCCTGAAGACCAAGATGCAAAGAGGATCTGCAACGGGGAAAACAAGAGGCAACCGAGAGCCAGGATTTGTCTCAACAGCTTAATTCTCTGCTTTCTTGTCAGCCCTGGTGGCTGGCAGCAAGGATAATTTGAAATGAAGAATGTTTTTCAAGGAGGAGCAAGAGTCTCTCATCTGAAACTAATTTGTTGTCCAAAATTATACTGCAGAAGTTGTTTAGAAGCTGCAGATTAAGTTGTGCATAAAAAATACAGCAACTCTTGATTATCCACACTCATGGATAATCCAAAAACAACAGATACCTCAAATGATTTCTACTTGGTTTCATAATGCAGGATTATTTCCCCTCAACTTGTTTGCTTTTCTGCATGTAATTGTCTTCAGGGTATAGCCAGAGAGCTAGGGGATCTATAACCTTCTGTTAATTGCACAACAACCAAGGTTTCAGCACTATGCCCTGCAATGCAGAAGCCGCCTGAGTGGTATTTATAAAGATGAAAATGCAATGAAGGAAAATGAAAAATGAAGTGAGAAAGAAGGAAAACAGTTAAATTTTTGTCCTTTGCACACACAGGCCAAGGAGGGGTGATTAAGAACATAGGTTCTGGAGTCAGACTGCTCACATTTCAAATCCCAGCTCTGTCTCCTATTAGGGGGATTTCAAGTGCTTATGTAACTTCTCATAGCCTCGGTTTTCTCATCTGTAAATTGAGGTTAATAACAGTAGCACAGTTTTAAGGCTGCTGTTAGGATTAAATGAGATCATTTATATGTTGTGTTTAGCACAAGGCCAGGCACACAGGAAGTATTCAATGGATGTACATTAATGCCAGCAAACTGGGTAGCTGGCCTCTTGCAATGAGTGCTCAATAGCATCTTATGGAATTCATCGCAGGACCCCAGGGCCTAAAGACAGGTTGCAGCCCTTCCATGTCCCTAGAGTGGGATGATCCAGGCTTCAGGGGAGGAGGCAGCTGAAGCTGAGGATGAGGACTAGGGGAGAGCCCAGGACAGCTGTCAGCTCCTCTGTGTGCTGAGCCAACAGGCCCACCATACAATCTTAATGATCCTGCCTAATGGGGTAAAGCAATTATGATTCACAGAAAATTGGCCATTAGCAGCTGGGAAAGCAAATAGCCTTCAATGGCACAGCACAAACAGCAGGTCAGGAGAGAGGCCCACGTGTGCCAGGAGGGACCTGCAGGGGCCAGGACCTCTACTCCTGGAGCTGCCATATGGGAAAGGGAAGGGCAGAAGATCTTCAGTTCACTCAGATATGAGTCAAAGAAGCGGGGAATGGAAGAAGGGATACTGAACTACCAAGGTGGGCTGTGAGAGTGAAGACACCAGGAGGGCTGTTCTGGACCCCTGAGTTCCAGAGTTCATCTCAGCCATCCCTCTGCCTCTGGAGAACCCAAAACAGGTCAAGGAACCAAAGCAACTTAATCAGGTCAAGGTGAAGTTTCAGGAAAACACTTACCCTAGGGTAAGATGGCCTGGATAGTAGAAGTAGCAGTAATAGTAGTGGTGGTGGTGGTGGTGATTATGAACTTGGCACTATGTTAAGCTCTTTACTTGGGTGATCCCTTTTAATCCTCACAAGCTTCATGAGGAAGATATTATTTTTGCCCATTGTACAGATGAAGGAATGAGTGTCCATCTGTAAAGAAATTGCTTTAAATCATCCAGCTAATAAGTCGGTGATCTGAGATTTGAACCAATGTCCTTGTAATTCCAAAGTACCTGCTTTTAACCACTCCTCTGGGCTAGTTGCTTCAGCAGAACAAGCTCAATTGCTTGATCTGTGAAGAATTTCTAGCCCAAAGTTGTGTGGGAAACTCGGAAAGAGAATTAAGATTGGATGGTGGGCCTGTTGGTGCCAGAAATGGGAGTTGCCACCTCCTGTGTCTTGCCTACTGGGTGGGGCCAGCCCACTCAATGGAGAGTCGAGGGCTCAGGAAGCCAGGCTGAAGAAGAGAGTGATAATTTTCTTTTTACATTTTTTTACAGCAAGGTCTTTGAAGGCCTTTGAGGTGCTTTCACACACACCCTCTGGGATGCCTGCTATTCTCTTACTTAGGTTTCTCCAGTGGCTCAGAGGTAAAGCATTCACCTACAATTCAGGAGACCAGGGTTCAATCCCTGGGTTGGGAAGATCCCCTGGAGAAGAGAATGGCAACCCACTCCAGTATCCTTGCCTGGAGAATCCCACAGACAGAGGAACCTGACAGGTCCATGGGGTCACAAAGAGTTGGATGCGACTAAGCGACTAACACTTCCCAAGCCCTAGAGAGCGGAAGCCCCTGGGGCAATGGTGCCTTGGGGCAAACGTGCCACTGATACTGGGAGCTCGCCATATCCTAAGGCCTCCACCCAGCTCAACCTCTGACCCTCAGCCCCTCTGGGTCTCAGGCTGCCCTGCTGCTGGTCACTCACAGGCACCCAGGTCTGGAACCCACTGGGAGCTGCCCCAGAACTCAAGGGATAGATACGGAGGCAGCTGTTTCCAAAGGTTTCTGACTGCTTTCATCTCTTTTTCTGCACCTTCACGCCCCTCAGCATGTGCTGGGATCTGCTGGAGCAGGGAGGAGAGAGAGCTGGGGCTGGTGTGGAAACAGGTTGGGTCGGGTTTTCTGGTTTGAGATAAATCTATGTTGGACTGAATCACTGCCCTTCTCCCACCATCCTCTCAGCCCTCCAAGACCTCAGCTGCACAGCCAGCATCACTGTCAGCTGACTGTTCTCCGTGTCTGTGCTCAGTCCTTAACCCTTCATCTATCATCCCCACTTGCATCTCACCCATCTCTTTGTTTTCCATCTCCTCCACTTCTCTCTGTATTCACCCTGCTGCTCAGCCTCCAGGCTGCTCTCCATTTCCTTCCATGCAGCAGAGAACTGGAGAGAAGGGTCTCTGAGCTGGGAGGAGACCTTACACTTTGTACCACCCTCCTCTTTAATTCCACAGGTGATTAGAGGCAGACCTCTGTCTGGGTTCTGGGGCTCTTTACTTCCTGTTCAGTGTTAAGCTCCTTCAGCGGGGAAACTTGTCAAGTTCTGGGAGCAAGTACCATTCCCAGTACCTAGGACCGGGCTGGCTACAAGAAACCACTCTGCAGGGGTGGCTAAGTGGCAGGCTGTCCTTTGTCCCCACTTGCCGGCAGTAGGGAAATGGACTAAACAGTGACTGATGGCCTTGGTGAGCCCTGAGATCCAATCTTTGCTGCTACTTGGTTTCCCCTAATATGAAGAGAAGCTCCTGAGATTGCAGTACAGATCTGAAGATGGACTTTGTGTCCAATGGAGAACTTTGGCCCAGAGAAACAGGTCATGTGTAATTAGACGTGGTTCCCGGAGGCTGCCTTGCCACCCTCACCCCCTCCCCTGTTCCCACTCCCTGGCCTTGCCTCTCTGAGTCCTTGGATCTCTGAGCAAAGAATTTCCTTCATCAGAGAGTAATTGCCCCTGGCTCCCCTCACTTCTAATCAACAAGACAAGGTATTAGTTCCTGGGAGCATGATTGATTTCCAGGGACTTGGAACTTAATTACATTTTTGCAAAGTCTTTTTGGAATCCTCAGAGAAGCGAGACATTTCTTTGAACTTACCATGTAGGAGGGCTTCCAGCATCTCAAATATTCCATTCATCCTTCCTCTGGCCAAGGGAGGGGCATTCTATGGCCAACAGTTTTCATCTTTCCTTACCCAGGATCCCCAACCCCTGGAGTTTGACCAGAGGAACTCGGTTTCTCAAGCAGAAGAATTCCTCACTTGGTCCTCCCCACACCAGCAGTCATGCCATGAAGCCCAGGGAAGCATGAGTCCTGCCTGGAATGCATGTCCTGTGCCCCTCCCAGCTCCTGCAGGCCCAACCTGCTGGCCTCACCTGCCATGTCACGCTGGGCCAGGCTTCTGGTTCCAATCTTAACCTCTCTATTATTCTAATCACCATCATCAAACTTATTAATAACTACTGTTTATTAAGCACTAACTCAATAACTGGCACTAATGTGCCAGGCTCTGTAAGGTACTTTACACACATCAGTGCATTCCATCTTCACAAGAGATCTGCTATAGTAGATATTGCTACTTACCAAGCCATTACTACATTCCCATTTACCCAGGAAGAAATGGAAGCTCAGAGAGGGTCAGCAGTTTTCCAAAGATAGAAGAACTAGAGGTGGCCAAACTGGGCTTTAAGTACTCCATGCCTCTGGACAATTACACCACGGCCAGTTCAGCACATGTTCTGCAGCCCTGCTGACCACCTCTGCCCCCTGTCTCTCCAGGGCCACCTTGCCTGTGGTTGCATGTCCCCTGAAGGCTGGCACCACTTTCCCCAGCCTGATGGCTCCTGTGCTGCCCCTTCATTCAGAAACACCTGATAGCATAATAAAGCAATTGCAAAAGGATAACAACTTTTCTCTAAGTGTGAAATTATATCAAAATTCAAGTTTCTGGGAGTAGAGTTCTGGTTCAATGTGTCCGTCATAGCAGTTTTGCAGTCACAGTCTACACTGTTCATTTTACATACTTTACATTAATGGTCAAAAGCTCAGGAATGATTTTAGTAACATCTATATAACAAAGTCATATGAGATTGTTTTTGAAATAACAAGGTGTTGTAAATAAATAAATGCTGTAAGAAACAAGATGTGCTTGATGAACCTCATGCTTGCCTGACTTCTAAGAATCACATGTTCTTTGTCTGTCTGCTATAGCCACATGCCAGGATGTCTTCTATCAGACCTGTTCCCTCCCTGGGCAACACCATCACCCACGCTGACTGCACCCCTGGGCTGTGCTCCCTACCATTCAGGTACTTAAAGCTGTTTCCTTCAGACATGTCCCATACCACAGGTGGGTCTCATCCAGGGTCTGCACAAGCCAGCACGGTCACACTGTGTCCTGAGATATGGCTCAAACCCTAGTCTGTTGTGAGTAACTGAGACAAAAGAGAGTCTGAATCCAGGGGCATCCACTCTCTTGCCCCACAGCAATCTGCCTCCTTTCATAGGCCCAGAGCTTCTAGATTATTGTACAAGATGCAAGTTCATTGGAGGGTCTTGCTTACAGACTCACTTGTTCACATGTTCAATCCTGGATGGATGGATTAATCTCCTTCAGTGGGGAAACTTGTCAAGTTCTGAGAGCAAGTACTATTCCCAGGAGAATTTCAACTCTGGAGGCTTCCTATGGACTGTGTGTCTGGTTAGAGGAGCACAAATTTTTAGGGCATGGTGAGGAAAGGATTTAATATCTTTAGTAAATTTACAAAGTTGGGGCTACAAACTTCTAGCATGGTTCAGGGGCTTAGGTGGCACTAGTGGTAAAGAATCTGTCTGCCAATGCAGGAGATGAGAGTTTGATCCCTGGGCAGGGAAGATCCCCTGGAGCAGGGCATGGCAACCCACTCCAGTTTTCTTACCTGGAGAATCCCATGGACAGAGGAGCCTGGTGGACTGTAGTCCCTAGGGTCACAAAGAGTCAGACACAATTGGAGCGACTTAGCACACACAGCATTGTATAGACCAACAGGTAAGTTCCAATCCACTTGCTCAAAGTCCATGTCAGTGAAACATGCTGCGTCCTTAGAAGACGGGGGAAGTCAGCATATGTGACCAGTGCAGTGTGGGGGAACTATGGACCCTGCCATATAAATGAGCCAGCCTTTGACTTTTCCACCCATTTCCCCTGTCAGTACAGATGCAGTCCCTGAAACCTCTGTCCTTAGACTTTCTCTTAAAAACACAGTGAGCAGGCTCCCTGGGGCATGAGTTCTTCCTTTGCCAGTACGTGGCTCCACCCCAGCCCTTCTTGGGGTATCCCTGCCATTTCCCCTCACCATGGTTGGCATCCTGGTCAAAGCAGCAGGTCAGGGTATCCTTGCTCACCAATTTCAGCTCATAAGAACCAGGTCTCCTCTAGCTACAGGTGTCCCTAAAGATACTTGTTATTTGAGAGCCACCAAGTCATCGCTGGAAGTAGAGGCAAGAGGGAGTGACAGTGAGGAAGGGGCATTGAGGACTAGGGTAGAAAAAGTAGAATTCACATCTGCAGAAATTCCCAAATTTTCAGGGAAGGTAAGGAGACTGGCACTCTGGCTCTTTCCCACCCTCCCCACCAGCCACTTGCTACCCTCCATTTACATGGGTCCATTCATCAAAAGACCTGGAAACGTCTGCCAGCAGCCAGGTCCAATCTTCCCAGACAGCAGTGAAGGCCAACCCTGCTCAGCAGCAAAACTCAGCTCCAATCGGCCCAGGAGCAAAAGCAAGCAGGAGAAAGAGCACATGGGACAAGGATGCGACAGAGAAGAGAACCTCCCAATTCAGTCCAGGAGCTACGCAGGAAGTCACACGAAGGGAGAGCAGCTGGACCACCTTGAAGCCCCCGATGTGAGGTGACGAGCAGAGATGACTGGTGGACGACGGGGCTGGGGTGACAAGGGGAGCGGGGCCTTGGAGTCAGGCCCAGCTGCTTCACCTTGTGCGAGAAGATTGGATCTGGCCATCTTCCCTTCCCTCAGTCCTACATGATCCTTCTCTGACTTAATTCTCAGCTGTGGCTTCTGGTAGTTTTTTTCTCATTTCTAAGACCATCTTCAAGGCTCCCGTTCACTCCTTACTCCACTTGCCCATTCATTTCCAAAGAACGACCCCAGTCCTCTCCTTCCTTTGGGTTAGACCAGACCTTTGCCCTCATCTGACATTTTTTCACAGAGCCCATCCATCCCCCCCTTCACCCCTGACACCACCTCTTCCTCCTAACCTCTCTCCAGGGGATCCCTCTGAAACAGAACCAGACATTAGTGGCAGAGGAGCTGGCAAAAGGAAGGCAGTGGAAGAAAGCTGTGGGTTTAGGCTCAGAGGCTGCAGGCTTCTCTGGCTGGAGCTGCCCTTCCTCTGAGAAGCTGGTCACAATCAAGAGGACAGACCAGCCCCAAAGTGAAGTGCAGAGCTGGGGAAAGTAAGAGGGAATGAGCCTGGGTAATGAAAGCCATTATAGTCATAGATGCTGTATATGCCAGGCATAGGGCTAAACTCCCTCTCTCATTTAATCCTCAAAACAGCTGTAGGCAGGAATTTTCTCCATTTACAGGTGAGAAATCCAACTTTCAGAGAGTTTAGGTAATTTGCCCAAGGCCACAAAAACAAACAAGACCAAGATTCAGAGACACCCTGGCTGTTGGTCCCAGTGAAAATCTCAGCTTCACTGTTCATCTCCCATCTCTCACCAGCAGGCAAGAGAAAGCAGATGTGAGAGGACTGGCTATACAGAGCCCCAGAAGGACCCCAGGTCCCCATCCTGTTAGCAGCCAAGGGGCCCTCACCAGTCCCCTGTGTGGGTCCAAGCTCCTCCCCCAACAGCTCCTGAGGTCACCCCTCCTCAGAAGGGGCCTCACCTCATCCACAGACTTTGGTGGCATCCAGGGCTGGGACAGAGGACCCCCATCATGACGTTCTGCTCACTGCCTCTTACTGTGATTTTTTTTTCCTATTCTGGCCTCATTTTACTCATCATAAAGGGACTAATGATTACCAGCATCTCCTTCTAGCCTACAGAACTTCCTGGGAAGCATTAAAGATGAAAAAAAAAAAAAAAAGAGAGAGAGAGAGAGAGATAGGCACTCTTGAAGGAAGGGCATTTGTAACTGTTGACGTTAACATTTTACCTGAACAACAGGAGGTTCTCATCCAGACCCACTTCCCTCTCTGTTGTAGGAGTCATGGAGTGGCCTGAGAGTCAGCAAATAAGCTCAGAAGTTCCAGGACTCATATAGCAGGTCAGATGCCCTAAAGAGACAAGCTGACAGTGCTTTTTCCCCAGACCAGGTCAAATACACAAAGGTCTGGGCCGGGCCAGGTGTAGGGCAGAGGAGTTCTCTCTTGGCATAAGAAAAGAAAGAAGGATTAAAATATGGAGAAGAAAGGGAGAAAATATCCTGTTTCCTACATCCAAAAATTCACACAAGTGATCAAGCCGTATGAGCTGTCTGAGTTTCAAAACAGACAAGAGCTCTGCCTAGTCATGTCGGGCTGAGCTGGGCTGAGAAGACACATTTATAAAACATCAAAAGGAAAGTTCCAGTAGCTGCTCACAGCCGTTAGACACAGCTCCACTAGGAATTTCTTTCCAAAGGGATATTTCAAGGGTCTCGTGCATGAGAAAGCAAGGGATGGAGATTCACCTGGTTAACCCACCCCTGCCCCCTCAATAATTAATAACCATCACCCCTGTGGGAGGTGGGAAAGGTTGAGGCCCTCAGAGAACAGATGTTTTATTTATCTATTTGTTTTTAGACATATGCAATGATAACACATTCAATTCCTCAACTAATATTTATGGATTACGTTATGCCAGACATTGTGCTAGACTTGAGTGTGGAGTAGTGATTAAGATGTGGTCCCTGCTCCCCAGGAATTCTTGAGCAGTGGGAGAGAAAAACACACAACAATTAACCAGCAATATACATTATACTGGGCTCTGTACACAGATATGAAGAATGTGCTAGGGGAGCATGGAGGCAGGATAGAGTCTCCACAGATGTGACAACTGTGCTGGTCATCAAAGGAGGAATAAGAATTCTCCAAGTAGAAAAGAGGGACAAGGACTCTTTGGACGAAGGGAACAGCTCCAACCAAGGCAAGATGATGTGAAAGAGCATGACTGACTTTGTTTGACTCAAATGTGGCATGCATGCAGACTGGAGTGGTAGCTGATAATCAAGCATCAGAAATAACCATTTCCTGACCTCAGAGGCACCATGATGTTGTATTTACACTCAACCTAAATTTCCCTGCTCACAGCTGGCTCTTCCATAGGGTGATCACATTGGAAAGAGCACCCAGTCTTTAACTGGATTCCTGAAAGGATCATTAGGTCATGCTACCAAAGTTCCAATCCCTTCCTGAAGCAATTCTAAAATCAGAGATTTTACTAGGGCCTGAGTGGACCAGACCTGGATTCTCCTTCCCCACTTCCAGTACTGAGCTATGCTGGCACTGGACCCATTTACCTCAGATCCATTGGTCACCCTTCCTTTGCTCAATTCTGTATCATACAGTGAGGAAATTGGTCCCTGCAAGTTGCATCTCTCGGCTTCTAGCAGGGTCCTGCAAAGGGGAAGTACTATCAGAAGAAAAGAGGAAAGGAGGAAGGGAGAAGCCTGGGAGCTTCTAGCCATCCCTCTTTTTTCCAGCCCATATCTCTGCAGCTGCTGTGACTCCTCCATGGCTCCAGCTCCTACTCACATCTACCCTGGTTCAAATTCCCACTAATACATCCATCATGATTCTACTTCCACCTGATGACCCCAAACCCTGGGCTCTGGTAACCTCTCATTCCCCTTTGTTTCCTCAGCTGAGGGGCAGTTGTATCACCCAAGTGTCGTGAAGTTCTGTATTGCCACACCATCTCGTTTGGTTTCCCAGTGCTTCTATCTCCAATTCCTTATACTAAATTCCCTCTGCTACAAATTCTTTAAATGGTCTCCCTGTTTTTTAGTTAGGATGCTGACTAATACAGAGACTATATTTTATTCATCTTTGCATCTCCCACAGCACCGGATACAGTGATTTTCTGAGCAAGTTCTGAGTATTTGTTGGATGGACAGATGAATAGATAGTTGATTAGCTAGATGAATGATGGTATGATTAGGTAAACGAAAGGATGAAAAGATCTTCATGAGTAAATGAATGAAAATAGAGGAGTAAATTACAAAAGAACTAATAAAAAGGTGATTCTAAGAGGCTCGTAAAAATGGCCAGAAATTTAGAACAGCTGTTTGACAAAAGTAAATCCAAAAGAGAATTCAGTAGCTGGAAAAGCACATAGAGGAGGACTTTGTCACATTTGTTCCTTGTTGTATCTGAACTGAGTCACTTATCCCTTCACTCTCTTTCTAGATCTCTTCCTACATTGGCAGCAGCCAGGAGAGAAGGTGTGTTAGTGGCAAATGGTTCTAATTTCCATCTGGCAGGCATATCCATCACATTTATTATGCCTGAGTCTCTGCAAAGTGAAGGAGATGTAATGGAAGGAACCTCATCACCATTGATTCTCAGTCATATACACTTGAAAAAGTTGCCAAATGGCTGCAGTTCTGGACTGGAAAGAACCCGATTGGCCAGACAACTGTAGCCTGTGGGGTTCTTGGGGATTTTCAACAATTACATTCTCAGAATCCTGAATTCTTTTTCTGAGTATATCATCTTGAATAATTAACAATTCAGAGACCAAGTCCTTCCAAGGCCATTTGTTCATCCCCCTGATAAGCAGGGTTAAACTGAAAGATGCTCAATAAAAGAGATATTTCCAGCTCAGCTATTGACTCTGTGGTAGGAGAGCACTGAGGCCTCAAGCTCCAGGCTCTGCCCCTTACCTGCTGAATTCCACAGGAAAAGTCGGTACCTTTCCACGAGTCTAAGATTTTTGGTTCTGCCCTCACAGATTTTTGTGAAGACCAGAGGAGATGATTGTGAAAGAAAAGTAAAACCAGTAAATCTCAACACCATAACGTCATTTGTTTTATAGTCAATCCGTTTTCCACATAGACAGACATAACCTAAAAAACCTAGCTGGATTGTCATCCCAGGCCCATCGTATAGGATGGACCTGTCTTCTGAAAACTCAGAATGCAAAAGGTCCTAAGAGAGCGACCAGAATTCACTGAAAGGAAAGGGGCTGCCTCTGATCAGATCTGAATTAATGAAAATTACCAAAGTAGGTAAAGCATCTCTCCAGTTCCCTCACCCCCTGGTGTATTTCTCCTTATGCTTAAGAAAAATATTCCTCATCTATGGCCTCCTCCAAAGGCCAGTGCTCCACGGTGACCAAATTATGTCCATGCTTCCCATTTCCTACATCATCTTCTTCCTCCCCCAATGCTGCTGATATTGCCTCACTGTCGGAGATTTACATGCTGATATGGATAATTCACACCAAGCTATAGTGTAGCCTCATTGTTCCCTTAATCATGGAGTGCTAATTTTCAAAAGGATGCCCACTGGCCCTAATGTCTGCAGATGGTATTTCAAGAAAAGTAAATGAGGAGGTATTTGGAAAGAGGAAGGCAGGAGAGAAGCTTTTCCTAAAGGCCCTCAAGTAACGCTCCTAGAAACAGATTATTCAGACTTGACATAAGGCCAAAATGGTCACACTGTGAATCTTCTTCCTCCCAGCCCAATTCAAAACCAGAGGCCAGACGTAAATCCACCCAGATGATTATTATTCCCTCATATCTCCAAGAAGAATGCAGAAGTTGGTTCTCTGTGCTGATAGCTCTTGGAATGGAAAAGATTCCCTCCCTATCCAAGACCACTTTGCAGGCAATTCCATAGCATTTTCGTGAGAGTAACCATTTTATACAGCTCCTCTGACAAATGTTTCATGCTAGGCTGGCCTCCCCTGCCACACTGGCTTTTCCCCTGATTCCTCTCCACACCATGGGTTGGTGAGTGTTCAGAGCATAAAATCCATTTTTCAGATTAGCCTCAACATAGCATAAGGAAATGAAGTGGTCTGCTGGCACTGACTCATTGTAAAACCAATTTAAATGATCAAATCGATCAATAGTTATTTACTGAACATCAACCAGCTCTGGTTATGCTCTGCTCAAAATACCCACCCCTCACTTCTTTACTCTTCTGTGACCCTCTCTTCCCAACCCCACTACCACCACCACCACCATCACTGTCACCAGTAATCAAGTTGACAGCCCCCACCCCAGGAGCTGTCCAGAATCTCAGCAACGCATATTAAACCAGAGAGACAGTTAATGGCTTCCTTTTCCTCTTTGCCAGAAGCAGATGGGAAAGGTAGGAGGAAGGGGATTATTTATTTTCTAGTCTTGCCCAACGCAATCTCTATTTTGAGGGTCAGTTCCCTCCACCCCCATTCAAAGCCCAACATTAGTTTGACTGACAATAGCCTCCACCTTAGCCCAGCTCCAAGAGGTTGTAACTGACCCTGTTTACAATGCATGAGAAAGACTCCGCACTGCAGAACTTTCAGTTTCAGGATTTTGCAAATTTTATGAGAGTTTTCAGTCAAGCTGATTCTTAGCTTCCCTTTTCCCCTCCAGCTAAAATCAAGATCTTTCACCCAGCTCTGATCTCAGACGGACTTTTTTTCTCAGCACTTGGGACATGATTAAATAACAGGCACACGTGCACACACCAGCCTCAAATGCTTTTATTTCCCAGATCTTTCTTCAGTAATGAAGCCTGAAATGGAAAACCACTGCGCAGGGAAACTGTAGCAACAAGAAGAAGAAAAACAGACAATGTGCCTGGCTCCTTCTGGAGCCAGGGGTGAAGAAGTTTGCTCATGAAACAGACAAATTAAATATATGTATCACATGGAAGCATTTGGCAAGGAGAACCTGGGAGTTTCAGTAATTATCCGTTGGGAGTCCATTCAGTATGGGTAAAGGGGAATCAGGAAATATCTATCTTTCCATAATCCCTAGACAGCCCAAGAGGTTGAGAAGAGGATTGGCTGCAAGAGAGCATTCTTTTCACTGTCCACCTGACATGATCATTAACTCTACCAATTATGGCAATATAAAGAAATCATTAAAATGCAATTATTACAGCTGTATACGTTTATAGCCGCATAACTACATCAAAAGCCTGCCTTTGTAGACCTTTATGTGCTCCATAAAACTGAATAAATTGCAGCAAAGAAAAGAAGATTACTTTAATATGAATCAAGAGCAAATCTGAAATTTCTGTCTTACCCTGTGGAGATAGCAGCAGTGAAGGGCCTCGGTCCTTCTGTGACCCTGGTCCATAGGGTGTGCCTGCTCAAGTCTTCTCTTCTGCTCTAGGCCTGCATCTCCCATCACCCAGATGAATGAAATGAAAGCTAAGCAAGTACCAAAAAACAATCACAATCCCACACATTTGTATGCCTTATAGTTCTCCTCACTTTATAAATTAAAAACTGAGCCTCAAAGAATGTTTAAAGGAACCTGTATAAGGTTGCGGGGTGGTCTGTGTGTTCCCCCCACCCACCCTCCACTGAGCTCTGTGCCCCAGGAGACTGGCTTCTGTGGAGTGTATCAACAGGTCCCTTACCCTCTGACTTTCCATTAAGTTGAACCAGTGGGAAGCAATGGCAAGAACATAGAGGGTGGAAGAAGAAAGAAACTGAGATGCTTTTTCCCCTCGGCTGGTTCCCTGTCCAGCCAGGGTGTGGCAATGGCTATTCCTCTGCCTACAACAGCTCCTGCCAGGTGGCTCTGTCCTTGGTGACAGCTACAGGTCTATCTAGGTTCTGATGATCAACCCCTCCCTTTGCCCTGCAGGTCTAGGGATGGTAGAAGTTTCTCTGCTGTTGCTAAACTCAGGATGCTTCACCATTCCTTTCTGGTTTCCCTTTAACCCTCTTCATTGACTCTTAAATGTGCCCACTGCTTCCTACCAGGACTGTGACTGGGACACACAACAAATGAGTGCTGGGACCCAAACTAGAACCCAGATCATCAAAACTCTAAGAGTCTGAGACTGAATGATTTAGAAAATTTAATTTGCTATAGACACAGACATGCTAATTGTCATCACCATCAAAGCTTTAAGTCCCATACTTTGTGTGCCCCTGTGTTGGGTCATTTAGAGAAAGAATTATAAGAATACAAGCTCTGCCTTCCAGGAATGTTCATGCTGCATCACACACACTGACGTGACCCACTCTGTAGGGTACATGCATCAGGCAGAGACAACCCAAATCAACACCTGGCTGAACAATGCCAGGGGGAGGTGCATCCGAGGAGGTGAAGTCAATGTATTTGGGAGTAGAGGGCTGAACAACTAGAAAAGCCCACGTTCTGTTTCTAAACAAGGTGGAGGAGAGCAATGGGTCAGATCATCCATAATTACAAATGATGTTAAAACATTTCTATCTGGCTTTGACATGCATGATTAGACAATATATTGTGTTTTGTTTGGGGATTTCTGCAGTAGATCTGCCTTCCTAATTAATTTTCATTAGACTGATTAGTGAAGGGAGTTTGTATTCCTAGAGTTCACACATACTTTTGCTGACTGGGAGATAGAAACAGAGAAATCTGGCCTCCAGTGTTTCTGCAAGTGGGCTGAGAAGCAGATCACCTGTATGTAACCCACCATAGTTCACTGCCTATTTTAGCCTAAGCCTGGCATTTCAGTCTGTAAGATCATGGGTCTGTACATATGGAATATGGCTCAGGACACAGCAGGTCCTTACTGATGCACAGTGGCTCAATGATCCTTCTCCTGAGAATCCAAATGCCTCTAATAGCAACTTGGGCCTTCTTAGTGAATCCTAGACAGGGCAGCAGTAAAGACTAGCTCTGTCTGGGAGTCAGAAGACTGGTTCTCATCCATCTGAGCTAAGTCTGCCTGGGAAGACCCTGAAATGTGCTGAATTTCAGCATTTTATGCTTGAAGATGAACAACATAATACTCAAGTTAAGAACTAAAGTGAGGGGATTTCCCCGGAGGTCTGGTAGTTAAGAATTCACATGGCAATGCAGGACATGGTCCAATCGCTGGTCCGGGAAGATCCACAGCTGCAGAGCAACTAAGCCCATGGCCACAGCTACTGAGCACGCCTACTACAGCTGCTGAAGCCTGCTCCATGACAAGAGGAGCCACCACAATGAGAAGCCCGCAAAATGCAACTAGAGTAGGCCCCCAGTCGCCACAACTGGAGAAAAGCCCGTGCAGCAATGAAGACCCAGAACAGCCAAAAACTTAAAAATAATAAATAAATATAAAAAGGAATTAAGGTGAGACACTATGCCTGGCACAGAGGTGCTCTCAATGAATATTGGTGGCATTGAATTATGGATGAGGATATGCTATTGTTAAAGTGTTAAATTCTATATGTTATTATTACAAATTCATAGAGTTGGAACCAGTCTTGTCTAGTTTATAGATTAGTTTTACTGAATTATAATGCTTTCTTTTTTCAAATAATGACAGCTAATAATTCTATGGTACTTACTATCCAGCAGACCATATTCAAAGCATTTTATCTAAATTAAGCCATTTAGTCTTTGCAACTACTCCAAAATACAGGTACTATAATTCTCCTCATTTTAAAGAGGAAGAAACTGAGACTCAGAGAGCTCACATAGGGAGGAAGTAACAGATCTGGGATTCAGATTCTCAGTCTGGTTGTAGAATCTGTGTTCCTCAACAACCTACCCTTGTGCCTCACCATGGCTGGATGACAAGGTAGAACTTGATGTGCAAGAAATGAGGCACAAGTAAAGATTCTATAAGAACGTGGAGGTGGAGAAGGGGCCTTCTGGCTGTGGTAACCGGAGAAGCCTCCGTGGAAAGAGGTACCATTTGAACTGGGCCTGGAAAGGACTTGGGCACATAGAAATGAGATGCAAAAGGGAAGTGTGAGCAAAGGCATAGAGATGGAAACAAGTAATTCCCTTTGGGGTTACTAGGAGGCTTCTGGGAGACATGAGTTAAAGTTTTGAAGATTGGTTAAAGGGAGTGTACCTCAGAATATCCACCTAAACTGCATGGATTTTTTTCTAAAGGAAATGGGGAGTCATGAAAAGTGTTTGGGCAGAGTCCAAGAGGATGGGAACTCTGTCGGAGAAGGAGTTGACATGACAGTTGTGTGTAGGCTGGTGTGAGGGGAGAGACTGCGGGCGCGGAGACCACGTGTCCCGATCAGCTAATAAGCAGCTCTGCACCCACTGAGATAAATAAAGCCTTGTTAACTGACTGACAGACTGATCGACACGCTGCCTCCAAACCACAAGCCCACCTCCGTCAGAAGTCCCCTCCTTCAGAATTAACCACAGTGGCAGTGCTGCCTGAAACTGAGCAGAACACTAAGACAAAAATGATTGGAAAGAGCCCCAGCCTTGTATTTGTAAGTGGAAAAGACTGAAAACTAGAATTCCTCCTGTCCCACAAAGTAAACAAACTGCCAAGAAGGGATGTCAATGGAGAAAGAAACACCCCACGGAACTGAATATAACCTCAATTCTTTCTCCTTTTTTCCTGTATTCCTCAATCATGAAGGGAAAATGCATGGCAGCTGCATAAAAATGATGGTCTTCTTTCCACATGTGAGGTTGCCAGAGAATTTGGCTATAACCTTTTATTAGCTGTTAATAATTTAGAAAAGGGAAAAGCATTCCCCAGTCAAATCTAATCTCGTACAAATAAATACTTTGCAGAGGAACAAAAGCATCACATTCATCCTGGGATGAACAGGCGATTATCAAGCCTTCACACGTTGCTGGCATCCATCAGCCAGGCCATTCACTCTGGTTAATGGCAATTACATTGCTTTCTTTGGGTCTGTTTTCAGCAGTTACATTCGTAGCCCTGGGTGTCTCTCTCCTATACTGACTCTCCAAGGCTTCCCCCTATGTGTCTGTGAGGATCTCTGTTCTGTCTGTGTGTTTCAGTGTGCACTGTAATAGCTATACATAAGGAAGAGTCTGGGGTACTTGATGTGCACCAACTGGCTAATGCCCAGGATTAACCCAGCAGGCTGTCTGTGACTTAATGTTCAATTAAAGCCAAAACATCCACTGGAGGGAGCAGAAGAGACATTTACCTGATGTTCACAAGTCGGGGCTTACACATACAAAAGACCCCAGTTGACCAGATGCACTTGAGTATTTGCTTCACACATGAGATATTTTCTTATTCCATGGTTCACATTGATAACTGGACGTAAGTGGGCCCTTTGCAGCACTGCACACATTGGCAGTAGCTATACAGCTGTCAACCTGCTGTTAAATGTCAGTCAAAACATGTTTAGACATCTATATGTTAGGGTTTATGATTGCAAAGCTACCCTTTCCCTTTGAAAAAGAAATGAGCATTAAGGAGGCAAGGATGCAGTAGATAAGATAACCAAGAGAGGAATATGTTAACTCAAAAGCATAACTGAACTCACCTCCATTCCTTATGTCTGCCATGCAAACATGTTCATCAGTACCATTGTTCTAGATTCCACATACAGGTGACAATATACAATATTTGTTTTTCTCTGTCTGACTTACTTCACTCTGTATGACAGACTCTAGGTCCATCCACATCTCTACAAATGATCCTGTTTTGTTCCTTTCTATGGCTGAGTAATGTTCCATTGTATATATGTACCACATCTTCTTTATCCATTCATCTGTCGATGGATATTTAGATTGCTTTCATGTCCTGGCTATTGTGAACAGTGCTGCAATGAATGATGGGGACGATGTGTATTTTTGAATTATGGTTTTCTCAGGGTATACGCCCAGTAGTGGGATTGCTGGGTCCTATGGTAGTTCTACGGAGAAGGCAATGGCACCCCACTCCAGTACTTTTGCCTAGAAAATCCCATGGATGGGGGAGCCTGGTAGGCTGCAGTCCATTGGGTCGCTAGAGTCGGACACGACTGAGCAACTTCACTTTCACTTTTCACTTTCATGCATTGGAGAAGGAAATGGCAACCCACTCCAGTGTTCTTGCCTGGAGAATCCCAGGGACAGCAAGCCTGGTGGGCTGCCGTCCACGGGTTGCACAGAGTCAGACACGACTGAAGCAACTTAGCAGTAGCAGCATGGTAGTTCTAAGATTGACATATGTGCGCAGCCATGTGTAAAACAGATAGCTAGTGGGAACCTACTGTGTAGCACAGGGAGCTCAGCTCAGAGCTCTGTGACGACCTAGATGGGAGGGATGTCCAAGAAGCAGGGGACATATGCATACATATAGCTGATTCACTTCATTGTACAACAGAAACTAACACAATATTGTAAAGCAACCATACCCCAGTAAAAAATAATAAATTAAAACAAATTTAAAAAACAATTTAAAAATGTATAACTGAGCTAATTTTTTTTCACTATAAATAAACAGAGTCACTGTGAAGCATTTGCCCCATGTCCTGGACCCAAGACCAGATAGGTCACTCGGCCACAGTTCTGCCTCACTTGGCAGAACAAAGTTTATTTTCATTGACTTTTCTGCTCATCTCCTAAAACCAGCCTCTCACCCCCAAGATAAAGCAACTCTCCCCCATGGGGCCACAAATCCCTCCAATCTGGACAGATCCCTGGACAGTCTCAAGAATCTCAAATGGCTACCACTTTCCCCACAAAGTACCTACCCAAAATGGGGGTGGCCCAGTGCAATGGAGGTAAACCAGTCCTCTAGGGGAGGGGAGCCAACTCTCATTTATAATGCTCACCCATTTCCATGGTTCAAATATCCCCATCATGGCCAGTTTCAAACTACCAAAAGTTTAACAGCCAGCTCAGGACATTTCTGGACATTTAACAATCTGCCAGTGCAAGTTAACTTCGGCACAGCACTGTTAGGTCCCCCTGACCCCACCCCTCACCCCTGACCTCTGACGGCCTCCAGGTTTAGTGGAATGATCAGTGTCCTAACCCCCACATGATCTTCACACCCACAGCTCAGCCTCTGGAGCTTGTGGAACAGTAAGAACCCAACACACTCCTTAATCAACATCTTGTTCAGAAAGTGTCACTTGCCATAAATATAGGCTTTTAACCTGTCTCCTTGGCAGTTACCTCTGGGAGTAGGGACAGGGAATTCATCATAAATTTCAGAGCTGGTAGATTTCAAGGGAGCAGGAGAGGCTCAGTCCACAGGAACTGTGCAGTGAGAATGTCTCCCAAGCCCCATTGTGGAGGAGGGGGCAACTAGCCAGGCTTTAAAATGTCTGCCACTGTCCTGGGTTATCCAACCAGGGTGAAACCAGATGACTCTGTTTCCATAAAGAATAGAATGGAGGCTAAGGGAGTGCAGACCTCAGAGGAGTGGCTATTGGGTACCCATTTGAATACAGTTAAAAACTCATCAACAGTTATTTAGAGGATTAGAGGAAATATTTTGTAAGCACAAAAGCTGCTGCCAGAGGCTAGAGAGAAGAACCAAACAAGACACAGAAACAGGGAGATGGAAACTGAGACAGGGTCAGAGACAGAAATGAAGAGGAGCAATATTGATGGATGGAGATGGTACTGAACCAGATTCTGTTAAACCTAAAAAGCCTGAAATGGCTCTGTTTCTTTATCGATATCAAGCTCTTGGGCATAATTCAAAGCCCATTCCACCAATATTCCCTTATCCCCTACTTCAATTCACTCTCCAGTTTTTCATCAGCACGGACAGTACACCCTCCATTTTGTTCAAACCCATAAGCTCTAACAAAATGTTCTAACTTGACTCTATGCATTTACTTAGGTCATTTACCCGCTGTAAACATTCTCTTCCCCTCTAAATGACTTTCTCCTTGCCCAAGCTCATCCCGATTCTCACCTCATTCAGAAGACACCCCTGGTTAACTGCCCTGGCTTTTATTTGTGTCGTTCCCTCAGCTCTTGGGTGCCCAATTTGGACAAATCTTTACCCTGGTGATTTTAATAATGATTCTCTATCTACCCAGCAGTGTGACTGAGTTGCATCTTCATTTCTTCAACGGTACTGGGAAAAGACCAGACTGAATGACTTTGTTTCCTTGCAGTTCTGACATTCATCAGCTCTAAGTGATGATCCCCGTGCAGAAAAAGATAAATGAATGGAGGAATGCACCAGTGAGAGGACAAGAAGACGGGGTAGACAAGTGTGGACGGAGAGTGACTGGGGGTGACAGTGTAGCCACCATCTCTAGTTGTCCTAGTACCCCCTCTTCCATAGGAACAACTGGCCACCTAGAATAAAAGCTATAGACCCAATGTACTTTGTACTTGACTAAGTTCAGGCCTATTAGACAGAAAAAAAAAAAAATGATGTGTTGCGTCTTCTGGGAACCCTCCTTATAAGACAGTTAGTGATCATCCTTTGATCCCTTTCTTTATTCTGTCCTCCATACTGCTGCCTGGAATGTGGCTGTGATGGCTGGAGCATTAATCTGAACATTGGTCCATTAGGATAAGAATCACAGTGAACTGAAAAGAACCTGCATGACAGAGGAACAGAAACCCCTCTACCCATCCCAAGATATATGCCTCTTGACCTCCACTGAGAGAAAAATAATTCTCATATATAAGCCAATTATTTCAAGACTCTGTTACTTATCAGAACCTAATCTTAAATGATACAAACAAAGTTTTAAGCTTGAGAAGGAATTACCATGAGGCTTGTAAAGTCAGATGATAGACAGTGATCAGTTCAGTTCAATCAGTTCAATCAGTTGTATCCAACTCTTTGACACCCCATGAACCGAGCACACCAGGCCTCCCTATCCATCACCAGCTCCTGGAGTCCACCGAAACCCATGTCCATCGAGTCTGTGATGCCATCCAACCATCTCATCCTCTGTCTGTCCCCTTCTCCTCCTGCCCCCAATCCCTCCCAGCATCAGGGTCTTTTCCAATGAATCAGCTCTTCACTTCAGGTGGCCAAAGTATTGGAGTTTCAGCTTCAACATCAGTCCTTCCAGTGAATACCCAGGACTGATTTCCTTTAGGATGGGCTGGTTGGATCTCCTTGCAGTCCAAGGGACTCTCAAGAGTCTTCTCCAACACCACAGTTCAAAAGCATCAATTCTTTGGCACTCAGCCTTCTCTCTCTAGGTGTTTTTCTGGAACGCTCTTGCTTTTTCGATGATCCAGCGGACGTTGGCAATTTGATCTCTGGTTCCTCTTCCTTTTCTAAAACCAGCTTGACCAAATGGAAGTTCACGGTTCACGTATTGTTGAAGCCTGGCTTGGAGAATTTTAAGTATCACTTTACTAGCGTGTGAGATGAGTGCAGTTGTGCAGTAGTTTGAGCATTCTTTGGCATTGTCTTTCTTTGGGATTGGAATGAAAACTGACCTTTTCCAGTCCTGTGGCCACTACTGAGCTTTCCAAATTTGCTGGCATATTGAGTGCAGCACTTTCACAGTATCATCTTCCAGGATTTGAAATAGCTCAACTGCAATTCCATCACCTCCACTAGCTTTGTTCATAGTGATGCTTCCTAAGGCCCACTTGACTTCACATTCCAGGATGTCTGGCTCTAGCTCAGTGATCACACCATCGTGATTATCTGGGTTGTGAAGATCTTTTTTGTATAGTTCTTCTGTGTATTCTTGCCACCTCTTCTTAATATCTTCTGCTTCTGTTAGATCCATACCATTTCTGTCCTTTATTGAGCCCATCTTTGCATGAAATGTTCCCTTGGTATCTCTAATTTTCTTGAAGAGATCTCTAGTCTTTCCCATTCTATTCTTTTCCTCTATGTCTTTGCATTGATCACTGAGGAAGGCTCTCTTATCTCTCCTTGTTATTCTTGGAACTCTGCATTCAAATGGGTATATCTTTCCTTTTCTCCTTTGCTTTTAGCTTCTCTTCTTTTCACAGCTATTTGTAAGGCCTCCTCAGACAGCCATTTTGCTTTTTTGCATTTCTTTTTCTTGGGGGTGGTCTTGATTCCTTTCTCCTGTACAATATCACAAACCTCTGTCCATAGTTCATCAGGCACTCTGTCAGATCTAGTCCCTTAAGTCTATTTCTCACTTTCACTGCTTAGTCATAAGGGATTTGATTTAGGTCATACTTGAATGGTCTAGTGGTTTTCCCCACTTTCTTCAATTTAAGTATGAATGTGGCAATAAGAAGTTCATGATCTGAGCCACAGTCAGCTCCCAGTCTTGTTTTTGCTGACTGTATAGAGCTTCTCCATCTTTGGCTGCAAAGAATATAATCAATCTGATTTCAGTGTTGACCATCTGGTCATGTCCATGTGTAGAGTCTTCTCTTGTGTTCTTGGAAGAGGGTGTTTGCTATGACCAGTGCGTTCTCTTGGCAGAACTCTTTTAGCCTTTGCCCTGCTTCATTTTGTACTCCAAGGCCAAATTTGCCTATTCCTCCAGGTATTTCTTGACTTCTTACTTTTGCATTCCAGTCCCTTATAATGAAAAGGACATCTTTTGGGGGTGTTAGTTCTAGAAGGCTTGTAGGTCTTCATAGAACCATTCTACTTAAGCTTCTTCAGTGTTACTGGTTGGGGCATAGACCTGCATTACCGTGATATTGAATGGTTTGCCTTGGAAATGAACAGAGATCATTCTGTCGTTTTTGAGATTGCATCCAAGTACTGCATTTCGGACTCTTTTGCTGACCGTGATGGCTACTCCATTTCTTCTAAGGGATTCCTGCCCACAGTAGTAGATATAATGGTCATCTGAGTTAAATTCACCCATTCCCGTCCACCTTAGTTCACCGATTCCTAGAATGTCGATGTTCACTCTTGCCATCTCCTGTTTGACCACTTCCAATTTACTGCACAAAAAAGATCTTCACAACCCAGATAATCACAATGGTGTGATCACTCACCTAGAGCCAGACATCTTGGAACATGAAGTTAAGTGGGCCTTAGGAAGCATCACTATGAACAAAGCTAGTGGAGGTGATAGAATTCCAGTTGAGCTATTTCAAATCCTGGAAGATGATGCTGTGAAAGTGCTGCACTCAGTATGCCAGCAAATTTGGAAAGCTCAGTAGTGGCCACAGGACTGGAAAAGGTCAGTTTTCATTCCAATCCCAAAGAAAGACAATGCCAAAGAATGCTCAAACTACTGCACAACTGCACTCATCTCACACGCTAGTAAAGTAATGCTCAACATTCTCCAAGCCAGGCTTCAGCAATACGTGAACCATGAACTTCCAGATGGTCAAGCTGGTTTTAGAAAAGGCAGAGGAACCAGAGATCAAATTACCAACGTCCGCTGGATCATTGAAAAAGCAAGAGCGTTCCAGAAAAACACCTATTTCTGCTTTATTGACTATGCCAAAGCCTTTGACTGTGTGGATCACAATAAACTGTGGAAAATTCTGAAAGAGATGGGAATACCAGACCACCTGACCTGCCTCTTGAGAAACCTGTATGCAGGTCAGGAAGCAATAGTTCAAACTGGGCATGGAACGACAGACTGGTTCCAAATAGGAAAAGGAGTACATCAAGGCTGTATATTGTCACCCTGCTTATTTAATTTATATGCAGAGTACATCATGAGTAACGCTGGGCTGGAGAAACACAAGCTGGAATCAAAATTGCAGGGAGAAATATCAATAACCTCAGATATGCAGATGACACCACCCTTATGGCAGAAAGTGAAGAAGAACTAAAGAGCCTCTTGATGAAAGTGAAAGAGGAGAGTGAAAAAAATTGGCTTAAAGCTCAACATTCAGAAAACTAAGATCATGGCTTCTGGTCCTATTACTTCATGGCAAATAGATGGGGATACAGTGGAAACAGTGGCTGACTTTATTTTTCTGGGCTCCAAAACCACTGCAGATGGTGATTGCAGCCATGGAATTAAAAGACGCTAACTCCTTGGAAGGAAAGTTATGACCAACCTAGATAACATATTAGAAAGCAGAGACATTACTTTGCCAACAAATGTCTGTCTAGTCAAGGCTATGGTTTTTCCAGTGGTCCTGTACGGATGTGAGAGTTGGACTACGAAGAAAACTGAGTGCCGAAGAATTGATGCTTTTGAACTGTGGTGTTGGAGAAGACTCTTGAGAGTCCCTTGGACTACAAGGAGATCCAACCAGCCCATCCTAAAGGAAATCAGTCCTGGGTGTTCACTGGAAGGACTGATGTTGAAGCTGAAACTCCAATACTTTGGCCACCTGAAGCGAAGAGCTGATTCATTGGAAAAGACCCTGATGCTGGGAGGGATTGGGGGCAGGAGGAGAAGGGGACGACAGAGGATGAGATGGTTGGATGGCATCACAGACTCGATGGACATGGGTTTGGGTGGACTTCGGGAGTTGGCGATGGACAGGGAGGCCTGGCATACTGCGGTTCACGTGGTCTCAAAGAGTTGGACACAACTGAGCAACTGAACTGAACTGAAGTGAATTTGCCTTGATTAATGGACCTAACATTCCAGGTTCCTATGCAATATTGCTCTTTACACCATCGAAACTTGGTTCTATAACCAGTCCCATCCACAACTGGGTGCTGTTTTTGCTTTGGCTCCATCCCTTCATTCTTTCTGGAGTTATTTCTCCACTGATCTCCAGTAGCATATTGGGCACCTAATGACCTGGGAGTTGCTCTTTCAGTGTCCTATCTTTTTGCCTTTTCATACTATTCATGGGGTTCTCAAGGCACGAATACTGAAGTGGTTTGGCATTCCCTTCTCCAGTGGACCACATTCTGTCAGACCTCTCCACCATGACCCAACCATCTTGGGTGGCCCCACACAGCATGGCTTAGTTTCATTGAGTTAGATAAGGCTGTGGTCCATGTGATCAGATTGGCTAGTTGTCTGTGATTGTGATTGGTGGAGGTGGGTTAATAGATGACATAAAAGGTAATAGAGGAAGAGTTGACACCAAAAGCAGTGCTTTCCTTTTATCATCTCCCAATTTCTTTACCACAGGACAGCCTCAGACATCCATGGGCAGATTTAAAAGCCCATCTTAAAACCTGTCTCCAGGAAGTGTTCACCCTTTTGACTAGCCCAGCACCTCCAAGATCGCCCCTCCTCAAAATTCCTCGGGCACTTCCTATTTACTTATTTGGCACTGGTCAAAATGCCTGGTACTGACTGTAAGAATGTTTCCATTGGTCCAACCCAACTGGACTATGTTCTAAGAGAGAAAAAAAAAGCTTTTCTCACTTTTCCTTCACCTACAATGATGACATCCCAGACTTTCTGGGGCAGATCAGATTTGAAGTATTTCAGCCTGGTGCTCTCTGAATTTTGAAAATTTTATTATTTAAACTACATCAGCCAAAGAACCTTTTTAATATAGGACCATAATAAAAATGAAACCATGAGCCATGCCTTGTAGGGCCACCCAAGACAGATGGGTTGTGTTGGAGAGTTCTGATAAAATGTGCTCCACTGGAGAAGGGAATGGCAAACCTCTTCAGCATTCTTGCCTTGAGAATCTCATGAATGGTATGAAAAGGCAAAAAGGTATGACACCAAAAGATGAATTCCCCAGGTCAGTAGGTGCCCAATATGCTACTGGAGAAGAGCAGAGAAAAAGCTCCAGGAGGAATGAAGAAGCTGAGCCAAAGCGGAAACAAAGCCCAGTTGTGGATGTGTCTAGTGGTGAAAGTAAAGTCAGATGCTGTAAAGAACAATATTGCAAAGGACCCTGGAACGTTAGGTCCTTGAATCAAGATAAATTCAGTTCAGCTCCGTTCAGTTCAGTCACTCAAGCATGTCTGACTCTTTGCGACCCCATGGACTGCAGCACACCAGGCTTCCCTGTCCATCACCAACTCCCAGAGCCTGCTCAGACTCATGTCCATCAAGTCCATGATGTCATCCTACCATCTCATCCTTTCTCATCCCCTTCTCTTCCTGCCTTCAATCTTTCCCAGCATCAGGGTCTTTTCCAATGAGTCAGTTCTTTGCATCAGGTAGCCAAAGTATTGGAGTTTCAGCTTCAGTATCAGTCCTTCCAATGAATATTCATGACTAATTTCCTCAGGATTGACTCGTGTGATCTATTTGCAGTCCAAGGGACTCTCAAGAGTCTTCTCCAACACTACAGTTCAAAAGCATAGGAAGTGGTCAAACCAGAGATGGCAAAGGTAAACATCAACATTTTAGGAATGAATGAACTAAAATGGACCAGAATGGGTGAATTTAATTCAGATGACCATTATATCTACTACCGTGGGCAAAGCTCCCTTACAAGAAATGGAGTAGCTCTCATAGTCAAGAAAAGAGTCTGAAATGTAGTGCTTGGGTGCAATCTCAAAAACAACAAAATGATCTCTTCATTTCCAAGGCAAACCATTCAATATCACAGTAATCCAAATCTATGCCCCAACCACAAATGCTGAAGAAGCTGAAGTTGAATGATTCTCTGAAGACCTACAAGACCTTCTAGAACTAACACCAAAAAATATGTCTTTTTCATCATGGAATGCAAAAGTAGGAAGTCAAGAGCTACCTGGAGTAACAGGCAAGTTTGGCCTTGGAGTACAGAATGAAGCAGAGCAAAGGTTAATAGCGTTTTGCCAAGGCAACGCACTGGTCATAGCAAACACCCTCTTCCAACAACACATGTGTTGTTGGATGGTCAATACCAAATCCAGATTGATTACATTCTTTGCAGTTGAAGATAGAGAAGCTCCATATAGTCAGCAAAAACAAGACTGGGAGCTGACTGTGACTCAGATCATGAACTCCTTATTGAAAACTTAGAGTTAAAATGAAGAAAGTAGGGAAAACCACAAGGCCATTCGGGTGTGACCTAAATCAAATGCCTTGTGATTATACACTGAAAGTGACAAATAGAGTCAAGGGGTTAGATCTGATAGACACAATTCTTGAAGAACTATGGATGGAGGTTTGTGACATTGTATAGGAGGCTGTGATCAAAACCATCACAAAGAAAAAGAAATACAAAAAGGCAAACTGGCTATCTAAGGAGGCCTTACAAATAGCTGTGAAAAGAAGAGAAGTGAAAGGCAAAGGAGAAAAGGAAAGACATACCCATTTGAATGCAGAATTCCAAAGAATAGCAAGGAGAGATAGGAAAGCCTTCCTCAGCGATCAGTGCAAAGAAATAGAGGAAAACAATAGAATGGGAAAGACTAGAGATCGCTTCAAGAAAATTAGAGATACCAAGGGAACATTTCATGCAAAGATGGGCTCAATAAAGGACAGAAATGGTATGGACCTAACAGAAGCAGAAGATATTAAGAAGAGGTGGCAAGAATACACAGAAGAACAATACAACAAAGATCTTCACGACCATGATAATTACAATGGTGTGATCATTCACCTAGAGCCAGACATCTTGGAATGTGAAGTCAAGTGGGCCTTAGGAAGCATTACTACAAACAAAGCTAGTGGAGGTGATGGAATTGCAGCTGAACTATTTCAAATCCTAAAAGATGGTGCTGTGAAAGTGCTGCACTCAATATGCCAGCAAGTTTGGAAAGCTCAGCAGTGGCCACAGGACTGGAAAAGGTCAGTTTTCATTTCAATCTCAAAGAAGGGAAATAACCAAAGAATGTTCAAATGACAACACAATTGCACTCATTTCACATGCTAGCAAAATTCTCCAAGCTAGGCTTCAATAGTATGTGAACTGAGAACGTCCAGATGTTCAAGCTGGGTTAGAAAAGGCAGAGGAACCAGAAATCAAATTGTCAATATCCGTAGCATCATAGAAAATGCAAGAGAATTCCAGAAAAACATCTACTTCTGTTTCATTGACTGTGTTAAAGTCTTTGACTGTGTGAATCACAACAAGACTGGAAAATTCTTAAAGAGATGTGGATACCAGACCACCTTACCTCCCTCCTGAGAAACCTGTATGCATGTCAAGAAGCAACAGTTAGAATCAGATATGGAACAACGAACTGGTTCCAAATTGGGAAAGAAGTACGTCAAGGCTGTATATTGTCACCCTGCTTATTTGACTTATATGCAGAGTACCTCATGTGAAATGCCAGGATGGATGAAGCACAAGCTGGAATCAAGATTGCCGGGAGAAATATCAATAACCTCATATACGCAGATGACACCACTCTTATGGCAGAAAGTGAAGAGGAACTAAAGATTCTCTTGATGAAGATGAAAGAGAAGAGAAAAAGGGCTGGCTTAAAACTCAATATCAAAAAACGAAGATCATGGCATCTGTTCCCGTCACTTCACAGCAAATAGATGGGTAAACAGTGGAAACAGTGACCGACTTTTTTTGTTCAGCTCCAAAATGGTGACTGCAGCCACGAAATAAAAAGCCGCTTGCTCCTTGGAAGAAAAGCTATGACAAACCTAGACTGTAAAAAGCAGAGACATTACTTTACTGACAAAGGTCCCTCTAGTCAAACCTATGGTTTTTCCAGTAGTCATGTATGGATGTGAGAGTTAGACCATAAAGAAGGCTAAACACTGAAGAATTGATGCTTTTGAACTGTTGTGTTGGAGAAGATTCTTGAGAGTGCCTTGGACTGCAAGAAGATCAAACCAGTCAATCCTGAAAGAAATAAGTCCTGAATATTCATTGGAAGGACTGATGCTGAAACTAAAGCTCCAATACTTTGACCACCTGATGTGAGGAACTGACTCATTAGAAAGGATCCTGATGCTGGGAAAGATTGAAGCGGGAGGAGAAGGGGGAAACAGAGGATGAGATGGTTGGATGGCATCACCAACTCAATGAACATGAGTTTGAGCAAACTCCAGGAGATGGTGATGGACAGGGAAGCCTGGTGTGCTACAGTCAGTGGGGTCACAAAGAGTTGGACATGACTGAGCAACTGAACAACAAATAATAAAAATTCCATTTTTGAACTCAGGAAATATGATTCCCATACTCATAAAGTCTACCTAGGTGCTCAGTTTTTTTTCCTTAATCCATTGATTTTTTTTTTTCTTGATGGATTGAAAGTATCTTGACATGAGCCCAAGGGCATCTAAGTGGAAAGAGTGATTTAAGGAAGATGATGAAATATGGCAAGTGGAGAAAGTATGATTGAAAAGGGTACCATCAGAACTGGGAGAAGATGCTGGGCCTAGATCAGTGACCAATGGAGCATCTAGACAGGAACAATAGCTTCTTTCTCTGCCAACACACACAGCCTGTGCCAGGAATCTGGGCCCTTGCCCTAGTGAGAAACTGGAAAATTCTTTAGATGATAAAAGGCCAGAATTCCTTTTAAAGGTGGTGAAGTGAGCACACACAGCTGATTTTATTCCTTCCCAAGCCTCACTAAAACTACAGCAAAGGAATTGTTTACAAAGGCATAAATGCACAAGGACAAAGCCAAAATGGGAAAGGAGAAAATCACGATAAAATTTTGGAAGCTGCAAAGTGGATGGGCAAAAGGTAATGAACTTGACAGATCAAGAAATCTAAGTCACTGCTGGTAGAGAGGAAAGATGAAAGGCAACCTGATTTATATCATAGAATCTTCAACAGGCCTAGAATTGGCAGCACCAGGGATTTCTGGAAGTCCAGGTGGTGGAGTTTTGCATGGGTGTGTGTGCATGCCCAGTCGCTTCAGTCATGTCTGATTCTTTGTGACCCCATGGACTGCAGCCTGCCAGGCTCCTCTATCCATGGGATTCTCCAGGCAAGAATACTGGAGTGGGTTGCCCTGCCTGCCTCCAGGGGATCTTCTTGACCCAGGGATCGAACTTGTATCTCCTGAGTCTCCTGCATTGCAGGTGGATTTTTACCTTCGAGCCACTGGGGAAGCCCTAGTGGAGCTTTAGGGGATGGTAAAAATAAGGAGAAGAGAGAGAAAGCTGTTTAAGGAGCAGCAGCTTCTGGATCCCCTCCCCACTTTGGGTACCTGCTCAGCACCAGTCCTCCAGGCTGGCAGAAGACTGGAGGCATATTGTCTGCAGAGGGTGAACCCAAGGGCTTCCTGGCACCATTGAGGGTAGTGTACACAGGGAGGCCCACTGCGGATATTTTGAGAGCTTCCCCAACATTATCAGACATCTGACAAGAGCCTCCTAATGTGAAAAACAGAGATGAAAAGAAATGGGAAAAAAATCAACTGAAAAGTAACTAAGGCTATGAAGGGAGAACACTTTATGACGCAAACCGTGGAAGGAACAGGAACACCTGTTCTCACTTCCATCGGCCCTTTGCTTGCCTGCCTGTCCCTAGGAAGACCAGCTGCACAGCCATGAATGTCACAGGGGAGGGGGATCTCTCACAGTTTGTGTCCAGTAGTTCCCAAACTCGGCTCTGAGGAACCTGAGCTTCTGTGAATCCTTCAAGGTTCATGGGGAGCAGGCAGGGAAAGGGGAAGAGCAGGTGAGACTCTAGCCTCTGTCCAGCTTCAAACAAAACAGCTCTGCTTTTCAAAGTTGTTTCAAAACCTGAAGTTCCCTATAAATTTGTGTTTAAAAAAGTAGCTCTCCAGTTAAAAAAAAAAAATGCTGCAAATCACAGATTAAATCCAGACCCTATTTTTGGAGATAAAGAGACTTAGGAGTTCGTTAGGAGTCAGGCTCCTGCCCAGAGCTAAGAATGGCTATGCAGAGGCTACAGCAGACACATCCGCTGTCAGACTGCCAAGCAGCGGTCCCCAGGGCGCAAGCCCTGAGGCTCGCTCTCTCTCTCTCTCTCTCTCTCTCTCTCTCTCTCTCTGGAACTGGGCAACCTTCTAGCCTGGGGGCGCTGGATTCCTGTTCCTTCCTCCCTCCTGTGGTTGCTCTGGGGCGGTCCCTCCAGCCCCAGGGTCTGACTGCTCTGCTGATTTGCCCCCTCCACCAGGGACTTCTCTGCACCCCATGAGACCTCAGCCTGGCTGTTTCTTGAATGTAAGAGACTGCACATACTGGAAAGATAGATAAGAGAGCCGTGCTCTGTAAGCTCACTGAGAAATGTCTCTTTTCTAATTGGTGTGGAGTCCCTAACTGTGGCTCCTTCAGACTTCTCTTCTCATGGGCCAGGATATGTGGACTTCCTCCCACCCAGGTTCATCCTCCTGATCTTTTTTCTCCCCGTTTCCCGGCAGCTCTCTTGAGCAGCCCCCTACAGGCTGGTGAGATACCTTGGCTCTTTCTGAGGATAAGGCAAACACAGACACTCTTATCTAGACAACTTCCTCTCTTCGGAACTTACTCAGCTGTGGACATCACCTCTGTAATCCAACCAGAATCCTCCACATCTAGTGGGGGCTCACACCACAGAAAACCAGTGCTAAAGTGAAGGTTTCATGTTGCTCAGAAAGATTGTTGCTGTTACATAAATATAACACACACACACACACACACACACACACACACACACGCTTCCCTCCTGCCCCGGGTCTCTTCCCAGGATGGCATGTGACTTCCCTGTGACCTGCCTGAAGAGTGCTGGATCATTGGCCATGCTGCCATCCAGTCTTATCTCACCCATCTGACTCTAAGTAGAGGAAAACAATGAACTCTTTGGTTAAGTGATTGATGTTCAACAACATCCCCTAAAGCCTGGTCTAACCCCTCTGAGAAACAAGGACTCCTTGATAAGACTCCTGCATGCAAATATCTGACTGTGTCCTCCAACTCACTTTCCACCTCAGCTTGGCAGTAATCTCTTCCTATCCTCTGCTTTGCTTCTACCTTCTGGAAAAGAAAAACAAGCACAGCTACTGTTTAAGTCTGCCTAGAAGCCTGGAGAATCCCAAGGACAGAGGAGCCTGGTGGGCTGCTGTCTACGGGGTCGCAGAGAGTCAGACACGACTGATGCGACTTAGCAGCAGCAGCAGCAGAATTACAATGTAAGCTCCTTGTTTTAGTCACTCAGTCATGTCCAACTCTTTGTGAACCCATGGTCTGTAGCCTTCCAGGCTCCTCTGTCCATGGAATTTCCCAGGCAAGAACACTGGAGTGGGTAGCTGTTCTCTAGGGGATTTTCCCGATCCATGGATCAAACCTAGGTCTCCCACATTGCAGGCAGATTTGTTACCATCTGAGCCACCAGGGACGGAGAAGGCAATGGCACCCCACTCCAGTACTCTTGCCTGGAAAATCCCATGGATGGAGGAGCCTGGAAGGCTGCAGTCCATGGGGTCGCTGAGGGTCGGACATGACTGAGTGACTTCACTTTCACTTTTCACTTTCATGCATTGGAGAAGGAAATGGCAACCTACTCCTGTGTTCTTGCCTGAAGAATCCCAGGAACGGGGCATCCTGGTGGGCTGCCATCTATGGGGTCACACAGAGTCGGACACGACTGAAGTGACTCAGCAGCAGGAGCAGAGCCACCAGGGAAGCCTGTTAAGGGCAGATTTTTGTGTGTTCTACTCATGGCTATATCCCCAGGGCCTACGGGAGGGCCTGGCACAAAGCATATACTCGATCAGAGGGAAGGAATGAATGAATGAAGAAGAGATGGAGCCAGTCTCTCTCTCATTCTCTCCTCCTAAAAGCCTTCCCTGCACTAGGTCTGGCCCATGGTCACAGAGAGATCCAAGTCATGAGGACAGGACACTGAAAGAACAGAAGACCTGCTGCGGAAGTAGAACATGGAAGGCGAGCAGAGAGCCTCCCCCAAGACCTTGCCAGGCTTCTATGATTAATGACTCCACCAAAGTGGCTCCCTGTTAAGTCCCAGGACCATTTGCTCAGGGTGAAGGACAATCTGGTGATTTAGAAATGAAATAAAATGACCAGAACCTTCCCGAGAGTCCAGCAGGACCTGAAGTAAGAGAATCTGAGCCTTCCTCATAAATCATCCACCACTGCAGAGCATGTGGCCTCTGAACTAGAATCTGCTGTGGTCCCATATCGCTGGCATCCTTGGCAGCTTCCCCAAGCAGCTGCACAGGACAGGGTTCCCTCCGGTGAGCTGGGAGACCGCAACCCCTCAGCCTGCGGGAGACTCGGGAGAACACGGACACAGACACACAGCTGTCCCTTGCTTCCTTCTCCCAGACCCCACACCGGCCCAGCCACACTGGCAAAGCTCCCCATGAACCCATCCGAGGCCTTGGGTCCACACTGCAGGGGAGGTTTATGGCATCGCTGGGGGACAGGGGTCTCTCCCCTCCTCACAGGTCCCTGCCACCTCCCCACCTCTCTTTGCTGTTTGCCTAGGCTATTGTCTCAACAGAACCTCTCCTTTCTTTCTTTTGTTTAAAAATTTAAAGATGATAAAATAGTTTAATTGTGTCAAATTCCTGGGTTTGTATTTTGAAATAACAACCACACCAAAAAAAAAAAAAAAGCTAGTCCAAGGAAGGCAGAGTTTTCCCTAGATCATTTGCAGGTGGGCAGGGAACTGGGATGGGAGTAGGAGGGAGATGGGGAGGCAGGTGGGAGGAGCAGCAGCGGACACTGCAGAGGGGCAGAGAAAGTTCTGCAGGACATTATGGGCCAAGGACAAAACGGCAAAGGAATATTCACTAGGTGATGTGTTAGTTTCCCACCGGGGACACTCTCCCAGGAGTGGGCAGGGTCCCAGAAATGGCTTCAAGCCTGTGCCCCTTGATGTCCTCCCATCTCTCTAACCTCGGAACCCCTCCATCTCCACCCTCCCTTACCCCGCCACAGGATGTCCCTTAGTGTGGGCTTTTCTACTTTATAAGTATGGATAATACTAGAAAGCACTTCAACTGGGACCAGCCAACAACAAGATTATCCATTAAACCATAAGCAGAGGCGTGTTAGGGGCTTCACAGGTGGCTCAGTGGTATAGAATCCACCTGCCAATCCAGGAGACTCAAGAGACATGCGTTCGATCCCTGAGTAGGGGAGATCCCCTGAAAGAGGAAATGGCAACCCACTTCAGTATTCTTGCCGGGAAAATTTCATGGACAGAGGAGCCTAGCAGTCTACAGTCCATAGGGTCACAAAGAGTTGGACACTGACTGAACACACACACAAACAATCAAGAGGTGTGTTACCAGGCAGTGGCTAAGCATGCAGGACAGAGAGACACCGGAAGGGAAGGCACCACACTGGTTAGGGATGCGAACACTCACAGGCTCAGCTGCCCCTCTCCAGCATTTCAGCATTACCTGGAGTGCCACCTTCAGAGGAAGCCGCAGCTCCCTTCCATCCCTTCTCTACAGGCAGCTGCTAGTGCCTACCATGTGCCAGGCACATCACGTGTGCTGGAAAGACAGAGTGAGGAGATCCATCCCTGCCCTCAGGGAGCCCATAGTCAAGGAGGGCAGGACACTCCAGTATAACCCGCTAAAAGCAAGAGGGAACAAAGTCCGTGCTGAGAACACAGGAGAGAGAAGTCATTCCTTTCTAATGAAAATTTAGGGAACTTCACAGAAGAGGGGACATTTGAGCCTTCGTCACAGAGGAAGGGACAAACAACATTTGACGTCTGAGGGAGAAGAAAGTTTTGCAGGACATTATGGGCCAAGGACAAGATGGCAAAGGGATATTCACTAGGTGATGTGTTAGTTTCCCATGGCTGCGGAAACAAATTACCACCAACTCAGGGGCTTAAAACAAGAAAAATTTGTCAGCTCCCAATCCAGGAGGCCTCACATCCAGAACCAAGGCATTAGCAGTACTGGTTTCCCCTGGAGGCTCTAAAGAAGACCAGTCCCCGGCCTTTCTCCAACTTCCTGGTGGTCGCTGGCCATCCTTGATCTCCCTTGGCTTAAAGAGGCATCGCTCCAATCTCTACCTCCCTCTCCACACCGCCCATCTCTCTGTGTGTCTCTTCTCATCAGGCCACAAGTCTCTGAGTGCAGGGCCCACCCTAACTCCAAGATGACTTCAGATCCTTAACTAATTATATCTGCAGAGATTCTATTCCCAAATGAGGTCATGTTCTGAGGTCCTGGGTAGATATGAATTCGGGGGAGATGCATGTTAACCTACTACAAGTGATAAACAGATGTAAGAGGAAAGGGTTTGGTTTCTGATATGGCAACTCTTATCCAATTATGCAAATCCTTGCTCCACCCACTTAGGCAAGATGGATATTCTTGTGGATCCCAGCTGGACAAAGGCCCACAGGCAGAGGTGATTCAGACCCCACATCCCATTGCCCACCTCTCGGGAGGTGACTCATGGACGCCACGAGTGGTGAAGGGAAGGCCAGGATCAAAGCTCCAGGCAAGCCAGTGAATTTAAATTCCTCCCGAAGACCTCAGGTTTCTGTTCATCCAAAGCTCCAACTTCAACAATCCTCCAAGTTTGCTGAGAAAACAAGCAGTGCTCTCTCAAGTCCCTCCCCTCCACACCTCTCTCCTCACAACTGGGTACAGCGTGTTCTGAACAGAGAGGAGGCTTCAGTGGGGTATGAAATGAACCAAATCCACAGGCAAACAGCAGAGAAAGCTGCTGTATTTTTAATATGCAGGCAGCATTTCGGGGATGGTGGAGAGAGTTTTGCCTCTTCTTATTGAAAAACCAGTGCTCTGGAAAGGGAGCCAAAAAGAGGGGGAAGATACATATAACTCTCTCCCTTCAGCACAGCCGCTTCTTAAAGAAGCAATTGATTAAAGAGAAAATGTGGGGAACCAACTGTTCACACTTGCCAAATATTTCTAAAGGCTTCAAAAATCACTCAAGGTAGATGTTGGTTTTTTTTCTCCACAGAACGTGTCTACAAAATCTGTCACCTTAACACCCAGTGCTCAAACAGGGCAGCGTCTTGAAAAATGACTTTGTTGTCTGGATCACTCATAGCGTTGGCCTGACACTGCTTCTATTTTCTTCGTCAGTGTTAAAGCTGCTGCAAAAACAGCTGCACCAGGGCTCAGCATAACAGCTGCCAGGAACCCGGGGGAGAGTGGCCTTTAGCCCACAGCTAGGTGGCCAGCCTCAGGATAGCTCCCCTCTATCCCCCGCCTCATTTCATCCTGTGACTAGGGGCAGGGCAAGGGCTCACTGCATTAGTTGGACAGTGTGAGCTGGAACTGCCTACTGCATAGATACCAAAGCTCAGAATGACAGATCTGGAAGCAGTCTTAGCGACCATCTATTCCAAACTCTTCTTTCTACAGTTGAGGAAACTCAGAAACAAAGAGCGACTCACCCAGAAGCTAATGGGCATCTACCATTTGCTTCAGTGTTCAGCAATTCAATTCCTTCTTTTGTTCAGGGAATCCCCAGCCTTAGGGGTCTTGGTAGGGGTCAGAGCCCATTTCCCACTATAGTAATCAAAAATGCCAGATAATTACTTCATATGGTTTTTTCATTTGGTTGTTTGGGTTTTTGGTGTGTTTTGTTGTTGCTGTTTTGTGTCTGGGGGTTTTCTTGGTTTTTTGTTGGGTTTGGGTGGGGTTTTTTTAGAGCCAGGACATACACACTTGGCCTAATCTCTTACCAAACAAATGTTCCTGGCCCACACAATGATATCATTATCAGGGGACAGTGACTCAATGAAAAGGGGAGAGAGGAAGATTTTTCCTCTGAGGTCATGCTTATGGATGTTGTTCTTGGCTGTAAAACCCCTGATTCAATCAGCTAGTCAATAGCCTTTCAATCAATCTTCTCTCTCTAACTTAGCCACAGCCTCTCTGTAGCTTGCAAATAAAGACCTTGGCTGATGTCAAAAATGGTACCCAGAGTTGAGCAGAAACAGACCATCCAGAAATTGTCAGGAATCTGGGGCTGTTTATTTGGCAGACTCAAGGCTGAATGCAATGAAAATTCAGCAAATAGTAAGAGACATGACTCTGTCAAAAACATGGCGAACAGTAGCAAAACCATTAAGCTTTTACCCTTGGTCACTCAGAATGAAACACCTATTGAAGTCAAGGGTCAGCAGTTGCCACCATAGAACAATATATAGAAATCCCAGGTGTGTAGGATACAGCACTTGCTTCTAGTAGTGGCAGGTGGATTTTTTAGAAGAAAAACACAAATTCTTAATTTCTCGACTCAAGATACAAAATGAAAACCAAGGATTTTCCAAGACTGTACTAGAAGAACTTCTTTTTTTTCTTTTAGCTACAGTGCTGAGACAGACAGAAATCAAACAGGAAGTTTAATCCTGCAGGTTTCTGAATTATAAGATTAGTTGAATTTGCAGCCTTACACTACTGCTTAGGTGAAAATTAGAGCATTGATCATGAAAGACCTGGGAATCAGAGCAGAGATTTATGAGAGAATTCAGATAACTCAGAAAGCATTGAATTTCTCAACATCATTGATTTTTATTTCTCTTGTCGGCCGAGTCAGCCCCTCCTTCTCTTCTCGTGTATCTATTTCCACGTTACTTAAAAACCCCAATGGTCTAACATTGAGGTTGTTACTTTGCAAGGGGAAGCCAATTCCCTTCATGCCAGACCCTTCTATCTCTCATTATCTCCATACCTACAGCTAGAGTTAGAACTCAGCATGTCCCTGCAAGAGTTGGGGTGGGATTGGGGACATGAAGTCCATACCAGAAGTGCATATGCAATATCTGAAGGGAAGAGCTCATAGATGAAAGTGAATGACCTTGATAAATAATAGTAACGGAGACCTGGAGGAAATATACAAGGGAGTAGATTCAGAAGATGCTAGTTCAACAAGGGAAAAGCATAATTTTAGATCAAGCTGAGTTTATTGATATGGTGGCATCTGCCAGTGATTCTACATTTTATGTACTAGCTTGAGCATCTAGAAGTCATTTAAATTGTTTGCTGAGTGGGTTGACAGAAAACTGGATTCATTAGTGCTCTATACAAAATGTAGTCAAGATGTCAGAAATTACAAGGTATAATTTAGAGAAAGTAAATAAAAAGACCAAGACAGAAATTTTGGAGTGTGTTTATCATGACTGCTTAGCCATCTCATGACTATAATATGTCTCCCGTACATACATGCTAAATCGCTTCAGTAATGTCCAATTCTTTGAAACCCTATGAACTGTAGACCACCAGGCTCCTCTGTCCAAGGGATTCTCCAGGCAAGACTACTGAAACGGGTTGCCATTCCCTTCTCCATGGGATCTCCTGAGGCTCCTGCATTGCAGGCAGATTCTTTTACCGCTGAGCCACCATGAAAGTCCGTATGTCTCCTGCTGCTGCTGCTGCTAAGATGCTTCAGTCATGTCCGACTCTGTGCAACCCCATAGACGGCAGCCCACCAGGATCCCCCATCCCTGGGATTCTCCAGGCAAGAACACTGGAGTGGGTTGCCATTTCCTTCTCCAATGCATGAAAGTGAAAAGTGAAAGTGAAGTCACTCAGTCGTGTCCGACTCTTAGCAACCCCATGGACTGCAGCCCACCAGGCTCCTCCGTCCATGGGATTTTCCAGGCAAGAGTACTGGAGTGGAGTGCCATCGTCTTTTCCAAGTATGTCTCCTGAAAGGACCCAAAACACATCCTTTGTCAAGGCAATGGTAACTAAATTAGAGAGGGAAGCACCAACATCTTTATAGAAAGCTAGAAATGCTGTTAGCTGTCAGCCAAGGATGCTGATAGAGAAAAACTGTAGTTGGAAATGAGCTGTACTTGAGGATATTTCTATTGGATTGGGGGTAACACAAGATAACACAGATCTGGGAACAGTTTTAATTGCCAGATGCATAGTGAGCTTGGCTAGTCTGACAATTAGGCTCGTCTGACCCATTGGAATCTTTATGGCAGTTCACGGTGTTCCAAAAGAAAAAGAAATGGATGCAATAATGTCCTTATTTTGATTTGACAAGCCTAGTGAATGGAGGCCTGAGTTCTGCCATCATGATTGAGTTGCAGTCTAGAACAGTCTGCATTTCCCACCCAACAACCATTAATTTACCCCCATTCCTCCTTTCTAACTGAAGTCTAATAAGACTTCTGGGAGGTAATTCCTTACTCCAAAACCAAACTCTAAGGAAGGAGAGTCCTTCTGTTGGACACTATCTGACTATGTGTGGCAGGACGGCAGCCAACTTGCAGTCATGGAGGGAAGTAAAGCAACACACTGAGAAGGGCAGAACCAAGACGTGAAAAGACAGGGCCTTAATGATAGTTTTGAGCTGTCGAATTAACCAACGCTAGAATTTCTCTGCATTGAGACTTTTCGTTTCAAGAGATACATTTTTTTTTTTACATTTTCTTAATGAGTCCTCCAGTTCAGGGTTATCAAAGCCTGAAACCTCCTAATGATGCAGTGTTCCTCACTCAGTCCCCATACCTGAATCAGTTCACTGATTCAGTTTTCTGGATAGGATTGAGAAGTTGAGTACCCTTCAGTAAGAAACCTGCAATTTCACAGCAACTATACTCTGAATCTTTTCCTCAGTTCAGTTCAGTTCAGTTGCTCAGTCGTGTCTGACTCTTTGCCACCCCATGAATCGCAGCATGCCAGGCCTCTCTGTCCATCACTAACTCCCGGAGTTCACCCAAACTCACGTCCATTGAGTCAGTGATGCCATCCAGCCATCTCATCCTCTGTCGTCCCCTTCTCCTCCTGCCCCCAATCCCTCCCAGCATCAGAGTCTTTTCCAATGAGTCAACTCTTCCCATGAGGTGGCCAAAGTACTGGAGTTTCAGCTTTAGCATCATTCCTTCCAAAGAAATCCCAGGGCTGATCTCCTTCAGAATGGACTGGTTGGATCTCCTTGTAGTCCAAGGGACTCTCAAGAGTCTTCTCCAACACCACAGTTCAAAAGCGTCAATTCTTCAGCGCTCAGCCTTCTTCACAGTCCAACTCTAACATCCATACATGACCACTGGAAAAACCATAGCCTTGACTAGACGGACCTTTGTTGGCAAAGTAATGTCTCTGCTTTTGAATATGCTATCTAGGTTGGTCATAACTTTCCTTCCAAGAAGTAAGCGTTTTTTAATTTCATGGCTGCAGTCACCATCTGCAGTGATTTTGGACTCCAAAAAAATAAAATCTGACACTGTTTCCACTGTTTCCCCATCTATTTCCCATGAAGTGATGGAACTGGATACCATGATCTTCGTTTTCTGAATATTGAGCTTTAAGCCAACTTTTTCACTCTCCTCTTTCACTGTCATCAAGAGGCTTTTTAGTTCCTCTTCACTTTCTGCCATAAGGGTGGTGTCATCTGCATATCTGAGATAATTGATATTTCTCCCTGCAATCTTGATTCCAGCTTGTGTTTCTTCCAGCCCAGCGTTTCTCATGATGTACTCTGCATAGAAGTTAAATAAACAGGGTGACAATATACAGCCTTGACGTACTCCTTTTCCTATTTGGAACCCGTCTGTTGTTCCATGTCCCGTTCTAACTATTGCTTCCTGACCTGCATATAGCTTTCTCAAGAGGCAGGCCAGGTGGTCTGGTATTCCCATCTCTTTCAGAATTTTCCACAGTTTATTGTGATCCACACAGTCAAAGGCTTTGGCATAGTCAAAGCACTAAGCGCAGGCGGCTGTGACCCGCGCACTAAGTGCACCCGAGAGGAGCTACCCCACGTCTAAAGTCAGGGGCAGAAGCCGGGAGGAGCCCATGCCTGAAGGGCAGCGGCCAAGAGGAGTTACCCCACGTCCGAGGTCAGGGGCAGCGGCCGAGAGTGCCAGACTGCGATGGCGCAGGAACGGCGGAGAGGAACTACCCCGAGTCCGAGGTCAGGGGCGGTGACCAGAGGAGTTACCCTGCGTCCGAGGTCAGGGGCAGTGACCAGGAGGAGCTACCCCACGCCCCCAAGCCCGAGGCCAGGGGCGGCAGCTGGGAGGACCAACCCCACGTCCAGGGAGCCGTGGCTTCGCAGGCTCAGGAGGGCCTAGAGGAGCTATTCCAGGTTCAAGGTCAGGAAGGGCTGTGGTGAGGAGATACCCCTCATCCAAGGTAAGGAGCAGTAGCTGCGCTTTGCTGGAGCAGCCATGAAGAGATACCCCACGTCCAAGGTAAGAGAAACCCAAGTAATACGGTAGGTGTTGCAAGAGGGCATCAGAGGGCAAACACACTGAAACCATACTCACAGAAAACTAGTCAATCTAATCACACTAGGACCACAGCCTTGTCTAACTCAATGAAACTAAGCCACGCCCTGTGGGGCAACCCAAGATGGGAGGGTCATGGTGGAGAGGTCTGACAGAATGTGGTCCACTGGAGAAGGGAATGGCAAACCACTTCAGTATTCTTGCCTTGAGAACCCCATGAACAATATGAAAAGGCAAAATAATAGGATACTGAAAGAGGAACTCCCCAGGTCAGTAGGTGCCCAATATGCTACTGGAGATCAGTGGAGAAATAACTCCAGAAAGAATGAAGGGATGGAGCCAAAGCAAAAAAGAATACCCAGCTGTAGATGTGACTGGTGATAGAAGCAAGGTCCAATGCTGTAGAGAGCAATATTGCATAGGAACCTGGAATGTCAGGTCCATGAATCAAGGCAAATTGGAAGTGATCAAACAAGAGATGGCAAGAGTGAATGTAGACATTCTAGGAATCAGCGAACTAAAATGGACTGGAATGGGTGAATTTAATCTTTTCCTAGAAGTCCCCAAATTGCCTGCAACAATTTACCAGAGTGTCTGTGTACTGGGGAAAAGGAAATACCCAGGATCCTTCTTAAAATTATTAGAGACTGGCTTGGCTCTAAGACAATAGCAAAATCTGAAGATCCAGAACATTGTTATGGTGTCAGAATGAGTACTAAAGGAAGACAGGCACAATATGGAGCTTTGTCTAAGTCTACCTCAGGGTAGGACCAATGGGACCTCAAGCCCTGCCCTTTGGTCATTTTCCCAGTTACTGGGCCTATGACTCAGAGAAGACAATGGCACCCCACTCCAGTACTCTTGCCTGGAAAATCCCATGGACAAAGGAGCCTGGTGGGCTGCAGTCCATGGAGTCACTAGAGTCAGACATGACTGAGCGACTTCACTTTTACTTTTCACTTTCATGTATTGGAGAAGGAAATGGCAGCCCATGCCAGTGTTCTTGCCTGGAGAATCCCAGGGACGGGGGAGCCTGATGGGCTGCCGTCTATGGGGTCGCACAGAGTCAGACAGGACTGAAGTGACTTAGCAGCAGCAGCAGCAGCAGCAGGCAGGAAGAGCCAAGAAGAAAACGCCTGGAGTTCCCTCCTGTTACCAAAATCGCAAATAAAATTCAAGACTTCCTCCATGGAAGAGTCACAGCGATTCACTGTCTACCTCTGCATAACAAGGGTCTTCCTGGTGGCTCAGACAGTAAAGAATCTTCCTGCAAGGAGGGAGACTTGGGTTCAATTCCTGGGTCAGGAAGATCCCCTGGAGAAGGCAATGGCAACCCACTCCAGTATTCTTGCCGCGAGAATCCCATGGACAGAGGAGCCTGGTGGGCTACAGTCCATAGGGTTGCAAAGAGTTCCTTGGGCATGGGCTCTTGTCACTCCTCTGCATAAATGTTTAGTCACTCAGTTCGTGTCGTACTCATTGCGACCCCATGAACTATAGTCCTCCAGGCTCCTCTGTCCATGGGATTCTTCAGGCAAGAATACTGGAGTGGGTTGCCATGCCCTCCTCCAAGAGATCCTCCCAACCCAGGGATCGAACCTGGGTCTCCTGAATTGGCAGTTTGGTTCTTTTCCACTAGCACCACCCCAGAACCCACGTGGCTCCTCTAATTGCCTGCAATTGCTTTACATTCCAAATGAGAAAAGGAAGAGGGGTGGGATCCTAACACCCTGCAAAGGAGGGTTTGCTGCACCTTAATAGGGCTTCCCAGATGGCGCTGGTGGTAAAGAACCCACCTGTCAATGCAGGAGACATGAGATGCCGGTTTGATCCCTTGGTCGGAAAGATCCCCTGGAGGAGGGCATGGCAAGCCACTCCAGTATTCTTGCCTGGAGAATCCCCATGGACAGAGGAGCCCGGGGGCCTACAGTACATAGGATTGCACAGATGGACATGACTGAAGCTTAGCACACATGCCCCACCTATTTAGGGGGCATCCCATCTTCAGGGCACCGAGAAAGCAAGACCTTGGCAAGTTGAGTTGGAATTGTCATGTTTTCTTCTGCAAGTAATTCATAGTCTCCTGATAGTCTATTTTTTCTACATAGACTCTACATAGACTGGACAATGGAAGGAAAACATTATCACCTACATTACAATATAGACTTTAAGCCTTCTCCACCATGTATGCTTCCTTCTCTGAACTCGGACTTTCAAGACAGATGAATTTACATGTAATCCAACTCTGCACTTACATTGCTTGGTGACCTTAGGCAAGTTACTTGGTCTCTGTGAACTTCAGCATACTTATCTATACAATGGGCTTGAGACCCTCTACCTTAGAGAGGAGTTGTGAGGATTCAATTAGATAATGTATGCGTTAACACCTCCCCTCCCTGCTACCAAGGGAAAGCCTCTGGACCCTCCATCTTGCCTATCTCAAATGTACATTGCAGTCCTCTCGATCCATACACATCCCTTCCTTTGTTTAGAAGATTCCCACAAGACCTGCCCTTTAGAATGCTGCTCCTTAACAGATTCCTTGTACTCCATGACTCCTGTGCCCAGTACCCCCACCACCCTCGTGCTCTCAGGTTATACGCACTCCTCCAGTATTCAGCATCCTTCCTTCATTCCCTCTATATGGGTTCTGTGTTGAATCTTCCCCCTTGGAAGCCACCACATGGCTACTCCCCAGTGCAGAAGAGGAGGGAGAGGATGAGCTTCTTGGGTCTCCATGGAGGCAGCACCTGAACACGAGAGAGCACCCAAACTCTGATACGGCTGCAGCCTGTACCCCATGCCTCTCCAAGTTCAGTTGTGTCAAGGCCTCACAAAAACTCCAGCCTGTGAAAGGAGATTTTTTGACTGCTTCTTCTCAGCAAGGCCTTATTCCATGCCTCCAGCTGCTTTCTTTGATCTGAGCTGACCCTCTCCTCAGTCTATGGGTAATCTTAGCCTCCATTAAATTCCACTCCTGATCCCTCTGGAGCCATGTTAATTAAGCACACAATTGTCACCATGTTCTCAGTCCACCTTCCTTCCAGGCTGTATGACCCAAGAGCCTTTCCCATGTGCCAGTAAGCTTTGTTCTGCCCTACTTAGATGTTTTTAACTGTGTGTTGGCCAGGGCCCAGACATAGTCACCTCCGACCCTCCCCGTCCACAGCAGAGATGGTTTCTCGGTACCTTTCAATCATCACTTTAGCAGGGAGACAATAAAATGATGTGCATACACAACAATGTGCAAAGGATTCATTCATTCATTAACAAGTGTTTTTGAGTGAGATCTCCTATATGCCAGGTACCTTTGTTGTTGCTGGGAATATAGCAGTGAGTCATAAGAGCAAGCCTCTGATCTCATAAAAATTACATCCTAGTGTGGTCTTAGTAAGACCAGTGACTTTCAACTTCAGCTGTACCTTAGAAATATCTGGAGAATTAAAATTTTCTAATATCCCCACTGTATACACAGACCAATTAAGTAAAAATTTCTAGTATTTTTTTAAAGATCTCCAAATGATTCCTATGTAGAGCTGCAGATATTTCCTGATGCCTCAGATGATAAATCATAAGCCCTTTAAGTAGTCTGGGATGTAGATTGTCAAAAGTGACTTTCACCTTAAGCTTCATTAATAGAATCTCTGCAAGGTGGAAGGGGACTGCCCTGCTATGCTTTGTTCTTACCGGCACAAACCTGTGATGCCTTAACAGGCAAGTGGACAAGCCATTGAGAGGCTAGGCTGATTCTGAAATTGTCACATTAATAAAAAAAAAAAAAAAAACTGAGAAGGTGTCACCTGAAAAAGGGAAGATTCTGGATGTAGGTAAAGACTTTCTCCAAATATTAAAAAGCTTGTTCTATGGTTGAGGGCCCAGATCTGCTCCACCTGTGGGCAGGTGGCTATAGGAAGGCAGATTTAAGTTCAGTGCAAGCCACAACTCTCAATGATCACAATCGTCCTAAGATGCAAGGATCTCTTGTATGCGACCGCAAGGTTCCCACTGCAGGAGGCTGTTCAGCATGGCTGGCACTGAGTTACGCACTGACCTCTCTGGCAGTAAGAACGGCCTGTGACTTATGGAATTTGGGGAAGGCAGGCGGGTAGCCAAGAACAGTGACTGAATATTCCAGAAACTACATACCTGGGTGGTTGTTGAAGGATGTATGCAGGGCAGTCTTCTCCCTGACACATCCATCCCAAGTGGACATTGGGTTAGACATACTTTAGGCTCCTTTTCATCCCTAGATTCTACAGCAGTAGGTATCAGAGCCGTTTTTCAGGCGTGAGCCTCAAGACGTAGTATCAAAAAGAAGGAGATGAAGGAGGAGAGGGAGAAGGGGAAGAAGGGGGAGGAGGAATAGAGGAGGAAGAGAAGAAGGAAGTGGAAGAGAAGGAGGAGGAGAAGGGGAATCATATGCTGCTAAGAACAAGGGCCTGGAGCCAGACTGCCAGATTTCAATTCCTGGCTCCACCTCTTACTACCAAAGGGACTTGGACAAGTTGATTTCTCACTGCCTCAATTTCTTCACCTGTACAATGAGGCAAATAAAATTACCTGCAGAGAGTCTTTATGAGGATGAATGAGTTAATCCTCAGTGTGTAAAGAGCTTGCAAGAGTGCCTAGCACAGAGCACTTGCCCAATATGGTGAGCTATTATCATTTTAGGAAGGATTGGTGAAGAAAGAAAATTATTTTGTCATTGTCCCTATAGTAAGTCACTGTCGTTTGTCCCTAGAGGCACCCAATTTGGCCCTCAAAAGGGGCTCCTCATCATACCTGATAGGTACTGTATTCACCCAAAAACTATCAGAGAACATGGAAAAAGGCATGTCTATTGACAGTTGCTGCTCATCATGAGCTGGCCTGGAGCAAGCACACACCCACCTCTGCACACACATGTATGCACATACTATTGTTGTTGTTCAGTCCCTAAGTTGTGTCTGACTCTTTGCGGCCCCATGGAATGCAGTACGCCAGGCTTCCCTGCCCTTCACCATCTCTTGGAGTTTGCTCAAACTCAAGTCCATTGAGTCAGTGATGCCTTCCAATCATCTCGTCCTCTGTTGTCCCCTTCTCCTCCTCCCCTCAATCTTTCGCAGCATCAGGGTCTTTTCTAATGAGTCAGCTGTTCGCATCAGGTGGCCAAAGTATCTGAACTTCACCCTCAGCATCAGCTTCAGCATCATGTATGCAAACACACAAAACCTACCATATAAAAATTCTTAAAACTCTTCTCTCTCTTCTTCTGATCACCCTCCATTGTGAATGAAATTCACGCAATCATGTCTGACTCTTTGCGACCTCATGGACTATACAGTCCATGGAATTCTCCAGGCCAGAATACTGGAATGGGTAACCTTTACCTTCTCCAGGGGATCTTCCCATCCCAGGGATCAAACCCAGGTCTCCCCCATTACAGGTGAATTCTTTACCAGCTGAGCCACCAGGAAAGCCACTCCCCCTTGTCTCGGAAGAGATCAAACCATTTCCCTGGAGATGGGAGGAAAGCATTTCAAGTTCTGAAGAAGCTCTCCCTGAGAGGCTCAGGACCTCCCTTATCTGAAGGGCCTGCAGGCTCTGAGAGGCAAACAAAGCAGCTGGCCTTGAACATATACATCACCCCTGGATGAGCAGAACATCTGTAGGAGCTTGGACCACTGCTGTTACCATCCTGTAAAAACAAAACTGCCCAGAGTACAAGTTCCCATTCTGACAAAGGGCCTGAGCCTGCCAGTCCAGTCCCTCTTGCTCTCTTCTGTTGTTCAAACATGATGAAGCACCTTCTGCGAATGGGACATTTGTCCTCAGGACCCATCAGGGTCTGGAAATAGGAGCTTCTTAAATTGATGGTAAAGCTCTAAGGAGCATGTTCTTAAAATCAGGCACCTCCTTCTCCTCAGCAAAGCCTGGGTCTGACTCTTGGACCCAGGAACTCCCTATCCAAGGGAAATTGGAAGGGAAGGAGGTTCAGGAGTTCTTCCTTGGAGACTTACCTGATGGTCTAATGGTTAAGACTCCCAGCTTCCACTGCAGGGGGCACTGGTTCAATCCTTGGTTGAGTAACTACCATCCCACATGCCTCACAGTACAACCAAGGAAAAGAAAAAAAAAGAGTTCTTCCTTAGCCAAAAGTTGACTTGAAAACAACTCTGGCCTTTAAGGAGCATGGTAGCAAGAGGAAAAGCTGGCTCTGGGGTCTCATCACATCCAGTCCTCCCACAGGAAATAGAGTGTGAGAGATAGTGTAAGTGATGGCATGACTGGACTTTGAGAGGTCTTGGTTCTGGTGCTGGTTCTGTTAACTGCTGATTAACTAGTTGGCCTTGAGCAAGTGTCATCCCCTCTGTGCATACAACTCCCTTTTCCGTAAAATTAAGTGCTAGTCGCTCAGTCGTGTTTGACTCTTTGTGACCCCATGGACCACAGCCCGCCAGACTCCTCCATCCGTGGGATTTCCCAGGCAAGAATACTGGAATGGGTCACCACTTCCTTCTCCAGGGGCTTTTCCCAACTCATGGATCGAATCCAGGTCTCCTGCATTTTTCACCATCTGAACCACCAGGGAAGCCTCATAAAATTAATGGATGAACTAAATAAAAAATGTCTGAGGACTCGTCTAGATTTGATTGTCTAGGATTCTAAGAGATTAAGAGCAATTGGCCCCCCAACTGAGCAAGAGCACCCATGGGCACGAGGAGGGAGCCAGAGGGTGTCCTGCCCAAGCAGAAGTATTTATTCAGAGTCAGGCTCCTTCTCACTCTCCAGGCCATGGGGTGTCAAGCCACTTGCCTGGTAAGTTAGTGAAGAGGAATGAGTGGCTAAAGACTCCTCTGCCCCTTTCATGTGTCTGCAAAGACATGACAGAGCAATTCTCAGCCTCTGGGAATTCTGCCCTGGGCCTAGTGGATGGAGTGAAGAAATGAGGGACCCACAGGCCCCAAGGCTGAGCTTGGTTCCAATTTGAAGCTGTCACAGCCACAGCTTGAATTCTGAGCCTCCCTGGTCTCGCGGGGTTTATAGCTCCTCCTGGCTGCCTGAGAAATTATTCACTTGGATAAACCCAATTAGAAAGAAAGCACATTTCTCTTAGCCTCTCAGATGTCTAGAGCGTTTCTCCATTGCCCCACACTTCCACATGCACCCTCCTCTCTCCCCCCACCTCCTCAGGTCACAGCCTTGGAAAATTCTCAGGATGCAGGCATTTCCAGAGTTTTGCCAGAGACATATGAGGACATAATAAAGTCTAGCAGTTGTTTGAGATCCAGTCATGGGGAGGGATGGTTTGCATGGAAAAAAAAGAAACCCCGGGGCCTTGCAAAAATAATGCCAGACTCTTCCTGGCCCTGTAAAAACTCAGTGAAGGCACTGGGAAACCTAAGTTCCTTCCTCCCTGCTGCACCTGCTTCTAGTGACCTAAACCCCCTTCCTATATGCACTCTAAATAACAAAAGCACAGAACTAGTTGTCGGATTCAAAGGGATTCTCCATTGGCCATGCCTACACACATTCTTGTTCCCTGCCCATGCCGATTGGTCTAAGGGTGGAGATACCTGACCGAATCTGGGCCAATCAGAGTCTTCCTCCCAGGAAGATGAAGACTTGAGCACACAGAGACCAGGAGGTTGGAACTCATGGCATTCATTGCCTAGAGACAAGATTCAGGAGGATCTACTAGTGAGGACCCTGGAGTTGCCCTGGTTGTTCAGGATTCCCTTTGATTCAGTGAACAGTCTTAGTGGCCTTCATCTTGGACTGCCTGGAGTCAATTCAGTTGTTTGCCTCCAAAGACATTTAATTGGTAAAAGTCCCCTTACAAATCATCCTTCCCCCACCTCAGTGCACACTCTTGCAATTACCTTTTTCTCTTTGCCCAGTGCTTTCCCTAAACCAGAAGCTCTGTGGTATCCTGGACTGGTCTCACCTTCCCCTTCCCATCCCTCTCCACCTGGCTATCTCCCACACTTCCCTCAGGCCCCACGTGAGACGTCAACACCTCCGATAAGCCTTCCCTGGCCATCACCCCCTGCACCCCTTGCCTGGGTTAAATGCCCCCTGGAATGTGTTCCCACAGCACCAATATTTCTTTTGTGTTAAGTGCTTATCTGTTTCTCATAAAACTGTTTCTCCTGAGCTGTTTGCTGTTGTGTCTCCAGCACACAGAACTTGTCTAGGACATGCGTAAGCACTTTGTAATTTTTGTAGAATGAATGAATGAAGACATATACTTGTCTTATTTCCTCCTACTCACAATAAAATAATAGAAATTAATTACCTGGTCCAATTTATTATTCATCTCAGAATGCAATCAGCCAGTCAACAAATTAGTACTAATTGATGTGCCAAAAACTGTATTAGGCACTACACAGCTGGAATAAAGGCACAAATCTAGGCAAATGAGAGGGAGGTGTGGTTTCTCATGAGAAATGTAATGTATACTAGTGGACTTTAAGTTCCATTTTGCTCAGTCAGAAGCACTCCATGCCTCTGTTTTCTGTATCTTGAAAATAGACGTGTAAAAATTACCATTAATGATTTGCTGGGTTTGCAACAGTCTCCTGAATCAATGAGCAGGAACTTCCAGAATAGTGCTGGATCCAAACAAGGAAGAAGCCTTTGGGAACAATGCCACATTCGGACTGACTAGTGCTTTGAACCCCTCCTCATGTCATCTCAGGCTCCTGCATGGCTGGGAGAGGTGCTGCACAAGACTGTGGGCAAAGGCCACAGGCAGGTGGGGAGAAGGGCCTGTTGCTGTACTCCCTGCTGCTCTGGCAGGTGTGAGATGAGAGAGGGGGACCGCTCCCCTGCCCCTAGGCTAGCAATTACAGAACCCAAATTGTCTCCTGCAAGAGGCATTGTTGTCTCGATGTCATTTCAGCATAAAATAAATTGCACTGCCCATCAGCCTTCTGGAAGCTAGCACTTGCTGGCAGCTTCTACCAGCTCCCAAAAAGAGCCTCCTCAGATGTGATGACAAGTCAGCCAGCTGCAGCCAGAGCTGGGAGTGACCCTTCAGGCCCAGGGAGCCTGGTTCTGTCATGTGAGGACCCAGTGTGTGCCCAAAAGGGCACCGCTTCAGCCTGGTACTAGAGACAGCTCCTCCAGGCTGCTCTCCTATTTGTTAAGTCCTGAAGCTACTTAGCAGCAGCAGCAGCAGCGGAAAGGAGGATCAAGAATACAGAGAGATAGAGGGTAACATGTCATCAGTGTGAACCCTCCTCTCCACCCTCAGTTTGCCATCCTGGAAGCTGGAAGGTATCTCTCCTTTCTCTGAAAAATGGAAAACAGTCAGCCTGTGTTGCCTGTTATGTATCCTCCACTTTGCATGCATTATCACATTTATCTGTCACATCAATTCTATTATCATCCCCACTTTATAGATGAGAAAGTGGGGTTTAGGTGGTTTGCCCAAAGTCACAGAACATCTAAACTGAAGAGCCAGAACTTGAATCCAGAACCACCAAGTCTAAACATCTATGCCCTTAATTACTGTGCAAACTTTCTCTTCAGCTCCAAGGGGTGAGCCGGGAAGGATTCATCTTTCCTCACCATCACCATCCCAGGTAAGTTTACAGTCTAAACAGTGACAGATGTACTGTGCTGCCAATGAAGTCTTATGCGTCAAAGCCCCTCACCTCTCAGACCCCTTAGAGGTTCTAGGAGATGCCCTGGAAATGTGTTCCCATGATCTTAGGTTTAATCAAAATTAAAATAGTTTAACCAAAGTAAAATATTTTAACCAAAATTGGTTAACATGTTGATTTCTTTCCATCCCAGCCTCCTTCCATCACACGTCCCTCAAATCAGTGATGCCAGAAGGGCCATGGGCATTTAGGGGTCCCTCTCAGGGAAAGTTGTATTGGGGAAGCTTTTCGTTCAGTTCAGTTTTGCTGACAGTTAAGTTATTGCTTAGAAAGGATGCAGGGAGGACACTTTGCATCCACTGAGCCACATCACCGGGCACCATGACACAGGGTACCGGACCCAAGGTGGCTCTCGTGCGGAACTTATCACAATTCCAAAGTTGCAGAGCACAAACCTGAAGCAGTATCTGGAAAACAAGTACATCTGTATGCAGAATCGCATGTTTTATGAATCACAATTATCAACAATGAAAAACAAATTTTGATCACTGTGCCAGAAGACAGACTCCTCTCTCTTTAGAAAATAAATTTCAAAACTGTTATCATAGAAAGAAGCATCAGTGAGCAGGCCACCACACACTGCAAGGGGGGAAAGTGCTACAGAGGTGTGCCAGTCAGCCAATTCACTTTTCAATTCTATTATTTTTCTGGATTTTGTAATGTTTGTGGTATTGTCAGCTTTAAATATATATAATTTATTCTGATCTATTTTCTTATTTGAAATGAATCTTTGATTTTATTTTGAATTCTGTACTTATAATTTTATCTTCTTCTCCTTAAATAACCTCATCAATTAATAAGTTTTAGAATACCCCAAATTTGAATCTATTCCTGAATTTCCATAAAGACAACATTCTTGTACGCAAACACGACCTTAGGGGCTCTACAGTCTCCTTCCATCCAGCTAGGGCCAACCCCCCACGCCATTATGTGGGAATTGCAGTTTCTCATACCTCAAGTCATGGCACCCAGCACTGTTTACTTTTTTATGTTCCTGTTTTATCTCTTTCCAGCAATTTCCATGGAGTCGACACTCAATAAATGTTTCAGAACGAGAATCAGGAGGTGAAGAGTAGACCAGGTAGAGAGGCAGTAAGGAGTCCTTAGGCTCCGGGTCTGCATGCTTGTATCGACGGGGACATCTCTGACCTTTATCTTCTGTAAATTCAAACTGTACAGGCAAAAGCTCTTTGCCCGTATCCCAACCCCTACCTCTCTTTTTGTCTCTTTGATTCCTTCTCTCTGTCTATCATTCTGTCTCTGGCCCTGACGGTAATAGAGCTAATATTGTAGGCATGGGAACATGGGAGACAAGCACAGCATGAATCTTCCCCTCCAGGGCAGAAAGTCAAGGAGAGGCACCTGCAGAGAGGCACCAGGCCAAGGAGAGGATAGATCTGACCTAGGCCATGGATGTCTCGCCATCAACATGGTTTGAACCAGAAGTAATCCGATAGGCCAATGTTTCCTGAAAGCAGGGTCCATCTCATCGGTGACAGCTTGAGAGGAAGGTCTTCCATGGAGGGAAACTGAGCCATGAAATCCATCTTAAAGATCACAAGGTTTGGACCCCACCCAGGACCCCACTGGAAGACCCCACTGAGTCTTCCAGCCAACTAGATGGGAATGAAAAAGGAAAAGTATTCAAATCACACAATTACTGTCTGGCTAAATTAATTGTTGGATGCATCTAAATGGATTAGACATTTTAATTAGCAGAGTCTGGTTGTTTGCCGAAATTGAATTTTTGGCGTGTGGGTGTTATATGCACATGTGTGTTTATTCTAGCAAAGCCCAGGCTGGAGCAAATCTACAATGACTGCTTTCTCCATAGATGAAAGGATCTGGCAGCCTGGAAAGAACCAGCCTCCTCTCCATAGGTTTCCAGTCCCAAGCTGGGAGGAAGACCATAGCATCCTCACCTGGCCTCCTCAAGGGGCTCATGCAGCTGGAGGACATCTGTGGGCTTAGAGGTCTGCTGCCGGAGGAAAGATGGGGAAGGCTGTGATTGAAGAATGTTGACCTCAAAGCTTTCCTTTGCCAGAAGTGGAAACGGTGTCTCCCTAATTGGCCTGTAGAATATCGCCCCCAGGGGGCAGCAGAGCACCAACCCTAGGGAAGCAGGCTGCCCAGATACTCCATTTTGGCCAGAAATGCACTTTGGATAAACCAGTGGCAGGAAGAAGAGCAATTTGAATAGGAGGAACAAAAATCTGAACTTTCCTGGGACCTCGGGAGGCCAGTGCCAATTGAGGCAGGAAGAAGAGCCAGATGTGTACAGGAAGAGGAAGGCTGGAACAAACAAGGTCTAGAAACAGGTTGGCATCAATCTCAGGAGAGAAAAAAAATTTGCACTCTTCAAAGCAAGGATCAGAATCCCAGAGCAGATCCAGCTAAGTGCAAGACCTGCAGGCTGGACAGAATCAAGGGAGGACCAGTCAGATGACTACCCCAGATGCCATCTATAAAGAGAGTTAAAATATCCCTGGAGGGGGACTTTCCTGATGGTCCAGTGGTTGGGACTTCACCTCTTAATGCAGTCTGTGCAGATTCGATTCCTGGTCTGAGGGCTAAGATCCCACATGCCTTGCAGCCAAAAAACCAAGACATAAAACAGAAGCAATAATGTAACAAATTCAATAAAGACTTTAAAAATGGTGCATATCGGGACCCCAGAGGGATGGTACAGGGAGGGAGGAGGGAAAGGGGTTCAGGATGGGGAACACGTGTATACCTGTGGCGGATTCATGTTGATATATGGCAAAACCAATACAATATTGTAAAGTAATTAACCTCCAATTAAAATAAATAAATTTATATTTTAAAAAATTAAAATAAAATCACACACAAAAAAATATCCAGGTGATGCCAAAAAAAATATATATATATATATGTATATATATATATATATATATATATATATATCCCTGGAGATGTAAAAAGCCAGAGAAAATGTGTTTGCCAGAACCACCCCAGCCCCCAACTCTACCCCTAAAAGAGAGGGTAGCACTTTGCTGAGCCTCACTGGGACTGGGAGATGGGCAACGGTTAGACTATAAGAAGAAATCTCAGAGATAAAGCCATCAAAGGAAGGGCATGTCCCAGTTATACTTGCTAGACCATCCCCTTTAACTGTAAGGCTTCTATTTCACTAGGTAGAATGAGTAAGTTTGGACTTACTGAACTGTTGGGGACAACAGGGAAAAGGCAAGACCTGCCACCAACTGCCCATCTCCACTCTTACCCCACCACCCACCCACCCCCCTCCCCCCAAACTTGCTTATAAAAAAATTGCACCAACTGAAAAGGAATCCAAACATGATCTTGCTAAAGGAACCCTGTCTGGGTCTGGCCCTGCTTATCACAGCTATGTCCATACAGTCCTAGTGCAGGGGGCTCCATCCTCCCGTGCTTGCCCCACTGACTTGCTCAGGGCCTGAAGCAGTGGGGTCACAGCAGGGTCCAAGCCTCTTTTCAAAAATCTGAATGAAACTGCTCCTCTGCCTGGCCCTCATGGGGGCGGGGAGAGCACCTCCAACTTGGAGGCAGAGCAGAAGAAGGCTTTGAATTTTTGATTCATTTCACTGTGGAGCTTACAATTGAGTTTGAACAGCAACTCTTCACGCCTCTCATAAGGTTTGTTTCACATCTGTTATGAAATGACGACAATAACGCCGCTCACGGTTATGTGGTCGATGGAGCAGAGGCAATGAGATTGTCGCTGGGCAGGGAGGAAATAACCTCATTTGCTTTGTCTTTTTGATCATGGGAGCAGATAGGAAAATGGGATTTCATGCAGCTTATTTCTTTTTATGCTGCAACTGATGATAATGGCCATTTAACATTTTCTGAGTACCCACAAAGTTTCAAGGCAACAAGGAACCTCTCCCCCCAGCTTAGAAACCAGTTTCAGAAAAGGGGAAGCTCCCAAAGTCATTTCATCCAGGACGTGTGCTTCTGCATGGTATATACATAGAATATTCCAGAATGTTCTGGAGGAATAGGGCCAAGTCTGCCATTTCTCCCACTGGACATTTTGGAACAGGACTTGCACTCAGTGGATTCTCTCTTTAGTGTCAGCCCTACTCTGCACTTCCTCACTCCCCCTACACACAGACACAAAAGGCACACACCTTTGTTACTTTCAAGTCATTTCGTCTGTGTTTTTTGTTGTTGTTGCTTTGCTTTTTTTTTGTTTTTTGGCTGCACTGGGTCTTCTTTGTGAGCATGGGCTTTTCTTTAGTTGCAGAGCCCATGGGCTCTCTAGCTGTGCTGAGCAGGCTTAGCTGCCCTGTGGCATGTGGGGTCTTAGCTCCTGACCAGGGATAGAACCTGAGTCTCCTTCATTGAAAGGTAGTTTCTTAACCACTGGACCACCAGGGAAGTCCCTCAGCCCATTCCATCTTGATATTTGGAGGAGGAGTGGAGAGTGGTACTTGGTAGCTATGGCTGTAAGATCTGACCTTGTCAAATGAGAAGAATCTACACACTCTTCTGCTACCACCACCCCACTAACCCTTTGCTCCAAATCCCACCAAGATCCTCCTGTAAGGATGAAGGGCATGGATAAACTGATTGCACCTAATTAAACACTCTCTTCCCTGGCCTCAGTGCCCTCATCTGTAAAATGCCAAGGTTGGATGAGATAGTGTTCACAGTCTCTTGTCGCTCAGATGTCAAACCCACTCTCAAAGGAAAGTCTAATGCGAAGGCTTCATTAGGACCCAGGATGTGGCCACGCTGAGAGGGAGGCCAGCGCAGCTGTGTCACAGGTTATGGGAAGGCAAGGAAGGAGAAAAGGAAGAGAGGGAAAGCTCAGAAAACTACTTTAAAAAGAGGCATTAAAGTGTGTGAGATTATTTCTTCCAAGCCCTCAACTGAAGCGACTTAAAAGACAGAGCCTGAGTGCCTTGGGCAGGGAAAGCTCCATGATAGGAGCCATCCAGCTGGAGGCTGGGGCTTCAGTGAGCACAGGGAACTCCACAGGTCACAGCAGAGCCCTGCCCTGGGAAGCTGTTTGGCAGGCCCAAGGGGGCAGAGCCACCTGGATACAGGCTCCATCAGCTCTGGGAGCTTTGGTGGGCTCAGTCCCTCAAGGTTCCTGTCCAAATCAAGCCTCCACCATCCATTCTACTCTAAGAGCCTGTAGTGAGACACGGGGACTTTCCTCTCTGGTGCCAGGAGACATGACGACAATCCGGCAGCCTCTAAAAGCACTCAAGTCGGGCAGCAGCATCAGGAGGGAGATGGACGATGTGGTGCGTGTGGGAGGTTTTATGGAGTGCTGGTAATAACCCCTCCATCTCCACAGAGCTTTCCAGTTTATGAAGCCCTCTCCCATCCATTATCTCATTTGAGCCTCCCGAAGCTCTAAGAAGCAGGCAGGTTGGCTGTTATCGTCTTCTGTTTTATAGGTTAAAAATATATACATACTGCAGTGTAGATGAGTTAGGGGACCTGCCCAAGGTCACACAGGCAGCTCGGAACAGAGTAGGGCAATTCCAGCCACTCAGGAGAGGGAAGGCCAGTCTGGCAGGTGGACAGCCCCATGCCTGCTCTGTCTCAGGCCGGGCCATTTGCCTCTTCTGAGTGTCACTGTTTTTATTTGCAAAACTGGGAAATAACAACGTGGGAGTTGAGGCAGATGGTATGCGTAGAGGGTCCAAGCCTGAGTAGACAAAGCAACTTATCTACTCTTTACTTCTACTAGCTTTTAAAAATCTCCTTTCCTTATAGGAATAGGGAATTAAGAGGCAGAAACTATTTTTTTTTAAAACCAAATAAGCTATAAAATAAATAATTACAAGACATATTGTAGAGCACAGGGAATATAGGCAACATTTCATAGTAATGAATATACCATAGTATGAATAGACTATAACATTTAAAAACTGAATCGCTGTATTGTACACCTGAAACTTATACAATAGTGTACATCAACCATACCTCCATTTATAAAAAGTAAAAAAGACTGGGACTTCCCTGGTAGTCCACCAGCTAAGACTCCAAGTTCCCAGTGGAAGGGGCCTGAGTTCGATCCCTAATTGGGGAACTAGATCCCATATGCCACAAATAAAGAGTTGGCATGCCATAGCTAAAGATCCTTCATGCCACAACTGAGACCCAGGGTGGCCAAATAAATAAGGAAATAAAAACAAATAAATATTTTAAAAAATAATATACTTTTTATGTATTTTTAAAAATATACACCTCATTGGTGAGGTAGGGTGGGGAAGTGGGTTCAAGAAGACAGTTTCAAATCCTGCTTGCCAATTCCAGCCTTGTGATCATCGCACAAGTTACTAGAGTCTCTGGCAGAGAAAGGGGAGACCACAATACCAACCTTGTGGGGTCTTCAAAAGTTAAGTGAGAAAACATATAATGCATTGGTCTTAACAAATGCAGTTTCCCCTTTTCCCCCTTCTTTCCACTACAGCACAAGGCAGCCACCTTCACCGAGCCTGACAACAAATCCCAGAACACAAGGCCGTCTCCAAGCCCATGTTGCTTTCTCCATGGCGAAAACACTAATTATTGTTGTTGCTTTTACTTTCCCAGTGTCGACTCTGGCTCAAGTACTGTGTTCAGTGCTATACCTGCATGATATCATTAAGTCCTTACAACTGTTCCAAACTATGAGCCCCATTTCTCTGGATGAGATAACTGAGACACAGGAATTCAGGACCTTGACCAAGTCTTTACAGTTAATAATGACAGAGCTGAGACAGAACTCCAAACCCAGAGCTGTTCACCTAACTAACCTCTGGCTACCATGGGCCTGCTGGGGGTAGGGGGGCGGGGCTGGGCGGGGCGGGGGGTGCGGGCAAAGGCCCTGCTCTTTTCTGTACCGCAGTCACATGGTCCCATGAGGAAGGGGCACTGAGTGCACTGAGAAACACCCTAGCCCAGTTTGTAAGGCCACACTCAATCATTTATGCAAATACCAGCATTCTACTTGCCAAAGAGGATCCAGGTTGAATATCATTTGAGAAGATGGAAAATGTGGATGATCCTGGAAAGCCGATTAGCACATAAAGGAATATTATCCTCTGCCCGAAAAGCCAGGCAGGCACTGGAGATATTAACAAAATTTGCTCTGTGTGCAAACTATTCAATTTTAGAGAATCAGCCAGTGGGTTTCAGAGCAAGAATGAATATGAGGGACTTCCCTGGTGGTCCAGTGGCTAAGACTCTGCTTCCAATCCAGAGGGCCCGGGGTTCAATCCCTGGTCAGGGAACTAGATGTCACATGCCACAACTAAAGACCCTGCGTGCCACATTGAAGATCAAAGACCCTGCGTGCCTCAACTAAAACCCAGCACAGCCCCCCCAAAAAAGGAATGAATATAAGGTGTGGGAACCCCTCTCCTTACCACTTGGAGAAGGATTTAGTGGTAGACCCCCTTCCCTGGCAACTCAGTGGGTCATGACAGGTTAAGTATTTTCACAAAGGCCTAGACACCCATTGCCCAGCACAGAGCTTGGTTTTTGGTAGAGGCTCAAGGGTAGCTGAATCAATGAATGAGTGACTAAATGAATCAAACGAACACTTCTCTTACCAAGAGGTAGGCAAGGAATCTGGAATGTTTTCCAGCACCGTACAATCTCAGGAGACTCAGAGAGAACCCCAGTTCTTAAGGAGACTTGAAAAAGAACTTCCTGACAGTGCAGAGTAAGACAGATGAATAAAGAATGAGGGAGGGCATGTGATTCCTCAAGGTCAGGCCAGGGCCAGAGGACAGTCTTTTCTAGAAACAGAATGACATCTACTGTGAGAATCCTAAAGAAAGTAGAGAAACTGAACAAGAAAGTCAGTCTAAGTGAGATACAAGATGTTAATATTTGACTTTTAGCCTATTTTTCTAGATGCTGAAGTATTAGGAAAATCAGGAATGTCCACCCTTTTCCTGGTCAGGAGCTTCTGCTCTCTGACGCTGACCTCACCCCAAATCTCACCAGGTTCTACAGGACCCAGTCTGAGGCACAGTCCATACCAGTCACTCCCACAGAACAATGCTTATCTGGATGTGGCTGTTTGCCTGCTCCAGATTCATATTTTTAAAACCCCTTCTCTAAAACTGCAGTAAAAGCTACAATTCAGAGAGTGCTTGATATGCGCCAGGAGCTGGGCTACAGGCTCACATTCCTTATCTCGATTTAACCCTCAGAATAACTCAATGGAATTGATACATAATTTGCACCTTCTTACTTAGTTTGACTCAGGTCGCATGTTGAATAAATGAAGAATCCAGAATTGAGAGGCCCAAGGCACTAAAAAGATTATGGCATTCCCTTGAAATATAATGCAAAAGAAAAACAAAACTAGACAATAAAACAAATGTAAAGAAATTCACAAAGTTCTTAGTTTCTCCACGATTTTAAAAAATACAGATAATAATAAAAAATACTTTGTAAACTATTGATTAACCTACCAGAATACAACCCTGAAGAAGGAAATGGCTACCCACTACAGTATTTTGCCTTGAGAATCCCATGGACAGAGGACCTGAAAGGCTACTTGGGTCACAAAGAGTCTGTCACAACTGAGTGGCTAAGGACGCAGGCACCAGAATACAAACCCCATTCTGTCTACTCCGATCCCGAGTTCTTAACCTCAGTGCTCCATTGCTAGGTGGACTTTGCTTTATCCCCAAATCCAGTGTTTCCAGAGCTCTTAGAGGCCCAAACATTTGTTTCTTCTCAGAGGAGATCACAAAGTAGATATTGCAAAAGGCGTGGGGTAGGGGGAGGAGGGGAGAAGTGATTGAGGTTGTTCGAGTTCAAATCCCGGGAAAGAGATTACAGGAAATCTGCGGGTTCTCCAGCCAGTTGGGCTCCTTATCTGAGCCAAAGTAATCACTTGCAGAAGGGTGAAGCCATCCATTGCTGCAGCCACTGTGGGAGGAGGCTTCTCTTTATCTCGCCAGGAGCAGAAGTGCTTTCGGCTTTGCAATCAACTTCTGTGAAGGAGCTGCCACTCAGGCTTGGCTAGGGTTTGTGAACAGGTTTGTTTCCTGTCCTTGCAGTAGACAGGAAATGAGTTGGGGTGGGACCTGAAGGACCCTGTCAGGGTGAAGCATGTAGGTGTGTGCTGGTACCACCTTCCTCACTTTGGATAAGCTGATTCCGATCCCTCCCTGGGATGCACGAATTCAAGGAACTTGGATGAGAGGGCTCAGGTTGACTAACATGTGTATGTCAAATCTGACAGACTTCATTCTTTCTACTGTATTTTATTTAAGAGGCACTTTCTCTTGTGTCTTCCCTGTCCCCCATCACCACCACCCCTCCACTAACACACAACATTTAAAGAATCACTCCAGTCAGTCTGGAGGGGAACATACCAGTGCCTATGTTTGCGGAATGTGACAGCTGAAGGGCCAGAGCAGGTGCTAAACCTCAGCTGGGACAATCACATTTCTCTTCCACAAACATGGACTTGAAGAACCAGAACATGAGTTGGTGGCTCTGGAGCTTAGAGAGAAGACTGATGCTGAGGCAGGGTGACCGTATTCTGCCATGCACACAAAAGAGCAGAGGAGGCTTGTCTGCAGAGAAAGAAGAAGGAAGCAAATACACAGAAAAAAGATGAGACCACACAGCGGGGCAGTAGTTGTCCCTGGCCCTGACGGTCTCCTAGCCCCTGGTTCCCAACTCTAATGAAGCCCAAATTTATGCCCTACCCTTGGGTCTAGGGTCATCAACATCCCCATAGAGCCTCCTTCTTCCTTAAGCTCCTCTGAGTTGGTTTCCATTATTCGCAATTAAAAAAAAAAAAAAGGAGTCTTGAAAACCAATTAACATTATCATTCAGATTAAGAGTCTACTAATGGTTATTGAATACCTATTATGTGCCAGGCATGGTTCCAGAATCATTGCCATGATTCATCTCACTTATCATCATCTTTATCAGCAGCATCATGAACACTAGTATCAGACGTGTTTACAGAGTTTAGGCTAGACTGAAAGACAGTGACACTAGCTAGGTCCATGTCCCCTGACAGATTATTCTAGACAGGCATTCTGATGTGAAGACAGACGCACAGGGCATTAAATCAAGGCACAAAAAGGCAATGAGATATTTGCCTCATTATCAGGTTAGGAAGAAGGAGGAAGGCAAGAGCCAGGCAGGGAAGACAAGAAGGCAGCATCAGGCAGTCTAGGTCGGGGTGGAAGCCGAATCCCAGGGATGAATGGAAAACTCAGTTTAAACAAGGATATTCATAGCAAGGGACAGGAAAGAGGCCGAAGGACCGTCAGCCCTGGGGTCTGCTTCACAGTTTGGCAGGTATCAGTGCGTCTCTGAATTCAAGGAGGAAGGAGGTGGGGGAAACAGGGGACATCAGAGGCAGATGGCAGGGTGGAAGGGCTGAGAGAAGATGGACCCAGAGAAATCTTCAGTGCTAATATTGATCCATCTGGTAGATCTCAATATGCAGCCAGTATGCCAGAAGCAGCAGACAGGTGGCAGGAAAGAGGCTGGAAGAGATAAACATTCAAAGGGGTAAAGCACTCAGGAGAGAGTGGAAGTAAAGGCAGAGAGAGGGCCCAAGGAAACTACACGGAGAGGAAAGAGGCAGAAGAAGATGTTAGACAGCATATTGGGTTGGCCAGAAAGTTTGCTTGAGTTTTGTCATAACATCTTATGGGAAATCTCAAATGAACTTTTTGGCCAATCCAGTAGTAAGCTCAGGGCATGGTCAGAGGCAGGGAGGGACAAAGGCTAAAACATATAAAGAAAGACAAAGGGACACCAAGACAGAGAATGATAGGGAGTCAAAGACAGATGTGGAAATTTCTGAAAAAGATGGAAATACCAGACCACCTTACCTGCCTCCTGAGAAACCTGTATGCAGATCAAGAAGCAACAGTTAGAATCAGACATGAAACAATGGACTGGTTCCAAATTGGGAAAGAAGTACATCAAGACTGTATATTGTGACCGTGCTTATTTAACTTATATGCAGAGTACATCATGTGAATTGCCAGGCTGGATGAAGCACAAGCCTGAATCAAGATTGCTGGGAGAAATATCAATAACCTCAGATATGCAGGTGACACCACCCTTATGGCAGAAAGTGAAGAGGAACTAAAGAGCCTCTTGATGAAGGTGAAAGAGGAGAGTGAAAAAGCTGGCTTAAAACTCAACATTCAAAAAACAAAGATCATGGCATCCGGTCCCATCACTTCATGGCAAATAGATGGGGAAACAAGGGAAATAGTGACAGGCTTTATTTTCTTAGGCTCCAAAATCACTGCATATGGTGACTGCAGCCAGAAATTAAAAGACACTTGCTCCTTGGAAGAAAAGCTATGACAAACCTAGATAGCACAGTAAAAAGCAGAGATACTAGTTTGCCCACCAAAGTCTGTCTAGTCAAAGCTATGGTTTTTCCAGTAGAGTCATGTATGGATGTGAGAGTTGGACCATAAAGAAGGCTGAGCACCAAAGAATTGATGCTTTTGAACTGTGGAGAAGACTCTTGTGGTGCCTTGGACTGCAAGGAGGTCAAACCAGTCAATCCTAAAAGAAATCAATCCTGAATATTCATTGGAAGGACTGATGCTGAAGCTGACATTCCAATACTTTAGCCACTTGGTACAAAGAGCACTCATTAGAAAAGACCATGTTGCTGGGAAAGATTGAAGGCAGAAGGAGAAGGGGATGACAGAGGATGAGATGGTTGGATGGCATCACCGACTCAATGGACATGAGTTTGAGCAAGCTCTGGGAGATGAAGGACAGGGAAGCCTGGCGTGCTGTCGTCCATGTGGTCACAAAGAGCTGGGCATGACTGAGCAACTGAACAACAAGAAAGACAGATGAGACAGAGGTAGTACAGAAGGGGAAGATAGGGAGGAACAGTCAAAGTTTTGGTGAGGACAAGGTCAGCAGAACCCCTGAGAAAGGGGGACTCTCCTAGCCTGCCCACTATCTTCCTGGAAAACAATTCCATTCTCTTAGTCGTTCTGGCTGCAAACATGAAGAGCTTTTCCTCTCCTCCATTCTATGTATGGACAGTTGAGCGCTATACATTGCCATTATTTCTTCCAAATGTCATACCCTCTCCACCCCTCTCCACCCTCACATCCCCCTAGGTGACTGACACTGGAGGACCGTCCTGCCTCCAGACTCTTGACGGTCTTTATCCAGGTCCCAATAACAATCATCTTGCCACTTACCTAGTGCTTTACAAAGAACTTATGAGATGACCTCTGATCTTCCCAACTGGTCTGTAAGTTAGTTAACTTTATTATACCCACTCGACAAATCTATTCATTCATTAAGCCATTATTTCTTGAGAACTGTCCTCAGTCCCACGCTCAGAGCTGAGGAGTCAGCACTGAACATGACAGGTACAACTCCTGGACCTGTAGCTATCAGACAAGTAATTACAACTGTGATAAGTGCCACAAGGGAGAAGCAGAGGTGCCATAAAATAAAGTATGACAGAGGCCGGACTTAATCGGAGTATCAGAGAGGTGACATTTCAGCTGAGCTCTGAAGAAGAGGGAAGTCTGGAGACTTTCTTAGATTTGCCCAGGGTCTAGACACTACAGATCTGGGCTCAGAACTGTCATCTTTGAACTGTTAGTGCCGTGGTCTGATCTCTATGCCACTGTGCCCCTGGGCAGGCCATCTTGCTAGGAGTGGATATGTAGAGGCAGGCATGACTCTCTTGCTTTCAGGGGAAATGTAAGAGAGTTCCAGAACCTCAGTGGCTCTCTCTGGGCCTCTCATATCAGCCCAAACTCCTCTGCCTGGATCCCCAGGACCCCAGACTCCAGCCACACCCCACTCATTCAACTTTCTCCCCCACTGTTCTGCAGTACATGCCCTGGACACTAGAAAAGCCTTTCTCTAGCCCCGGGATTATAGCAATAAATTTCCATTAAATGACTCAACTGCTCCCCTCTCCATCTCCTTCCCATCCCAGGATGTGGGACATTATTGAATTCATTTGTATATTTGTTCCTTCACTCAGCACTCTTAAGCCTCTGCTATATGCCAAGCATACATCCTGCTCATGCCATTTCTCCTTGAATTTTCATTTTCTTTACTTTTCATTAATGTAAATCCTACTTACCTGGAGTCTTGTCTCCTTCAAATCCTTGACACAATATGATGAAAGGAGTAGGGAACTCAAAATCACACTGGTGATCAAATCAACTTATGGCTTAAATTTTCTTAATCTCAGTTGTTCCATCTTTAAAATGGTGAAATAATGACTGCCTACAACAGAAATGTTGCCATAAGAATCAGAATAACCAAAATAAGGTAAATTTCTATAAAAGCACTTTGTAAGTTACCATCCAATTTAATGAACTCATCCATTAATGGACTCCAGTGGCACTCCGCTCCAGTACTCTTGCCTGGAAAATCCCATGGATGGAGGAGCCTGGTAGGCTGCAGTCCATGGGGTCACGAAGAGTCAGACACGACTGAGCGACTTCCCTTTCACTTTTCACTTTCATGCATTGGAGAAGGAAATGGCAACCCACTCCAGTGTTCTTGCCTGGAGAATCCCAGGGACGGGAAGCCTGGTGGGCTGCCGTCTATGGGGTCACACAGAGTCGAACATGACTGAAGTGGCTTAGTAGCAGCAGCAGTAGCAGTAGCTCAGCAGGAACCCTCTCTTTTTCACACTTCTATTTTGCACACTCAAGACCTTATGTCCTCTCAACTTCAATCATTGGGTTAGTCTTCTTTCCTCAACTAGATTGCAAGCAGTATGAGGGGTGGAGACACAGCACACACTTTCATATCCCCCAGGGTGTCTAGGGACGTGCAGGGCAGTTAGTGAACGCCACCCAGGTTTGTTGATGGAGCTCCCCTGATGTGTCAGCACCATGGCCAGGGAGGGTTTGCCTCCGCCTCCAGAAAGGGGAAGAGGCAGGCAGAAGAACTCACACTTGACCCCTGGCCACTAACTACCCAGAGCTGAGACCTAAAGGGATGTCAGAGAGATGGTAGCCCAGTTCTTCATGCCATCTGACCTCAGGCTATCCAGGCGCCAGAGCGGCCAGGGGACCTAGTGCCCCCACATCTTAGAAATAAGAACCACCAGCCAATAGATTGATTTGGGGCTGTAGCTTGTTTTTCTAGCAATTGCTGGAGTTCCTGTTCTCTTTGCCAGCGTGGCTGAAGCTTTTCTATAACCCTCGGGTTATAGCAATGAATTTCCATTTAGCCATGACAAATGACTTTGCTGCTCCCCTCTCTCTCCACCGGGCCCCCCTCCTTGTTCTGAAGTCTCCCTCTTAGAGGTAGCTCGAGGGCCTTCCCTTAATGTGACGGGAGCAGGTACTGGCACTTGCAGTCCTCAGAGCTGGTATCACTCCAGAACAGGCTGATTATGATGCAGAGGGGAGAGAGGCTGGGGTAGGGGAAAGACGATGAGAAGAGGAAGATGAGAGCTGGGTTGCAGTGTGAGCCAGCTTTGCCCAGGTAAGTCACTGATGACATTGGTGAGGGCACAAGAACTGGAAGAGGAAATCTGAGTAAGAGGCTGACGGACAGAGGCGAAAGAAGGAAGAGGCAAAAGATGTTCATTAGTTCCATTGATTCAGGGGAAAGACAAGTGATTAAATAATTCACCCCCAAGGAAGAGGCTCCTGCTCCTGCTTCCTTCCTTGGCAAGAATCAGAGATAATTTCTTAGCCCAGTGGCTCTGCCTTGTTCCACCTGAGCTGGGGTTCATCATGAGGGAGAGGGGGTGGGAGAGTGGGGCTCCACAGCCAGCTCTCAGCAATGAGACCTAATGGAGGGCAACGCCCCAGAGTGGATGGTCCCCCTAGTGGGCTCCCTCTTGGCTTGGAATTTTAACATGGAGCATAGGTACACTCAGCTGTATTAGGCCTCCTTCCTTGAGCCCAGGCCAGGAGACTGAGGAGCTAGGGGGCAGAAAGGCAGGAGGGGACAGGTACAAGCTGACAAGGGCATCCTCAAAGTGAATGGTCTTCAGTCACAGAGTCAGAAGTCAACTGTGAAAATGTTCAGAAGGGCAAGAAGACAGCCTTTGTGTTGTGTCCGCTGTGTGCTATGCTTCAGTTTGATTGACTGACTTCTTTGCACCTGCCAGGCCCAGAGATGTAGGGTAGGGGAGACACAGTCCCTCGGGGATCCCTCAGTTTAGCTGGGGAGACACAGGGTCAAGTTATTTCCATATAATATGGTAAAGGCCAAGCCTGGGGGATGTACCAGGGCTGAGGGCAGTGCCAAGGCTTTCTGGAAGGTTTCCCAGAGAAATAAGGTGGGCCCTGGAGCCAGGCCCTGGAGCTGGCCCTGCTCATGTAAACTGGTTCAGAAGGTGCCCCTAGGTCTGCTGTTGCAGATGCTCTAGCCCACACTATAGAGTTAGATTTGCCAGTTCACAAGCTTCCCAGATTTCACCCTTCTCTCTCCTACTCCCTTCTGCAGCCCCACAATCCCTGCTAAGGATAAGGAAGTCTCATACCCCAGGCCCCACCTGCTGGAACAAGGTGTACTCCAAGCATGTGACAGGAGAACTTCAGAAATTCAAACCATCCCTCATCCAGATTTCCACAGCGGGACTTGGCCCTGCCAACTCATTGCCATGTTTCAGCAGGTACAAGGCAACTCTTAGAGACATCCTTTCAATGCACTCTTCAGGATATAAAGCCTTAGGATAAAGTACAAATTCAGATTGGGGAGACAAAAAAGTCCAGCTGCCCTTGGGCCACTCCTGCCCCCAGCAAAGTAGGAGAAAGACTTCTTCCCACCCTTAATCCTCCCACGTCCTTCTCTCATATTTGGCCAGGTACATCCACTGCCTTTTCAACCAAGGATTTAGTAGCAGCTAACTCAGAATATATGGCACCCCACTCCAGTACTCTTGCCTGGAAAATCCCTTGGACGGAGGGGCCTGGTAGACTGCAGTCCATGGGGTCACTAGGAGTCAGACACGACTGAGCGACTTCATTTTCACTTTTCACTCTCATGCATTGGAGAAGGAAATGGCAACCCACTCCAGTGTTCTTGCCTGGAGAATCCCAGGGACGGGAAGCCTGGTGGGTTGCCATCAATGGGGTCACGCAGAGTCGGACACGACTGAAGCGACTTAGCAGCAGTAGCAGCAGCAACTCAGAATATGGGCTTCCCTGGTGGCTCAGTGATAAAGAATCTGCCTGCCAATGCAGGAGTCACAGGTTCGATTCCTGGGTCGGGATGGTCCCCTGGAGAAGGAAATGGCAACCCACTCCAGTATTCTTGCCTGGGAAATCCCATGGACAGAGGAGCCCAGCAGGCTGGTCCATGGAGTCACGAGAGTTGGACACAACTGAGCAACTAAACAATAACAATTCAGAGTATGAGCAGACCTTTTCTCTTGGGAAAGTATTTTGAAGAGAACCGAAAATCCGGAACTCCCAAGACAGCAGAAGAAGAAGTTAGGCAGTCATATCATTTATCCCAAATTTCTAAGAAAAACTGCACATCCTCCCTCTTCCTGTCATGTGATTCCAACTCCGGCTTCCCAGGTAAGCATTGCAGAGTCTCAGAAGCTCCTGGAGAGCTTTGCTGTGGCTCTGCTTCCTCTCTGCATGGCAACACACCTGAATTAAAAACCTCAAATGTCTAGGATGGAGAGACCCCCTTCTTCCCTCTCACCTGAGCAATATCAACTTTCCGCCCTGATTTTTCTACCCAACTTCCTAGACTGAGCCAGGTTGCATTATCCATTTGCTCAGATGAAGCATGTGGTTTGACTGTTCCCTCCACCACACAACCCTCCCCCCCTACACACACACACATCAGATACACACATAGCAGGCTCCCTGGAAGGCAATCCAACAACTGGATCAATGTTAGCCGAATCCAGTGAATTTTAAATACTTGCAGTTTTTTCTTCCCAATAGTTGCAGCCAAAGCTGCCCATGGCCAACTCAGCAACCTGGGTTTTCTTGAAGTAACTACTTCACACATGTGCACATATACATATTCACAGAATCCTTCTTTAATCTGGGCTGGGGTTAAAAAAGGAAAGGGGGCAGACAGAGTGTGGCCAGCATGGGCATGGTCATGGCTAGGAGTAGACTGATGGGCTGACCCCATGACTGAGAGGTTTTTTACACCCTTTTATTCTCTTTCTCAATTGAAAACTATTTAAAGTAGCTACCACGTTCTACAACTGAGATCCCAGTGCTAAGAACTGGGAAGCATTACAAGGTCTCCTCTCCCTTAACATTCACTTTCTCTAGGAATTGAAGCTTACAAGGGACCTGAGACACCACCTAAGCCAAACCCCAGAAGTGCAAATGTGGAAGTAGCTTAACAAGGTCAAAGTTATTTTAGAACCTAAAGACCCTGGTCACCTGGCTCCCAGAATTAGGTCTTTGAATGGTCACACAGCCATTGGTTCTTCCCAAATTATGTATAAGAGAGAGGAAAAGAAAGACACAAGCTGACAGATGGAAACATTCACAATGATAGGCAGGAGAGCTCTTCTATATTGCAAAAATCCATCGGAAAACATTTGTTGATCAGCTACTCTGTGTTTGATGTTTTTCAAGGCACCGTGGAGAGTGAAAAAGAGGAATAAAGCAAAGAAGCCCCTAATACAGGGCCCCAACCAGAGTCAAAGGTGCTCATTAAATATTTGCTCTGTTACACTGAGCGTGATAATAGTAACCAATATTTATTGCTTACTGTGTGTCAGAGACACTGTTCTAAGCTCCAAGTGTAGGCATGCATGCTAAGTCGCTTCAGCTGTGTCCAACTCTGTGATCCTATGGACTGTAGCCTGCCAGGATCCTCTGTCCTTGGGATTCTCCAGGCAAGAATACTGGGGTGAGTTGCCATACATCCTCTAGGGGATCTTCCCAACCTAGGGATCAAACCCTCGTCTTACATCTCCTGCACTGGCAGTTCTTTACCACTAGCACCAAATAAGAAGCCCCCTCTAAGCTCCATACATGCATTTATCTCATTCATTCCTCACCACAACCTTAGATCAGGTATTTCTACCTACCATTTTTCAAAAGATGAAACTGAAACGGAGAGAGGTTAAGCCCAAGGTCATATACCCGGTAAGTGGTAGTAGGGTTGTGCATTCAGTCACCAGCTTATAGAAGAAACAAGACAGCCATAGTCCATGTCCAACTGTGGCACTTAGACCCTGTGTGACTTGAGATCAGTCAGCAACTTGCTTTACCTCTCTGAACCTCATGGGGAAAACGGCAGAACACTGACTCCTTTGTGCCGCTGCTATGAGGTTTAATCAGCTCTTGCCTAGCAGAGCCCAAACATTCACCATTCATTCATGCTGCATAACACACCCCTTGGAGAGTTCAGTAGAGGGAAGAAGAACTACACACACACACACACACACACACACACATAAAACCAAAATCAAGGAGTGCCTCCACTTTCTCACTGTCATGACCACCTTCCTAAGGTTATTGTGAGGACAGACCCAAGTTCATACAGAAGAGCACTTAGCAGAGAACTTGGCTCAAAGTGTGTGTTTAGGAAATGTTGGCTGCTATCATGATATTTCACTATATCATCGCCATTATTACTACAGGATATAGAAATTTACTACCACTGGGGCTTCTGAAAACTGGGCTAGAGTGTTGGAGAAAGCTTTACAAAGGGTCCAGGCTGGACCATGAGTGATGACTGAGATTTATAAGGCCACTGAGAAGCATAGTATTTCAGACTCACAGAAGACAGAGAAACAGAATTCCAGCCTCCTGGTGGCAGCAGGAGCACATATGCAGGCCTTGAGGAATGGGCCCTGCTTCCTCTCAACTGTGGGAGGTGGCATAACAGCAGGAGTCCTTCTCCGTGGCCTGGCTTTGAGACCACCAACCCTGGGAGGTGTCTGACCTTCCTGGAAGTGATCAAATCAGCTGGTCTTATGCTCATAAAGAACTTAGAAAGCTGCATCCCAGGAGCCTAGCAGGGCCACTTCTCTGCTGTACCTCTGAAAGGGGCAGGGTACCTTCTCCCAAAAAGCCCCCAAATAGGCCCTTGGCAGCATCGTCTCACCGGCCCCACCTCTCCAGGGCCCCAGCCATGCTGACAACTGTTGCTGGTTGGATGTGGGATTTGTGTGCTCTTTACACTGCCGACTTATTCTTGAACCTGAAAGCTTTACTGGTGGTTAAATCCCAGCATCGGGCTGCCGTTCGTGTCCCCGAGTGGAGGAAGGAGAAACAGAGCTTTAATGCTCTGTGAAAAGCAGGGCCTGAATCATTTATGAATGGGCATCACAGGAAGCCCAGAGCCAGTGCTAGGACAAGGGCTGCTTCCAGAAGGAAAAGGTTTGTTGTGGAAGGCCCAGCTCTGCCCTCACCCCAGCAATCCATAAGCGCTCGTTAGCAGGATCACATCAATCGCTCCCCTCGTCATTAAAGGATGTGGTGGCAGTGGGGGGCGTTGTGAGGGAAGGCTGCTGGCGGCGTTAGGACAAAGCCAGAGCGGACAGTTATCTCTCTGTGATAAGTGAGAAGCTCTGTCCTGGCCACTTGGCTTATTTAGCTTTAGCTTTGTTCTTGCTGGAATGTTTTTCAAGTTACCCATGACTCTTCAGGGGCTCGCTGACCAGGCCTTGGGAGATGCCCATTGGTATATGGGTTGTTTCAAGTGAACAACCCAAGCGGATTGTGGATTTCAGCCACTTTTTTCAATCCCAACATCAGTTGAGTAATGTGCAGATGGAGAGTCAAATAGCTCCTATGATTTTTTTTCTTGGAGCCACTAGCTCAAAATCTTCATTAGAAAGGTTATAATCAGAAAACAGAATGTTTTATTTTAGAATCATGGAATTACAACACTGAAAGGAACAGGAGGGAAACAGAGCAAGACTGAGTACCGTGAGCATCCGCAGTCAGGTCCTCCTCTGCCCAAACCACCCCGTTCCCTTCATCTTCAGCCCCTTTATAGGATGCGAAATACAGTGCCACTCTTAGTGCTTCCCATGACTGAAAGGACTTCATACTTTCCAGCCACCATGGACTAACTGCCACTTGGTGCACATGTCCTTGTGGAGGCCGAAACCCTGGGGTACAGACAGGGACAGAGCTACCCCCAGAGAGGGCTCGGTAGTGCTGGCCTGGAGCCCATACCTACATCTTCCCCATCCCTCAGCACCTCTCTGAGGAACCCAGACTCACATCTTCCCCATCCCTCAGCAGCTCTCTGAGCAATACTGCAACCCAAGCAGGACCAAGAAGTCTGGTCTCAGAGCACTGCCAGGACTCTTTCCACATTTGAGAAAATGAGGCAACCTCCCTGTTCTGCCAGTCTCGCAGAGCTAGCCTCTTTCCACTTCTGAGAAAATGAGGTGAGCTCCCTGTTCTGCTGGCCTCCCAGAGCTGCTGGGACGCTCCTGGAGGCAGTGTTGATGGTGGGCCCTTACATCTGGGAAAAAAGGGTGTCACTCGTACGCTGGCTGTATCACCAACAAACTGCAGGACTGGGAGTAACTTCATAGTCCTGCCCTTCAGGGTCCTTGTCCCTGGCATGAAGGAGGTGATGACTCCTAAGATCTGCCTGACACTGCGATTCTGGGCTGACCCCACCCCCAGGCCCTAGGACTCCTGGGCTCAGGTGGCCTTGGGAGAAACCCGAAGGGATGTGGAAGGGGGGGCATCAGGGATATCTGTCCAACCTGCCCCATAAGAGACGTCCTCACCCTTAGCAAGAGCCCAGACCAGTAGATGGGTGCTAAGGAGAATCACCCACAGACTCCTCCCTACCCAGGCCTAGGCAGTCTCTCCAACAGTGAAGGGAACGTTGCAACATGACTGTCAGGCTCTCCCCGGAGCTCAGGGAGAGTCAGGTGGACCAAACTGCTATCTCCACCCTCCCACAGAGGAGAACATCTTTCCCTTCTCTCTACTTTTTTAAGCTTGAAGATCATCCTAACAGCTCCTGAGGAATATTAACCAAATGCCAAATCCAAGTCAATCTAGAGCCCCGGTGAAATCTGAGTGATGCCTTGGCCAGGCAGAGTGAGAGCGGGAAGGGAGGAGTGCCCTGGAGGTTGAAGGGGAAGGAGGACAGAGCCCTGAGGCCAGTATAGACACCATCCATCCTGGGGTGAGTCCTAGGGGAGGTAGTCTAGTACAGCCCAAGATACGAAATCAAGAGGGCTCTCTGACACACAGAGAGCTGAGAGCCTGGGCAGGAAAATGAGGCTTTGAAAAGAAGAGTCTTTTAGTAGAAAACAGGGTAATCCTGGAAAACTGTCCCAGGAGCTGGAAAGGATTGGCCATCTGTCAGCTCGCCCCACCTTAGGCCTCAGCTACTCATGTGAGAGTGCAGCAGTTTGCAGGGGGGCACCCTCAGGAGGCCAAGCTGGGAGTGCTGCCCCCAGCTAACAAGCCTAGGTTCCTGGCAAAGGGACTCCTCTGGAAAGAAGGCATGGCGGGTAGAAGAGAAATTGCTGATTTGAAGCTTTGGGCAAAACAACTCCCCTTTCTGGGCCTGAGTTTCATCCCTTGTCAAATCAGGGGCTTGGACTAGGTATTTCCTAAAGTCCCATCCCACTCTGACATGTTCAGAGTCTATGATTAATTTGTTAACAATAAATAAATAAATATTGAAACAGTAAGGGGGGAAAAACAATAACAAAGAGGAAAGAGTGAGAGAAAAGCTTGAAGAAGGAGAAAAAGAATGGCAGGCCAACCCAGGAGGGGAAAGCGGGTCCACTTCCTACGGCATTTGGGCTTTGGACAGTGGAATAGGACTTCTGGAGCTGTTACCCTTTGTTACGTTAAGAGGAATTAATTTGTCAAGGCCCAGAACTTCTCTATAAATCCTCAGCCCAGTCACAGGAGGCCGGGTCAATTGGAGCCCTTTGCCTTTAAGTCTAGAGGTTGCTTTGAAAGCCCCTGCAGACCCAGACTCCCACCCTGGAAAGTTCAACTCTCAGAACAGAGGACCCTCAAGTCTCTAATGACACCATCCACACCAGAGAAGTCTGAGTGGTTTCTGGGCCTGTGGCCATAGCCAAAGTCTGCAGCTCATGCCTAAGTGGGGCAGGGCCAGCCCAGGCGGGAGGATTAATGACAGTGATTGAATATTTTATAAGTGGAATATTGTGTATTTTCCAAAATCAAATGGAATGTCATTTTTTTTTTTTCAAGAGAGATGGGGGATGTCAGTGTTCCCGTTTCCCATTCAAACCACATACTCGATGGCAAGCAAGATGAATGGGCCTGGGAGTTTCCTGAGAAGAGAAGAGAAAAGGAGAAAGAAGATCCTTCTTCATTTTGTCCCCTCCCAGCCAGCATGGCTTCACGTGGCTGCCTCCCTCATCACCCGGTACTGAACCCACTGTCCCCTGGACCACGTCAGCAGCTGACTGGGGGTACGGCCCCTTCCCTGACCCGTGTGTGATCTCTATGCCACACAGAGACGAAGTCACAGGTCACACTATCCATCCCTGTGTTCCCAAGAAACACAGAGCATCAGACATGGAAAGTTTGCTCCCAGGCTTTCCTTCATGTCCTTGGCCCAGGGTCTTATTCAGAACCGCCTTCCCTGACCTACCTCACTTAAGTGCATCTCACTGCAGATGAAGGTCATGTCCTCTAAATGTCAACTTGGGTGGAGAATGAACTATATCTGGCCTCCCTCCTTAGGGCAGAAGTTCTGTCTGTTCTTGAAAATGTCTGGGATTGAAGTGCTTCAGAAACCCCGGATCTAGTGTTCCCTCCAAACGCATCCTCTTTAAAGCATTATTGGCCTGTGCAAATGGAACTGTTTGATTATCACTGGAATGGTGAGAGGCTCTTCCTTTCTCAATACCCTATTACATGCTCCAAGGCCACCCACAGGCTTTGCTACTTTGCATTTGCCCTGCAATCTTTCATGCCAGTTGACTTTTCATCTCCAAATCCCTTTTCACATTAAACACAAACCCACACACTCTGTCCCATTTTCCTTTGAAATAAATCATAAGCCCATGCCAGAAACGACTCAGGGTGTTCTCTGGAATTTGTAAACAGCATTAAAGTCTTGTGGGAAATGTCACAGAGTGTTGGTCTGAATTTATTAAGTAATTTCTCAGCTTAAAATATATCTTTCCAGCCTGCTGTCTGACAACATTTACCTCTAATGGAATTTTATCCGCTCTTGATCACTAAGCACACTCCCATCCCCGAGTGCAGATTCCTCAGCTCCTCCTGGTAGGTTCCCCAGCCAGGAACAAGCCAGCCATGCTCTTGCTTCTCAGAGGAGAAGCTCTAGAATTCTGAGGTTCCAAGACTGCCTGACTTGTACATGTCTGAGGGTGCAAGCTTGCCATTACACTACATGCACAGGGTGCAACTGAACTTGGAAACACATTAATAACAACCACACCCAGGTCACCTCAGGGCAAACCAGGGACTAGCTTGAGGAAGGAACTTTAGTCTCCCCAAATCTCCATCAGACCTCAAGCTACACAAAAGAAACATACAATTTAAAGTAGAACCAGAACTTACTGTTCAAAGTAGCTCCAAGATACATCCCCTAGTCTGCCTCCTCTGCTAAAACCGATTGTCTTCTGCAAACCCCTTTTTAATAGAAATGTTGGCACTGCCCTTGAGATTTTTGAACTCTGGTTTCAAGCAGTCAATCAAATTACACAGCAGCTGTTTAGTACAATATTCAAATGAAGTGGCTTATGTCCTTCCTAGATCTGTCCCGGGCACTGTTGTCCTTCACCTGTGGCCTCAGGCCTTCTTGGCTCCAGGGCCCATCCTGACCAGGGCAGGGAGCATTTTGACAGCATCAGCCCAGCGTCTGTTGGGGTCTGATCTGGTCTTGGTATTCTAAGCCCAGTATCTAGGTTGGCTAATCCCTAGGCCTGTCACAACTCTGAATGTCTGCTTTTCTCTACTCCACAGTACACAGAAGATAGTATAACATATTGGTCAAAAATGTGGACTCTGGAATCAGAGTTGGAGTCCCAGCGCTGCTACTTACCAGCTGTGTGAACTTAGATAGGCTGCTTAACCACTCTGTGTTTCAGTGTCTTTATCTTTATAATGATGATGATATTCGTGCCTATCTTCTAGGATTTCTTGAGAGTTAATATATGTAAAAATGCATAGAACAAAGTTGGGTTAATGTTTTTAAATACATATTTATTAGTGATAATAATTGATTCCTCTCCCTTGTAGCTCAATCAGTAAAAAATCCACCTGCAATGCAGGAGCTCTGGGTTCAATTCCTGGGTCGGGAAGATTCCCTGGAGAAGGAAATGGCAACCCACTCCAGTATTCTTGCCTAGAAAATCCCGTGGACAGAGGAACCTGGCAGGCCTCAGTCCATGGAGTCACAAGAGTCGGACACAACTTAGTGACTGAACCACCACCACAGTGATAATAATTATTTGTTTTATTATTTTTAAATATTTGCTATTATTTTCTTATCCAGCTGGCCCTGTCCACCTTGCTTCTTGTTTTCTAATTAGACCTACAAGTTCCTGAGCCTCTGTAAACTGTTTCCTATCTGGTGACTGGGGAGAAGATCAGTACATGGCTGTTCATGATGAGTTGTGGCCAACACTTGCTTCCAAATGGGTCTCTTCTCCTTGTATTCCTTGCCCAGAGAATGCAAAGGCATGCTCAGCTCTCAAAAGGTTTACATTTCTAGAACTGAAAGTAAAAGCTGACCACCTTGCCTTCTTCCCAAGAGACTCCGAAGAGCCACTCTTCACATGGGCTTGGCCAACAGCTCCTATGTGGTAGGTGAGAAACCAGGGCAAAGGGAAACACTAAAACTATACTTCGGAGGGTGCAGCTTTACTGAGGTATAATTAACAAAGTTGTAACAGATCCAAAGTGTACAACATGATGATCTGATATATGTCCACATTATGAAATGATTCCCACAATCAATAATCATTAATTAAAAGTTAATTAATGCATCCATCCTCTCACGTAGTTACATTTATAGTTACCTTTTTACTTTTTTCCTCTTGCTTTGATGAGAATGCTTAAGTATATGCATGCTCAGTTGTGTCCGACTCTCTGCAACCCCATGGACTGTAGCCCACAAGGCCCCTCTGTCCATTGGATTTTCTAGGCAAGAATACTGGAGTGGGTTGCCATTTTCTCCTCCAGGGGATCTTCCCGACACCAGGAATAGAACCCGTGTCTCTTGTGTCTCCTGCATTGAGCAGGTGGACTCTTTACCACCAGGCACCACCCGAGAATGTTTAAGATCTCACCAAATTTCAAGTGTACTCTCGGCAAAATTCAAACACTCAATACAGTGCAGTGTTATTCACTGAAGCCACCACACTGTACATTAGATTCTCAGAACTCATTCATCCTGTAACTGGGAGTTTGTACCCTTTAACCCACCTCTCCCTGTTTCCCCCACCTCCCAGCCCCTGGTGACCACCATTCTACTGTCTGTTTCCAAGAGGTTGAATTTTTACACTGAAACTAGCCCCAGAGGCCAATCTCAGAACAGAAGTTAAAGCAATGGATGACCAGAATAATTACAAAAGTGCAGAAAAATGAGTGAGGAGCAAGAAGTCTGAGACAAAATATAAATGAAATAAAACCCGCAGGGCCGGGTTAAGAAGCCAAGTGCATAATTAGGACCTACTGTATAGCATAGGGAACTCTACTCAGTATTCTGTAATAGCCTAAATGGGAAAAGAATCTAAAAGGAGTGGATATAGATATATGTATAACGAAGCCAAAACTTAGTACAAAACTAAGTCGAGTACAAAAAACTCTATTCCAATAAAAACTTTTAAAACAAGAAACCAAGTAAAGAATTTGAAATCTGAAATTTTCTATTAGACATTTTGTCCTGTTCTGGAACATATATTCTATATGAGTGTAGCCCTTCTCTATTCTAAGAATATACCTACAAAGGCAATGGAACAGCAGGTGCATGTGCTGAGATAAGTCTTATTTGGGGTTCCTTTGTATCTGGTAGCTCAGCTGGTAAAGAATCCGCCTGCAATGCAGGAGACCTCAGTTCAGTTCCTGGGTTGGGAAGATCCCCTGGAGAATAGATAGGCTACCCACTCCGGTATTCTTGGGCTTCCCTGGTAGCTCAGCTGGTAAAGAATCTGCCTGCAATGAGGGACACCTGGGTTCGACCCCTGGATTGGGAAGAGTCCCTGGAGAAGGGAAAGGATACCCACTCCAGTATTCTAGCCTAGAGAATTCCATGGACTGTGTAGTCCATGGGGTTGCAAAGAGTCGGACAAGACTGAGTGACTTTCACTTTTACTTTTCACTTTGTATCCGAATCCAAGACAGTACCCAACCTTCTGTCTGACAACATCACTTTAAACACGTTGTCATTAATTCTATGACTCTTCCTCACATTTTAATTTGGGAGAACGTGGGAGACATCCTTGTTTCCTGAGGAGATTTGCAAACTGGTCTAAACTCACTGGAAATACACTCACAAACTCATAGTGGATGAGTTGTGTGTATTCTAAACTCACCATGTGTTTTCAACTTCACAGGTACCTTTCAAGTCTTGTCTCCAACGTCTGAAGGATATTTTGAGTCAGTTGGGGTATGGAAAAAGGCATATATTTATTTGTTCACTTTACGCTTTGGATTTTAAATAACTATAGAAAATTATGAGGCTATTTTAAATGTTTGATTGTGCCTCTTAAACCCTGATTGGAGGAGGGAAGTGTAAGGATAGTCCTATATGTCAAGACAAACACTTGGGCGGTAGGTGGAATCCTAAACAACCAGAGTGAGGAAGCCTCACCCGGGGACTCAAATGTGTTCCCCAAGGCTATAAAAATATAACAGTAAATGAGCAAAACGGTCAAAGAGCGGAGATCTAAAAGACAGGTAGGAAGGTGAAACGCAGACAGACCAGAGCTGAAAATAAACCTAGGATTAATTATAAATGAATGAAACCTACCAGCTCAAGTTAAACAGTCTATTTTGCATTTGACATTTGTGAGTATTCTTATCAGATACAATGTTTGTGTGTACACGTGTGTGTGTCTTGTCTTTAGAAAGTATTCTGTATGTATTTTTCAACATTCATTAGGAAACATATTTTTCTTAAAAAAAAAGTTTGTTTTTAAAAAATATCATATGATATTTGCTGTCTGCAGAGTTGGTTTTGCAAGTCACGCGCCTGGAAAGTGAAAGTCATTCAGTCATGTCCGATTCTTTGCGACCCCATGGACTGTACAGTCCATGAAATTCTCCAGGCCAGAATTCTAGAGTGGGTAGACCTTCCCTTCTCCAGGGAATCTTCCCAACCGAGGGAGTGAACCCAGGACTTCTGCACTTCAGGCAATTTTTACCAGCTGATCCACAAGGGAAGCCCTCACACCTGGAAGTTCAGTTCAGTTCAGTTCAGTCGCTCAGTCATGTCCGACTCTTTGCGACCCCATGAACTGCAGCACACCAGGCCTCCCTGTCCATCACCAACTCCCAGAGTTCACCCAGATTTACGTCCATCAAGTCAGTGATGCCATCCAGCCATCTCATCCTCTGTCTTCCCCTTCTCCTCCTGCCCCCAATCCCTCCCAGCATGAGTCTTTTCCAATGAGTCAACTCTTCGCATGAGGTGGCCAAAGTACTGGAGTTTCAGCTTCAGCATCATTCCTTCCAAAGAAATCCCAGGGCTGATCTTCAGAATGGACTGGTTGGATCTCCTTGCAGTCCAAGGGACTCTCAAGAGTCTTCTCCAACAACACAGTTCAAAAGCATCAATTCTTCGGCGCTCAGCCTTCTTCACAGTCCAACTCTCACATCCATACATGACCACAGGAAAAACCATAGCCTTGACTAGACGAACCTTTGTTGGCAAAGTAATATCTCTGCTTTTGAATATGCTATCTAGGTTGGTCATAACTTTCCTTTCAAGGAGTAAGTGTCTTAATTTCATGGCTGCAGTCACCATCTGCAGTGATTTTGGAGCTCCCCAAAATAAAATCTGATGCTGTTTCCACTGTTTCTCCATCTATTTCCCATGAAGTGATGGGACCAGATGCCATGATCTTTGTTTTCTGAATGTTGAGCTTTAAGCCAACTTTTTAACTCTCCACTTTCACTTTTATCGAGGCTTTTTAGTTCCTCTTCACTTTCTGCCATAAACGTGGTGTCATCTGCATATCTGAGGTTATTGATATTTCTCCCAGCAATCTTGATTCCAGCTTGTGTTTCTTCCAGCCCAGCGTTTCTCATGATGTACTCTGCATATAAGTTAAATAAACAGGGTGACAATATACAGCCTTGACGTACTCTTTTTCCTATTTGGAACCAGTCTGTCGTTCCATGTCCAGTTCTAACTGTTGCTTCCTGACCTGCATACAAATTTCTCAAAAGGCAGATCAGGTGGTCTGGTATTGCCATCTCTTTCAGAATTTTCCACAGTTTATTGTGATCCATACAGTCAAAGGCTTTGGCATAGTCAATAAAGCAGAAATAGACATTTTTCTGGAACTCTCTTGCTTTTTTGATGATCCAGTGGATGTTGGCAATTTGGTCTCTGGTTCCTCTGCCTTTTCTAAAACCACCTTGAACATCAAGAAGTTCACAGTTCACATATTGCTGAAGCCTGGCTTGGAGAATTTTGAGCATTACTTTAATAGCGTGTGAGATGAGTGCAATTGTGTGGTAGTTTGACCATTCTTTGGCATTGCCTTTCTTTGGGATTGGAATGAAAACTGACCTTTTCCAGTCCTGTGGCCACTGCTGAGTTTTCCAAATTTGCTGGCATATTGAGTGCAGCACTTTCACAGCATCATCTTTCAGGATTTGAAATAGCTCAACTGGAATTCCATCACCTCCACTAGCTTTGTTCATAGTGATGCTTCCTAAGGCCCACTTGACTTCACATTCCAGGATGTCTGGCTCTAGGTCAGTGATCACACCATCGTGATTATCTGGGTCATGAAGACATTTTTTGTACAGTTCTTCTGTGTATTCTTGCCATCTCTTCTTAATATCTTCTGCTTCTGTTAGGTCCATACCATTTCTGTCCTTTATCAAGCCCATCTTTGCATGAAATGTTCCCTTGGTATCTCTCATTTTCTTGAAGAGATCTCTAGTCTTTCCCATTCTGTTGTTTTCCTCTATTTCTTTGCATTGATCGCTGAAGAAGGCTTTCTTATCTCTTCTTGCTATTCTTTGGAACTCTGCATTCAGATGCTTATATCTTTCCTTTTCTCCTTTGCTTTTTGCTTCTCTTCTTTTCACAGCTATTTGTAAGGCCTCCCCAGACAGCCATTTTGCTTTTTTGCATTTCTTTTCCATGGGGATGGTCTTGATCCCTGTCTCCTATACAATGTCACGAATCTCATTCCATAGTTCATCAGGCACTCTATCTATCAGATCTAGGTCCTTAAATCTATTTCTCACTTCCACTGTATAATCATAAGGGATTTGATTTAGGTCATACCTGAGTGGTCTAGTGGTTTTCCCTACTTTCTTCAATTTAAATCTGAATTTGGCAATAAGGAGTTCATGATCTGAGCCACAGTCAGCTCCCAGTCTTGTTTTTGCTGACTGTATAGAGCTTCTCCATCTTTGGCTGCAAAGAATATAATAAAGATTTCAGTGTTGACCATCTGGTGATGTCCATGTATAGAGTCTTCTCTTGTGTTGTGGGAAGAGATGTTTGCTATGATCAGTGCATTTTCTTGGCAAAACTCTATTAGTCTTTGCCCTGCTTCATTCCGTATTCCAAGGCCAAATTTGCCTGTTACTCCAGGTGTTTCTTGACTTCCTACTTTTGCATTCCAGTCACCTATAATAAAAAGGACATCTTTTTTGGGTGTTAGTTCTAAAAGGTCTTGGAAAGTTATTCTCAAATCTTGGCACCAGGATCCCTAGGAGACTCTGAGTCAGTATGGCTGAGCACCCGTGTTTTCATAAGTGGCTCGGTGAGTCTGAGGACCACTGAAGCTAGAGAGCCATCACACCAGAGAACAACTTCCTCCACACCCTGTAAGTGATGTGAGTAACTGCTACTTGGTGCTTTAATTCTCTCACTTCCCTCCTTTATTAATACTTGGTAACCCATTAAAATATAAGGAAAGTCACATGATTAATAAGGACCTCTTGAGATGTTTATTCTACCCTCAAATTACTTATCTGGAGAACCTAGTAGGAAGACAGAAGGCAGACGGGGAGAGTTCATCACTAACACAGGACAACCTGAGATGCGGGTGAGGGTGAAGGATGTTCTATTTTGACACATAAATAGGAGGTCAGACAAGGAGAGTTAGGGCCACAATGACCTGGGTAGGCTTTCTATTAAAAGTGGGCCTTGAAGGGATCCCTAAAAGATGGGTAGAAAATGCATAGTCATGAACTTAGAGTCTTGCTGCAGGGTGAGAGAAGGTTACAATCGGAGGTTGCTGGGCAACTAACAAGGTTCTTCTCTTTGCAGTAGTAAGATGCTAATTAAAGGCTGCCTTTGGGTCTCATAGGCACCATCTAGTTAAAGCTGAAAAAGGAGGAATTTTTTTAAGAGTCCATAAAATTTAGTACCAACTTAATTTTTATTCATTGTGAATCAATGCAGAAACTAGAATAGATCTAACACATTGTTGCTGAGTGTGTTCTGGAATCACGACACATTCTTGGCTAGAATCAGAAAGGTGATAAAACTAAATAAAAGGTCTTAGGTCTCCAATCCCACATATGGTTACAGTTCTGTCCTTGTCATCTCCTGAAAGGGTTATCTCCAGGAAAAGGAAGTTAGTAAAACCCTGAGTGATGAGTGTAGGGTAAATCAAATTTATTGGGTATGCACAGTCCTACCCTTGAACTTGGGTGACCAAGGCCTCTGCCCTTAGCTCCACCATGTAGAGACCTCTGATGCCCATTCCTCCTCCTGGTAATGGCCCTCCCCACAAGATGAGGAAACCATAGGGCTAAGAGACATGCCCCTCAGGATTCTATTATCTCCCTTCCAGGCAACACTTTGAGTATCTAGGACACTGGAATTCTCTGTCCCTCACAGCCCTCTTCTCCAGGTCCATATTCCCGAGGATGTACAGTGCCACCATATGCACATACCCAGGCCTAAGGGGTGGGTAAAAACATACTGGTGGGAGAAGGTATGGATAGAGCTTAGACAAGTGGGCAAAATACATGAGGACACTTATGGTGAGGGATGAAGGGGAAGAGCACAAAGGCAAGTTGGAAGACCTTAATTTCTACTCTTGTCTGAACCATGAAAATGTTAGGGGAAGACACCACACATTCCCAGTCTCTCAGGAATTGTGACATGCTATCACAACTGGCTTCTATGCTGCCCTTTTCTATTCCCTGTACAATGACCAAATTTTCAATGGTTACTTATTGCCTATACCTCACATGTCCATAGAAAGAAAGCCCTCCACTCTATCCTCTGGGGGGAAACAGCAAAAGCCTTCTCATTCTCTTTTTACTTCCTCTGATTCCTTTCCCAAAGAAGGAGGAAAGACTTGTCTGATTGGTGAGGCTGAAGAAATGTCTGTAAATGGATAGCTCAGCCTTCCCTGGGCTCTTTTAGACACTCTACCTGCCTGCAGCCACCACTTTCTCTCCCCAATGCAAGGGATCAACAGAGACACTCCACCCTGTGACTGGTATGTTTGAAGATCCAATTCAGGGAGGAAGGAAGACAAAGCCTGCAATCCATAGATCTGTCTGCGTTCTCCATTCCAGAAGCAATCATAGGCATTTCTCATTGCAGACTCAAGGTCATTTTATGAACAGGGTCACACACACGCCAACTCCTGCAATGCCATGTCTAAGGGGAACCATGGAGGGGCTTGATGGATAATAGACAACAGGATGTAAAACAGGATAAAGAGAAAGGAAACTTTTTATCAGTTTAGGAGAGAGGATAACTAGGACAAGGGATCAGAAACCATAGAGAATAAATTGCAGTGAGCAATCAGGAAGATGACAGTTGAAGGAATAGCTTTGTCTGGAGAGAATATAGGAAAGAAGGGATTGGAAAGGAAGAGAAGGTTAGGGGACGGCACTAGCTGCATTTAATGTAGGGCACAGACATGAAGAGAAAATATTCAAGGGACCCTAAAAGGACCCCAGGGGAGCAGACAGCCTGCGTAGACGTGAAGACCTGGATTCCAGAAGAGGAGCCCAGTGATTCCAGGGACCAAGGTTGACCACACAAGGTCAAAGTCCATCTTGCATGTTAAGCTTGGCCAAACTGCACTGAATTGTTCAGCTAAGTGCCTGGGATGGGATTTACCTATTCCTGTCTGTGGGTACCTTGAAATCTGGAACCCCTCACCTTGTAAGGAAGAAGAGTCTGTGTGAGAAACAGCTGGTTGGACAGGAAGATATTTTTGAACTATGAAGGAAGCACAGTCCAGAGCATCCTGCATCCTCATCAACAATCCCAAAGTGAAAGCCTGAAAATAAGAGCAACTCTCCCAGCCTCTGTGGGTGGAGATGACAGAAGTGACTGGAAGGGAATACCACTTACTCCAGGCAGCCTGTGCTTTCATGCACACTTCCATGCACACTTCGCTTTATCTAAATTAAATGATGATTGAAGGCTTGGTTCATTTTGCTTTAGAATCTCCTGCCCCACCTTGGGCTAACTGAAGACACCTTGGATATCATAAAACTAACACTGATTGTATAACACAGGGAACTATAGTCAAACTCTTATAACAACCTATATGGGAAATAATCTCAAAAATAATATTTGTGTATATGTATAACTGAATCATCTTGCTGTGCACCTGAAACATGGTAAGTCAACTATACTCCAATAAAAATATATATACTAAGAAAAAAATAAATAAAATACACTGGAGTTCATCAAACTATGTTTGGGATGAGATGTGCCCAAAGCTTACAGAGAATTAATAAAACAAAAGCACAGAAGATACAAAAAACCAGGAGCCCAGAGAAATAGCTAAAGATTGCCCTTGGAGAGAAGAAAATTTAGGTTGAAAAAAGACACAGAAACAGAAGAAGGGAGATTTTTTTAATGGAAGGAAAGAGAGAAGAGGGAAGGAGGGAGGAAAGGGTAGAGGAAAAGAGAAGGGGCAGAGGGTGCGGGGAATGATTGGGTAGGTAAATAATTAGAGACCAGAGGAAGGAAAGAGGAAAATAAATATTCTCTAAGTAAAACTGTTTTCATCCACATGAAAACAAGGGTACTTTCTGTATTCATTCAACCTCTTTGTTGGCTGTTCTGTTTTTAAAAGCAGCAGGGAATGTCAAACAGCTGTTTTTACAGCTTTTGTCGCTTTGTCAAAGCCGGCCTGTGCAGTCTGACTCCAGGCACGCCCCGACAGCAGAGCGGGTGGCAGGGCCCTGCGTGAGCAGATGGGGAGTCTGCAGGCAGCTCCGCGAGAGATGGTGCCTGGCTGCCAGCTCGCTCCTCGGAGCCGGGAGCCAGGACCCCTGGGAATGCTGGCGGAGAGAGATAAGCTAACACTCCAGGCAGCATTTCTCCTTTCTGATTAAAAAAAAAAAAAAGCACCTAGGGATAATCTTCCCTCAGTGACAATAGCACAAAAACACTAAACTCGAAGTCAGATGACACGGACGTGGGCCCCAGCTCCCCCATTTCTGAGCTACGTGCCCTCAGGCCAATTGTTTCACCTCTGAAAGTCTGTTTCTCCATTTATAAAATGGGGGAGGGGCTTCTTCGCAGCGTTCTCATAAGAACTAAGCAAGGCAATAACACAGCACAGAGCCTAGAATACAGCTGTTTTGTTGTTCAGTCACAAAGCCATGTCCGACTCTTCGCGACGCCATGAGACTGCAGCACGCCACGATGCCCTATCCCTCACCAGCTCATGGAGTTTGCCCAAGTTCATGTCCATTGAATCGTGATACCTATTTGTCTAAAAAGACAAATAGAATACAGTAGGCATTCAGTAGTATGCTAAAATCCCACCTTTAGTTAAAAATGAGAGAGAGAGGAGTGATAGAAGCAGAGACAGATCAGTAGAGACACAGAGGAAGACTCGGTAGAGATTTACATCAAGATCATGACCATAATCCAAGGCCTTCAAACACCTTTGGTTTCTGATAAATGTCAGAAGGGACATCTCATGTTCTCTCTTCTCCCACTCTTTGCCTGGAAGTCACAGGGGTGGACTCTCTTTTCTACTCCCCCTCCTAAATAAACCCTCTGGTAGCACTGCTCTTAACCCCGCCAAGTTCAGCAGAGGTCTTTACCACGGAGGGGCCCCCAGGTAAGAGAAAGGGTCTTCCTCCCTTGGTAACAGGCCCCCTCCTGAGGGTGATTGCACAATTCACGGTTTATCTGTGGTGGGGTGAGAGTGGAGGGCGCACAGGGAGAACAACTAGCAAAGGGAAAAGACAAAAGCACCAGGTTATAAAGGGAGAGAACTTTGGGGCAACAGTGTGGCCAAGGTCAAGGTCAAACATCAAGGAGGGTGTAACTAAATTAGGGCCTTTTCCTCACAAGACCGTGGTCACAGGGCTCCTGCCAGCTCATCAGCACCCCTGTCATCATTCTCATCCCAGAAGACAAGTAAGTGTTTGCTCAGGCCTTGGAGCATTACCCAGTTTCACCCTTTTCCCTGACACTGTATGTGATAGTCTAAAATCTTGGCACTTGGCCTGGCTGCTTCAGGGAGAGCTTGGGAGCTTATTCTCATCATCACCTTCACTTGGACACACCCCTAACACTTACAGGGCCACGAACAAGGTAGTTAAAAGTTATAAATCAGGCTAACACACTGTGAGATAGAAAAAAAAAAAAAACACTCTATCCTTGACAAATATCCCTTCATAAGCCTGGGAAGTTTAAATCTAGAATTTTCAGGCTCCTTGGAGTTCTGCTCTAGTACATAGAGCTATGGGGAAAGATGACTCCTACCTACCAGACTGCCTCCTCCTCTTCCCATAGTGGGTTTTGACTCACCATCAGGGGACCTCACACACACACACACACACACACACATCCAGCCCACAAGCCCAAGATCTTTACACACCTGCCAATGATGTAGCCCACTCTGTAAAAGATGCACTGGGGTAGAAGTTATGCAGAGACTATAAGCAGGCTTGGGGCCATTTGAGCAGAGAATTGCAGGTTCCCAAGTACCTGAAGTATGGCAAAGAAAGGGAGTCATGGGGGCTTGTATAGACATAGCCTCGTGGCACAAGGATTCCTTGCCCTTTCGTGACAGTCATGACTGGAAAAGTGAGATGCTCTAAAACGCAAGGTCCTGGACCGGGGCTCCTCTTTCCCAGAGCATCCTGCATCCTCATCAGCATCATGACCCACAGTGAACACCATGCCCATCCCCCCTCATCCCTCCTTACCCTGCCCAGGCAGTGTAGAGAGCATCTCCCTCTGGTTTGCTCCCCACCTGGGCTCTCAACACACCTGTCCACCGACATTCTTATCAACTCCAGACAGCAACTCAGAGTCACTCAGGCCCGAATCTCCTTTGGGAAGAGACAGGAGCAGCACGGAGAGGGTGAGCCAGTCTGAAGACTGAGGCAGGATGCAACCTAGCTGGGACTCCTGGGGCTGGTCCCATTGTTAAGAGGGCCCCCCACCAGATTTAATGGAGCGTCTCTGCTGTGCTTTTCTCAGTGTTGTGGTTCTAATTGGCTCCCCTGAGGGGCCGCTCAGGGCCCACTCTGCCTCTGAGCAGCTGCTGTGCTGAGCGAGGGAACGAGAGGCTCGTTTGCAGACCACATGGCTGTCGCCTTCTCAGGAAGCCATCACAGCACACCCTGGAACAGGCTCCCGAGGAGGCATCACAGTTTAGGGTAATTCATCAACTTCGCAGCTGCCGCCTGGGAGGGAGGGGGCCTGTGGAAGCAAGTGCCAAGCCGCTTAGGAATCAGGAGTGTTCCCTAGGCCAACTGAGAGAGCAAGAACACCCTCGAGGGTGGGCAGGGCTCCAGACTGCCTCTGGCTTCACCTCTAGCCTGCCACAGGCCTGGGGGTTCCCAGACATGGTCAGCCACCTGCCCAGATCTCTGCTGGCTCTGAGGGCACTGGGAGAGTGCTGCTCTTTGGAGTCAGGAAGACTGAATTCAGGAGCTCCTGCCTCATCCCCTGGAGGTATGATTCATAGCAAGTTACTTCACCTCTCTAAGTCTCTGTTTGCCTATCTGTAATGTGGAGGTGAAAGTATTTCTTACTCCCAGGCCTGACATTCAACTAGGTGTGTGCAAGTTATTGTGTGCATGCTAAGTTTCTTCAGTCGTGTCTGACTCTTTACGACCCAATGGACTGTAGCCTGCCAGGCTCCTCTGTCCATGGGATTCTCCAGGCAAGAATACTGGAGTGGGCTGCCATGCCCTCTTCCAGGGAATCTTCCCAATCTAACCCACATCTCTTATGTCTCCTGCATTAGCTCACAGGTTCTTTACCACTAGCACCACCTGGGAAGCCCATGCAATTAAAATATTGAAATGTCTGGTAAAGAGCAGTGGTTCTCAAAGTGTGGTTTCTAGACCAACAACATCATCATCACCGGGGAATGTGTTAGAAAAACACATTCTTGGGGGTCTGCCCTAGACCTACTGAATCAGAAACTCCAGAGATACGGGCCCCGTAATTGATGTTTTAACAAACATTCCAGGAGATTGTAAAGTGGGCTAAGATACAGAGTATACTCCCTGCTCTAAAAATCCTGTCTGTTCATCTCTCCCCACCCTTTGGCAATCCCTGATCTTTTCACTGTCTCCGTAGTTTTCCTTTCCCACGATATAGTATATATTAGTCACTCAGTCGTGTCTGACTCTTTGCAACCCCATGGACTGTAGCCCACCAGGCTCCTCTGTCCATGGGATTCTCCAGGCAAGTATACTGGAGTGGGTTGCCATTCCCTTCTCCAGGGGATATTCCTGACCTAGGGATTGAACCCAGGTCTCCTGCACTGCAGGCAGATTCTCTACCATCTGAGCCACAGGGAAGCCCATGATACTGTATAATTGGAATCACATAATATTTAGCCTTTTCAGTCTGGCTTCTCTCATTGGTGATATGCATTTCAGTTTTCTCCATGTCATTTCATGACTTGGTAGCTCATTTTCTTTTTTGTGCTGAATAATATTCCACGGTCTGGCTATAGCACAGTTTATCCAGTCACCTACTGAAGGGCATCCTGGTTGCCTCCAGATTTTGGCAGTTATGAATAAAGCTTCCATAAACATCCAAGTGCAGGTTTTTGTGTGAGTATAGGTTTTCAACAATTCTGGGAGCATGATTGCTGGATCATATGGTGAGAGAGTGTATTTAGCTTTATAAGAAACTGCCAACTTATCGTCCAAAGTGCTTATACTATTTTGCATCCCCACCAGCAATGAAAGAGAGTTCCTGTTGCACCAAATCCTCACCAGCATTTGGCACTGTCAGTGTTTGGGATTTGGCCCATTCTCATACATGTGTAATAGTATCTCATTGTTTAAATTTGCATTTCCCTGACGATGTATGAGGTAGGGCATGTTTACATATGCTTATTTGCCTTTTATATCTTCGTTGGTAAGGTGTCTGTTCAAGGTTTCTCCTCATTTTTCAATCAGGTTGTTCATTTTCTGCTTGTTGAGTTTTAAGAGTTCCTGGTCTATTTTAAGTAGTTCTTTATCAGATGTGTCCTTTCCAAACATTTTTCTTTCAGTCCGTGGCTTCTCTTCCCATTCTCTTGAGGTAAGTTGACATTTTTTATTTTGTTTTGCTTTAGTAACTAAGCAATAAAGGGTAAAAGTAATAAATATTTAGGAAAAGGTGAATGTGACAAGAACTCTCAAACACCACCCAGTAAGAGTTCTGAGGCCCAAGGATATAGGCCAAATGACTCTAACAAGTCCCCCGGCTCCAGTACCTTATTTCCACTCATCTCCAAGATAAAGCTCTGTCCTTAGATAAGCAACTCTCCAGCCAAGCTTCCCGAGAACAATTTTCTGCTTCAGTAGACAAATCGTCAGTGTTTCTTAACCCTTTGGGAACCACTGACCTCTTTGAGAATCTGATGAAAGCTTCAGGCCTCTCCCCAGGAAAATGCACACGCACACACACACACACACACACACACTACATGCCATTTAGGTGTTCACAGGCTTCCCAAATCCCATGCAACATTCAGTGACCCCAGATTAGGAGGCCCTGCTGGAGATAGGGGAGAGAAGGACCTGAGTGGCCTCTAGTCAACCTGTCAGGGCACCAAGGGGCAGAGTACAAGCCATTTCCTTTTCAAGGCAAAACCCAAACTCACAGTCCCTATCTTCACAGTTCTCTACGCTCTTGCCTTGCCTGTGTTTTGCTATGTTGACATTTGGGAGGAAATGAAGAAGAACCAGTGGCCAGAGCCTGGTGTGGTCATCCAGCCCTGGTCACATTGACCTCATGCAAACTTGAACCAGACTGAATGAGCTGCCCATGCCCTCACCACCCCTAGTGGCAGCTGCCTTCCAGCTGCAGCAAAGTCACCCCATGGTGGTGACTCCACCCCAGAAGCCCTTCTAGAGGCCCAGCTGGTGGTCCAGCTGCATGGGTCCTTTGGTGCAGAAAGGAGGAGAGCAGGAAGTAGGGAGGGCAAGTAAGGCACCAGGGGTGCAACAAATGTGATGGGATGCTAACTCTCAGGGCCCTGCAAAGAAGCTCATGGGAAGTGTATGGTCAGTGTACTTCCCTGGATGTGGATACAGCTGGCTGCATAAACTTTGGCTCAATTGAAATGAACTGGTTTGTAGCAATCACAGCCACCTCAGAGCAAAGCTCCTTGGCATCTTACCATCTGTAAGCCCACCTTTGATGGCGCTTGAGAGTGAAGAAGGATTGGCTCTTATATGGGAAATGTAGCAAGGGCCTTTTTAACCCCTGACATGGGGCACTGGAGAAGCTTGGCACTGCAAGGAAAGTGTCTGTCTCCACGGCTCCGCCTGGGGTGAGCATGAGCCTGCATGGAGGGATGCGGGCTGGCCTCTGTGAGAGCTGAGCCCCCTACTCACACAGGGGGTTTCCCCTGGTAAAAGGAAGGGCAGCCCACTCCAGAATTCTTGCCTGGGAAATCCCATGGACAGAGCAGTCTAGCCGGCTACAGTCCATGGAGTCACAGAGTCGGACATGACTGAATGACTAACAAACACACACACATACACACACACACACTCGCACAGGAGGCATCCTCTCAGGAGGGTCATCCCAGTGCCATTCACACATGGCCTCCACAAGTTCATCCAAGTCCTTTCCCGCTGCAAACCGCAGTTCCCGGCGTTCTCCACCCGCCACCCGCCCCCTCCCCACCCCACCACAAGTCTGTCAGCTGCCTAAAGCTTCCACCACCTTCCAGGCAGGGGAGATGCCAACACACTACAGGTAGGGCAGAGCCCACCCACCTCACCCCTGCCCCAATCCTCCGACGCTGGTGACTGGAGGTGGAGGAAGGGGTGCTGAACAGACAGGAACTGAGGAAGGCAGGGAAAAGGGACCTCAAGGGCTCCTCAGGTGCAAAGATGGCAAGCCCCCGAAAGCTAAGTCGGGTATGAAATTCATCCCTCCTCTCTTTTCAGACCTGGAAGTCCTCCCCACTGGGTCTCCCCATCCAGGCGCTCTGGAATGCGAGGGGCAGGTGTGGCAGCAAGCTCTCAGCTGAGGGTGAGACCACCCCCCCTTCCTGGACTGTGCACCTCTTTGCTCTGCCTACGTTTACCGCATTACCCAACCTCATTCCACTCCCCTTCCACGGCTACTGCGCTGGACCTCGGAAAGGTGGTGTGGAAGCCACAGAAGAGGTAAGGGGTGGACACACACACAGAGCAACCCAGAAGCCCAAGATTTTCCCACTAACCCTCACCCCTTAGGAAGACGGCTTCCAGGGCTGGGGAAATGATGGCAAAGAACCTATTAAAAAACTGACCTATAGAGGATGTTGTTGTTCAGTCACTAAGTCATGTCTGACTCTCTGCAACCCCACAGATTGCAGCATGCCAGGCTCTCCTGTCCGTCAATGTTTCTCAGAGTTTGCTCAAATTCATGTCCATTGAGTCAATGATGCCACCCAACCATCTAATCCTCTGTCATCCCCTCTTATTTTCCTTCAATCTTTCCCAGCATCAGGGTCTTTTCCAATGACTGGTCTCTTAGCATCAGGTGACCAAAGAAATGGAGCTTCAACTTCAGCATCAGTCCTTCCAATGAATATTCAGGGTTGATTTCCTTTAGGATTGACTAGTTTGATCTCCTTGCAGTTCAAGGGACTCTCAAGAGGATTTTCCAGCACCACAATTCAAAAGCATCGATTCTTCAGTGCTAAGCCTTCTTTATGGTACAACTTTCACATCCGTACATGCCTACTTGAAAAACCATAGCTTTAACTATCCGGACTTTTGTCAGCAAAGTGATGTCTCTGCTTTTTAATATGCCATCTAGGTTCATCATAGCTTTTCTTCCAAAGAGCAGGCATCTTTTAATTTCATGGCTGCAGTCACCGCAGTGATTTTGGAGCCCAAGAAAATAAAGTCTGTCACTGTTTCCACTTTCTCCTCTTCTATTTGCCATGAAGTGATGGGACCAGGTGCCATAATCTTAGTTTTTTGAGTGCTGCGTCTCAAGCCAGCATTTTTAACTCTCTTCTTTCACCCTCTTCAGTTTCTCTATAATTCCTCTTTAGTTCTCTTCACCATCTGCCATTAGAGTGCTATCAACTGAATATCTGAGGTTATATATAGGTTTATACACAGGTTAGATAGAGGATGATGAGATAAATAACATGTAGTCTTCATAACAAGAGGTTGTCACAGCTTTGAAGGATTCAGGAAAACAGGAGAGAAAAGCCTGGAAGTCAGCTGTGTTGTTCCGGACATGGCGCTGCTCCCACCCGACCCTGGGACCTCACAAGATGTTCTGCCTTACTGGGCCTCAGATTCATGACATGAATATTTATTGAGCATCTTCATTGTGCCAAGCATTGTTCTAAATACTAGAATGCAAACTAAGAATGGCTAACATAATTTAGTTCTCACAATATCCCTATGAGGCAGACACTACTATTATCCTCGTTTTACATATAAGGACACGGAGGCACAGAAAAATTAAACAACGAGCTTATGTCTCCCAGTGAGGAAGTGATGGAACGCTGACTGTCTGATCCCAGACCACACTTTTAACCACTACTGAATGCTCCCTCTCAGGACAAAAACAGACACACTCTCTGCTTCATGACCTCGCAGTCAAAGGAAAAGTGCAGCCTGTGGGCCTGTCCTTATGAATAAAGTTTGATTGGAACAGTCTCACTCATTTGTTTACCTATTGTTTATGTCTACTTTCAGGCCAGGGATTCTCAGACTTGATGAATTTACAAGCTGGTTCCCCTGGTGGCTCAGATGGTAAAGAATCTGCCTGCAATGCAGGAGACCCAGGTTCGATCCCTGGGTTGGGAAGATCCCCTGGAGAAGGAAATAACAACACACTCCAATATTCTTGCCTGGAGAATTCCATGGAGAGAGGAGCCTGGCAGGCTACAGTCCATGGGGTTGCAAAGAACCAGGCACGACTGAGCTACTAACACTTGCACTTTTGTGTCCACTTTCACACCACATTGGCTCCATTAAGTGGTTGTAATGGAAACTGTGCACGCTCAGTTCCTTCAGTAGTGTGCGACTCTTTGGAACCCCATGAACTGTAGCCCACCAGGCTCCTCTGTCCATGGAATTCTCCAAGCAAGAATACTGGAGTGGATAGCCATTTCCTCCTCCAGGGGATCTTTCCGACCCAGGGATCAAACCCAGGTCTTCTGCATTGCAGGCAGCTTCTTTACCATCTGAGCCATCCAAGCCCAGTGGAAACTGTATAGTCCACAAATCCTAAAATATTTGCTCTATGACGCATTACATAAAAACATAACACCATGGTGGTTATCTGGGTTATGAAGATCTTTTTTCTATAGTTCTGTGTATTCTTGCCATCTCTTCTTAATATCTTCTGATGCTGTTAGGTCTGTATCCTCCAATAAAAATAAAACAAAACACCATATTGCACATTCAAATTCTGAGATGCTGTGCTTCAGTGTTCTCTAGGGTTTGCTCCCTTGCAAAGAAGTCCTCCATATTTAGGTGGTACACAAGAGAGGATCAAATTTGAAGAGAGCTGCCACCCTACTTTTCTGCCTTCCAAGGCAAGCTTCCAGCTTTTTCCAATTCTAGCCCATTGTACTGCCGAGTAGCTTACTCAGCAAAGAGCAGCTGGATATATACTTATATAACTGACTTTATATAATAATATATTTTATCAACATATAATAAAATAATCAAATTACTTTATTCAGTTATGATTAAATGGGACCTAATGAAAAAATTAAGAAAAATTGCAGAGAAAGGAACACTTCCAAATTCATTCTCCAATGCCACCATCACTCTGATAACCAAAACCAGACAAAGACAAAAAAAAAGATAACTACAGGCCAATATCACTGATGAACAAAGATGCAAAAATCCTCAACAAAATTCTAGCAAACAGAATTCAACAACACATCAAAACGTTCATACACTATGATCAAGTTGGGTTTACTCCAGGGATGCAAGGATTCTTCAATATATGCAAATCAATCAATGTGATACACCATATTAACAAATTGAAAAATAAAAAACATATGATAATCTCAACAGATGAAGAAAAAGCCCTTGACAAATTTCACCACCCATTTATGATTAAAACTCTTCAAAAAATGGGCCTAGAAGGAACCTACCTCAACATAGCCCACAGCAAACATTATTCTCAGTGGTGAAAAACTGAAAGCATTCCCTCTAAGATCAGGAACAAGACAAGGGTGTCCACTCTCACCACTATTATTCAACATAGTTTTGAAATTCCTAGCTCCAGCAATCAAAGAAGAAAAAGAAATGAAAGGAATCCAGATCAGAAAAGAAGAAGTAAAGCTCTCACTATTCGTAGATGACATGACACTATACCTAGAAAACCCTAAAGATACTATCAGAAAATTACTAGAGCTAATCAGTGAATTTATCAAAGTTGCAGGATACAAAATCAATACACAGAAATCACATGCATTCCTATATACTAACAATGAAAAATCAGAACGAAAAATTAAGGAATCAATTCCACTCACCATTGCAACAAAAACAATAAAATATCTAGGAATAAATCTACCTAAGGAGACAAAAGAACTGTATACAGAAAATTATAAGCTAGTTAAGCTTAAAAGCTTTTGCACAGCAAAGGAAACTATAAACAAGGTGAAAAGACAGCCCTCAAAATGGGAGAAAATAATAGCAAATGAAAAAACTGACAAAGGATTAATTTCCAAAATATACAAGCAGCTCATACAAGTCAATACCAGAAAAACAAACAACCCAATCAAAAAGTGGGGAAAAGACCTAAAGAGACATTTCTCCAAAGAAGACATACATATGGCTAACAAACACATGAAAAGATGCTCAACGTTACTCATTATTAGAGAAATGCAAATCAAAACTACAATGAGATATCACATCACACTGTTCAGAATGGCCGTCATCAAAATGCTACAATAAATGCTGGAAAGGGTGTGGAGAAAAGGTAACCTTCTTGCACTGTTGGTGGGAATGTAAATTGATACAGCCATTATGGAAGATGGTATGGAGATTACTTAAAAAACTAGGAATAAAGCCAACATATGACCCAGCAATCCCACTCCCAGGCACATACCCTGAGAAAACCAAAATTGAAGAAGACAATGTACCCCAATGTTCATTGCAGCACTATTTGCAATAGCTAGAACATGGAAGCAACCTGGATGTCCATCAACAGTTGAATGGATAAAGAAGCTGTGGTACACATACATGATGGAATATTACTCAGCCTTAAAAAGGAACACATTTGAGTCTGTTCCAATGAGGTGGATGAGTGTAGAGCCTCTTATACAGAGTGAAGTAAGTCAGAAAGAGAAAGATAAATACTGTATACTAATGCATATATGTGGAATCTAGAAGGATGGTATTGATGAATTTATTTGCAAGGCAGCAATGGAGAAACAAATAAAGAGGACAGACTTATGGACACAGAGAAGAGGGGAGGAGAGGGTGAGACGTATGGAGAGAGTAACATGGAAACTTACATTACCATATGTAAAATAGATAGCTGATGGGAATTTGCTAAATGACTCAGGAAACTCAAACAGGGGCTCTGTATCAAACTAGAGGGGTAGGATGGGGAGGGAGATGGGAGGGAGGTTCAAGAGGGAGGGGACATATGTATATCTGTGGCTGATTCATGTGACGTTTGACAGAAAACAACAAAATTCTGTAAAGTAATTATCTTTTAATTAAAAAATAAATAAACTGTTTTAAAAAAGAAACTATTGACACAAGTGTCTTGAGGATGCAAAACCTGGAGTTGGCATGGCCTTTTCTTAGACAAGTGAGAAAGGTTAGAAAACATTTACATATCAGATACAAAATTTAGGTTAAATTCACACTTTTTCTGCATATTGTCATCATAAAGTCGAGTTTCCATTTAAGTCTGTTCATGAAAAAAGGCAAAGAACTTTCCTCTAAATATTGACTAGTTTAAGAATTCTAAAGACTTGTCACCATGAGACCATTAATATTTGTTATAGGAGACAACATGTGTTGAAATGTTTGCTGTAGAAAATTGTTCACTTAAAGTAGCTAAGCTGTGTTTATCAAAGAAGGTTGAATTTTCTCACCAGCCTTGCTATAATTAATCCACCGACAATGACCTCACTGGTCTTGTTATAATTCAACCAGTGAAAAAGACTCGGCAGAGCCTCTTAAAATTAGGAACATGACTAAAGGCATTCCTTCCCTCCCAAAAAAAAGGGTTATTTTGAAAGTAAAATAAATATGTGGTTCTAACAGAGTAACTTTAAAATACCATGCAGAATCTCGATTTTCCACAACAGGGGAATTCTATTGTAAGAAGGCTTAATGAGACTCTGCTTGAAGATTTTTCTCCCTCTCTAATACCAACATGTGAGCACATCTTCAGATTACCAGGGTATATTTCTAGAGGCCCAGCCCCTGCTCATGCCTTCTGCTTCACTCCAAGTCTAAGAAAAATAGAGAACATACAATTTCTCCTCAAGCCACTAGCCAGAGTCCTCATTACCCTCCCTGGAGCTCAGCCCCTTGGAAAGGTGCTAGAAAGCCGGCAGGCAGGCTGCAGCATTGAGGAGCTCCAGGGAAAGTCCAGCCCACAGCCTCCTGAGCCAGAGGCCAGCGACCAGGGAAGCAATTTGCTTTTTAAGGCATTTTTCTCCCTCCCCATCAGGATCAGAGGACTGGCGCTGGCTGTTACTGAAAGCTTTTGGGGTTAGACACAAACAATAACAGAATGACGGTTGGAAAAGACAAATATAGCATTATTATGCCAGGCATCTCTGGGGGGAGCCGGCTAGATGGCCCCAGCAGAGCTGCCAGAAAACCACGTGATGGTATCCATCCAGGCCTCCCAGGCCAGCCCATCCACACGCACCCCAAGAAGTTCTGCTGAAGGCACAACGGAGACTCAAAATGAGGATGGGTTTTCAATGATCAGTTGTTCAACTGAAAATAGTTAAGACTATTCTCGATTTCTGGGCAAGACTAAACTGATAACCAGCTAGGTACCAGGAAGGCATCAGATCCTTATGGACTCTCAGGTGCTGAAGGACATCAAGACACTCAGTGGGAGCACCCAGCTTCTGATGAACACCCCCAGGGGTAGGGGGAGCGACTTCTTCCTGCTCCCCTCTGCCTTCCCCTCTGTTCTATGTTTGACCTTTCCAGCTTCTCTTTTTCTTCCTCTCCTCTCACTCCTCCCCACCCTTCTCCTGAACACCCAGCCTGCTGCCTCCCATCTCCTCTACCTGGAAGCCTCTACCTATTGACCCAAGGGTTCACAAGTTCACAGAAGGAGTTCCTCACAAACTCAGGAGACAGACTTGCTAGTGAGAGGAGCCAACACCAAAAGGAGTCCCAGGACAGAGCCAGGGGGTCACTTTTCTTAGCCTGTCCTGAGAGGCAGGACTGTACCTCTACCCTGTTGGGAAAGCTATGAGGTACCATGTCAAGAACACAGGCTTTAAGTCAGAGAGACTGAATTTGAGTATTTACTAGCTGTGCGATCCTGGGCAATTCACTCTACTTCCTTGGACCTCAGTTACTTTATCTGTAAAAGTGGGAATAATAAAGGCTATCCCTGAGTTGTTGTAAGCATTCAAAGACTTAATGTTGATAAAGTATCTTGCCCATGACTGCTGATCAATAAAGTGAGTCCCATCCCTCTTCCTACTCTCTCCTTCTGTGAGCCAGGAGAGTGGCTTCCTGGTTATTCGTGGCTTCCTTGGAGAAATAGTTCAGGAGACTGTGTCTGGGTCCATCCATGTTACACCCCACTCCCTGCCCAGATCAAGGGTAAGTCAGGCTTCTGCTGGGCCAGGTCAGGAGACTGGTTAAGGGTCAAGTGCAACCAGATGCTGAGAGCATCCACGTATGAAGGGAACAAAGTTCTGCATGGCTCATATGGTCAGTAAGGTCTCCCAGAGCCTGTTAACAACTGATTTCATTTCACCACCCTTTTTAGCCGTCAAGCAGCTGATGTTCAGACAGCTGGCTCTAGGCCCACAGGACAGCCTCTGAGCTGGGTACCGCTGCCCAAAGTCTATCCTGAAATAGCCCTGCTCCTCTGGGCATGAGAGTCATCTAGGGCTCCCCTTCCAGAAGAGGTCTTTCCCCTGGCACCCAGGCATGAACACCTCCAAATAGTCAGACCACTGGATATTTTCCAAGGGTCTCCCCAGTCCCCCCTGTACCCTTGAGAAAATATAGGCTCTATATAGAGCCTGGAAAAATCTGTAACTGTGCACTTAAAAGATTTTCTAGAATAAAAGCCACAATAATAACCAATAATGTTACAGCACTTTGAAGTTTCTGCAGAACTTTTGCGCATTTAAACCCTGTCAAAGAAGGCTAACTGCTGCAACGAATGACGCCAAAATTTCCATGGCTTAACATAATGAAATAATTTCTTGTTCTCATCACAGATCAGTGCAAGTGGGCAGAAAGGAGAAAAATTCTATCCCACATAGACATTGGGGATCCAAGCTCCTTACATCCTGTGGCATTGCCACAGAATCTCTAAATCCTTCACTTTAGTGCTCAGACAGGGGAGGTTTCCATGGGCCAGGCCTGCAGGTGAGGGGCATCAGTTCCATCGACGCTCATTGGCCAGAACTTAGTCACAGCAACCATCTAATTCCAAGGGAGGCTGGGTGCTTGGGGGGAAGCAGACAGGATTTGGTGAAGAGCACTGCACTTTCATTGCTACAAAGCCACAGGACAAAGAACTTTTCCCCAGAGCATAAAATGAGGTTCGGAATGGTTGACACACTCAAATAAATGACGGTGGACATATTACTGTTAGTAAATGTACAGAAGCAAGATTCGAATCCAAGTCTTCTAACTCTAGTTCATTCTTTATCTCATGGAGAATTTCTCCCTCCCCAGTTGCTGAGCAAGTTACTACGTCTTAAGAACGACCCAGGTCCTACACATGCCCCCTCCTCTTCTCCTTAATATTTGAGAAACCAGAGGGAAACATTACTACACATCTCTTCCCAATCAACCCTTCCACCTTCCACACCATAGACGTGGGACTGAGCCCTCCTCTAGGGACTCATCCATGAAAATAAAGACACCTTGGCACACCTATATCTTTGGTCCTGAGTAAGGAAACATGGGGGCTTTCCAGATGGCTCAGTGGTAAAGAATTTACCTGCCAATGAAGGAGTCGCAAGTTCTATCCCTGGGTCAGGAAGATCCCTTGGAGGAGGAAATGGCAACCCACTCCAGTATTCTTTAAGGAAAACTTCCCTGGCCAGAGGAGCCTGGTGGGCTACAGTCCACAGGATTGCAAAGAGTCAAACACAACTGAGCATCAGAGCACACACGCACACGCACACATAAGGAAACACAGTTCTTGACTTGGAGTTCACAATCTACAGAGACAGAAATGTAAGAAACAGCTATAACTGGACATGATCAGATAAGAAAAGAGCTCTCTACAAAGAGCTACAGGAACACAGATGAGCAAGAAATTTATCTTCTCAGGCAGTCAGAGAGCAGTAACATGTGTCATGGGTCACTAGTCAGGGAGGCCCCAAAGCCAGAGAGAAGCATGTGAATAGACATGAGCAGGAGAAAGGAGATGCCCAGGGGAGTCTTCCACAGGACACAGGGAAATCCAATCCCATGTGGCTGCGGAAGGTCCCTCTTACCTTCCTCTTCTGGGGCCCCAGGAAGATGGGGTCATGATCTGGAGAGAGTTCCAAGATTTTTATGCCACAAAACCAATGGGCAGGTTTCCACCTAGATCAAGGTTGTTACCTACCTGCAGTAGAATTAGCTGTCGTTTGCACAACACTCTGCTATTTAGAGGCGCTTTTCACACATTAGCTCCTTTCACTCCTCATTTTGCAGACAAAGAAAACAAATCTCAGAGGTTAGTAGCAGGGCTAGAACTCAAGCCCAGACCCTGTTCTCTAAAACTCAGACATTTCCACTAGGGCTTTTTCAATCATTGGCAGAAAGGAGCATGGTGGGGAGGGGCACTTCAGGAGTCTTTTCCGTGTCCCTATCAGTGTCCTGTCTAAAGCATTTGTTCCTAGGGGACCCCAACATGAGGAATAAAGGGACCTCCCCTGATTCTGGAGAGTTCCTACCTTCCCCACTCCCAGGTCATCTGTAGTTCTCTTCAGGAAGCCACCAAAAGACAGAAGAAGTGGCAGAAGCAGAGACAGATGCAGATGACAGAGAGTGCAATCTTCCCCAGCCTGTGAACCTCATAAGTCCACGTGGGACCCAGAAGTCCTCACAAGTGGGACCCAGAAGGCACTGGGGCAACAGCCACCTTCTCCACAGCATCACCTCACCTTCCTCCACCTCAGCACCAGGCCCTGTTCCATTCTTCCTTTCTACCTAGAATTGGATCAAGAGAGCAAAGACCGAAGATGATATATGTAGTGAGGCTCTCTGACCTCTCTGTAGGGTGGTCAGAGGGGAGGAGTCCTTTCTGAAACTGACCAGGGTTCCTTCTCTCCTGCCAGAGAACAACCAGTAGGAGGGAACACTGGGGCTCAAGAGAACCTGGTGCTCCCCCAGAAGACCTTGGGGACTGCTAGTTACAACCTAGTTACAACCTTAATTCTTCCAGAAGTAAGTAGATGCCCCTTTGATGTTCACTCAAAGGAACAGGCATATTTCTCAAGTCAAGAAAAGGGGAACATAGTCTACTCAAAGGATCTTTTTCTGATGTATTATATTTGTTCATATGCAAAGCCCTATAAATACATGTAAATTAAATCACATGGAGTTATGCCTTTATTGAATAGAGAATAATGTGGTGGCCACAACTGAAGAGGGAGACTTTGGGACAGGGCTTTTCAGAGAGCACTTTGTAAAGGAAGGGATCTGGGACCCTCTTAACTATATTGAAAAATCCCATCCACTATGTGCCTTCATTGTTGCGTTTATCACATTGTATTTTAAAACAATTTCCCATTTGTTTTTTGTATATATCAGGAGTTCTTTGAAGCCAAAGCCTGCACGCTACTTATCTTTGAATCCCCTGTGGCTGGTGTTAGGCCTTAGAGGAGCCCCATGAATATTTGTTGAGTGATTCATCTGTGAACTGGGAGACTGTAAGCTGTGCCCACCAGGAAGTCAATGATTTCTAAACTTAAAAGTCTGTCTTCTTTCATTTTTCTTATTTACTTAATTTCAAAGCAAAATTTCTTTAAAAAAAAAAAACAAAAACAAAAAAAACCCTCTCTCTGTTGAACCACAGAGAAAGGGATTTGTCCAAGGCTAACTACAGTGGTAGTAGTGAAAGCAAGATCAAGGTCCATCATAAGGGGAGATGAACGCTGCATGAGAAAAATTGCTGAGCTTCCTGAAAAAACTCTTAAGAAAAACTTAGTTAAGAGAGTGCAACTAAGCCTCAGGCTATAGAACTTCCAAGAGCTATTCAATTCAGTTCAGTTCAGTCTCTTAGTCATGTCCAACTCTTTGAGACCCTATGGACTGCAGGATGCCAGGCTTCCCTGTCCGTCACCAACTCCTGGAGCTTGCTCAAACTTATGTCCATCGAGTCGATAATGCCATCCAACCATCCCATCCTCTGTCGTCCGCTTCTCCTCCTGCCTTCAATCTTTCCCAGCATCAGGGTCTTTTCCAGTGAGTCGGTTCTTCACATCAGGTGGCCAAAGTACTGGAGTTGCAGGCTCAACATCAGTCCTTCCAATGAACATTCAGGACTGATTTCCCTTAGGATTGACTGGTTGGATCTCCTTGCAGTCCAAGGGACTCTCAAGAGTCTTCTCCAACACCACAGTTCAAAAGCATCAATTCTTCGGCACTCAGCTTTCTTTACAGTCCAACTCTCACATCCATACCTGACTACTGGGGGGAAAAAAGCTATTCAATAAGTAGCCAAGAAACCAGTCTGAGAGTGAGAGTCAAGAAAGCAGGTGGTTGATCCCAGAAGATCTAGGAATAAAATGCTAAGAAGAATTTCTATTAAAAGAGTTCTTGGAAAGTCATCACAGGGATCTTCTATAGGTGCAGCCCATCAGGCTGTGACACCTACCTCCAGGACATCTCACTGGTGACACAGATAGAGGGAGAAACCATTGGAGCTGCCTGTCTGTTACTGTAGGGAGCCCTCAGAAACTCTTTTTGGCATATGTCTCAAAACTCACCTCTTCACATGTTTGTCCCCTGCTAAATGCAGGGAGAGCTTCCCTGGTGGCTCAGCAGTAAAAAATACAGTGCCTGAGATGTGGGTTCGATCCCTAGGTAGGGAAGATTCCCTGGAAAAGGAAATGGCAACCCACACCAGTATTCTTGCCTGGAGAATCCCATGGACAGAGAAGCTGGCGGGCTATAGTCCATGGGGTTGCACAGAGTCAAACACGATTTAGTGACTAAACAAAACAACAAAATACAGAGAGGGACCCCCACACACAAGAGGTGATGACCTGAGGAAGTTAAGAAGGATGTTAGCACCATCTGGGAAAATAAGGAACATAGCCAGTTCCCTTTATGTTTGTAGGAATAAACAGATCTTCCTCACTAGGGAGCTCAACGACACACTCATCAAGCACTTTCTGTGTAATACACAGTGGAGACAGCCATGTGTTAGTTAGCAAGGCTACAGTTGGGTAAGGAGCCCCAAACTTCAGTAACTGAAAGCATGAGAAGCTGACTTCTTTCTCATGTGACAGCTCAGAAGAATGTTCCGGTTCACCCCCGTCATGTGGCACCCTCCAAGGTCACCATGCCATCACCACCAAGGTGGGAAAGGGGGAGGTGCTCTCACTCTCTGGGCCTGAATGACATATTCCAATGGGATGGAGACAGCCTCTCCTAGCTGCCAGGGAGGCTGAGAGAAGCAAGAAGGTGAGAAGCCCCTTCCAGCTGTCCTCACCCCCTGCCAGCCCTGCTAATGGACACTCAGTCATGGTGGAGCAACCACCCTCTCCAGGCTGGATCCTGGGCTCAGTCCTCCTCAGCTGCCAGTCATACCCCCTCACTGCAGTTCCCAAAGCGCCTGCAGGGCTGGGGTTCAGTGCCCACCCCAAATCACTGTCACTTACTAAGTCAGCATAGATTGATCAATTTCCTATTCCACACCAGGCCTGGGGTAGGTACTGGGGACACAGTGCTGTATGAACCATGTATGGTTGAGGTCTCCAAGGAACTTACATTCCTCTGTACTGGGGACAAGCAAGAAAAATCAGCCAATCATTAAATACATGCTTTCCTAGAACAGTAAGAGTTTTAAAGGAACTAAAACAGAGTCATATGAGTGAAAGGTCTAGGGTCAGAGGGCTACTTTGGACAGAGAGGTCAGAAAAGCCCTTTCAGAGCCCAAAGAGGCAAGGAAGAACAGCCATATGGCTAGCAGGGTAAGTTGTACTGGGCAGAAAGCCCCAAAGCCACTGTCAGGAATGGGCTTGCCATGCCTGAAGATCTACGGGAAGGTCAGTATTGTTGGTGCCCTGTGGGAAGGTGAATGGCCTGAGCTGAGATCAATCAGAGAGGTCAATGGGGCCATATGACAAAGGATGCGTAATGGCAAGAGGCCATTCAATTACTCAGCAAATGTTTACTGAGCATCCGTGCACCAGCAAAGATGTGGATCCCTGCCCTTGTAGAGCCCACACATGCCAGGAGAAACATAAAGCCAACAGACAAATGGACAACATCACATCCGGTAATGGTAAGAGCTCTGAACACAATGGAGCAGTATTCCAGAGTAGACAGATGGGGCTGCTATTCCAGATGGCACTAGTGGTAAAGTACTCACTTGCCAATCCAGGAGACATAAGAGACACGGGTTTGCTCCCTGGGTCGGGAAGATCTCCTGGGGGAGGGCATGGCAACCCACTCCAGTATTGCCTGGGGAATCCCATGGACAGAGGAGTCTGGCGGGCTACAGTCCTTTGGGTCGCAAAGAGTCGGACACAACTGAACAGCTTAATACACACACACAATTGTAGACAAGATGGGAAAGCAGGGCCCCTGGTGCTGGGTAGGCTGGGGAGCTTGGGGAACCACTACAGATGAGACCATCATTTTATGTGCAGGGATTAGAGCCTCCTCTCCCAACCCCCCTTCTAATACTTCTAATCAGTGGGGATTAGAGGGTTAATCAGAGTGCCCAGGGTTCGGGTAACCACTACTTCCTCCTCCCTTAAGGAAAAGTGCAGTTAACAGTGCAGCGCACAGACCCTGGGGCAGAGTCCTGGAACCTGCTGGCCCAGCCTCTATGCCACCACCTACTCCACTGCTTCTGTTAATTCAAAATGGGGCAAAGATCACACTGAGAGAAATTTCCAATGGACAGATCCTTCTCTTTTCCTGACTTGACTGCTCTTTGTCAAGTCAAGGGTGGTGACAGTGGGAAAGAAGAGGCTGGGTTTCTTTGCGTCTGGCCACTGCTATTGATTCTCCCTCCTCTTGTCAGAAGTCCTGTGCGTATAGTCTGGGCTCCCAATGCTCCAGTTGTTGGCATTAATCGACAGCAAGAGTAAATACAGGCCGATGCCGGCTGTTCCCAGAGTGCTCTGAAAGCTTCTCACACTCAGCTTGAAAAGGAACACTTTCTGGGATTGATTCCGGACATGTGACTCTATAAGCATCAGGATTCCAGCTGAGAAGGGACAAGGAAAGAGCTGGGACAAGGGGGTTCTTCCCTCAAAGATGTGATGGAAAAAGGTTTCTTCATGATTTCTTAAGCTCTGGACCCCAGTTTCCAACAGCAGCATCTAATTCCAGTTTCAGTGGTTGAATGATCCTCTACAAAGAGTATTGATTTATGAATTGACATGAGAGTCAAAGATCTACCTAGAAGGGGTTCTCCAGGGATTTGTCTCTGTCCTTGGCTTTGTCCTATAAAACATCTACTTCATCAGCTTGAATAGAAACACACCATTAAAGTTTACAGCTGAACCCTAAACTAGGGGGTGATGTGAGGTAGGGAAAAATTACTCAGCCAGCCAGATAACCTTGGGCAATTTGCTTAACCACACTGAGCTGTAGTTTTCACATATGTAAGATGAGGTAATAAATCCTGCATCTTTAATTTTTTCTGAGGATTAACTGAGATGCCCTATGCAAAGCACCTATCCCAATGGCTGGCACAAAGGGCACAATAAATAGTAGTAATTTCCTTCCCTCAGTTATGTCATCTGCAAAATGGGGAAGAAATGTCATTAAATGTGAAACCCAATTGACTCTGGAAAGGAAAACTTAGCTGTTGTATAGCTACCGCACGTTAGACCAGAATCAAGTAAATTAACATTAATAAGCCATGCAATTAAAAACTAATAACAGCACAGAGAATACAAACTTGATAACAATCCCAATGAAAAAGACCCAAGAGTTTTAATTAGCCACAAGCTCAGTTTGAAGCAAGAATGGGACATAGTTACCGTGAGAAGCTTATGCAATTGTAGATTACATAATGATAATAATTAACATATATAAATTTACTATGTCCCAAGTGATACTCTAAGTATTGTACTTTACTCATTTAATGCTGCCAATGACCCTATTAGCTGCTACTTCTATCACCAATTTATAGATGGCAAAACTGAAGCAGAGAGAAGTTAAGTACATTGCCTGTGGTCACAGAGCTTATTATTAGCAGAGCTGGGGTGGAAATAGTAGAGCTGTGCACACTACAGGCCACGTCTGGAGTTACTGGGTTAGTTCTGAGTACCATGTCAAATGCAGCCGCATTGTCCCCAACCAGGTGCCACCTCAGCCTTCAGCTGTTCTATGTCAACAGGTTAGGAGGGAGAGATTAGGGATGGCATAGCTTAGAATTAAGTCACCCACCTAGACCCAGGCTCTAAAGGCCAAGCCATGACATCAAGATGTTCACATTGCCCTTCAGATCATCTTACTGCTTATCAGGCAAGGGACCCTGTGCTTCATGGAAGGGTCTTGAGGTTTTGCCCCTGAATTGCCACATCTCTTTCCCCTCTCTTCTCTCTCAGTCCATTTGACTGAGCCTCATAAGTTGATGGCTACCTGCCAATTAAAAGTGATGGTACCGGAAAATGAGGCAAGCTAGATATTTCTTTGAAGTCTCATACCCTCTAAAAATTCATGCAAATTTTGCACTCTCTTTCATACTATTTCTAGGTTTGTTTTAATATAAAATTAATATTTTAGGTAACTTACACTGAGTAAAATTAGTGCTCTGAAGTGATGAACCACAGTTTTCATAGAACCCCTGGCACTCTGCTGAAAAAAATTGGAAGTGTTAGTCGCTTAGTCGTGTCCAACTCTTTGCTGCCCCTTGGACTGTAGCCCACCAGGCTCCTCTGTCCATGAGATTTTCCCGTCTAGAATACTGGAGTGGGTAGTCGTTCCCTTCTCCAAGGGATCTTCCTAACCCAGGGATCAAACCCAGGTCTCCTGCATTGCAGCCAGATTTTTTACTCTTTACCACTGAGTAAAACGGATGCTCTGGTGTGATGAACCAGTTTTATAGAACCCCTGGCACACTGTCACATGTCCCCAATCTGAAAAATTCAGACCTGCAGACTCGTACTTCACAAGGAAAGATGTCCACGGTGTATCAAAGGTGATAAGAGGTTACCACACGGTATGCACAGTATGATTCTATTTTTGTATCCCCTCTGAAAGGTTACCTGTACTCTAAAATGTTACCTCTGTGTTATAAGAATATGGGTGATTTTTATCTTGCTTTTTTGCTTCTTACATAACTTTTCTATAATAAGCAGATGTATTATCTGTGGGCATGGAGTATGGGGTTTTGTGGTGGTGGTTTTTTTTTTTTTTTCCCCCAAGGCAAGGGGGTAATTAGTTTGTCTTTTTAAGATTTAAGAGTTCATGATTGCCTGCATGTTTCAGACACTTGCTTCAGCAAGCTGTACCTTTCAGACTCAGATCTTTGCCTTCTTAAGCAGGGGAGCCAAGTAGAAACACCACACACACAAGCCTAACCAGACATCTTCCCTGGGGCCTCAACTTGTTCTTTGTTAATTTTACCAGCAGCAACCTTGAATATCTAGGATGCTCACACAAGTCCTTCTCACCTTTGCAGTTTGCTGTGGGATGCCCCAGTGGCCAATCCCAGCTCTGTTTCTCCTACAGCAAAATGTTTCTGTGTCCTGCCCGCACCTCCGGACAACCAGCTCCCGCCTTCTCACCTCCAGCCTTAATGCTGCTGGCTCACAACTCACTGCACATCTGGAACCTGTTACTCAGCTCTCAGCATCTTCCCCTAAGGTTGCCCCACTGCAAGTTCAGTTTCCTAGTCTTCAGTCTCTACTTCGTACTAAGGTCCCCTTTCTATCTCATTTATAATGTCATTAATCGTGATTAATTATTTGTTACACAGTTATTATGTGGCAAGTGCATAATGATTGTCCATTTATATCTGTTATCTTTTAACTCTCATTTGTTGCTGCTGTTCACTTCCTAAGTTGAGTCTGACTCTTTTCAACCCCAAGGACTGCAACATGCTTAGCAAGTAAAATGAGCACAATTGTATGGTAGCTTGAACATTTTTTGGCATTGCCCTTCTTTAGGACTGGAATGAAAGCTGATCTTTTCCAGTCCTGTAGCCACTGCTGAGTTTTCCAAATTTGCTGACCTATTGAGTGCAGCACTTTAACAGCATCATATTTTAGGATTTTAAATAGCTCAGCTGGAACTCCATCACCTCCGCTAGCTTTGTTACTAGTAATGCTTCCTAAGGCCCACTTGATGTCACACTCCAAGATGTCTGGCTCCAGGTGAGTGACCATACCATCATGATATTCTGGGTCATTAAAACTTCTTTTATATAGTTCTTCTGTATATTCTTGCCACCTCTTCTTAATCTCTTCTGCTTCTCTTAGGTCCTTACCATTTCTATCCTCTACCATGCCCATCCTTGCATGAAATGTTCCCTTGACAGCTCCAGTTTTCTTGACGAGATCTCTAGTCTTTCCCATTCTATTGTTTTCCTCTATTTGTTTGCATTGCTCATTTAGGAAGGCAAATGAGGCTCTGGTGTGATGTTATTCTCTGGAATTCTGCATTCAGTTGAGAAGATCTTTCCCTTTCTCCTTTGGCTTTCATTTATTTTCTTTCCTCAGTTATGTGTAAAGCCTCCTCAGACAACCACTTTGCCTTCTTGCATTTCTTTTTCTTTGGGATGGTTTTGGTCACTGCTTCCTATACATGTTACCAACATCTGTTAACGTCATAGTTCTTCCAGCACTCTGTCTACAAGATCTAATCCCTTCAATCTATTCATCACCTCCATTGTATAATTATGAGGGTTTTGATTTAAGTCCTACCTGAATGGCCTAGTGGTTTTCCCTACTTTCTTCGACTGAAGACTGAATTTTGCAATAAGGTGCTCATGATCTGAGCCACAGTCAACTTGTTGTTGCTGACTGTATTGAGCTTCTCCATCTTTGGCTACAAAGAACATAATCAATCTGATTTCAGTATTGACTACCTGATGATGTCCCCTAAGGTATATTTCACAGTCCTTACATCACAGGTAAAGAAACTGAGACTCAGGGTGCTTGAGTAAAGTTTAAGATCACCATCCTGATTATTGTCAATATCATCATCTCTGAGCTTAGTGTCTTAAAACAACAGTTTTATTCTGGGTGTTTACTGGGCTCATCTGGATGGTTCTTGGGGCTGCGGTCAGGTGGCAGCTGATGAGGTAGCCATTTCAAAGGATTTCCTCACTACATGTATGTGGCTGATGCTGGCTGTAAGCTGAGATTTCAGCTGGGCTATCAGTCAAACACCCACACATGGCCTCTCCATATGGTCTTTCACTTAGGTCAGTTTAGACTTTTTTACAAAATAGAAAATTCCAAACAGAACAAGATGGGAGTGCATGGTATTTTCATGACCTCACCTCACAGAGCCTCACTTCTGTCGCCTGTCACTGGTCATGGCAGTCATGAAGTTCTGCCCAGGGTCAAGGGGGGGAGAACAAACCCCACTACTTGACAAGAAGAGTGTCACCACACTGCAAGAACGTGTGGGGTGGGATACATGGTGTCAACCGTCTTTGGAAATTGTGGCCTGCCACAATCACACAGCTAGTAAAATGGGTAGAGTCAGTGTTTGAACCCAGCTCAGCCTACAGCCTACATGCAAAGCCTGTGCTTGTAAACAATGACAGTACGCTGCCGAGAGAGTCAAAATGCCTCAAGCTCTGAGTCTGGGATACAGAGTACAACACATCAGGAAGACATTAACCTACAGGGTGTCCCGAAGAGGGAAGCCAAGATGCTGAGATGCCCAGAAACAGCGACATGATTTAACAAAGACTTGAGGAGATTTAGCCTGAAGAAGATAAAACTTAAAAGTGACATGATAGCTTTCTCCAATCCACTGAAGATAAACATGCGGAAGAAGGAAGACATTGTGTCTTGCCTTCCCCAGTGAAGGAGGAGACAAGGAGGCAGAATCCAGTTCAGTGCAGATGACAGAGCACTGGCTTTGGAAAGTTACTGGTTTGGTGAGCAATCCAGGGTTACCTGCTGGCTATACCTCTTAGGTAAATCACTTATCTTCTCTAGGCCTCATTTCCCACATCTGTAAAATGGAAGTAATAAAACCTATCTTACAGGGTTGCTGTAAAAATTAAAGATGATATATGTCAAGTAACCTGACATACAGTAATTACTCAGTAAATAATAGCTGCTATTTTTTATTATTGTTGTCATTGTTATTCATTAGAGCTCTTCAACAATGAGATTGGCTGCCTTGCAAAACACAAGGTCCCAGAAAGGATTTTTATACTTGACAACGTGGAGTATCTGGATGGAATGTTGGACTAAAAGCAAGGAAGCTCTGAGCCCACCTTGGGCTTACTGGAAATGAAGACGAACCCAGGCAGACTTCATTGTCCCTTGGATGGACTTAGCCTTGGGGCCTGCTGGGACCCTGGTAGCACTATCTAGGAGAGAATAAGAGGAAACCAGGAAGGCATTGAGCTAAGAAGGCAGCACAGGATTCCTGAGAGAGGCCCAGGTAGAGGCAGCAGAGGTCTTTGGGCAAAGGCAGTGACAGAATCAGAAAGATATCAGTAGGTTCTAGAAACTGTCTAGGCCGAATCCTCCTAGCCAGGCCTTCTGGGAAGTCTGTAATCCCTAGGAGAAGGATATGGTAAGAACGTTAGGAGCTGGGGCCCCAGACATCAAGGGTGACCTCCATGTCAGTTGCTCAGTTGTGTCGCCATGGACTGTAGCCTGCCAGGCTCCTCTGTCCATGGAGTTTTCCAGGCAAGAGTACTGGAGTGGGTTTCCATTTCCTTCTCCCAGGGATCTTCTGACCCAGGGATCAAATACAGTTCTCCTGCATAGCAGGCAGATTCTCTACCGCTTGAGCCACAAAGGAAGCCCGTAAGCACAGATTAAAAATCAGGAAACCAAGATGGAAATCAGGTCTTATGTCACTACTGCTGCTGCTAAGTCGCTTCAGGCGTGTCTGACTCTGTGCGACCCCATAGGCGGCAGCCCACCAGGCTCCCCCATCCCTGGGATTCTCCAGGCAAGAACACTGGAGTGGGTTGCCATTTCCTTCTCCAATGCATGAAAGTGAAAAGTGAAAGTGAAGTCACTCAGTCGTGTCCAACTCTTAGCGACCCCATGGACTGCAGCCCACCAGGCTCCTACGTCCATGGATTTTCCAGGCAGGAGTACTGGAGTGGGGTGCCATTGCCTTCTCCGATCAGGTCTTATATAGACTGGCAAACAACATAGGGGAAAGAGAAGGTAGGGAAGGAAAGGGGGAAAGGGGGAACTTGAAAAGAACAGACAATATGTACAGCACTCACTATGTGCCAGGCATGGTTTTAAACATGCCATGAATGTTAACTCACTTAAGCAATGATCCCATAAGATATGAGTTATTATTATTCCCATCTTATGAGTGAGGAAACCAAGCTATAGAGAGGCTGTTAGTTGCCTGAGTCTCCATAGGTAGAAGCTGTCAGAGTCAGGTTTGAACCCAGGAAAGCTGCTTCCAGTGCTCTGATCTTTACCACTCTATTCTTAGGCCTGTCCAGGTGCATATACCACTTAATTTTAAGTGTACGCATATTCAGTCATGTCCAACTCTTTGTTGGACCCCATGGACTGTAACCCACCAGGCTTCTCTGTCCATGGAATTTTCCAGACAAGAATTCTGGAGTGAGTTGCCATTTCCTAATCCAGGGAATCTTCCTGACCCAGGAATTGAACCCAATTCTTTTGTGGCTCCTGCATTGCAGGCAGACTTTTCCCGCTGTGCCACCCTTAATTTTAAAGGTAATGATTATTGCCTCTATTTTCAGAGGAGGAAAACAGAAGCTCAGAGGAACAGAGAAGCTTCCTCCATATCAAACAACAAGAAGAGAACTGAGGTAGGATATTAACACAGGTCTGTCAGCTCCTGCAATTACACATAATCTTGTGTTTAACAGGCACAAGTACTTAGGACCTGCCAGAGGATTAACAGCAGAAACACTTGATTTCACTTCCTATAGCCAGGCAATGGTGCAAAGGCTTCCTGGCCTGCCTTGGGCTGAATGGGTCAAATTTCAGGGGCGTGGGTCTCAGTGACCTTACAGGGACAATGTCCCCAAGGTTCCCTCCTCCAATATGCCACTTCTCCCCCACAAATGCAGGCATGCCTGGGTTTGGTGTCACAGTGATAAATTCCAGTCTCTGATGGCAAAACTCCCAGGCCCCATTCCTGTCTGCCTATTAAGTGGCAAGACCTTTCCCTGACTCACCAGGGAAAACCTCAGAGGAAAAGGAAAAAAGACTGGGTTTCCAGAACATTAAACTTCCATTGCCACTGCCGCTTGCCAACCTCCCCGCTAATCACTTGGAGCAAAGAAAGCCAATGCTCGCTAGAGGGAGCAGGGGTGGGATGTTCACTGCATCACTGCCTGCTGACTGTCCTTGTCTCTCCAGCAGACAGGGACCTTGGAAGGTCAGTTCATCCCTCTTCCTAACCTGGCCCAGACTCGCTTCATGCAGAGAAAGAAATCTGGCCCAGCCAAAGGGACAGTTTTCCCTCCGTATTAGGTAACAAAAATATCAACCAGGGCTTATCTGAGAGCCAACTAATATTTAGTAAATATTGTCCATGTGCCAGACACTGGTCTGATTAAACTGGGCTCCAACCCTCTGTCTCCAAGGTTTATCATCAGAGGCTTAAGGATCAAAAAAGAGAGTAATGCTTAGATTTAGGGTATAAATACTGAAAACTTTCCCTGTCACCCCTACCTACTCCACCAGATCCACCAGCACCTTACAAAACACACATTCCTCCTGCCTTCTTTGCTGGCTTTCTTTTTCTGGGAGAGATTTTCTTGTGTAGCAACAGACTGCTCCAAAACAAAGGTTCGGTGGAATTTGGCCAGCAGTGGGTACAGTGAAAAGTTCACTGAGCTGGGTCACAGTGTGAACCTGGAACAGTCACTCAGCCTTGGTGATTTTTAGTAGTGCTATCTGTGTAATGGGATTACTTAAACCACCTATTTCTTAAATTATTCATGCCTTCCAATCTCTCTAAAGAAGTCTAGCTCACCACACTGGCATATATGATAAGAGCACATTTTAGGAAAAAATGCACAAAAAAAGGTATTCCTAGGGTGTGGGGAAATGGGCCCTTTTGTGCAGTGCTGGTAGGAGTACAAGCTGGTACATCTTTTTTAGTGTAGGTGGGAGGGTAGCAATAAGTGTGAAAGAAAAAGCATTACACTCATCCTTTTCCTCAAAATCTTCTTTCCAGGAATTTACCTTAAGGTATGTGAAAAGATACACAACATAACAATGGTCATTACAACATCATTTTATCACTTCACACCTACAAAAAGTATGTACAACAGATGTTTACAGGGAACCCTCCTACACAATTCATGAGAACGTAAATTGGTACAGCCTCTATGGAAAACAATATGGAGGTCTCTCAAAAAACTAGAAGTAGAGTTACCATATGATCCAGCCATCCCATTCTTGGGCATATACTCAGAGAAAACTGTGATTCAGATAGAAACATGTACTTCTATGTTCATAGCAGCATTATTCACAATAGGCAAGACATGCAAGCAACCTAAATGTCCATCAAAAGATGAATAAAAAAGATCTGGTGTATATGTGTGTGTGTGTGTGCACGTGTATGTGTGTGTGTGTGTGTGTACACACGCAATGGAATGGGCTTCCCAGGTGGCTCAGTTGGTAAAGAATCTGCGATGCAGGAGACACAAGAGATTCCAGTTTGATTACTGGATTGGGAAGATCCCCTGGAAGAGGGCATGGCAACCCACTCCAGTGTTCTTGCCTGGAGAATCCCATGGACAGAGGAGCCTGGTGGGCTACAGTCCATAGGGTTACAAAGAGCTGGACACGACTGAGGTGACTAAGCATAGACAATGGAATATTGCTCAGCCCTAGAAAAGAATGAAATATGGATGGACCTAGAGATTATTATACTAAGTGAAGTAACTCAGAAAGAGAAGGCAAATACCATATGATATAACTTACATGTGGAATATAAAATATGACACAAATAAACCTACCTATGAGACAGAAACAGACTCACAGGCTACGGTTGCCAAGGGGTAAGGCGTAGGAGAGGGATGGATGTGGAGTCTGGGATTAGCAGACGGAAACTATTATATATGGGATGGATAAACAACAAGGTCCCACTGATAGCATAGGAAACTATATTCAATATCCTGTGATAAGCCATAATGGAAAAGAATATAAAAAGGAATATATATAACTGAATGACTTTACTGTACAACAGAAATTATACATTGTAAATCAAATTCAGTAAATACTTTAGTAAAAAAAAAAAAGGATATTTACATTTTAAAGAACTGCCATAATAAAAAATACATAGCCATACCCATGTATGCATGCTCAGTCACTAAGTCACGTCCAACTCTTTGCAACCCCATGAACTATAAAGCCTGCCAGGCTCCTTGGTCCATGGGATATTCCAGGCAAGAATTCTGGAGTGGGTTGCCATTTCCTTCTCCAGGGGATCTTCCCAACCCAGGGATCGAACCCACAGCTCCTGCAGCATCTCCTGCATTGCGGGTGAATTCTTTACCACTAAACCACCTGGAAAGCCAAGTACCAAACACCTATCTTAATATTCACCATACTTTTAAGCCTCATACATACGTGTCCCACCTCATGCATCTCTCTCCTCCCACTTCAGTAACCCACTACCCCAAATTTTGTGCTACTCCCTTTCTTTCCTTCTGTTTATAGTCTTGCCATACATCTACATATCTCTTAAGAAAAGTTTCATTTTTCCTATTTTGATCTCTATTCAAACATAGTCTATTTGTATACATTGGTCTGTGATCCTAGTTTTAACTTGATTTTTAACTCCACAAATTAGATGATGATGACAGTGATGATGATGCTTAGCATTGTTTTATACCATCAGTACTTATTTATACATCTTCACTTTCTTTCTTCACCATTCATCCTTGCACTTCAAATCTCCTCCTGGGGTCATTCTTCTTTTGCCATGTGCATATCTTCATAAGTTCTTTTAGCAAGTGTCTCTGGGTAATCAATTGTATCATTTTTTTCTTTTTAAAACATTTTCAATTTGCTTTTATTTTACCCTCATGTTTAAGAGAAAATTTAGTGGTGGTAGAATTTTAGCATAATATTTTCACTTAGCACTTTAGTCTTCTGGCTTCTGTTGTTGCTATTGATAAATAACCTGTGGGTGGAATTCCCATTGCTCTGTAGGTAATCTATCTTTTCTCTCTGACTTACTTTTAGGATCCTCTCTTTTTCTTTTGTATTTTGTTTTTCTACAAAATGTGAGTTTCTTTTTCTTTATCCTGTTTCGGATTCACTGGACTTGCTAAGCTGAGAAATAACATCTTTTGTCAGGACTGGAAATTGTTCAGTCATTATCTTTTTTAATACTTCTCTCTCCTTTCCTCTGTCATCCTTTAATGTTCCAATTATATCTATGTTGTGTCTCCCCACTCAGTTCTTTATATCTTTTCACTCTTTCATCTCTTTGTCTTCCTACTGTATTCTAGGTCATTCTTCAGAGAAACTTCCAGGTCACTAATTCTTTATTCTTGATTCAATTGTGTCTAGTTTATTATCACATATATTGAGTGGTTCATTTGTTTGATTATACTTTTCATTTTCTAAGATTGAAGGAACACCTATTCTAATATATTTAATGAAAAGATAAGTGTAATTATACTTGCTGGCAAAGGAAAATGTCAGCATAAGGACTGAGTATAAAAATTAAGCTATATAATAGTGTTCTCTTTGGATCATAGGTTGTTGGGTGATCTTTGCTTTATCTTTCTATACTGTTTTAATTTTTTGCAATGGGAATTTATTATATTAACAAAACAATTGTCTCAATGTTACACTATTATGCAGATATGCAAAACATTTGTGGCTTCTTTATTTCTCTGTAACATGCTTAATTATGCTTCTAGAAACTCCATCCTAGTGGGAATTAGAGGACTAGGAGTCTGATGAACCAGACCCAGGATATGGGTCTCCCCAGATTTGCTTGGTCCTATTTGCCTCTCCCCTCTACCACGTACTCAGTGGATATCTCTAACCACCACTGTCTCATACCCTAAAACTGCCTGCTGTCTCAGCCTTCTCCAAAGTGAGGGCTTTAGCAGATACTCCTTTGTACCTGCCATGGCAGGAACCACAGCAGCTCTGGTGCCAAGGTCTGACTCAACAAGATCCATGAAGATTCTGATTCTTCTCATCTCTTCCAGACTCAGATAAAGGGTGTGCTTTGACTTAGTGCTTAGTAACAGATTACTCAAAAGCTTGGGGCTTAAAGCAACTTATTATCACACATTTTTCTGTAGGTCAAGAATCTTCAAGTAGCTTAGCTAAGTGGTTCTGGCCAAGGGTCTGTCATGAGATAGTAGTCAAGATGACAACAGGAATTGCAGTTATTGAAGGCTTGACTGGACTTCAGTGAAGTTGGAAATTGGAGGTCCATTTCCAAGGTGGCTTACTCTCATGGATATTGGCAGGAGGCTTTGGATCCTCACCATGTAGGTCTCTTCATAGGCTGCTTGATTATCCTCACAACATGGAAGCTGGATTCTCCAAGAACAAGTAACAGCAAGGAGGAAGACACAATGACCTTCTCCCTGAAATCACACACTGTCATTTTCACTTTATTCTCTTTGTTAGAAGCAAGTCGCTAAGACTAGCACACACTGGGAGAGGCACTGGGCATATCCCTTGAGGAGAGCATGAAAGCGTCTGTGAATATATTTTTAAGCTACAACAAAGGACCACAGCACAGACACATGACCTCCTACCTCCTCAGAATCTTCCCAGAAGGACCAGTTAACACAAAATCATAGTCCAGTGAGACAAATGTTGACCACTAAAATACAGGAAAGAGTTAAAAACGGTAAACAAATAAACAAACCATCCACTGACTCTTTTGAGACGCGGTGGTTCCTCACAGCTCATCTGAAAGAAGTCCCATGTGTCTCCACAACAAAATTAGTTTTCTTGTGCAGCTCAGTAATGCCTTCTCTCCTTCCCAGCCCCACTTTCCTTTTCTCCTTTATCCTTGCTACCCTAGGACAGCACTGTTGAGTAAAGCCTGAACATGTAAGCTTTGTCTCAAGTTCTATGTTCTAGAAACTTCAGTCAAGATCTCAACATAAGCATTTCTTTGAATGGTTCAGTCTCTTCAGAGTAAATGTTCAGACTTCCAGATTTCCTCCTGCAATGCTCCACCACCACCCTGACTCTTCCTTAATGATGACTAAGTAGACGGTGACATGTACATAATTTTGTAGTAATGGGAAAGGAGAACTAACCTACGGTCAACACTGACCTCTGCCCCTGGGCTGTTTATCTAATCTGGTTTCTGTACTTCTCCGACTGACTTGTCAGGATGACACACTAGCACCCACAGCCAAAAACCACGATTCCGGTCCCTTTTCTCCAAGTGCAACGTTCTCTGCTCTGTGAACTCTTTGTTCCAATCCCAGACCTCTACTCAACTACAAACTCTCAGCATCCCAACAAATAAGAATGATTTCCATCACACCATAGCCTGAATTATCTCTACCCCACTGTTTGTAAGAAAATTCCATGGTCATATTATTGGGGAAAAGGAGGTAGTGAATTTAGAAATTTTTTTCTTTCCGTAAAACCTTACTTTCAAGACTATTCTGTCCTGATGGACTCAAAAACAGGAAGTTGCCTTTGGATGTAAAGCTAAAAATGACCTCTTTGTTCTGGATGATTCCTGCCTTTCCTGAAGAACTAAGACTCATTGCTTTCATGGGTGGAGAACTCCAGGAAAACAAATTTACAATATACAGATATTCACTCAAAACACATGTTAAACATATTATCTATCCCTTTTAAGCAATTAAAGTATTTTTTCAAAAAGTACTGTCATCGACTCATTATTGAGTCCATCTCTAGCTTGCCTATTAAGGATACCCCTCTTTATCGCTTCTCAAACAAATTGAACCTAATCAAACTTATAAGCCTTTGCACAGCAAAGGAAACCATAAACAGAACAACAACCTACAGACTGGGAGAAAATATTTGCAAATGCAACTGACAAGGGCTGAATTTCTCAAATATACAAACAGCTCATACAACTCAATAACAAAAAAAAAAATAAACAACCCAATCCAAAAAAAAGGACCAAAGACCTAAATAGACATTTCTCCAAAAAAGACATACAGATAACTGACAGGCACATGAAAAGATGCTCAACGTCACTAATTATTAAACGTAAATCAAAACTACAATGAGGGGCCTTCCTTGGTGGCTCAGTGGTAAAGAATCTGCCTGCCAATGCAGGAGACACGGTTCAATCCCTGGTCCAGGAAGATCCCACATGCCACAGAGCAACTAAGCCTGTGAACCACAACTATTGAACCTGTGCTCTAGAGCCCGGGAACCACAACTTCTGAAGTCCACACTCCCCAGAGCCCGTGCTCTGCAACAAGAGAAACCACTGCAATGAAAAAAGCCATTGCAGTGGGAAGCCCATGCACCGCAACTAGAGAAAGCCCCCAGCAACGAAGACAGCATAGCCAAAATAAATAAAATTACAAAAGAAAAAACTACAATGAAATATCACATACATCATACAGTATCACAAATATACAGTCAGTATGGCCAGTATTTGTTTTCTACAAATAATAAATGCTGGAGAGAAAAGGGAACCTTCCTACACTGTTGGTGGGAATGTAAATTGGTGTAAGCTGCTCTGGAAAATAGTATGGAGGTCCCTCAAAAAAAAATGAAATATAGAGCTATATATGATCCTGCAACTCCAATTCTGGGCCTATATCCAGAGAAAACCATAGCTTACAAAGATATATTCACCTCAATGTTCACAGCAGCACTGTTTACAATAGCCATGCCATGGAAGCAACCTAAAAGTCTATTGATGGATGAATGGATAAAGAAGATATGGTACATATACACAATAGAATACTACTCAGCCAAAAACAGAATGAAATAATGCCATTTGAAGCAACATGGATGGTAGAGATTATCATACTAAGTGAAGTCAGACAGAGAAAGATAAATATCGTATGATATCACCTACATGTGGAATCTAAAAAATTATACAAATGAACTGATTTACAGAACAGAAACAGATTCACAGACATAGAAAACAATATTATGGTTACCAAAGGGGAAGAGGGCAGGGATAAATTAGGAGTTTGGAATTAGCAAATACAAGCTACTATATATGAAATAGATAAATGACAAAGATCTACTTATAGTACACAGAACTATATTCAAAATCCTGTAATAAATTACAGTGGGAAAGAATTTTTTTAAAAAGACACTCCTCTTTTTCCTCTACCTCCCAGTCCAAACACTCAATCTTCTCCCCTTATAAAGGGCAGCTCAGTTTGGACTCATTTCCCTGGTTTTGAACTTAGCAGTCCTTCCAGGATGTGAGTTCCTATACTTACCCCTTTGACCCAGAATAAGAAAGAGCTCTCACAAGTGCCATTGTCTTACTTCACAGTCAGGAAAGAGAGATCAAACACAAGGATTTTTAAGACATGAAAAGAAAAGATGGATGTGAAGTCACTTTGTCAACTGTAAAGCACTGTAAAAATATCAAGTATTATCTCATGAAGGAAGACTTCTTAAATAGCTGCGAAGAGTACTTCTTCTAATGTTGCCTCGAGATAGTCTTTTGAATGATGACACTTGTCCCAGGGGCCAGGAAGGATAAAGTCAGTATTAGGAGTGAGGCTTCTTTAAATCACTGATTAGAAAGGATGGAGCAAGAGGGGGCACCTGTGGAAAGTCATTTCCAGATGCTTCTCATCTGGCTGGACACACTGGCTTCAGGCACCCACTGGTGGGGCAGTATTAGAGAAGCCTAGGGAAGGCATCCAGGGAGGTCCAAGTCACAATACTGAGATGGTGGCAGAACCCCAAAACCTTCAGGCACACCACTTCTGCAGTTGTGGGCAGAGATCCACCCAGGCCACTGTCCAAATTCACTCAGCTGGGCAGAAGAGGAACTGATTTATGTCTCCAGCAGGTATGCCAGAGAAAATTCAAATTGATCAAAAATTAAATATTCATAGGACATTATTCATTAAGATTCATCTCACCGAATGGATGAAATGAGGCAAGGGAAGAAATTAGCTTGCTTGAGAGTGTCAAAGTGATTATGTGATTAAATTGCAATTTATAATTTCTCCTTCAAAAAAAGCCTACTTCTTGATTTGTATTTTTTCCTCCTTACTGTGCCCCGCTGTTGTCTAGGCCTGAGCCAAGGGCACTCAGGGTTAATCGGTGATGGGAAGGCTCCAAACACAGTGCCTGGTCTCCATCCTTCACTCCTACCCACTGCTGACTTCAGGAGAGGGCCCTAACCCAACATTGCTCTTAATGCTGAGAGCAGGGCCTCTGGAACAAGTGACAGCTTCCTCAGAAAAAAACAGACAAATCCCTACAGGACCACCTGGTTGGATTGTTTCCAGGCTTAGGCCACTGTCTCCTTTTCCTCTATGAGGAAAAAATTATATATATATATATATATATATATATATATATATATATGCAATACAATTTTTCTGTAGATTGTCAGTGTCCCTAAAGGACATACCTAGATGACCACCCTCCATCTTCTCCCAAAAGGAGGCATCTTTCTTGTACTCTTGGCTCCCCCTCCTGAACTTGATGTGGAGTTACACAGAGCCTCCTTGAGGCAAAGTCAGGGTCAGGTGATGATTTGACAAAGCTCACCCACTGGAACTCCATCATTGAAGGCTAACAAGCCTGTTCCTCAGAGCCTACCAACAAAGGTCCTCAGGGAAGTAACCAGAATTCAAGAACCCAGCAGTCCAGAGACAAGAGAATAGGTATACCCACCTGGTGGGCTGCTGTCTATGGGGTCACACAGAGTCGGGCATGACTGAAGTGACTTAGCAGCAGCAGCAGCAGCAGTAAACCCACCCCCTTCAGCTGGTGGATCCTCTCTGCCACAATCCCCCATCTGGTGAACCGGAACCCAGTGAAGAACCAGGGATGCTCCCCAAACCTTGTCACACGGAGACCAGGCAGCTTTAGTTCCCCAACTAAAGTCTCCAGAGCCCAGAGGATCCGAGGATCCTAGGATCCTCCAGGATCCTAAGAATGCAGCCACCTTAGGAGGCGCAGGTGGGCCCGAGGATCAGCAAGATCCAAATGGAGCCCCACTTTTATCTGCTCCTTTCATTGTGCTTCTGGGTGTGATTTCATTCCAGGAAGGGGTTTTGCTGCTAAAAATAATTTTAAATCACCGAATTAGATGACCTCTCCTAAGCCCCTTCCAGACCAGAAGCTTCTGATTCTCCGACTTTAGTGGTATAGAATCAAGATGCACTCTGAGCTAGACAAAGTCTCCATTTTCTCCCCTTACCTCTCACTTTGAGAAAAGCTTCAATCTGTCTGTCTGTCTTCCTTTCTAGAAGCCGGAGTCTAGCAAAGATGCTCTGTGTGGGTATGGAGGCAGATGGCTAACTGGGTTTGTCTCATTCTGTCTTCTCCCATCTCGGCCTCTCACTGTCTCTATCGTTCTGTGTCTCTCTACTGCTACTGCCCAGAGAAGATTTAGACGCTGGCTCCAGCAGCTGAGAAGGGTGGTATTAATTCCAAGCTTGTTTCCAAACACCACAGAGGCCTGCCCAGGTTAATTAGTTGTGCAGGCTTTTCTTCAAGTGAGCGAGCCGGCGGAGTTTTTTATAGCTCTGTCACTGTGGTTATTTGTTCATCTTCTGTTTTATTTGGAAATGCGTTCATCTGACAATAAATAACATCCGCCATGACTAAGGGCAATAAACACAGTGAGCGACTCCTCCAGGGGTTTGGGGGGTCACAGCCAGAAGACTGCAAGGCCCAGTCCCCCTACCTGGAGGTGTTTCCAGGCCCTTGGAGAGGCAGGGAGGATGTGGGTAAGGCCAATGAGAGGAGGCTAGAGGAAGAGGCAGAACCAAGAGATGTGGACATGGCTACAGGTGAAAAAGAAATGCCACTGATGAGCAGAGCCCTCAGCAAGGCAGCAGGGCCTGAAAGTCTCAGGCAAAAGACACTGAGGATGGGCACGCCTCATGGCAGAGTGAAGGAAAAGATCTGGTTCCAGGCCCCAGTTCCAGCACCTAAGACCTGTGTGAACTCAGGCAAGTGTCTAGTCTCCACGCTTCAGTTTCCTCACCCTTAAAATGAGAAGGATAATAATAACTTTCTACTCAGAGTGGTTACCTAGGAGACAATGGAAGTAAATGTGCTCCACAAACAAAAGGGATTCTCTTTTTTTAGATGAAAAGAATTGCTCAGGTAGACAGTCTTGGAGTGTGTGTTCAGGACCCTAGGCCTCCCTGGGAAAAAATTAATCTGAAAAGGTTAGAGAAGGCATTTGATGCAGTTTCAGCCTTCTGTCCAAAGGATCTGTGCTGATGACTTCAACATGAACACAGAGTTTGGCCCATTTACAAGCTGACTGAAATCTTACCGTGGCTAGTTCAGCTCTTGCACAAGCCCCAACTGGGCAAATTCTGTTAATCCAAACAAAATTACCATGGGAAATACTTCACACTGATCTACAAGCACTTACATAGGACTTTAGGGGTGATACAGGGGGAAGGGGACAGAAGGACCACAGTATAAAACCAATTAGGCAGAACAGAATATTGGTAGAAGGTATTAGCTTGGGATTTAAATCACCTGTTTATATCACTTTACGCCTATAAACCTTAGAGAAGGTATTTAACATTTTTACCTCCTTTTAGTTTTTCTCATCTATAAAATGGGCATAATAATAGTGTCTAGCTCCTTGGATTGTGGTGTGAAGACTGAATGAGATGAAGTAGGTGGGATGCTTAGGATAGTAGATGGCATATGGCAAGGGTTCAATAAACACTAGCTATCCTTATAACATAAACTTAGGCAAGACACACATAACTGATCTATTCACTCACACGTGTATGCGCTTATTTTTACCAGGTGAGAACCTGGGTACACAATAAAAAAATTCAATCTGATGAAGTTTAATCAAGGAATTAGAAAATTACAGATACCAAGGGAACATTTCATGCAAAGATGAGCTCGATAAAGGACAGAAATGGTAGGGACCTAACAGAAGCAGAAGATATTAAGAAGAGTTGGCAAGAATACACAGAAGAACTATACAAAAAAGATCTTCATGACCAAGATAATCACGATGGTGTGATCACTCACCTGGAGCCAGACATCCTGGAATGTGAAGTTAAGTGGGCCTTAGAAAGCATCACTATGAACAAAGCTAGTGGAGGTGATGGAATTCCAGTTGAGCTATTTCAAATCCTGAAAGATGATGCTGTGAAAGTGCTGCACTCAATATGTCAGCAAATTTGGAAAACTCAGCAGTGGCCACAGGACTGGAAAAGGTCAGTTTTCATTCCAATCCCAAAGAAAGGCAATCCCAAAGAATGATGAAACTACCGCACAATTGCACTCATCTCACACGCTAGTAAAGTAATGCTCAAAATTCTCCAAGCCAGGCTTCAGCAATACATGAACCATGAACTTCCAGATGTTCAAGGTGGTTTTAGAAAAGGCAGAGGAACCAGAGATCTAATTGCCAACATCCGCTGGATCATGGAAAAAGAAAGAGAATTCCGGGAAAACATCTATTTCTGCTTTATTGACTATGCCAAAGCCTTTGACTGTGTGGATCACAACAAACTGTGGAAAATTCTGAAAGAGATGGGAATACCAGACCACCTGACCTGCCTCCTGAGAAATCTGTATACAGGTCAGGAAGCAACAGTTAGAACTGGACATGGAACAACAGACTGGTTCCAAATAGGAAAAGAAGTACATCAAGGCTGTATATTGTCACCCTGCTTATTTAACTTATATGCAGAGTACATCATGAGACATGCTGGGGTGGAAAAAGCACAAGCTGGAATCAAGATTGACAGGAGAAATATCAATAACCTCAGATATGCAGATGACACCACCCTATGGCAGAAAGTGAAGAGGAACTAAAAAGCCTCTTAATGAAAGTGAAAGAGGCGAGTGAAAAAGTTGGCTTAAAGCTCAACATTCAGAAAACGAAGATCATGGCATCTGGTCCCATCACTTCATGGGAAATAGATGGGGAAACAGTGTCAGACTTTATTTTGGGGGGCTCCAAAATCACCGCAGATGGTGATTTCAGCCATGAAATTAAAAGACGCTTACTCCTTGGAAGGAAAGTTATGACCAACCTAGATAGCGTATTCAAAAGCAGAGACATTACTTTGCCAACAAAGGTCCATCTAGTCAAGGCTATGGTTTTTCTAGTGGTCATGTATGGATGTGAGAGTTGGACTGTGAAGAAAGCTGAGTGCCGAAGAATTGATGCTTTTGAACTGTGGTGTTGGAGAAGACTCTTGAGAGTCCCTTGGACTGCAAGGAGATCCAACCAGTCCATTCTGAAGATCAGCCCTGGGATTTCTTTGGAAGGACTGATGCTAAAGCTGAAACTCCAGTACTTTGGCCACCTCATGCGAAGAGTTGACTCATTGGAAAAGACTCATGCTGGGAGGGATTGGGGGCAGGAGGAGAAGGGGACGACAGAGGATGAGATGACTGGATGGCATCACTGACTCGATGGACGTGAGTTTGAGTGAACTCCAGGAGTTGGTGATGGACAGGCAGGCCTGGCATGCTGTGATTCATGGGGTCGCAAAGAGTCGGACACAACTGAGCAACTGAACTGAACTGAACTGAATCAAGGAATGCTTCCAAGAGCAGTAACCTCATAGCAGTTCAAAGGAGAAGAGACAGGATATTCTTGTGTACTGTTGGGCAGATCCTCATGTATTTTCCCATTAATGCTTGAATCATAGCCAAGGTTATGAGAACCAAGTCACCCACAGAGAGCTAACCAGCAAGCTGCCAGCAGATGGAGCCAGCCACCTCCACATGGAGCTGATGGACGCACTGTGTGGGTGCTAAGTCCCTTCATTCGTATCCGACTCTTTGCAACCCCATGGACTGTAGCTCGCCAGACTTCTCTATCAATGGAATTCTCCAGGCAAGAATACTGGAGTGGGTTGCCATTTTCTTCTCCAGATGGAGGCACCAGAAACCCCCAAGTCAACCAGAACCCAGCTCACCTCTAGTCAGGATAGAAAAGGACCAAGAGACAAGGAGAGAGGGCCTGTGGGGACAGGTTAGGCCTTTCTCTCCCCTGTGGAGAAGAGATGGCTTCCCTGCCCCAGTGCAAAGGGAAAGAGGATGCACAGACCCCACCGTGCCTCACAGGCTCAGAGCATTGCCAAAGTCCTTTGATTCCAGGAGCCACGCACTGCCGCCTAATGCTCTGTTTTTCTCCTCCCCTCCACTGTAAGAAAAAGAGCAGAGCTCTTGACCTTCACACCCTGAGGTCTAGGATCATCCTTGAATGTAAAGACTGGCACCTGTAGATTATGAAAGCAGAGGCCCACTGCAGTAGCCTACCCAGCAGACTTGGTACAGCATGAATGGGAAGAGGATGGTGGGCAGCTCTCCCATCCTAGGTCCAGGTGGCTCCTGAAGACAACAGCCACCCCAGCAGGCCCTGTAACTGCACATGGAAATGCACAAAAGTCCGTTCTAGGGCAGAAACCAAAGGTTTGCCCAGGTTGGGCTGAATCACGAGTTGGAGATCTAAGCCAGAGGATGGAGTCATAGGGGGCCTATATCACTAGTGAGACCAAAGGAAGGAGCAACTGAGGAGGTGGGGCTGGGAGGAGAGGATGGTCCTCAGAGACGGAAGAGGGCTGGGGTGGGATCTTCAGCATCCAGCAGAACCAGAAAGAACCCAGAGAGAGTAAAGGAAGCATGACGCCTCCCCTGTCCCCACGTGCTGTGGGCTCAGTCGTGTCTGACTCTTTCAGACCCCCTGGACTGTAGCCCGCCAGGCTCCTCGGTCCATGGAATTTTTCAGGCAAGAATACTGAAGTGAGTTGCCATTTTCTGCTCCAGGGGATCTTCCTGACTCAAGGATTGAACCCGCATCTCTGGCATCGCCTGCATTGGCAGGCAGATTCTTTACCATTGTGCCACCTGGGAATCTCAATCTGTCCCCATAAGTCATATCAAAAGGCCTCTTCCTCCCCATCCCGCCTCCCAGCCTCAAACAGAGTCACTGAGGCCTTGAAAAGGGTGAGAATGGGTGCCGTCAACCAAGTCCCCACTTCCCCTCCTCTGACCAAACAATCAGGGCCCACCCAGCTCCAGCTGACGCTGAAGGGGAGGATAAAGAAGAATCAAGTTTTGAATCAAGCTTGCCATGAAACTTTTAAATATTTAAAAGACTGAATCTTAATTACCAGAATAAGACTGTTAGTAACCGAAAGTGGCTGGAAAGTTATGGAACCAGACCAAGATATCATTAAGGGAGTTGCTCCCCAGCAGGAAAGAGAGATCTGGCATGGTATAGCCAGGGGCAGTTACTGGAAGAAATAAAATTACTTTGTGTTTATACTCCAACAAGTTGAGATTCCCCAGTAAGTCAGGCCCAATTACCTGCACAGAGAAAATAAACGGACGTTGGAGACCTGTGTCCCTGTGGTCAGGACACCCTGAGGACGGATACTGGCTCCCACTGAACACATCCTGCTCTTTCCCCTGCAGGTGCTGTCCCACCTCCCAGGGCAGAGACCTTAAGTGAAGAAGGGGAAATCTGTCCTCAGGCTTTTAATGAGGCTCTTAGAAGAACATGATGTTTTCTTCTTAGAGGAATCACCAATGGAATGTGCTCACAGGCAGCTGAAAAAGATGGTGCAATTTGCTTATTTCTGGTGCATTCCAGGAAGCATTACCTCTGCCTCACACTAGCATCCTCCAGTGGTCCCCGCCTGGGACAGCCAGCAGCCACAGAGGTCTTTGACTTTCCAGGCTGAGAAAGACAGAAGAGGAACAAGGCAAGGGACACAACCAGCCCTGGGACACAGAGGCAACACCTCCAGAGGGTCAGAAGACTGCCAGAGGGGGCTTGATTCCCTAGTGGAAAATGAGAGGAAACAAAGTTTATAAAGACAGTGGGAACTGATTCATGGAACAGGATGTTCCCTTGGCTAATTTCCATCTAGGGGAAAGGGAGGAACATTACTGAATGCCTGGGCTGTATCAGACACCATGTTCATCCTTGTCTTGTTTGATCCCCGCATATCCACAGCCATGTAAGGAAGGCCTTCTCTCCATTTTGCAGCTGGAGGCAGAGTGGTTGCCTAAGGTTACATGTTCCTGGGATTTGAACGTCACGTCTGTCTGTGTAGCATACGTGGAGATTTACTGCCTTTATCGCCCCTTCAGTAAAGGGTTTGCTGTCCTGATGCCAAGAGTGTTGGTTCTAGTTGCCCAGCAGTTAAGCCACAGTCATGCTTTTCTCAAGTACAGCCACCAGCCAGTGGATGAGCAAGATGGTGGTATACAAACCTAGCCCTTTCTACCAACATGGAACTCCTCTAACAAGCAATTTTGCTCCAGGGTGCCCCATTGGGCTGACAGAAGCATTATCAGTTTTGCTTCACAGACTGAGACCTCCTCCTGGCCAATCCTGCTTTCTGTCTTTTCCTTTAAGAAGTCTTATTCCCCTTTTGTACACTTAACTCCATTTTAGCATCTGGTTCCTGGAGAACCCAGCTGGAACTCCCAAAAGTCTGACTCTTAAGCTCCTGTTCATTCTAACACGTTATCCTCACTTTCACTCACCCTTGGGGTAACATTGCTGCAGTCCAGAAAATAACTTCCTATTGGTAGCTTTGTTTCACTCATTTCAGAGGAAAGCTACTAAGGTTTAAGGATTAGAGGAGTTCCCAAACAGTTAGTTACCCTTGACTACTAGGTATTCAATCAAATCGGTGACTAACATTTGACCATACTTTGAACTCTTAAATCCAGGTAAACAGTTGCCCTCACTTTCTCCATTTCTCCCATATCAATTCCAACCTTTATTTGCCACAAAATGGTGTTGAGATACAATTTCATTATATGTTGTGCTTAATGAGAATGCTTTATGATTCCTACGTTTCATTTAAAAGACAGGTAAGAACAAACAAAAAGAAAAAAATGTAATTCATCAAATTATATATATATATGTAATTCATCAAATTATACATATATATATATACACACATAAAAACAGACAAAGACATTACCCATTATATTTAATTGTGAGAAACTTGAACTCTTCCCACTAAAATCAGAAAGTAAGGAGACCCTTCTCATCACTGCTTTTCAACACTGTGTAGGGAAGTACTTTGTAATGCAGTAAGACAAGAAAAGAAAAGGTATACATTTGGGGAAGGAAGAAATAAAACTGTTCTTGTTCACAGATAGCATGATCATCTATGTAGAAAAATCTGAAAGATCTGACCAAAAAAAAAAAAACCCTTCTGGAACTAATTAGTAATTACAGCAAGGTTGCAGGATACAAAATTCGTATGTAAGAGTCAGCCACCTCCCTATACACCAGGAATGAACAAGTAGAATTTGAAATTAAAAACATGATGTATTTACATTAGTACCACCCAAAAATGAGATAGGTATACAAGCGTCAACCAAAATGGTATGTGTGGGGTCTCACTGCTTGCCACTCAAAAGTCAAAAAACAGGCCAGGTTGGTGGAAAGCAAAGTTTGCTTTATTTCAGATGCTGTCAACTGGGGTGGGAGGGTGGTGGACATCTGTCCAAAGGCCAAGCAGGGAGTGAAAGCATTTATAGACAGAATTGGGGGTGGAGGACAGTTGCATGCAGGAAAAGCAGAGTCATCTCTAACAGTCATCTTCAAATTTGTCATCAGTAGTCTGAGCAGCATCTTGGTTCTTCTAGGTGCAGTTAATCTTCAGTTGCAGGGCCCATTTGTTCCCATTTCTTTGCATCCAGTTCTCAGGATGTCCTGGGTACAATTTGGTCATCATGTAGTTAATTTCTCCAACTGGTGTTTTGGTATCTATCAGACAGCTCACAGGATATGGCTCAGAATATTATCTTTAGCCCTTGAGAAAGAACTACAGATTCTTGACTGTGCTTAAGGACTACATTATTATTATTTAGTCTCCTTTGACTGTTTTCCCATGTCTCACTTCTCTGATTAAACTTACTCTTTGACTAAAGTTTTCCGCAGACAAAAGGCAAGCAGAGGACATGGGGTGGGGGACAATAGGGTGGTGCTCCGTCTCACTGGTGCATACAAAATCTATAAAAGGAAAACTGCAAAACTCAGATGAAAAATATTGAAGAAAAATTGAATAAATGGAGAGTTCCATTTACTTAATAAATCCCATTCTCATGAGTAGGAAGACAATACTGTCAGGATATTAGTTCTTTCCAATTTGATCTACTGATTCAATGTAATCCCAATCATAATGCTAGCAATTATTTTGTGGTGTTGACAAACTAATCACAAAAGTTATATGGAGAGGCAAAAGACCCAGAATAGCCAACACAACACTGAAGGAGAAGAATAAAATCAAAGGACTAATATTACCTGACTTCAAGACTTCTCAAAGCTACACTAACCAAGACAATGTGGCCCTGACCAAAAAAAAAAAGGCAAACAAATCCAAGGAACACATTGAAAAACCCAGAAATACACTCACAAAAATATAGTCAACTAATCTGTCAGAAAGCAGAGGCAATACAATGGAGCAAATGAAGTCTTCAACAAATGATGCTGAGACAATAAGTATTCATGGGCAAAAATAATAATAATCTAGACATAGACTTTATACCCTTCACAAAAATTAACAAAAATGGATCATAGGAATGTCCCTGGCGCTCCAGTAGTTAAGACTCTGCACTTCAAATGCAGGGAGTGTGGGTTCAATCCTTGGTTGGGGAACTAGGATCCCACACGCAGAGTTGTATGGCCAAAAAGAAAAGGAAGTGAAGGTGAAAGTCACTCAGTTGTGTCCAACTCTTGCAACCCCATGGACTGCAGCCCACCAGGTTCCTCTGTCCATGGAATTCTTCAGGCAAGAATACTGGAGTTGGTTGCCATTTCCTTCTCCAAAAAAGAAAAGGATCATAGACCTAAATGTAAAGCAAAAAGCTAAAAAACTCCTAGAAGATAACGTAGGAGAAAACCTATATGACCTTGGATATAGCAATGACTTTTTAGATACAGCATAAAAGGCAAGATCCATGAAAGAAATAATATATATGCTGAATTTAGTTCAAAATGAAAATACCTGTCCTGTGAAAGACAATGTCAAAAAAAATGAGAAGACAAGTCACAGCCTAGGAGAAAATGTCTAGAAAAAAACATATAAAGAACTGCTATCCAAAAGTACAAAGAACTCTTAAAACTCAACAGGAAAACAAATAACTTGATTACAAAATGATTCAAAGACCTGAACACACCCTACAAAGAAGATATACAGCTGGAAGATAAGCATATGTAAAGATGCTCATGATATATCATCAGGAAAATGCAAATTAAAACAACAAAAAGGTAACAGCACACACCTAGAATGGCCAAAAACCAAAATATTGACACCACCAAATGCTGTCAAGGATGCAGGACAACAGCAACTCTCTTTCATTGCTGGTGGAAATGCAAAATGGTCCTACCACTTTGGAAGCCAGTTTGGTGGTCCTTACAAAACTGAACATACTGCTGCTGCTGCTGCTAAGTCACTTCAGTCAAGTCCAACTCTGCACAACCCCATAAACGGCAGGCCACCAGGCTCCCCCATCCCTGGGATTCTCTAGGCAAGAACACTGGAGTGGGTTGCCATTTCCTTCTCCAATGCAGGAAAGTGAAAAGTGAAAGTGAAGTCGCTCAGTTGTGTCCGACTCTTAGCGACCCCATGGACTGCAGCCCACCAGGCTCCTCCGTCTATGGGATTTTCCAGGCAAGAGTACTGGAGTGGGGTGCCATTGTACTACCATACAATTTATCAAATGTGCTTCTTGGTATTTACTCAAAGGAGTTGGAAACTTATGTCCATACAAAAAAAGTTTCATACAGATGTTTATAGTATCTTTATCTATAATTGCCAACACTTAGAAGTAACCAAAATGTCTTTCAGTAGGTGAACAGATAAATAAACTGTAGTACAGTCAGACAATGAAATCTTTTTCAATGCTAAAAAGAAATGAGTTATCAAACCATGAAGAAACACATGGAGAAACTTTAAATTCATATTACTAAGTGAAATAAGCCAATATGAAAAAGCTACATACTATACAATTCCAAGTATATGACATCATAGAAAAGGCAGAACTATGCAGATGACACCACCCTTATGGCAGAAAGTGAAGAAGAACTAAAGAGCCTCTTGATGAAAGTGAAAGAGGAGAGTGAAAAAGTTGGCTTAAAACTCAACATTCAGAAAACTAAGATCATGGCATCTGGTCCCATCACTTGATGGGAAATAGATGGGAAAACAGTGCAAACAGCATCAGATTTTATTTTTGGGAGCTCCAAAATCACTGCAGATGGTGACTGCAGCCATGAAATTAAGACGCTTACTCCTTGAAAGGAAAGTTATGACCAACCTAGACAGCATATTAAAAAGCAGAGATATTACTTTGCCAACTAAGGTCCGTCTAGTCAAGGCTATGATTTTTTCAGTGGTCATGTATGGATGTGAGAGTTGGACTGTGAAGAAAGCTGAGCACCGAAGAATTGATGCTTTTGAACTGTGGTGTTGGAAGACTCTTGAGAGTCCCTTGGACTGCAAGGAGATCCAACCAGTCCATTCTAAAGGAGATCAGTCCTGAATATTCATTGGAAGGACTGATGCTAAAGCTGAAACTCCAATACTTTGGCCACCTAATGTGAAGAACTGACTCATTGGAAAAGACCCTGATGCTGATAAAGGTTGAAGGTGGGAGGAGAGGGGACAACAGAGAATGAGATGGTTGGATGGCATCACGGACTCAAAGGACATGAGTTTGAGTAAACTCAAGGAGTTGGTGATGGACAGAGAGGCCTGGCGTGCTGCAGTCCATGGAGTCACAAAAAGCTGGACACGACTGAGCAACTGAACTGAACTGAACTGATGGAGACAGTAGAAAGATCAGTGGTTGCCAGGGGTGAGAGGTGAGGAGGGGTAAATAAAGGATTTTTAGGGTAGCAAAAGTACTCCATATGATATTATCATTATATGTTTGTATAGAACAGTGAACCCTAATGTAAACTATGGACTCTGGTGATCATGATGTATCAGTATAGGTTCCTCCATTATAATAAATTTACCACTCTAGTGAGGGATGTTGATAATTGGGGCATAGTGCATTTTTGGAGGGGCAGGGAATATATGAGAACTCTGTATCTTCCTCTCAATTTTTCTGTGAACCTAAAAGTGTTCTGAATAAAAATGAAGTCTTTTTTTTTTTAATTTAAAACTTCTGTGCCTCAGGGACACTATCACTATGAAAGTGAAAATACAACCCACAAAATGGGAGAGATATTTGCAAGCACATATTGGATAAGATACTAGTATCCAGAATACATAAAGAACTCTAACAGCTCAACAATAAAAAGACAAATAATCCAATTAAAATTGGCATAAGATCTGAATAGATATTTCTCCAACAAAATTATATAAATAGTCGATAAATATATGAAAATGTTCAACATCATTAGTCATTAAGAACATGTAAACCAAAACCCCAGTGGCATACTACTTCACTAGGATGGTTATAATTTAAAAAGAGAGAGAGAGAGAAATAAAGGAAGAAAGGAAGGAGGGAGGGAGGAAGAAAAGAAAGAAAGGAAGAACAGTAACAAGCATTGGAGAGGACGTTGAGAAATTGGAACTCTTATGCATTGCCGCTAAGAGTGTAAAATAGTAGAGCCACTTTGGAAAATGTTTATCAGTTTCTTAGAAAGTTAAACATAAAATTAGCAGATGACTGAGCAGTTAACCTCCTCAGTATATATCCAAGAGAATGGAAAACATATTTATACAAAACCTTGGGACTTCCCCAGTGGTCCAGTGATTAAGACTTTGAGTTTCCACAGCAGAGGGTGCAGATTCCACCCCTGGTTGGGGAACTAAGATCCCATATGTTGCATAGTAAGGCAAAAAAAAAAAAAAAATCATACACAAATGTTCATAGCAGCATTAAAGCCAAAAAGAACCCAAATGCACATCAATTGAAAAATGAATAAACTAACCTGTAGTATATCCATACAATGGAATACTATTTAGCTGTGAAAATGACTGAGGTGTTCATATAAGCTACAACATGGATGAACCTTGAAAATGTGCTATATGAAAAAGTCATAAACAGACTTATATTGTATATCAGTTTATATATTCAGAATAAGCAACTTTATAGAGACAGAAAGTAGATTAGTGTTTGCCAGGGGCTGGGCGGGGGCAGTTGAGGTGGGGGGGGGCGGTTGAGAAATGGAGAGTGACTGCTTAACAAGTACAGGATTTCTTTATGGGGTGATGAAAATGTTCTGGAATTAGTGGAATTAGGTAGTGGCAATGGCCAACTCCAGTGTTCTTGCCTGGAGAATCCCAGGGACTGGGGAGCCTGGTGGGTTGCCGTCTATGGAGTCGCACAGAGTCGGACACAACTGACTCGACTTAGCAGCAGCAGCAGCAGCAGCAGCAATGGTTGCATAACTCTATACATACACTAAAAACCACTGAAATGTGTACTTTTAAAGAGTAAGCTTTACAATATGTGAATCATAACTCCAGAAGAACCCTAAAACTGTTTGAGATTAAAAACTGTAAAACTGAAAAACAAAAAGAAAACAGAAAAAAACTGTTGTGAACCTGTTCAGTTCAGTTCAGTCACTCAGTTGTGTCCGACTCTTTGCAACCCCATGAATCACAGCATGCCAGGCCTCCCTGTCCATCACCAACTCCCGGAGTTCACCCAGACTCACATCCGTCGAGTCAGTGATGCCATCCAGCCATCTCATCCTCTGTCGTCCCCTTCTCCTCCTGCCCCCAATCCCTCCCAGCATCAGAGTCTTTTCCAGTGAGTCAACTCTTCGCGTGAGGTGGCCAAAGTACTGGAGTTTCAGCTTTAGCATCATTCCTTCCAAAGAAATCCCAGGGCTGATCTCCTTCAGAATGGACTGGTTGGATCTCCTTGCAGTCCAAGGGACTCTCAAGAGTCTTCTCCAACACCACAGTTCAAAAGCATCAATTCTTCGGTGCTCAGCTTTCTTCACAGTCCAACTCTCACATCCATACATGACCACTGGAAAAACCATAGGCTTGACTAGACGGACCTTTGTTGGCAAAGTAATGTCTCTGCTTTTCAATATGCTATCTAGGTTGGTCATAACTTTCCTTCCAAGGAGTAAGCGTCTTTTAATTTGTTGTGAACCTGTAAAAGGTTTTTTAAAATGGCACCAAAAGCACAATCCATTTTTTAAAAAACTGATAAATTGGACTTTATCAAATTAAAATTTTTGATCTATGAAAGATATTGCTAAGAGAATAAAATAACAAGCCATATACTTGGATAAACTCTTTGTAGAACATGTATCTAATAAAGGACTCGTGTCCAGAGTATGTAACAAACTTTAAAAACTCAACAATAAGGAAGCAAACAACAAATTTTTTAAACAGACTGAATATTTGAACAGAACTTCAACAAAACAAAAAAAATAGGCAGATGGAAAATAAGTACATGAAAAGATGCTCAGCATAATTAACCATTAGGAAACACAAATTTAAAAATCATAAGGGTACCACCATGTATCTATTAGAATGGCTAAAATGTAAAAGATGGCCATACAAGTGTTGTCAAGGATGCATAACAGCTGAAACTTTCATGGTTTAACCATTTTAGAAGTCTGTCTGGCAGGTTTTTGTTTTTTTAGTTAAATATATTCCTACCATACTTCAAGATAGTTCCCCAAGAGAAAAGACAGAATAAGTCCATAAAAGACTTGTTTAAAAATGTTCATAGCAACTTTATTTGTAATAGCCCCAAATTGGAAACAACCCATATGCTTATCATTGGTAGAATGGAGAAACAAATGGTGTCTATTCATACAATGGAGTATTACTTGGCAGTGAAAAAGCATGAGCTATTGATACACAAAACTGTATGGATGATTCTCAAAATACTGAGTGCACCAAAAAGTTTGTTTGGGTTTTTCTATAACATCTTAGCCAACCCAATACTTATATTCAGTGAAAGAAGTCAGACAAAAAGGGATATATACTGTATGACTCTATTTACATAAAATTTTAAAAATTGATCTATAATATCAAACTGACCTATAATAACAGAAAGCAGATTAGTGGCTGCCAGAAGCAAGAAGAGAAGAAGGCAAGAGAGGGTGGAAAAGAGAGAACACAAAGGGGACAAGGAAACTTTCAGTGATGGATGTGTCCCCTATCTTAACTGTGGTGATGGTTTCATAGGCATGTTAAGCTAATGAAGGTGTGGGAGAGATAAACTAGGAGGTTGGAATTAACATGAATTAATGGGTACACTCCCATATATAAAATAGATAACCAATAAGGACCTACTGTATAGCACAAAGAACTATACTCAAAATTGTATGTTAATAATAACATACAAGGGGAAAGAATCTGGAAAAATAGTATATGTATGTGTATAACAGAATCACCTTATTGTACACCTGAAACTAGCACAATGCTGTAAATCAACTATACTTCAAGAAAATAATTATTAGCCTTTTTAAAAACTTATAAATTGTAAACTTTAAGTATGTGCAGTTTATCATAAGTTGATTAGAACTCAGTAAAGCTAGAGAAAGAAAGAGCATTCATGAGTGAATATATAATTTATTGTATAATATCCGACAAGTGGGAAAAGTCCCATTTAGATTCTGCCCCCAAGACTTTAAGTGCCTTAGGATGGAATGACCCCAGAAGGCCCAGAAAGCTGACCCTGTCCCAGGCCCTTTACACAAAATCTTCCCTTAGAACACCCTTCCCTCACCGTGAACATCAACACATTTTTCATGCCCAGCTAAAATCTCATCTACTCCTTGAAACTTTCCTTGTCTTCTCCAGTCTGCACTCTCCTAGCACCTGAGAATCCAGTAATATATCCCCTTGGTCTAGCATGTAAGACTCGTGGTTTCAACTCTTCCCCCCAAATCTTAAATGTCCACCACTTGCACTGATTGGTCATTTTACTGAGACACAAATTTAATTCCAGCCAGTTGTGATGTCCCTACAGAGGAGGAGATAATGGCTGAGCCAAACCCCCACCCACCTCCAGGCCTTAGCCCAACCCAGCTTGGTTGGCCACTGCTTTTTATAAAAGCTTTTTTCCCCTTTATGTAGAATGGACTGCCTGGAAAAAAAAAAAAGCTATCAGCTTGTGATGGAAATGATGAGTGAGTGAAGCAGTCCAAGAAAGGCATGGTTCTTAGCCAGAAAATGGCTTTATAAATTACTTTAATCTTTTATTAAGAATCTGGAAGCATCACTTAAATATCTTAGTTGTACTTTACAGCATTTTATGGGAAGAAGTTACGCACTACAGTGGCATTAACAGGATTGGAAATTTGAAAAGGCTTTGGGCCTTGTCCCTCAATAATGTCAAAAGCTCCCAGTAGCTCTGCTAAGTACTCATCACACTGCATTATAAGTATGAGTTTAGCTGCCTCCCCTCTAGTCTGAGAAGTACAGTAGTCTGGAATTTAGAGCTGGATTGTCTGGGCTCAAACCTCAGTTCACCTCATAGCTGGGTGACCTTGAACAGGTTACTTAAACTCTGTGTGCCTCGATTTCTCCATCTTTAAATGGCAAGTAAAATAGTACCTGCCTAATAGAGTTGATTTAAATGATTCAGCATGACAATATATAAAAAACACTTGAGTCAGTATCTGACCCATCAAAAAGAGCTCAATAAATGTTAATAATTAATTTGAGGGTTTCCTCTGGAGCAGTTTATTAGGGACTTTTTAAAATTTTTCTAGTTCTCCAGTGTGCACTCAACAAGAGTTAAAAGAATGAGTGGATGACTCAGCAAGTGGGTGAGTTATGGTTCTGCCCCTTTGTGCCTGAAGCCAAAATTCTGGTTTCTCCAGTATCCAGCTCGTGATGGATGTATCCCGTATCCAGCACTAATTTGGTCAGTATCCCTGTTGTGTTCTCCACTGTTCCCGATTTGTAACCATGAGGACCATGGTGCCATGACTGGGGAGGGGCAGGAGGAACAGAAAGGATGGTAGAGGATCCTAGCTGGCCTGTGTTCCCCATTTGACCATCATGGTAGGAAGATGAGACCAGGAATAAAATGGTCTTTGATGAGAACAGTGCTGCCTTGGGATTCACCTAGCACCCCTGCCCCTCTAGAGTTTATTCTCAACCCAGCACCCCAAGGGACCCTATTAAAGCCTAAATTAAATCATGTCACACACCTGCACAAAACTCTCCAATGGCTCTCGATCTGATTTGGAACAAAACCCAAAACTCCCACAATGGCCTACAAGGCCATACATACTCCAACCTGCGCTCTCTCTCCCATCTCATCTCCCACCTTGCTCCTCTCTGCACACTCCATTCCAGGCTTCTTGCTGGATACTGGCTTTCTGGCAGTCCTTCAAACACATCCAAAGGACCGCTGTTTGTGGTCTTTGCATTCTCTGTTCCCTCTGCTTGGTATGCTTTTCCTCAGAAATTCATGGTCCACTCTCACTTCATATAGGCCTCAGCTCAATGCCACCTCTTAAGAGAGGTCTTCTCTCTCCACCTATCTAAAACTCATGTGGGACTTCCCTGATGATCCAGTGGTTAGGATTCCATGCTTCTACTGCAGAGGGTACAGGTTCGAGCCCTGGTCAGGGATCTAGGATCCTCATGCTGCATGGCACAAACATAAATAAATAAAACTCATGAAATGAGAGACTTCATCTGTTTGCAGCATTGCTCCATCCCCAACACCTTGCCCAGTGCCTACCACACAGTACTCACTAAATACTTACTATTAGGTGAAGAAAACCCCAGGAATCCACCTGCTTTCTACTTCTATTTCCCTCCCAGAGCTTGATCCTCCCCACATAGAAGACTCTCCCCAGGACTGGACCATGCCCAGAGGTGGTTCCTGAACCTCCCGCAGAATAAGGTGCATTAAAGTGTACTACTGGTAGAAAAGGGAGCTGCTGGTTGGTGAAGAGACTTAGTGGTCCCTGACTGGACAAGGTGATTTGCTTTTGCTAGCAGTTTCAAGAGAAGGTATGAAGTATAAGGTGTTAAAGAGATAGAAGTACTCATTACTGTGACCCATTAGCAACTAAAGAAATGGAGGGGGACAGAGACAGAAAAGAGAAAGAGAAGGAAAAACCTGAATCATTGGTGATGTTCTTCCTGGGGTAGGACTCAAGAATATACATTTTAATAATTCCCCTGAGTGATTCATAAGTAACCAGCTTAAGAGAGGCCCTTAGAAGGCATTTGGAGATTTAGTAAAGAACAAGGCCATACATTTATAGTGGGAAAGCCAGGGGCTCTCACAGCCAAGCAGACCTGGGTTCAAGTCCTGCCATCACTGCTTATCATCTGTGTAACCTTCTGCTATCATTTAACCTCTCAGATCCTGAAGTTACATGTCTAGTTAGAGTTGATCATTACATCTATCCTAACTGCACTGCTGTGATGATTAAATCACAACACATGGAATATGCTTCAAACATAGTAGATTCTTAGTAGTTCATAATGCTCTTTTTTCTGGCCTCTATTTTCTGAGTGCTTACAACCTCCCTACAATGTTGTGCTGACGTTCTTACCCCTCTACTCCATGACCTCACAGAGGTGAAAACATATAGTCAAAAGGGCCAGTTCTTCTGCATATAGTAAAATCTTCAGCCCAAACCTTCCCCAGAATTCCTCTTCCCTTCTCTAGAAGAGATCAAGGAGCATATTTTCACTCTTAACTACCCACTGCATGCATGCTAAGTCACATCAGTCATGTCTGACTCTTTGTGACCCTATGGACTATAGCCCATCAGGCTTCTCTGTCCATGGGATTCTTCAGGCAAGAATACTGGAGTGGGCTGGCATGCTCTCCTCCAGGGGATCTTCCCGACCTAGGGATCTAACCCCTCATCTCTTTTGTCTCCTGCATTGGCAGGCGGGTTGTTTACCACTAGCACCACCTGTTAACTAACCATTAATAATAAATTTTTGTATTTTAAGTCTCTACCAAGACTGCCACATATATTTTAGGACAAAAGCTCAAGAAGGAGGTGGAACAGACACCATGATCACTCACTTGTAGATTTCTGGCAAGTGGCCTGCATGCATGGCTAGAATGTGTGTGTGCTGGGATTTAGGACTCCCTAATGCTGTGCTCCAGTGTTCTCACCTGGAGAATCCCAGGGACAGGGTCACACAGAGTTGGTCACAACTGAAGCAACTTAGCAGCAGCAGCAGCAATGCTGTGCACTCTCCATTAGGTTACATTCACCATCATCAAGACCTTTTGCTTTTGAGGGCAAAGAGGAAAAAAAGAGACAGGACGTTTGTATCTCCTGTTGCTTCCTGCCCCTAACCTCTGGAGTACTGGTTGGAGAGTGAGGGGGCAGCCAAAGACACTATCCCAAGTTTGGCTGCACAGACTGCAAGGACAACCTGGAAAAGCCTCTCCCAGTCTAAGCCTCTCCAGCTCAAGGCTGGCAGCCTTCTGCAGCTCCACACCCCCACCTGCTGGACGCTGCCTTGCACAGATCCTGACCATCCACAGGATACCATTCTCTGTGAATCTTGTACGCCAGTCCCTACCCCCAGGTCTGCCTCGAGGGCCACAGAACAGGCTGGAATGAAGGGAAGTACCCGTATTTCCCACCTAGTGTATTAGTCACTCAGTCATATCCAACTCTTTGCGACTCCATCAACTGTAGCCTGCCAGACTCCTCTCTCCATGGAATTCTCCAGGCAAGAGTAATGGAGTGGGTTTGCCATTCCCTTCTCCAGGGTATCTTCCCAACCCAGGAATCGAACCCTGGTCTCCCACATTGCAGGCGGATTCTTTACCAGCTGAGCCACCAGGGAAGCATCGCTTTCCCAGTCTTACTGTAAATCTTCACCTAGGATAATGAGTGAACTCTTTATTCTCTCTAAACTTCAGTTTCTCCCAAGTTGTAACCAGAGGAGGAGTCACCCTGACTTTCCCGCCCTCCCGGGGTGAAATGGAAAAGAGTAAGACACCCACTCTGCCAGATGGAAAGAACTGGGACTTTGGAGAGGAAACTGCTATAAATCTGAGAACTCCGAGGATAAAAGCAGCAGCATTCTCAGTAAACAAATGAAGGAACTAAGCTCCAGAAAATCAAAGTAAGCAGCTGCAGGGAACAGACTTTATTCATTCATTCATTTATTCGATTACTCACTCAGATATGTTAGTTGAGCCCCTACAATGTGCCTGGTACTGTGAAACAGGGGTGAACACCCAGTTACTGCACTTTTGTCTCTTTGCTGAGCCACTCATCACCTTCTTCCTTTCCTCCTCCCTGTCACTGTTTTCCTTCTGAATATTTTTCCCTGTGTTCTTGGTAACCCTCATTCTACTGAAAACAAATTCTACATCCATAACACACTCCAAGAACTTTCACTATATCCTCCCCCTCATTGTAACTAAAACCTGGCCTTTCCCCAAGGACATTAGTTCCCTTGCAGCCCTCTTGCGTGGAGGCAGCTCCCCCACCCCCACATGAGTTCCATTTTCCAGCCAAGAAGGGTGCACTTGGGGTCAGCAGTCTCCCAGCTGCCATCGCCTCGCCGGCAGTTTCACACTGACTTTTCTACCCTCATGTAAAGCCTTCATCAGACTGAAGTGCTCATTGCCCCCTACTTCTTGCCTTGCCATCACTGACCCTGGCCCATGCCAGCTGAGGACTCTCTCTACTTACCCCTACACATCAGCTCCCACCAAGGGCCTGAGGCAAATTGCTCACACTCATGCATTCGACACGCTAACCTCCCCCTAACTTTATCCTAATCACTTCAGACAACTTTCTATGCTGCTCTCAGCCATGCTTTTCAAGGCCACAACTGGACCATTACTAGCAGGCTCCATCTCTCCGAATTTACACTTCAGTGTCCCATGTGGACCACAGTCCCTCCAACTTTACTCTGCTCCTCCCACTTCGCAACTCCCTGACCTCACTGAGTTCTGGCACTGTAACCCCGTTTTTGCCTCACAGTTCATCTTCCCTCCTCCCTCAAGCCCAGGGCTCAGTACTTGGAAAACCAAGCTGAGTGATTTCTCGTCAGCCTCTTGAGCCCCCTTACTCCCTTTTCCTTCTAATCCCAAGGCCTGACCCTGAGTCAATCTCACAGCTGCCTGATCTGCCCTTAAGCCTGGACTTATGGGTCCTGGTGAGGAAAATTGTCTACTCTGGCACACATTGGTCTTCTGGAAGGTTCTTCAAGGACCATTACAAATCTATCTCACTCTCCCCAAGGCCTCAGCAGATAGCCTGTCCTCCTATTTCACTGAAAAATTAGAGCCAAAAACTTCCTCAGATTCTCACCCTCCTCTCATAAACGAATTCTGATTACCTGCCACATAGCCTTCCTTGGGGTCTCCAGGTCAGAGGTTGCTCCTCTCCCTGTTCAGAGTCAGCCTTTCTACCTGGGCCTAAATTCCCTCCTGTCCCCCGCCCCCACCACACCTCTATTTCTATTCCCTTCTTTTATCAGCATCTCAGTCAGAGTCGCTCGGGAGACAGAATGTTGTTGTTGTTATTGTTCAGTCACTAAGTCATGTCTGACTCTTTGCAACCCCATGGACTGCCGCACACCAGGCTTCCCTGTCCTTCACTGTCTCCCAGAGTTCGCACAAACTCACATCCATTGAGCTGGTGATGCCATCCAACCATCCCATCCTCTGTCACCCTCTTCTCCTCCTGCCCTCAATCTTTCCTAGCATCAGGGTCTTTTCCAATGAGTTAGCTCTTCACATCAGGTGGCCAACGTATTGGAGTTTGAGCTTTAGCATCAATCCTTCCAATGAATATTCAGGGTTGATTTCCTTTAGGATTGACTGGTTTGATCTCCTTGCTGTCCAAAGGACTCTCAAGAGTCTTCTCCAACACCACAGTTCGAAAGCATCAATTCTTCAGCGCTCAGCCTTCTTCATGGTCCAACTCTCACATCTATACATGACTACAGGAGACAGAATACAAACCCCAATTTAAACAGAGGGATTTTAACTTAAAGAATTACTAGCTATAACAAGATTTTACCTTCTAAAGAGAAAGAAAGAACTCAATAAGATATACAAATACCCAATATAGGGAACAGCCTCTACCTCTAGGACTGAGACAGAAAATCTGAAGAGGCCCTGCCCTCTCAGCTGATGTCTAACATATGCTGGAAAGAGTGAGGCTTTGACCCACTGGATGGCAGAGATGTTGTGCCAACAGAACTCACCAAGAAGCCACCCTCTGGGGTAGCTGAGAAAGCCATCAACATAGAAGGTCTGTGCTGTAGACCTTGCAAGGCCACCCACCACACACTGCCCAGGAAGCCATCCACAGTGCCAAAGGACATCCCTAGGAAGGTGTTGCCCTGCAAAGTGTGCTAGGAAAATGCTTGTAAGGATGGTGCCCTAGAAAGCCACACTCTGATATGCTGAGGAGGCTGCCCACAGGGAGAGGCCGTGTACTACTGGCTACCCTGTGTATGTGGCTGGAGACCACTCTCATAGCTGGTCCCCTTACGTTGCTGTGCTCTGCTGCAAGAGCCTGCAAAGAGGACACAGGAACCAGGTAGAGAAGTCCTTTCCTCCAGCTATGCCCTCCGTGCCCTCTCCTGACCTATCTTAACCTTATGCCAGCTGACAAAGGAGAAAGGCTTGTATTAATCATAAGGTCCAGCTCCATTTCCACAGAGCAGGCAATGAAGAGTGAATCTGGAGCAGAGAAGCAATAGTTTGGTAAGTGACATATTAATAATTGGTGTCTTCCACTTCCCTTGCTTTACCAGCTTCTTTCACTCAGCCTATGAACATGTGCAAGTATTACCAACTAAACATACACACGCGCATCTCCAGTCACTATGCTCCCCACTAGTTATGACAATCTTTCTCACTTCCTTCTAAGTGAAGCTTCTAGAAAATATAGTCCGCACTCATTGTTTTCTCTCTTTCGTATTCCTTTCACTCCTTTTTCTACTACATGCGTGCGTACTGAATTGCTTCAGTAGTGTCCAACTTTGCAACCCTGTGGAACATAGCCCACCAGGCTCTGTCCATGGGATTCTCCAGGCAATAATACTAACCTGGCTCCAACTACCACTATTCACAGAAATTTCTACAGCCAAACTCATTGATGAAACTGAGAGGGTATTTTTTTTTCTTATCCTTTTTAATTTAACATCTAAGCACTTTACTTTGGTTACAATTCTCTTTCCTTACATTCTGTGACATTCTTTATGGTAGATTATATTATTGGCTCAACAATTTCCCTGCTTCCAACTTTGCCATGGTTCACTGTGGGTAGAGTATACTTCCCTGCTCTGCTTTACTGTGGGCTTGGCCGTGGACTTGCACTGGCCAATGACGTGTGAATTGAACTGACAATTGGTCAGTTCAAAGACAGACTCTTCTATTTGCCCTCTCGCACTCCAGCCCTCAGCCATACAAAGAAAATACCCAAGGTAGCCTCTTCTCCATTCAGCTTGAGCCCAGAATGAGAAACACATGGAGTAGACATGAACACAATCCACAGCCTGGATCTGAGCTGCCAGAGCCAGCTTCAGTTCAGTTCAGTTCAGTTCAGTCGCTCAGTCATGTCCGACTCTTTGTGACCCCATGAATCACAGCACACCAGGCCTCCCTGTCCATCACCAACTCCCAGAGTTCACTCAGACTCACGTCCATCAGGTCAGTGATGCCATCCAGCCATCTCATCCTCTGTTGTCCCCTTTTCCTCCTGCCCCAATCCCTCCCAACATCAGAGTCTTTTCCAATGAGTCAACTCTTTGCATGAGGTGGCCAAAATACTGGAGTTTCAGCTTTAGCATCAGTCCTCCCAAAGAAATCCCAGGGCTGATCTCCTTCAGAATGGACTGGTTGGATCTCCTTGCAGTCCAAGGGACTCTCAAGAGTCTTCTCCAACACCACAGTTCAAAAGCATCAATTCTTCGGCGCTCAGCTTTCTTCACAGTCCAACTTTCATATCCATACATGACCACTGTCTTCACAGTCCAACTTTCATATCCATACATGACCACTGGAAAAACCATAGGCTTGACTAGACGGACTTTTGTTGGCAAAGTAATGTCTCTGCTTTTCAATATGCTGTCTAGGTTGGTCATAACTTTCCTTCCAAGGAGTAAGCATTTTTTAATTTCATGGCTGCAGTCACCATCTGCAGTGATTTTGGAGCCCCCCCCCCCAAAATAAAGTTTGTCACTGTTTCCACTGTTTCCCCATCTATTTGCCATGAAGTGATGGGACCAGATGCCATGACCTTCGTTTTCTGAATGTTGAGCTTTAAGCCAACCTTTTCACTCTCCTCTTTCACTTTCATCAAGAGGCTTTTTAGTTCCTCTTCACTTTCTGCCATAAGGGTGGTGTCATGTGCATATCTTACAAAGCCATAAACTTGAAATAAATGTATGCTGTTGTAAGTTGTTGAGATTGTAGAATTTGGCAATATAGCAAATGCTAGTTAATCTCTATGTAGATAAATTAAGATAAAAAGAAGCACAAATTGCTAATATCAGGAATAATAGAGGAAACCACTGAAAATTTTATAGATAGTAAAATGATATGAAATATCTTACAATTTTATTTGTCAATTAACCTCAATAAATCTGAAAACGGGGGATGTGAAGTATGCAAACTATTTGAGAGACAAATTACTGAAGGTGACACAAAAGAAATAGAAAATCTAAATAGTCCTTTATCTATTAAATAAATTGATTTTTTAGTTTAAAAACTTTCCACAAAGGAAGCACCAGGTCAAACAGCTTCACAGAAGGAAGAAATTATACCAGTCATACTCATTGTAATAGAATTCCTAGGATAGCAATATGAGGTTGGTGTGGGAGAAGAGAGAGAACACACAGTCTGCAAAGGAGGAAGTAAAATTTTCTCTTTTCACAGATGACATGATTGTGTATATAGAAATTCTTAAGGAATCTACACTTCAAAATGTGAAAACTAATAAGTGAATTGAGCAAGATTACATGATACAAGGTCAAATATAAAAAATCAATAGTTTTTCTCTAGACTATAAAAAAATTGAAAACAAAATTTTTAATTTTAATGCCATTTAAATTAGCATCAAGACTTCTAATTCTGATCAAGATGGAGTAACAAAGACAACATTTATTCTCCTACCTGAAATACCTAAAACACTAGACAAAATATATGAAACGACAGTTTTCAGACACTAGGGATCAGACAGCACAGGCAGTGGTCCTTAAGAGAGAGAAAGAAAAAACAAAATGAGCCCTATGATGTCCTCAGTCAGTGACAGGAGTGGGTTTCCAAGTTTTAGCGCTAGAAGGGGAAACCCAGACATAGCCCAAAAGTCTCCCTCGATTTAGGAGATTATGCGAAGAATCCAAGACGATCGATCGATACAGCCAGAATTCACAAGCAGAGCATCAGAGAGGAGGGCGCTGCACCCAAAGAGACTCCCAGAGATCTACAAACGGCCTCCCTCAAGTCTTTGGCCTGGTGCTGGTCAGTACATTCCTATGAGGAAACTACTCAACGCTGAAGGAAAAGAAAGCACCTGAAAGGAGCGAGGGTGGGGACAGGCCTCAGGCTTCATCCCAAAACGAATGGAAAACTCCCTAATTTACAGGTCATCAGGTAGAACATCCACAAGCCTGTTGCTTCAGTTGTGGGCAGTATTAGCTGTGGATTAAAAACAGCTCTGGTCATGCCTATCAAAGCAAACCTAAAAAGGACCAAATAATTTCCAAAAAACTACATCACAGAATAAAGCTCAATTATAGTTGTAGGAATACAAAAACATCCAGTATCCAACAAGGTAAAATACACAATGTCTGGAAGCCAATAAAAAATTATAAGATACAAATAAGCAGGAAAATTCAATCCATAATAAAGATTCATAAATAAAAATTCATCAGTGAAAACTGACATAGATGATAGACTTAGTAGACAAAGACATTACAATTGGTAAAACTATATTCCATATATTAAGGAAGGTAAAGGAAAGATTAAGCATATTAAGTGAAAGCATGAAATATATAAAAGACTCAAATAGAACTTCTAAAGATAAAAATGAAAATGATTGAGATGAATAACAGCATATTAGACACTGAAAAATTAAAGATTAGTGAACTTCAAGAAAGAGCAACAGAAAATTATACAAAATAAACACAAAAAGAAAATAGATTTTAAAAAACCGCCAGAGTATTAGTGAGACAACTTCAAATAACCTATTACATATGCAGTTGGACCCCAAAAGAAAAAAGACAAGAGAAGTCAGAAAAAAAAATTGAAGAAATTATAACCAAAATTTTTCAAAAATTTATGAAAATAAGTCCACAGACTCAAAAATCTTAGTGAACCTCAAGCACAAGAAACACGAATCTAAGACACTTCATAAAATTTCATCAAAGCATAAAGTGTGAAGGTATAAATTTAACAAAATATATGTAAAATTCATATATGGAAAACTAGAAAACATTACTGAGAGAAATTAAACACCTAAAGGATGGACTGAAAGGTACAATATCACTGTCAACTTTCCCCAAAATGATAGATTCAATATAATTCCAATAAAGATACCAGGAGGCTCTATTTTGTAGAAATTAATAAGTAATTTTAAATTTTATGTGAAGGTTCAAAGGATCTAAAATAGCCAAAACCATTACTTAAAAAGAAGTTGGAAGACTTAAATAACTTGGCTTGAAGATTTATTATAAGCATAAAAATCAAAATAATATGATATTAGCATTAAAATAGACAAATACACAAATGAAATAGACCAGAAGTAGACCCAAAGGATGGCCAAGAAGCACATAAGATATTCAATCATTAGTTATCAGAAAAGTACAAATTAAAACCACAGGTAGGTACTACTACACACTTAATAGAGTTGTTAAAAATTAAATATAGTAACAATACCAATTGTGGTAAGAGTATGGAGCATCTAGAAATCTCATATATTACTAATTAAAGAGTAAAATGATATAGCCACTCAGGAAAGAAGTAGGTAATTTCTCTTAAACATACACTAGACACTTGACAGTGAAAAATATATATATATATACAAGTGAAAAATATATATATACATATATAAATATATATATATATACATTTTGTATGTGTATATATATATATTTACACACAAAAGCTTGTACACAAATATTCATAGCACTTCATTCATAATAGTCTCAAACTAGAAATAACTCAAATTTCCACCAGCAGGTGAGTGGAAAAACAAATGATGGTATATTCATACAGTGAAATTTTACTTTAGAAATAGACAGGAACAAGTTACTGCAGCAACACTGATGAAACAGGATACAAAAAAGTAGGTACTGGGACTTTCCTGGTGGTCCAGAGGCTAAGACTCCAGGCTTCCAAGGCAGGGGACTGGGGTTCGATCCCTGGTCAAGGAACTGGATCCCACAAACTACAACTAAAGATCACCCACATCATGGCAAATGAAATTAAAGATCCCTTATGCCACAACTAAGACTCAGCATAGCTAAATAAATAAAGAATTTTTAAATTAAAAAAAAAATTTAAGCAGATACTGTGTGACTGCATTGAATGAAATTCTAAAATAGGCAAAACTAATCTATGATAATAGAAACCAGACCAGTGGTCGCTTAGAACAGGGAGTGCAGGGGAATAACTGGGGAGGGACACAAGGGAATCTTAATAGGATGGAAATATTCGATATGCTGACTGGGGTAGAGGTCCCATGAATGTTTACATTTGTCAAAATTTCACCAGAACACTCTGTTGTTTGCTGATGTGGTAGCATCTGATGGTGGCATATATCTGGGAACTGTACGTGCTAAATGAGTGCATTGGTCGTATGTAAATTACACCTCAATAGGTAGTTTCTTTTTAAAAGGAAATAGAAAAACAAAATCTAACTAAATTCATCTCTCTCCTGATTCTCTGCTTACATTTCTGAATAGTCCTACTGAATCTTCTTTGTGAACTCTTCATTTGGTTTGCCTTTGAAATGCAGATTACCTCATGGCTCCATCCTCCATTCCATGCCCTTGTCTCTTATATAACCCTAGTTAGTTCCCTCACTGCTAATGGTATGCTGCTGCTGCTGCTGCTGCTGCTAAGTCGCTTCAGTTGTGTCCAACTCTGTGCGACCCCATAGACGGCCTCCTACCAGGCTCCTCTGTCCCTGGGATTCTCCAAGCAAGAACACTGGAGTGGGTTGTCATTTCCTTTTCCAATGCATGAAAGTGAAAAGTGAAAGTGAAGTTGCTCAGTCGTGTCCGCTAATGGTATAACTACCACTTATTTTATGATCATTCTCAAGTCTATATTTCTTGCACAGACTTCTCCCCAGGACCCCAGACAGGTATATCCAAATACTTAATAAAAAAACCTATATCTTAAGCTCAACATGTCCAAAACTAAGATTGCTACACATAACCTCAAGACTGCCTTTTCAACTATATTCTTTTTTAATTTATTTTATTGACATATAGTTGATTTTACAATGTTGTGTTCTGCTGCATGCTAATTTTTTTCAGTTGTGTCCAACTCTTTGCGAACCTACGGACTATAGCCCACGAGGCTCCTCTATCAATGGGATTCTCCAGGCAAGAATACTGGAGTGGGTTGCTGTGCCCTCCTCCAGGGGAATCTTCTCGACCCAGGGATTGAACCCACGTCTCTTTTGTCTCCTGCATCTGCAGGTGGGTTCTTGACCACTAGCGCCACCTGGGCAGTTCTACTATATTCTTCAAATAAGGTGATACACTGCTGGACACACAGTAAGCACTGAATATGCTGAATGAATGAAAGATGGAATTACTAACAGTCAAAAACTCCTCCAGATCTCCCTCTTCTATATTAATTAAGCACACAACCAAGATGTTTTGCCTAATCCTGCCTTTCCCTCCCACTGGGAAGCTAGAAAGATATAACCTTCTTCTTGGCTGACTGTGAGACACTAAGCAAATTCTCATGCTCTCGGGGCCTCGTAGGCATTAAATATTAAAGGTATGCATTTGGAATCAGATAGAGGCAGATTCAAATCCCTACCTACTGCTGATATATCTTTAGCATGTTCTTTTTATTCTTTGAATTTCACTTTCCTTATCCATGAAGGAGAAAGACTAATATCTATTTTGAGGTTGCTCTGAGTATTAAATGAAATGGAAGGTACCACTGCCTGGAACATAGAAAGTGTCACTAAATGTTAGCGCCTTCTCTTCCCACTCCCCACTACCACCTCCACTCGCACCCTAGAGGGAGAGGGAGGGAGACTGGAGGTGGCACACATTTCTGAATGGCACCTCCTCAGACTGACAGGCTGTATTTCAAGATAAGGAAAGATGTTCTCCCCTCCCCGCATCCTCGAGCACCACAGTCACCAAGAGGACTGTGTGCCATTGGTACTCCAGGCAAATGCTCTCATCTGCAGAGGTGCTGTTATCTGATGATGCATCTGTCAGGGAAACTAGAAAAAGGAACACTGTGTTTAGAAAATATATTTTCCCCTCCCCAGGTAAGCAGAAGAAATAATGGAATTCAAATTGGAAAGACCATGAGATAAAACTCCTGCCCACCAGGTGTTTATCCCAGTTCATAAAAACAGCTACATCAAGGTAATAAAAATAAAAATAAAAACACCTCCCTGTAGGGGAAGCAAATGGAACCACATGCTTCTGAAACAGTTTGAGAGAAAACAGCAAACTCAGGGAGCAAACAGCAAATGCATGTCAAGCAGGGTCAGCGCAGAGTGCCTCACTCATAGACAAGGCTCTGGGAAAGGCTGCTGCTGCTGCTGCTGCGGCTACTAAGTCGCTTCAGTCGTGTCCGACACTGTGCAACCCCACAGACGGCAGCCCACCAGGCTCCCCCGTCTCTGGGATTCTCCAGGCAAGAACACTGGAGTAGGTTGCCATTTCCTTCTCCAATGCAGGAAAGTGAAAAGTGAAAGTGAAGTCGCTCAGTCGTGTCCGACTCTTAGCAACCCCATAGACTGCAGCCTACCAGGCTCCTCCATCCATGGGATTTTCCAGGCAAGAGTACTGGAGTGGGGTGCCATTGCCTTCTCCTGGACCCCCTCAAATTACACCAGCCATCAGGAGAACACAGACCTTCTGTCAAGTCCACAGGCCTCAGTGGGATATGGGGAGGTTCTCTTCCACTCCTGCACCCCCACCCTATGAATTTCACTTCATTTCCGTTTCTTTAATGCTGCTCTACAAACTCTGTCCCCTAGGACACTGTCCCCCTCCTTCCTTTCCCTGTTGTCCCTGAAGATAAATACACAGGCTTTTATGGTGGGAAGAGTTTGCTAATCACTAGAAGACAATGGACAGAGAAACAAAACCAACAAAAATGAAGACATTGTTTACTGACCTAATGAGCCTTTGTATGCAAGGTGACTAAACGTCCCTGTTTGCATAGGACAGTCCTGTTTACACTTGTCCTAATGTTATGATTAATAGTATCTTTTTTACTCTCAAAATTATCCATGTGTGGTCATATAGTAGAATAAGCTATTCTATTGATATGGTATTTACTCACTTTTTATCAAGCATATAAACATTAATTTATTTAACCCTGAAAGCAATTCTATGAGCTAAGAAACATTTTTAAAATAATGAAGCCAAGACATAGTGAGGTTGAGTAACTTGCCCAAGGTCGCACAGAGAGTCAGTGTCTGAGCCAGGATTTGAACTGAGGCAGTCTGGCTTCAATGTCCTTTTTCTGTTGTTGTTCTAGAGATGTTTGGCTTCTTTTACTTATTTTTTAAAACAAAACTTTTTATTCTGCATTGCGGTATAGCCGATTAACAATGTTGTGGTAAATCCAGTGAACAGACTCAGCTACACATACAAATGCATCCTTTCTCCCCCAAACCTCTCCCAGCTGGGCTGGCATCAATGTCCTTGTTCTTAACCACAATAGTAGGCAAGCTATGACAAAGCTTTAACAAACCACTTGCTCTTTCATTTGATAAATATTATTCATGCCCACTATGTGCAGACACTGTGTGACGAACTACAAATACCCCATGAACCAGGAAGAGTCCCTGCTTTCAAGGAACTTTCAAGTAATGGGAGACACAGATACAAGTAAAAGGATGGGAGTACAGAGTGTATTGTGTATTGAGAATAAATAGAGTGGGGTAGGGGGTGTGGTACACAGCATCTAAATCTGGCCTTAAAAGATCACAGAAAGCTTCCTGGAGGAAGTGACATCTGAGAAGAGTCCTAAAGAAAGAGTAGTTAGCCGGACTGGAAGAAGCAAGAAAAGGCAGTGCAGGCAGAACAGCACAGCAAAAGGTCCTGCGGCCAAAGAGATCGTGATGAAGTAAGGGAATTCAAGTAGTTCAACAGAGGTCTAATGCTGCCTGGGGCCAGGGCAGCAGCAAAAGTTGGAGCTGAAAATGCAAGTAAGCAGAGGCTGGACCAAGAAGGGATGTCATGCTCACATTTGCACTTTATCGTGAAGGTAATGGGAAACTCGTGACTTTTTAGGAACTCAAGCAGTGGTGGGTTACTCACTCAGCCATGTCCAACTCTTACCACCCCATAGACTGTAGCCCACCAGGTACCTCTGTCCGTGGGATTTCCCAGGCGAGAATACTAGAGGAACTTAAGCAGAGAAGTGACCTGTTCAAATTTTCACTTTAGAAAAAAATCACTATGGTTGCCAGGTAGAAACAAATTGAAGGGGGAAGAGCCAGAGCAGACACAGGAAACCCAGACAGAAGGCTGTTTCCCGGATCCATAGCAGAGGTGAAGGCATCTTGAACTAAGGTAGTGATAGGAAATGTGGAGAGACAGGGTGGATTAGGGAAGCAGAACAGACAACACTTCATGGTTAGGAGGATGAGGTGACTGGGAGGAAGGGAGGGTGAATGCCATGGAGATCACCTATCCTATCTGAGTCTGGAGCTTGAGTCATGCATTTATTTGAGGCTCATCCAAGTAGGATGGTAACTGAACCATCAGATTAGATGGCTCACCCAGGGCAGTGTATAAAGTGGGAAGAGAAAGAAATGGCCATGAGAAGAATGGGAAGGAGAGGCAGGAAACCAATGAAGAAAGGATGATGTCATCATAGACACCAAGGGAAGGAGAACAGTGTCTACAGGGAGCACAGTTAGGGCCCAGACACAACCATATGGTTTGTCAACAAGATGGTCATTGGAAACCCTAGGGGAACAGCTGCACAGTGAGGCAGGAGTGAGACTATAATGATTGACGGCAGGACAGAAGGTGAGGATGGGTCTCAAAAAGCCTGGCATCAAAGGAAAGCAGAGAGTGGGGGAGGTGGGAGTGGGGTCAGGTCCCGGATCAGACACCCAACTCCCTGCTTTCTTGCTGAGTCCGCTCCCTCCCTAATCCTGCCCACCAGTTCTGCTGATAAATACTAGAGGAGAGGACTTCCCTGGTGGTCCAATGATTAAGAATCCACCTGCCAATGCAGGGGACCCAGGTTCGATCCCTGGCCTGGGAAGATTCCACGTGTGGTGGGGCAGTCAACCCCATGCACTGCAGCTACTGAAGCCCACACGCTCTAGAGCCCACGTTCTGCAACAAGAGAAGCCGCCACAACGAGAAGCTCGCACACCATAACTGGAGAGTATCCCCCACTCCATTCCTAATGGCATTTTCTGCTCAGCTGGCAGCGATCAGGGCAGAACTAGCATTCATCTCCATTAGCATCCATGTAGGAGACCATCTGTCTCAAGTGGATTATTAATATTCCTGAGACCACCCAAGTGGGTCAATGAGTCCCTTTTGGATATTTCCTCAACATCAAGATCATTTATTTGATTAACTCCCAGGCCCAGGCACTGTTTCCAGGAATTGAGGATCAAAAAGTGAGTAAATCATTTTACTCACTGGGTAATCATCCTAAGTGGACTTTTCAAGAGGTTCACCTGAAGTTTCTGGGCTTTCCAGGTACCTCCAAGGGTATGAACCTAGGTTTCCCCTAAGAGGGTTTGCAGTGGGTTGAAATAGGTCATCAGTTCAGTTCAGTTCAGTTCAGTCATTCAGTCGTGTCCGACTCTTTGCAACCCCATGAATCGCAGCATGCCAGGCCTCCCTGTCCATCACCAACTCCCGGAGTTCACTCAGACTCACGTCCATCGAGTCAGTGATGCCATCCAGCCATCTCATCCTCTGTCTTCCCCTTCTCCTCCTGCCCCCAATCCCTCCCAGCATCAGAGTCTTTTCCAGTGAGTCAACTCTTTGCATGAGGTGGCCAAAGTACTGGAGTTTCAGCTTTAGCATCAGTCCTTCCAAAGAAATCCCAGGGTTGATCTCCTTCAGAATGGACTGGTTGGATTTCCTTGTAGTCCAAAGGACTCTCAAGAGTCTTCCCCAACACCACAGTTCAAAAGCATCAATTCTTCGGCGCTCAGCTTTCTTCACAGTCCAACTCTCACATCCATACATGACCACTGGAAAAACCATAGGCTTGACTAGACGGACCTTTGTTGGCAAAGTAATGTCTCTGCTTTTGAATATGCTATCTAGGTTGGTCATAACTTTCCTCCCAAGGAGTAAGCGTCTTTTAATTTCATGGCTGAAATCACCATCTGCAGTGATTTTGGAACCCAAAACAATAAAGTCTGACACTGTTTCCACTGTTTCCCCATCTATTTCCCATGAAGTGATGGGACCAGATGCCATGATCTTCGTTTTCTGAATGTTGAGTTTTAAGCCAACTTTTTCACTCTCCTCTTTCACCTTCATCAAGAGGCTTTTTAGTTCCTCTTCACTTTCTGCCATAAGGGTAGTGTCATCTGCACATCTGAGGTTATTGATATTTCTCCTGTCAATCTTGATTCCAGCTTGTGCTTCTTCCAGCCCAGCGTTTCTCATGATGTACTCTGCATATAAGTTAAATGTCATAAAAGCCTTTACTTCCCACCAAGGAACTCAGGATTATTACCACAATTGGACACTGGGAGAAATTGATTTATAGAGCACTTTTTATAAACAGTGCACTTTCATTTATTCATTCAATCAATAAACATTCATAGAACACACCTACTGTGTACCAGGTACTGTGTTGAGATATCGGAGATGAGAATCATGAGCAAAATAGACGTGAGCTCTGTCCTCATGGAGCATACAAAAGGCTTGTGAAAAGCCACACTAATCAAAATAACTGCTCAAGTGTATAATTATAAATCATAACACATGCTGGAAGGCAAAACATTAGAACTTACTCACTCTGTTGGGCTAAGGAAACTTTCCTGATAAGGTGGCATTGAGATAAGGTCTGAGGATGTATAGCCTTTAGGTAGAGGGTTGAAAAACAGCCCAAGAACACACAGTAACATTAGCAGAGACTCTGAGGAACAGAAAAGCAGCCACCATTGGAAAAAAAAATTAACTCTGACACCTGTTAAAATGGTAGAGGGGACTTCCCTCAGGACTACTAGAAAAGTGTCAAGACTATGGCAATAGGGAAGAGAGATCAGTTTCAACTCCAAAATCAAATGCAGGATAAGGGATTTATAGCCCCAAAGCAGAGTGAGCGACTCAGTGGATGGAAAATCACTAAGAGGAGACATCAAGGATGGGGGATTCTCACTAAACTGACTTAACAGGATTCCTGCTGAAGGCAGGCCAAGGACTAAAGATCAAAGGTGAAGGATGAAGCATTTCATCAGATATGAAGGATATGGACTCACTTAGCAGGATTCTTGCTAAAACTGGGCTGTGCAGGCCCAGCAAGGCCAGAGGGTGAGAGTGAGTGACCAACGTCAAGACCTAAACTAAAGCCTGACTAAAGTTTGATCAAGGAGAGTCTTTGTCCCCAGTTGTCCAGGGCATAGAGAGGAGAGTAGCACTAGACGATTCTGGAGAGAGAAGCAGGAGCCAAGTAATGTGGGTTTTGTGAACAGAGCTATCCTAAGACCACTGAATAGTTTTCATTGAGAGGAAGTTTTGTGACATGATCAGATCTTGTGTTTTCTTAAGATCTGCACAGCATGCTGTGTGGAGAATGGACCGGAAGGAGCAAGAATGAAGGCTAGAAGACCACTTAGAAGGCTGCCACTGCCCTGAAGAAATGAAGTGATGGACAGACCAAGATGGTGATGGAGGTAGGAATAGAAGTTATGAAGTTAAAAGTATTCAGGAGGAAAAATTGACAGGTCTTTAAAAAATTGACAGGTCTTGGTGATAGATAGGTGGCAAGGAGAAAAATTATCAATAAAACTCCCATTATGTGGCTTCTTCTTTACTACAACCCTGTGAAACACAATATTATTTCTCAATTTATAATAAGGGATTTGAAACTCAAAGTAGTTAATGACATGCCCAGGTCACACAGCTAGTACGTCTGGCTCTCAAGTTACTCACTTTCCGCAGTGCTACCCAGGAGTCAAGCAGCTGTTCCTTGTGGAAGGTTCTACTCCCTTTTGTGCCTTTGAAAGCTACACCTAGTTAGTACCTCTAGCACTATACTTCACTCACAACATGCCCTGTTTGCCTAAGCAGTAGGAAAATAAATGAAATATTATCACAGAAGCTGCTGCAGTTTGAATCAGCTGACCTCCAAGGACAGTACAAATAGATTCCTCTGTTAGAGAAAATATCTTCATGGGCTTATCTGACTATGAAAATTGAGGGTCCCCTGGATAGAACTGAGATGAGAAAGGCTTGCAGTAAGTAATTAAATCGCTCTGCATAACAAAGAAGAATTTTACAGCAGGTAGCTTGGCCATCACTGTAACTTTAGCATCTGGCATACCAGAGCCAGTGTACATTTTTGTTGAAACTCCGGGGTTAGGGCCCAGCAATCTGTGATTTATAAGACTCTCAGGTATTTCTGATATACCTTCAAATCTGAGAACCTCAAATCCTTAAAAACCTTTTTAACACTGCCCATGCCATACAAGGCCCCCAATCCTCAGTGAACAGCTGCTGCACACAACAATCTTTTGTTAGTGACGCTTTGGGCAACAAAGCACAGCCATTCCGAACCTTCTGACAATGACCAGCAGCAAGGAAAGTCCAGGCCAAGGTTAGAGAACCAGCTGCAGCTCAAGAGGTCCCAAGGGCAAATGCAAGACAAATGCTCAAATGTGTAATAAACACTATTTGCTTCCCAAATATTCATCCCCATTTTTTTGGTAATAAATGGATGAACGAATGCATTTTCACCTGTGGTTATAGCTTTCCCTGCCACTTAATGCATGGTTCTGTACAGAGCACATCTAGCCAATCAAAGCAGCACATGCCCTGCCCACAATGATTGGATTCAGACTTGAATACATGGTCTAAGCAGAATCAAGAAGACAGAGTGGGACTTTTCTCAGACTTCTGAGGACAAAGGAGATGCTCTTTCCTATTGAATATGACTGGATATGGAATTTCCATATGGAATTCCTATGTTTATTGCCAGTTGAGGAAAAAAGCATGTCTGAAAACAGAACCAACTCTACAAAAGTAAAGTTGAAAACTCCCGAGAGAGCAGCCTGGTTCTGGTAACACTTTTGAGGAGCCAGATCAAGCCTCATGTGAAGGCAGTCTAATTCTGGATGTTTTTATCACATGAGCCAATAAAAACTACCTTTGCTAGTTTGGATGGAATGTCTGTCCTTTACATCTGGAGGAGTCCTGATTATGATGTAATACAGAGGGGTGAGTTATTTTATTTGGAAAGTGTAGCGAAAGAAAGAAGGAGAACTTGAGTCAAGACTGTGAGTACCCTGAGGTCTGGAATTGTGTATTATTTCATGCGGTAATGATAATAGGTACTCAAGGATAGTTTTAAAAATAAAGGGGGGACAAGAGGAAGGCAGGGTGGCAAAAAGAAAAGGAGATGAGAAATGGACAGACTCCTCCCAATGGTGCAGGTACCCTGGGTCTCCTGGTTACTTTTTTCAGGGCAGACTAGACCCTGCTAGGGACCAGCAGACGTCATGAAGCAAGAAATAGGGGCATAGAAGCTTCTAGCACCAGGTTCCTCCAAAGGGCTCCTCTAGGAAATTGCCTAGAAATGATGGTACAGGTCATTACTTTTCCTACACATATTTCTCCCTTTTCTAAGCAACAAGAACCTATTCAGCCAACTCCGTGGTGCCTCAGCTGAAATAACAGACGAAAGGGAATGTGTAATTGGCTTTCATCAGATTGAAACCAGAGAGAAGCCCGGCTGAGCCGAAGCTCTGTTTATAGCGTAGCACGGAAATTATTTACTGCTTAATGTCAGGCCATGTGTGAGGAAGAAGGGGGAACAAGGGGGAAAGGAAAGAAGACCAGCCTTCCAGCCAGCTTCAGTCCCTCTGGCAAGGCTACTCAGTGCAGTGCTTTGTCTGAGGAGCCAGAAGAGACAGAAGGGAGTCTGGCCCCAAACTATTAGGGAAGAAGTCACCTGGGGTAGAGGAGAAACAGGAAGGGAGACAGAAAAGGGAGCATTTGAAAGAGAGGGGGAAAAGTTAACCGTTAATGAAATAAGTCAACTTACCAATAAAAAACAGTAGCCAGCTGATAGCTCCTGCCCCTGCCCCCGTGAGTCTGCATGAACACTTGGAAATAGCAACCAAAACATGAATCTCATCATACGTAACATCAACTCATCATCAGGTATGTGCTTCTCAATTATCATTTAATAATTTCAAACATTAGAATGAAAATGAAAACTTGAGATTCATCCAAAGGGACATACAGTATTCTTCCAGGGACCTATGACTAACCTGTACTTTGGGGGTGAAGGGAGGGGTTTAAACTGACTCAAATCTTTGGGAACTTTGCTGGGTGATTTGGGAACTCCATGATTTTTCTCATCTATTCCAGGAATTTTCTATCTGAGCTAGACTGTACCCCATTTACCTTCCCTTTTTACCCCCCAGTGAGCTGTGTGTACCCCATCCAGGCCCATCAGCTTTAGGGGAACATGTGAATTCCACAGAGGATGAGGGAGACAGGACTCAGGGTCCTCTGGGTACTCTTCCCAAGGCCCCTAACAGCAATACTGTTGTGTGGTTCCCAGGGAACTGCCCTGTTACGTGTCTCTCCAAGCAAACTGTCCTAGAATCCCATGGCCTACGGCCTTGGACTTTTCATTGCCATCCTATGTCAGGAGCCTATCTATGGATTTGGAGATCCGAAAACCCCACATGGCCCTAGTTTCCTGGTCCTGGGGAAGGGCTGCGAGGCAGTGCCAGTAATGGGAAGAACAGTGCATCACACGGTGCTGGGCTCAGTCCACCTCGACCACCCACAGCTCCATGAGGCAACGGTGGAATGGAAACAGCTGAAACTGAAGACCGGAGGACCTACTCTTTGATCTCAGGCAAGCCCCTCAGTGACCCCTTTCTTAAACTACCTAAATCTCAGTGATCTCATCAATAAGTTATTATGATTATTTTTTCTTTTAAGATTTGCTGGGAGGATGAAAAGAAATAATGTGCCTGGTGTGAAGTAGGCACTAAATAACTGATCAATGTCATTATCATCATATTGTTACGTGACCTTTGGCAAGACACTTAACCTCCCTGAACTTGCTTTCTTTCTCTTTTTTAAGATTAATTTATTTTTTGGCTGTGTCCGGTCTTAGTTGCAGCATTTGGGCTCTTGTTGCGGCACTCAGACTCCGTAGTTGTGGCATGGGCTTAGTTGCCCCATGTCATGTGTGTGGGCTCTTGGTTCCCTGACCAGGGATCAAACCTGTGTCCCCTGTGTTGGAAGGTGGATTCTTAACCACTGGACCACCAAGGAAGTCCCTGAACTTGCTCTCATGAGAAACATGAGAAGTAATAATAATTATCTCCTAAGGATTGGGGTCAGGAGGAGAAGGGGACGACAGAGGATGAAATGGCTGGATGGCATCACCAACTCGATGGACGTGAGTTTGAGTGAACTCCGGGAGTTGGTGATGGACAGGGAGGCCTGGCGTGCTGCGATTCACGGGTCGCAAAGAGTCGGAGACGACTGAGCGACTGAACTGAACTGAACTGAAGATGATCACAAAGGAAATGATCACAAAGGAATAGATGGATTATATATGTAAGGATTACAAGGATGATACATGTAATATATGTAAAG